>NC_088794.1:144068684-144668684 GCF_011386835.1 Chrysemys picta bellii | reverse complement strand
AGACAGTCATTTCCTATTTTGTACGTGTGCAACTGATTGTTCCTTCCTAAGTGGAGTACTTTGCATTTGTAAGTAGGATGAAATTCAATAAGGACTTCAGACCATTTCTCCAGTTTGTCCAGATCATTTTGAATTATAATCCTATCCTCCAAAGCACTTGCAACTCCTCCCAGCTTGATGTCGTTTGCAAACTTTATAAGTGTACTCTCTATGCCGTTCTCTAAATCATTGATGAAGATATTGAACAGAACCGGACCTAAAACTGATCCCAGTGGGACCCCACTTGTTATGCCCTTCCAGCATGACTGTGTACCACTGATAACTGGTTTTCCAACCAGTTATGCACCCACCTTAGGATAGCTCCATCTAGGTTGCATTTCCCTAGTTTGTTTATGAGAAGGTCATGTGAGACAGTATCCAAAGCTGTAGTAAAGTCAAGATATACCACGTCTACCACTTCCCCCATCCACAAGGCTTGTTACCCGGTCAAAGAAAGCTACCAGGTCAGTTTGACACTATTTGTTCTTGACAAATCCATGCTGACTGTTATTTATCACCTTATTATCTTCTAGGTGTTTGCTAATTGATTGCTTAATTATTTGCCCCATTATCTTTCTGGGTACAGAAATTAAGTTGACTGGTCTGTAATTCCCCAAGTTGCCCTTATTTCCCTTTTTATAGATGGGCACTATAATTGCCCTTTTCCAGTCTTCTGGAATCTCTTCCGTCTTCCATGACTTTTCAAAGATAATCGCTAATGGCTCAGATATCTCCTCAGTCAGCTCCTTGAGTTTTCGAGGATGCATTTCATCAGGCCCTGGTGACTTGAAGACATCTAATTGTCTAAGTAATTTTTAACTTGTTCTTTCCCTATTTTAGCCTCTGTTCCTACCTCATTTTCACTGGCATTCACTATGTTAGACATCCAATCGTCCCCAACCTTCTTGATGAAAACCGAAACAAAGAAGTCATTAAGCACAGCACCTCTGCCATTTCCACATTTTCTGTTATTGTCCATCTCTCCCCTTCTCTCTCCCCACCCCCCCCACCCCCGGTCATTGACCTGTCCTTGGCCTTCCTCTTGCTTCTAATGTATTTGTAGAATGTTTTCTTGTTACCCTTTGTGTCTCTACCTAGTTTGAGCTTGTTTGGTGCCTTGGCCTTTGTAATTTTGTCCCAACATACTTGTGTTATTTGTTTATATTCATCCTTTGTAATTTGACCTAGTTTCCACTTTTTGTGGGACTCTCTTTTGGTTTTTAAATCACTAAAGATTTCTCCTGGTTAAGCCAGGATGGTCTCTTGCCATACCTCCTATCTTTCCTACGCAGTGGGATAGTTTGCTCTTGTGCCCATAATAATGTTCTTTGAAGAACTGCCAACTATCTTCAATTGTTTTTCCCGTTAGACTTGCTTCCCATGGGATCTTACCTACCAAGTCCTTGAGTTTGCTAAAGTGCATTCTTGAAATCCATTTTCTTTATTTTGCTGTTCTCCCTCCTACCATTCCTTAGAATCATGAACTCTACCATTTCACGATCACTTTCACCCAGGCTGCCTTCCACTTTCAAATTCTCAATAGAGCAGAAAGCAGCCATTTTAGGGGTCCTGGATCTGCCTAGAATTTTGTTTTGATTTGAGTTTGTACTTCTTTTTCTGTACATAAAAAATGTTCATGTAAATACTTGTTTTAACAAATGTTCATGAAAAGCTAAACTTGGATCTGTTGCCAAATCTGTTTAATCATGTTTTGGGCAAAGTGTAATTAGTTTACAAAGGTTAGAGCATTCATTGAAAGAACTGAAAGGGTACCATGTGACTTAGGTCCCTAGCCATTCAATTTGAATAATAAATTCCAAATATCAAATACTTGATTGAAACAATACAGCAAACAGATGAAATTTGATTACACAAAACTTTAATTGATGTTGAATAACTGCAACATTTTTTAAAATTGGGTTCTATTTGGACAATTAATGAACAGAAAAATTAAGTTCTATCAACAAATTGTTTATGGGTAAATTGCCCCCCCCTCCCCCAATTAGTCGATTAATCTAGAAGAGTTTTAAAACCGAACAGATAGCTGTGTAAATAATTTTTCTGAAACAATGCAACTCTTCTCAAAATTGACTTATTTTTTTCATTGTCTTTAAAGGTTGTCTTGGAAACAGAGATCACAAACAAGTCTGCTTTGAAACTTTATGAAAATCTTGGTTTTGTGCGAGATAAGAGGCTGTTCAGATACTATTTAAATGGAGTTGATGCACTGCGTCTTAAACTGTGGCTGCGTTAAAAGAAACCATCACATCAATCAACTGACTTCCCAACAACACAGAGTTGTCCTTTGCATGCAATGCAATTTGTACAGAATTGCTTTGCAGGTGGACTTAGTAATTTCCATGCAGCTCTTATTTGTCAGTGTCTCATTGAGTGTCGCACATATTTGTTGCACTTTGGCATGGCGCATTTGTTCTGAATTAAAACAGATTGTTTCAAACTTCGAGTTCTTTTGGTACCAGCAAGATGTGCCAGTTGATAGCCAAGATATGTTCATTCATTTGCAAGTCTACTGACTGTATTACATACATAGTGAACACTTGATCAAAGAAACTGTATGTGGAACGCAACGCTTGGTTCCAGAAAAAAGCCAATGTAGATTGTAAAATTCTATAAGTATACTAACATTTCATACAAAACTTGCCATAGTTTTCTGGAAAAAGGCTTCAATTTTAGGTTTTATTTTCAATATTGAATTTTCCATTCTTAAATATTGGTACCTCAGTGATTAGTGAATGAAAAAATGTATTGTAGGGTGGGGTGTGTGTTACAATGAGTAACAGTAACAATTAAATTGCGTCTGCCAGTGCCTGTATAGATAAGTATATTTGTCTTCACTTCTCATTTTTGAGTGCATGCTTTTTTTCTTTTACTTTTTTTCAATTGTCTTTGCAAGCAAACTTCTGCTTTTATTTAAATTCTGAATTTGATAATAAATTATTTCAGATTTTTATAATTTGGATACTTCTCCCAGAAAAGGGTTTGGAAAGCCCATCTTTTCTTATAGCAAGAAGTGTGAAGCTATTTTGAAAAACCTCGAGTAGCTGCTAAAAAGAGAACCTGATGTCACCAGTAAATCTCCGCTGGTTTTGGATGCACTTTTTCTTTAAAAGAGGGATTTTAAAAAATATATAGAAAATTAATGTAAATTGGTATGATTTTATTTAATCAAAACTATCGCTAGAAGCTCTGAAGAACAGCTATTTTAAAATAGAACCATTTTTTCACTTTGATTTGGTTTCAGACGGCTTTGCTTCAGTGTTCTAAAATGCTTCAATCTTCGGTTCTAGATCTTTGAAATAAATGTCAAGGTGTATTGTATCCATTTTTAGCTGCTCTCACCTTCTCAAAACTTATTTGAGCTAAGTTATTGGGGGGGGTTCTTTTTTTTTTTTTTTTTCCGCCCTGCCCCTTTAAAATAAATGTAGCAGGGAAGGGACTTCCCTTTTTTAAATGGGATACATAGGTCTTCCTAAAAGCCGTCAACTTGTTCAGCAGTAATGCTGTGTGTATGTTCTCCGGATTGACCAATGTGATATATGACCAACTTTATAAATGGATTGTATTTCATCCTGAAAAAAGATGACATTGGTTTATTTATATAAGTGGAAGAACCTAGGCAGCCCACGAAAAAAGGATGAACTCTCAATGAGTCTGCTCTTCTGTACTGAGTGTAATCTTCAGATTTGCCTTATTACACTGTGTTTTTAGGGTTTGGTTAGAGTCATGTTTTTTAATTGTTATAATTACTGTACATTTAAAAACCCTACCTCCTGTAATGTTTGGAAAACATCCCCTTGCAGGAAAACTGGATTTAAAGGAAAGCCAGCCTTATTTTGCACAGACAAACGTTCACATGGTGACAGGCATTTCTCACCATGTACAAATTGTGAATTGTATTTGAAAATAAAGATTTTTTTTAAATTAAAATTGGCACGTGGAAGTTCTCTGCTTGTGGACACCATTTGTGCTTTTCACTTTTTCCATTTCTAAAATGAAATGAATCCTCTAAAATGGTGCCAGAATCAATGTAAACCGAAGACTCTTATTTACAGAACAGGTATGTTATGGTCAGCGGCAGTGCATGTTTCCACCATACTGCCCTGTAATGTAATTCATGCTTGTTCTGATTCAAAAACTTCTAGGGATAAGAATATTGTTGACTCTGCTTAATCAATCATTGCTTGGCCTCTTGTGAATATACTGTCAATAGGTGCCAATTGTAGTTAAGATTTCAGTGATATGGACTTCAGTCCACTAGAAACTGAACCTTCACCACAAACTTAATTTCCCATAGGTGTTTTAGTGTCCTATCAAATGGTAACTGCTTTGGTTCATTTGGCACTAATGATCCAGAGAGGAGATGCTTCATGTCCTGTTACCAACTGTTGGAGACTATGGTAGGGGGTCCAGTGTTGGAAATTGCAAACCAGTCTGTCTTGTTTCATTGTTTAAAAAACAGCAGAAGAGAAGTCCGTTGCTGGTCAAATCTGAAAACACCTACTGTTTAAATATTAAAAGCATATTAAAACCTAGCTTACAATAGCTCATACAGGCTGTTGCACAAATAACACTTTTGAGCAAAATTCAAATACAATTCCGTCTAGCCGTGGCAAGAAGTGGTTCTCACCATGCAAACTTTCAGAATGCTGAGCAAAATGGGGGTAACTTTCTTTTAAGAGTGCTGTCTACAATAGTCTAATATTGCTACTGTATCACACAGAGTTCACTACAGAAGATACTGAAGCTGTACACATTGGTATTCAAAAAACTGGTATAGTCTCACTTTGTTGCATGGGGGGGGATGTCATGAATTTGCAACAAGACGAGAATGTCATTAACATGAAAACAGTTCAAATAGTACTTCAAATAGAGTCTAGCAAAAAAAAGGCATAATCAGGGTTTCTTGGGGTTCTTTGTCTTTGTTGCCAAGACATGCTCCCTGCCCCTTTTTGCATTGACAAATCTAAACTAAGGAGTTGGTCTTAAGTCACTTTTATGTTTAACTTTATATTGCCTGAAATACTGCTATTGGCTGACATGTCAGAGATGTGTGCATTACAATGCTTAAAAAAGAAAAAAAGTTACGACTATCAGGTTCACCACTAATCTAATTGGCATTGCATAGCGCATCACAGTTTCAGTGCACCACAAGACATCACTAAAACTGAGTGCTAAGTTACCAGGTTTTCAGGTTTTGTAGAAATGCGACCATAAATTATATTGGAGTTCAGGGCTCAGGTGGGTAGCTAAAAAATATCAAGTGTATCTCAAAATATTGGACTGCTGTTTTGAGTGGATTATGTTCTTCTGTCCTTTATCCTTTGGCGAGAACAAGAACCAGTGGGGTTATGGAATGTGCAAGCTGTCTAAATAAGATGCAGTCAAATAAAATATGGTTAAGTTGTTTATGCATTTCCTTTTAAATGCACGTTTTAATGTTCTAGTTTGATTATTTTTTATTTTGCCAGTAAAAACATACATAATTGTGTGTGTGTTTTTACTATCTCACAGAGGATGAATGGAGAAATATCAGTAAGTGAAAATTGTACTCTTGACCCTTTCATACAGCTATATGTTTTTGATTTCCAAATCTAGTTCAGAATCATGTTGAATATTATTTATATGAGCTTCATTTCTATGGCTGGACTAAAATATGTGATTGTTTGCATTATGCATCAATTAGTGTAGACAGGCAACCTGTGAGCTTGACCTTGCAAGGTGTCAAAGGCATCCCGTGAGGTAATATGGGCAGTTGGCTCCTATTGAAATAAACAGGAGTTCAGGGCCATCAATAGCCTGATGTTCAAGGGCACTAAGGGCTGGATTGTTAAAGGTATTTAAGTGCCTAAACACAAAGATTAGCACCTTGTGGTATTTTCAGAAGTGCCAAGGCACCAAACTCCCACTAGGTGCCTTTTCAAAAGGGCCTAACTCCCATTGACTTCAGTGGAAATTAGGCATTTAAGCACTTTTGAAAATAGCACTAGGCACCAAAGGATGTAAATACCTTTTTAAAATCTGGCCATATAAGTAACGTGCAGGATTTGGCCTTACGTTTGTAAGAGGGGTACAATACCACTGAGATTAACTTGTTCATATCTTGACTTACTGATCAGCTGACATCGGCTCTCATTACTCCAAGCTGTCTTCCAGCTAGATTCAGCCCTGTTGTGTTATGAGGACATCAGAGTCACCAAAACGAAATGGAGCAGGACAAAGCAGTTTTGAAGAACATTGCACACACAATGTTTTTGTGGTCCTAATGGTGGTAATCTTTCTCTAGGAGTATTCTGCTCCTAGAAAATATTGTGTGTAAATGGAAAACTTTTTCCAGCACAAGGAACACCAGTGTGCACTGAATTTTTCAGCTCTTTTGGTATATCACGTGGTAAAGCAGTGTGGCAGAAACTGGCCTAGAGCATTGCTACTGCCTGTGTTCCTCAGCAACCTCTTCAATTCTGGGCAAGATGTGGGTTTAAATGTTTTCTTGTTTTGTGCTGCAATGTATTCCTGCTGTGAATACATCAGTAAATATATGTAGGCTAAAACAGGTTTGGAGAGATCCAATAGCATTGGATTTTCAACCTATGACATTGGGAAACGAATCTTTCAGGGCTGTAGCTGAAGACCACGTTCAGTACTCTGGCAAATATTTTTATGAAGGGAATGCTTTTAAGAAATATACACCTCTACCCTGATATAACGTTGTCCTCGGGAGCCAAAAAATCTTACCGCTTTATAGGTGAAACCACGTTCTATCGAACTTGCTTTGACCCACCGGAGTGCGCAGCCACCCCCCCGCACCCCTCCCGGAGCACTACTTTACTGCGTTCTAGCCGAATTCGTGTTCTATCGGGTCGCGTTATATCGGGGTAGAGGTGTATTGTGTTAACTTAACCTACGTAAATCTAACACAGATGATCTTGATTTGGGAACCTTTAGTTTCCTTAAACTTTTAGAACTGTAGTAGCTGAGCTATAAATAATGAAGGAAATACCTCCCTACCTGTCCAAAGACTCTGGGTGAGGAAGTAGAAATCCTTTCTCCCTATGAGCATGCAGATCTCTGAATTTCTGAAGGGAAGATGAATTGTCAGCTTTGTGGCACAATTTTTCCCTTGCCTGCTTTGTGTGGTTGGGCTCAGTGTAGGGGTAACTGGGTGAAAGTATCTGGCCTGTGTTTAAACAGGAACCCAGATTAGACCAAATCTATGAGTATGTGGGTATTTTAGGCAGTGGCCCTACCTGGATGGAGCTCTGGCGGGCTGGAGAATCAGATAATGGAGTAAGAGGAGATAGTGGTCTCTGGGGTAGCACCATTCCATGCTATGCAACAATATTTCCACAATGAAGTGGGCAAGGAAGAAAAGCAGAGTCTCAGATTGGCGAGAAACACTTGGAGCCCTAGACACTGCATGAAGATCCAGCTAATGGCAATGTAGCGTGGAGCTATGCCACGGAGAGGGGATTCAATAGAGCTGCAGCTGTTCCTTCAGGATGGCTTTCCTCTCTCTGTAGGGATTGGGGTGTGATGGGGTTCCTCTGAGACCTGGGAGGTTGGAAAGGAGTTTGCCTCCAAATTCAGTAGTGCCCCCTTCCCCTGTGGTGTGGTTCCAGGAAATTCAGGGATAGTCATGCGATTTTCTTCCCTTTGAGTCCTTCCTGTGGCTCTTTTCTCGAGGGAGCAACTTCATGTCTAATCGATGTCACAGGTAAGACATGATGGTTGTTTCTACCGTTATTGAACCCTGGTGCAGCCAATCCAAGACATAAGTATTCTGTACTGTTAGGAATTAATAAGTTGTCTCTGATGTGTTCCTTAAACCTGTATCGCTGAATGCTGATCAGCAATCCATCATCCTACCTGGCTAAGATACCATTTGGTATAGTAGAATCGAAGAAATGTGGGGCCAGATCCTTGCACTGATGCAGGACCAACTAAACCTAAACCATCCCTGACTGGTGTTTGTCCAACCTGCTTTTCAAAACCTCCAGCAATAGGGATTCCACATCCTCCCTTGGAAGTCTGTCCCAGAGCATAACTACTATTGGAGTTAGATTTTCTTTCATGTACAAGTAAAAAATATGTTCATTTAATTCACTGAGTCTGCAGGAATTGTGAAGGCATAACTAATAACAGATTCTGCTTCTTTTTCTTTACAGTTCAACTCAATAGTAAGCTTTCACAAATTTCTGCTGGCTTGACTGTCAGCAGTCTAAGATTTCTCCACCTGCTGGTTCTGCTACAGGTGCCTAAATGTGGTAGAAAAAAGCTATATGCATGATATGCTTAGAAACTCATGGGGGGTTGATAGTAGCCTTTTACCTCACGAGAACTGGGAGGTTATATCGGTGAATAATTTAGAAAGTGGCCTTATCCTAGTGCCCAGAAAACCCTTATCACAGCTTGTGTGGGGTTACTCACCTGAGTAAGGGTTAGCAGGATCACACCCCTAGTTTTCATTTGCCCACACCATACAGTTACCTCATAATTGTGCCAAATACAGTATTACTATACTACAGTCTCTTGAGGGAGCCATAAGTTATACAAGTAGTTTTTACTACTTCAAAAATGTATGAATGGTTTGCCTTTACTCTTTCAGAGGAGAACTTAGTACTCACTCTAGTCTACCAAAAATTGGAATAGCTTCAAAGTTTTGTATTCCTGTGGACGTCCTACGGGGAATGTATGTAAACCGTAAAACCACTCTTACAGATCACCTTGTGAAGTGCATTGCATCCCATTCCCCAATTGTCTAAGCCAGGGGTAGGCAACCTATGGCACGCGTGCCGAAGGTGGCACGTGAGCTGATTTTCAGTGGCACTCACACTGCCCGGGTCCTGATCACCGGTCCAGGGGGCTCTGCATTTTAACTTAATTTTAAATAAAGCTTCTTAAACATTTTAAAAACTTTATTTACTTTACATACAACAATAGTTTAGTTATATATTATAGACTTATAGAAAGAGACCTTCTAAAAACATTAAAATGTATTATTGGTACGCTAAACCTTAAATCAGAGTGAATAAACGAAGACTCGGCGCCCCACTTCTGAAAGGTTGCCGACCCCTGATCTAAGCTTTTATTTATTTAATGGCTATTAGCCATCCTACTGTCACATAATGACAGGAAAAATAACTCTTGTTACTCCTACCCTCTTCCCACCATCCCCACTAATGGGGTTTGTCTCACAGATGCTGCTTAGATGATCTCCAATCTCCAGCAGGTGGAGACCGGTCACTTACTGCTCAACTAGACTGGATTTTACGAGTCTTGTAGTTTATATCGCTGTAGTGTCCAGGGGCCCCACGTTTGAAGTGCTTTACAAGCATCAAAGAAAGACGGCTCTTGCTTCAAAGAGTTTTACAACTAGAGCTGGTTTAAAAAATTGAAATTTTGATAGGACTTTTTGTCAAAAAATTCAAATTTTGGCTGGGAAAAAGGGTCAAAATATTAGTAAAAACTTGATCCCAGCTGTAGACCTGGTGAAAAAAGTTTGACACCTAAAAAGGACAACATTTTGTGACACATTTGGATCCATTTTTTAAACGATTTAAATTTTAAAGAGGGACAAGATGTAACAGGTTGGTACGGCACACAAGCAGAGGAGGGGATGGTGATAGGAATACAAAATTGTATGTATTTGCTAAATGTACAACTTGGCATCTTCAAAGTAACTTTTTTCCACTTTTTCCCTACATTAAGACACAAATGACCAAGAGATAATGAGTCAACTTCATAGCTATTATCATTTGGTAGTCTGCCATGGCCATCCTAGTAGAAGTGAAGCTTGAGAAGGAATTTCAAGAACACAGTAATGGCTTTGCCAAGGTAAGATTATTTTATGCAAAGCTAAGGTGGTTATTATCAACATTGCCAAAGAAGGTATGATTTGAGTGACCAGTGTTGTATGTTAACTTGATGATAAAATCCCCTCGCTCTTGAAAACACAAGCCACGTGATTTCATTTCAAATATAACTCCGCGGAGAGTTGCCAGATCTGCACCCAGGTCCACATTCTGTCCATGTACATGCAATATTTTTCACGCTATTTCTAACAGGAAGCTAATCATATGCTCTCTATGGCCAGTTCATGTGGCTCTCCAGGAGGATAGGAACAGAGTAAAGGGCCTTTAGTGAAAATAAGAATCAGGCCCTCAGTGTTCAAAAGACTCCATGAGCTTGCTGTATGTGATGGGAATAGTCTGTATCATTTCAGAATGTGGGTAAATACTACTTGAAGCACATTGGTTTGAATGATAGCGGTTTGAATTGTAAGAGCTAATATTTATATTAAAAGAAAGCTACGCACCCTTAGGACAAATTAAGGGCCCCATCCTGCAAGCTGCTCTCTGTGCCCGCACAGATCTCCACTGAAATCAGTGGGGCTCGAGACAGACATAGTACTCCAACCTGCACAGAGTAGCTTCCAAGATCAGGGCCTGAAGCTTCCATTTATTATACAGTGTTGCAGCAAATGTGGTTTTAAATTTAACTGTAGAAGTTAGTGTTTTGTAAATCTTAATATATAGTATATTTTATGTAGGATGGAATTGGACTCATTTGGAGCCTCTGGGCTGGCTGCTAAGTGTCATAGCTGTGTCAGTAACACCTAGGATATGTGAGAGTCTGAATTTTGATGAATAAATTGCATTTTATAGATGGAAGTAAGACACTTAATTTCTTGGTGGCAGATCCCCTTGCTAGATAGTTAAATTCACTCTGCAGCCATGTCTTATTGCTTCAGCTTCCATCAGTTAAATGTGTTGTGATAAATTCAGAATTGGATCTGAAATCCCTGGTTGGCCCAGAGTGCATCTTTGTAGCTGTGAAGCTAGCCAGTTAACTGGACTAGCATCACTTGAGACAGTGAGACAAGCTACAAACAGCAGTCAAAGAAATTTTCTGCAAGTGTGCACAGCCCTCTTATTTGGTTATATGAAGCCAGCATTCCCTTGGAGAGGGAAAAGTGCCATGTTATATTAAGTAGTCAGGACAGGGAAGTGCTAAAAAGGGAAGCTCTTCCCCTTATGCCTTCTGCTTGATTGCCAAATCTTCCATTTTCATTTCAATCTCTGGACAATCATGAAGCAGAAAACAATTGGACAGTTTCATATATAAGACAATAAATGGGGTATGTATAATGCATTGCATATAAATATGCCTCTGCATTATACTCCATACTAAGACCAAGCTTAAAGCCCACTGTATATTCTCAGTGAAACAAATCTTCTCTTAAACTAGGCTGAAATGTTCTGATGCTTATTGGAATGTAAAACTTCAACATTTGGATTGTTATGATCAAGTAGAGGAGAGCTTTTTTATTTTTTGGTAAGATGCTGCTGTTCTCCATTAAATTCAGATCCCTGCTTTGGGGTATGCAGAAAAATGTTTATTTTTGCAAATGTTTTCCATTTCTCAGACACTAAAGAGCTGGTAAGTTTTCCAAGTCAGACATTTAGAAATAAAGTAAAAAAAATGGGGAACACATTTTTAATATTTTTGTCAATTTCAGTCACTTCCCTTCTCACACCCTGCTCCCCATCTACCCCCCATTTTCCAACCAGCTGTGATATTTGGAGAACAAGTTACTGGATTGTAGGCTTCCTTTGTCTAGATAAAAATATTATTTTCAAAAATGTGGGGATTTGATTCAGCAGCAAATTTCTTAGATTTGAAATCAAAATGCACATCTTAAGGTTCTTCCTTGTCTAGGAAAAGCTCCATGCCCAAAGCTGTCCTCTTTTTCTGTGAGCATGGAATCTAGTTGAATTGCCCTGCAGGAATTATAAAGTGCCAGCTCTGTGATATATTCCCACTTCTCCTTTATCTCTTTGGAAGTCCTTCTGTGATTGCTCTGCAGGGTTTGGGCACGGCAAGGAGTAGATGTGGGGCTGGAAGGGACAGATCCTGTCCATGCCACCTTGAACTTATGGAAAATCCTGACCAGTCAGCATAAACTTGAATTTAACCAAATCAGCATCAACTTGATAAGAGCAAATATTTAAAACTTCCATTCTTCGAGTGATTGCTCATGTATATTCCACAGTAGGTGTGCGTGCTCGCCATGTGCACCGGTGCCGGAAGTTTTTCCCCTAGCAGTACCCGTAGGGGAGCACCTCTAGCGACCCCTGGAGTGGTGTCTCTATGGCGTGGTATAAGGGGAGCCGCGCGCTCCCCCCACCCTCAGTTCCTTCTTGCCGCCAGTGAAGGTGCATTGGAACTGCTCTGCTCCAGCCTGTCTGCAGCTTTCCTCTAGAACTCTTGTTTGTTTATAGTAGTTTAGATTAGTGTTAGTTTAGTTTAGTGTGCCCATGCCCTGGGCTTTGTCGTGTGACACTTGCAGGCGGCCGATGCCAGTGAGTGACCCACAGACGGACTGTTTACACTGCCTGGGGGAAACGCATCTCAGCGATCGCTGCAAGATTTGAAGATCTTTCAAGCCTCCGACCAAGAAAGAAAGAGACATTCGGCTCCAAACCATTCTGATGGAGTTGGCATTGACCCCGAATCTGGTGTGCCGCTCCAAGTCGGCACCAAGTACCATGGCATCGGTGCGTGGTGACCCTTCGGTTCCTTCCACCAGTTGGCATCGCTCCCGGTCTGCAGGGCATGCCAAGAAGGCTAAGAATAGGTCTTCGCCGCCAACACACCGGAGCAAGACCGGGGGAGACTAGACCCATGTTGGGCAGTTCTCAGTCCCCGTCGGACTCCAGGCTTCCGACTCAGGTTGAGCAGAGTAGCCCGGCCCAGTGGGCGCAGGCTTCCCCGGATGTCCGGGAGCCCTCCACACCAGAGGCTCTGCAAGCGGCCCGGGATGTTATGTCCCTGCCGGTACCAGGGGCACCACCACCATTGGCTCCCCGGTCCAGAGGCAAGCCACCACTTGGATCACCGCAGTCGCCTCCTGGTCGGTGCTGTTCGAGGTCGAGGGAAAGTTCCCGATGCTGTTCGCTGCTCAGCAACAGTCCTGTGCATAGTCCATGCCGGTCACCATTGACCCCCACCAGGCTGTCTTGCTGGGTTCCAACTGACAAGGGTTCCAGGCACCACTCCGCCTCGATTGACTATAGACCTCGCAAAGGGAGCGAGCCCCATCGAGACCGAGACAGACTGCACTGAAGCTCCTCGTCTCTGAGAGGCCACCGTAGCCCATCATGATACGGGCGTCGACACCATTCCCGTTTGTCGTCTCGCTCCAGCACCTTGCCGCGGCACCGCTCCCGCAGTCCTGGGCTTCGATCGTCAGCACCTTGCTGTCATGGATCCGCCCGCCGGAGCTGATCACAGAGCAGCTGCTACCAGCGATACCGTTCCTCCATGTCGGGATCACGGTCTCATGGTCGGCACCATTCCCGACGCCACCGTTCCTCCCGGTCCAGAGACAGCGGTAGCTCCTACACCAGCCCGGCCTGCTTTCGTAGTCGTCAGTCGATGGGACAGGCTAGTCAGGCTGAATAGCCTGTCCTGCCAGTGCCACAGCAGGTGCAGTGGCACCTGGCTCCTTGGCCGGCACCGTGGTGCCAGTGGGGGCTCTACCCATAAGTGCCTGTTCTGTGCACAAATGTACCAGCATCAATGCTTATGGGTGTTCCATTAGAAGATTGTGGACCTGATCTTGCTTACTCTGACTGCACATAACACTCTCAGAGCTCATATGAAAACGTCAGGATTGGGCCCCATATGCGGACGGGGACCTAATCAGCCAAGTATTTCCCTTAGTGTCTATGCAGTACATTCAAAAAGCCACAGCGTTTGGACAGCCTTGAGATCTGAACACTTTGAAGACCGGTATCCTGAGCTGCCATGAACAGACTCCAATGGAGCTCGGCCAGTTTACACCTGCTGAAGATCTAGCCCCTTGAAATAATCTTTCTCACTCCATCTTCGGATAGACATATCCAGCACATGCCCTGTAGCTATGGGCTCTATATGCACAATCCAGCCCCTAGACTGCAGCAATATCCATTTGCAGGGCACCATACTCAGATTCATAAGTGGTTTTGTGTTTTTCATGCAGAAGAGATGCAATTGAATTAAATTAATGGAGATATCCCATCTCCTAGAACTGGAAGGGACCTTGAAAGGTCATCGAGTCCAGCCCCCTTCCTTCACTAGCAGGACCAAGTACTGATTTTGCCCCAGATCCATAAGTGGCCCCCTCAAGGATTGAATTCACAACCCTGGGTTTAGCAGGCCAATGCTCAAACCACTGAGCTATCCCTCCCCTCCTAAAATTACACCCTGCTGGCTATTCGAGCCCCATCCCAAAATCATTCACTGTCTCTAGTTCTCCAGGTTCTATTGGCCTGATTTGCAAAGGCCCTGAGTATCCACAACTCCTATTGAACGCGATGGGATACGTGAGTGGTCACCACCTCTAAAAGTTAGCTCGTGCGCGGATGAGGAGAGAATAATGGAAACGAGGCATATTAGGCATGACATGGCTCAACAACCACAAGTGAGCCTAACTCATTTTAGAGCATAACTAATAAAATGAGAGTTTTTAGGCTAACCAGGGGCAGTACTAGCTTGCACTTTGCCCTCTTGCCGTACCTGTTCCCCTACAAGCCCCCAAATCTTCCATCCTCTCATCACTCATATAAGCAAACAGAATTGATGTAAGAATAAACAGTCTTAGTATGTTTAAAAAAAAAAGACTTCTTCTGCAGATATTTCATTCATAGATTCTGAGGCCAGAAGGGACTCCTGTGATCATCTACTCTGATCTCCTGTATAACACAGGCCAGAGAACTTGCCCAAAATAATTCCTCTTTGAACTATCTCTTCAAAGAACACCCAGTCTTGATTTTAAAGTTGAGAGTGGTGGAGAAACCAGCATAACTCTTGGTAAATTGTTCCAATGAGCAACCGCTCTCACTGTTAAAAATTCAGCACTAATTTCCAGCCAGGGGATCATGTTGTTATACTTTTGTCTGCTAGACTTGAAGAGCCCATTTTTAAATATTTGTTCCTCAGGTAGGTACTTAAAGATGTGATTAAGTCACCCCTAAACCTTCTCTGTGTTTAACTACCTTGAGCTCCCTGGATGTGATTCATGAAGATATTTAGATGCCTAGGTCCTCTTTTGAGGTACCACCGTAGTCCACAAAATGCCCATTCAGCTGCCACCTGAACCTGTCAGCATCCAACCTCTCTCAGTACCTATGTTTTTGCCCCTGGGCATGTGCATTGCAGCCTTGCTGTAAGTACCTGGGCACCTATCTCCTGCCTGAGCCCCAGAACAATTCACAAACTGGGGGAAATAGGCATTGGGGTGCCTAAACTGCATGCAGGAGCCCAATGCGGTAGGTGTGCTCACAGGTCACCTACCCCACCGCCCCTTTAGGTGAGTTCACACACAACACATGGGGGAGGAGGATCTCGCTTACAACCTGTAACCCAATGGGTGGGAGACTCTCTGTTGTCCCTCCTCCTGAGGGGGAAAAGGGATTTGAACCAAGATCTGTCATCTCTCAGGTGAGGATCCTAACCTATTGATGAGAGTCTTCCTCAGTTTCGGCTACTGAAGTTGTTCCCCTTTAATGAAATATTAATTGGGTCAATGAAAAAGTTAGACTCTATAAAGTAGTCAGGGCAGCCACCGGGGTGGTGGCAGATCCCTGTTCAAATCTCTTCTCCCCCTCAAGAGGAGCGGGACTTGACAAATAGGTCTCCCACCTCCTGGATGAGTACCCTATGCATTAGGCTAAAGTTTATAAAGGCAGTGGTCCCCCTTCTCCCTGTGGTTCTTTTGCTTCAGGCCTCACATGTGACCTAGGTGACCAAATGCTTTATCTGCCACTGGTTCGTGGATCTCAAGCCGAGATAGGTGCCTCCCTGCAGCCTGGACTTCAGCGCCAAACTCTGAGAGAGCAGGGCTTAGCCCACATCCCTCTTATCGGTATCTCCCATGGACTAACCTCGGCAACTCCCTGCCTAGCATGCTGGCTTTTGTGCATTGCAGTCTAAGGCACCTAGCTCTCCCCATTTATTCTACTGAGAGCCTAGACACCTACCTCAGTCTCAGTGGATCGCAGTAGTGATTCTGTGACTTTGAGGCACCCTTCGAGCACCCCATCCCTTGAATCTCTTACTGTAAGACACGTTTTCCAATTCATATGCTTACTACGCTTCTGAAGATTGAGGAAAATTATCCAGGTAAATGAGCAGTGGCAAAATCAAAGGTGCAGGATGTTAATTCAAATGCATTGTCTCAAAGAATTACTCAGCCTCTTAAATGAAGCAAATCATCATGTAGCTAAATACTTTCTGATTAAAGAGCAATGGAAGTAAGCACACCAACTAAATTCTTGTTGGTAAATATGAATACATTTTACCAAGGAAACCTTAAATTCTTCTTCGAGATAGGTGCTCCACTTCCGGTGTTGGTGTGTCCTTGCAGCTTTGATTGGATAATTTCAGGAGCAGTGCCCGTCCGGGTCGCACATGTGCCCTCCCCATCTTGTGGTATCATTGGTGCCTCATCTAGAGCAGGTGACCCGACCCCCTCAGTTCCTTCTCAACTGTCTGTGGCCTGAGATGGAGCTCCCAGCAGTGTCATGAAGGTAGCTCGTTTAGCGTTAGAATAGTTTACTTAATATAGTTTTAGCTTAGTGATTTGGTTACTTACCCTTTTCCCTGTTTTTCTTCATTAAAAAAAAAAATTCCTTTTTCATAGACTGGTTAAGTTCACCCCTGGATTGAACCACCATTTTTCCATTATGCCCGGTTCTGCAGGCTTTAAGCACTGCCTGTCATGTTGAGACACCATGTTGGTGTCAGATGGATACGGCACAGGCTGAGTAACCTCTTATGTGCCCTACTTTTTCATTTGAAAACCCATCGGTTTCATTTGAATATTAATCTGTTCTTTTTCAAACCTCTTCCCTTTGTGTGGGCATGGGTGTACAGGTGTGGACATTTATACATAGGAAAAGTATTGACTGAATGAATTGGGAAAAGGCCACCAAATTCACTTGTAAAATGTGCACAAAGCTGCTTTCTCATGGAAGTATGGCAATATCTTTTAAAAACAATGGCCTACGTTTCCAAAATCCAATCCAATACGTTTCCAAAAGTGACTAGTGACATTTGTAAAAAGCAACAGAGTCCCGTGGCACCTTATAGACCAACAGACGTATTGGAGCATAAGCTTTCGTGGGTGAATACCCACTTCGTCCGACCCACATGCGTCAGACCCACCCACAAAAGCTTATGCTCCAATACATCTGTTAGTCTATAAGGTGCCACAGGACTCTGTTGCTTTTACAGATCCAGACTAACACGGTTGCCCCTCTGATAGTGACATTTGGGTGCCCAACCTGAAACACCTGAAAGGGGCCAGATTTTCAGACGGTGGGTGCTCAGCCCTTTCTGAAAATCAGAGGTCATTAAAGTGTCTAAAGTTGGGTTCCCTAACAGTGATGCACTGTAATTCATTAATCCTATCAGAAAATTGAAGCCAATGCGTGTACATTTAACTTTATACCACCATGAAATACATAGATTTAGTGCTTGTGAAAACATATTGGGTATCAAGAACAGAGTAGCTATGCTTGTAAAATCCTCACGATACTTATCACTGCAATAATAATAATAATAAAAAGGCAGGTGACTTTGTAAGTGAGGATACCATAGGCTAATGTCAATTACAGGGATGACAACCTGTAGAAGACTGTAAAGTGACTACACAAGGTCACCCTTTCAAAGCATTCAGACAAAATTAGCGATCTCTGCCGTGTTGGTCATCCAAAACATTTAGCTCAAGATCTCTTATCGGAAGAAAAAAGGCCAGGTTTCTTGCTCAAGAGCTCTAATTGTCTTGGTAATGTATTTGCTCTACCAGGTGTTGGGTTACCGATGTTCCTCTGAGGGTGAAGACATTGTTCCTCAAGGTTAGAAGCCTGATATTTATTTATTCGTTCACTGAAACAAAATATTTCCTTTTTTTTAAAAAAAATCAGTATTCTGGGGTGTTCTCTTCATCAGAAAAGGGAGATGTCATTGTTTTTTTTTTTCAATTTGTTTCTTTTATAAAGCATAAAATTCTGTTTTCATAGGTCAGGTCTTAGTTCTTCAAAATGTATTAAATGGATGATGAAGCACAGGAAGTATCCAGCATTCAAATCTGATTTTATGTTAGTCAATGAAACTAGCATCACTGAATCATGTTACTCTTTAGCATCGGTGCAGACCATTAGGAAACAGCTAGAAAATCTAATTATAGCAATAGTGCTAGAGAACTGAATATGCTTAGTGGCGACAATAGCACAGGAATTAAAGTTCTGATCACATACATTGTTAAGCTTGTAACATATAAAACTGAATCATGTCATTGTCTAATAGAAGAATCTGCATATGTTTCATATAATCTGCCATTTAAAGGGAACTTACTTTAGGAAAACTATTGACCTAAAAGTATTTCACTGTTTTTTCTGTTATAGCAGCTTTCTGAATAGGAGCAATTTTGTTACTAGTTCAAATTTTTTAAATCCAATCAATTTCTTAAAGCTTCATTACAAAAGCTCTATAATTCAATATGTCTGGTTGTAAAACACCGCTTAAGGACTGACCTTCACATTAATTCCAAAGCCAAGCCACTTCATTTATAAAGCCAGTTACAATTGGTATGTGACAACAGTGTACTTACCTAGCACATCATTTACAAAAAGCAAGGAGATGAATAGTTAAGACCACCATAAAATGTTAACACTTTCCACACAGTAAACAAACACATTTTTATTAAACATAAATGAATGCCCCTTTCACCACAATGTGATAACCTTAACTCTGACCCAAAATAAATAATAATCTTACTGGGTTTTTATTCCAAAGGGTGTTTTGTTTGGTTGGGTTTGGAATTTGACTGTTTTATGCTTTGTTTTTGTTTTTCTTTTATGAAGGCAAATGAAGATACAGCTCTTAAAATACAAACACATGGGGGCAGAGAGGTCACTAGTTTATTAAATTAAAGGAAGGAATGTGGCTGACTAAGCTCATAGTATCTGGAAATCAATATCCAGTTTGCCCTAGTGACTTGAGACTGTTGTAGAAAGAGAAGACACACTGTTTCCAAACACCCCTATATGTTCCTGATCCTGCAAGCACTTAGGTATGTCAATGGGGCTACTCACGTTTGTAAAATATTGACAGCATGGTAGCCTGTGTTTACAAGGGTTCCTGGGTGACCAGCACCTTCACAGAATATCTTCTGTAGAAGTTTTTGCTTGTCTTTGCCAGCATCACTGATGGGAAATCATGTCTAATTCCTTTTTTTGGAGGGGGGGATAAGTGGGCAAAAAGAACTATTAAGATGCTTTGCGGAATCATTTTTAAAAGGCACCATTTTAAGTTTCAGACTCAAAATTTAGATTCATTCAGCATATCTAGAGTACATTCAAATTGTCAATGGGACATGACCAGAAAAGAAAGTATCTTTTCTAGGGGAGAGGGAATTAAAAAGTGGATCACAATCAGCCTTTTTGTGGAGATATCAACATTCCTTAATAAACCACACACCTCCTGAGAGGAGACTAAATACCTGATCCTACAGCTGCAAAACCATAGGCCCTTCCACTTGAGCTAAAGTGAGAGCTCCATCAGCCTTGACCTGTACAAGTATCCATTTGTTCTTTCGGAGCTGCAGTCAGTCAGTAGAGGGTGACATGTTCACACAAATTTATAGTGCCAGTTACTGCTTCCACTGGAGTCAGTGACAAAAACCTCCCATAGATATTAAAAAACTGGCACACACAATTTCAAGGAGACTTTGCTTTTTGGAAAGTTTGAAGGTGCAGAAGGGTGGGGTTGGAGAGGTGGGGCAAGCCACCTTTGAGCTACAGAAAGATGAAGAAACATTAAATAAAAGTCAGAATTTCAAGATCAGGTTTGAACAACATGTAATTCAAAATGCCTTTCAGCAATTTTCTTTATACATTACAGAAACATTCTCCTTTGCCTTCAGCCTAACCTTTGCAATTTTCAGGCCAAACCAATTTTACCAGACCCAGTTAATTAGGGCTTTGTAATGGAAGCTTGTTCCTTGACTAGGGGAAGGTTGCATTGTTTAATATTTGTATTACAGAAGCACCTAGAGCCCTCAACTCTTGACAGCCTGACCCTGGGCTAGATGCTACACAGATATGCGGTAAGAGACAGTCCCTGCCCTGAGGAATTTACAATATAAATCTAAGGCCGGATGGAACAAGTGGGTGTAACAAACAGCAGGGAAGGGAGGAGCCTCTCAGGAACAATTAGGAATAATACAAAGCTTTCTTCCTACAAGTCGCTTCTCAGACATGAAGTGAGCTGCCCATCATCCCGTGGAGACGACAAATTAATTATCTCCACTTCAAAGATGAAAAACAAACAGAGGATAAGAAGAACAAGAGTACTTGTGGCACCTTAGAGACTAACAAATTTATTAGAGCATAAGCTTTCGTGGACTACAGCCCACTTCTTCGGATGCATCCGAAGAAGTGGGCTGTAGTCCACTAAAGCTTATGCTCTAATAAATTTGTTAGTCTCTAAGGTGCCACAAGTACTCTTGTTCTTCTTTTTGCGGATACAGACTAACACGGCTGCTACTCTGAAACAGAGGATAGCGTTTGCTCAAATCAACAGTGTCAGAATTGGGACTATAAATCAGCAATTCCTGTCTCCTAGTCCTGTTTTCAGACCATTGGCTTTCAGAAATAAAAATAATCCCTCTGAACATAATGTTTGGGTCTTGAAAAGCAGTTTAGACTTTAGTCGAGTACTAACGTTGTTTTCATAGAATATCAGGGTTAGAAGGAACCTCAGGAGGTCATCTAGTCCAACCCCCTGCTCAAAGCAGGACCAATATTCAGGGTTTGAAATGGACCCTTATGCCCTTTTTTCATTAAATTTACCACAATACTTGGGGGTTTTTGGGGTGTTGGTTTTTGGCAGCCGCTTTGTAACTTAACTAAATCATTATTGAAATTTTTCATTTACTGAAACCAGTTCAATAAACAAAATATTTCAGAATAGTTGCCAAAAGCAAATGAAAATGTTTATCTATTTAGATAATCATTTTAAATTTTTTTAACTGAAAAATTTCAGGAAAAATGTAAACTTTTGATAATTTTTTGTAAAAAACTTTAAATTTCATTTTTAATGAAAAAATATGTTGCTCAGCAATTTTCTACCTCCTAAATGAATAAGGTATCAGGTTTGCAAATACACACGTTACAACTCGTCAGCACCACATACTGATTCCACTTTTTAAGCAATGCAACACAGGTGTGCTTGCCATGGCAGGGTGAGGTTCTATTATTTCAGGTCATCTTGTGCAATATAATTAAAGCTACCGCGAGATATTTGTCTAAGTTACAAGTTCCAACTGGCTGGCATGAAAAATATGAGCGATATTTACTTGGCTCATAATGCCTATTGAAGGGGGTAGTAGGTGAAATGATTTGTTCAGCAGGTGTCTCTCTTATGGTTCTACTGGGATCCTCGTCTAACAAGACACAGTACATTGCAGTGGTGTGTAAAATGCACTGCCCTCCCAGACTGTTTCTTAGACATAGTTTGTGAGTGGATCAAGGGTAGCTAAGTGTGAAAAGCAGACATTTATCACCCATGTTTTATAGACAGAAGCAGTTAGCAAGGATTGACTTTGTATGAGTAACAAAGGTGATCAAAAAAAGGATGGGTTTGAAACACACAGACTATAAAATGTTAGTGGCCTAAAGTCAGTTTGGAGGTAATAGTCATGGGGTGTGTAAAACCCAATTTGATAAAATAGGCATTTCAAACCTGTCTGGGCTACCAGCTAAATATCAGGCTGTGTTTATGCACTGTGGCAGAAAGGGACCTCCTATAAATATGGAATTTCTGAGTTGGACAATCAGACTTTCTGTGTATCTAGGTTCTTGTACTTCACCTATCTGAATGCCAGCAAACCACTCAGCTCCTACAGGCATTAGGTGCGATGTATGCATGTAACGGTATGCTCTCTCCACAACTGAAAGTGAGAGATTCTATGCAGAAGCAAGATTTCCCAGGTTTATTAAGAGCTACTGTATCTACATATTTATCCATAACACACTCTTCATATTAAGGATGCTTATGGTACCAGAACATGTCATAGAAGTGTTGTATCTGGATTAATAATAACTATTAGGTGGCCAGGGATGATTTTGCTTATTGAGAGTAGTCAGAGCTTAATTCAACTGAGTTTAACTGAAAGTGCATGAGCAGTCATAAGAATCCCAGTTCTTTCTGGTTCTACTTCAACTACATCCCATTCAAAGTCTCTGGCAGGATCTTGAACCATACTCTCATTGGCTGATTGCAGAGGGGTGAATTTCACCCCAAACAGAGTTACTACAAGGGCTATTCACTACTCAAGCTAGTTAAGTAGCACACCGGGCCTTGTGCAGGCCCTATGCAAGGGATAGGCCTTAGGACAACCAATGAAGATCATCTGTAAGAGCAACATTACCTTTGTGAGATGCATCCTTCAGCTCCCTTGAACTTCTCCAGGTCCTGGTGGTTAATCAGTCAATACGTTTTCCAAACTGTTTTTATGCAATGGGGTTGGAGGTTTTAATAAAGAACTTAAGTTTGAATAAAGTTTTAGTTTGTTCACTAGAGGTGGTTAGAAGCCTGTACAGTCTTTAGACTGTCGAGACAGCCATCTTGTGACATAGCTGCTTGCAGGTTAGATCTGCAATGGTTTCGCAGCAAAAACTGCTGCAGAGACTTGCAGAAGGAAGCTCTATGTAAAACAGAGCATGCAGGTTCTCTAGACTCCACAGAGCTAATTCTGCTAAATGTTCACAGAAGGTTTGGCGGGGAAAGGAGACACCAGAACCCTATACAAAGCAAATGAAAATACTGATCTTCCTTGAAGCAAAATCTAATGGTCACACACATGTTTGTGCTGTTAAAATTTCAAAACACACTGGCACCAGAGCTGGGCCTGACCTAATACATTCCGATCTTGACTGGGATTTTGAAGATGCTCAAAACTTGCAAGGAAGATTGGGGCTTTGGTCTGGCCTGTCCTAGGGCTACCGGCCAGCTGCAAAATTCTGATCAAGAGTTCAGTTGTAATCTTTCTGAAACCCAGAAATTTTAGGCATTTTGGATCTGGGGTTTGGCTGTGCGGTGCGTTCCTCTCTCAGGGGCACTGCTTTTAGTAAACACCCTGATATCCTACACTAAGCACAGCCTGAAATAGCATCTGAAAGGTGAAGCAAGAGTCAGCAGCTAGCTTTGCTCAAAGGAAAATGAGAACAGCAGGGAGAAAGAGAGGAGAATGTTCTAGACAGGACACAGGCAAATGAGGAAAGTGCAGAGGAGCTGGGGTCTTCTTCCTTTGCCCATGCCTTTCAAAAAGCTCTCCAATGAGTGGGCTTATGCCTCTGGGCTTGGAAAGTTGTGAAAAGCTCCTGTAGACACCTTGTCCTGCCTGCCTCCACCCTACCTTCCTGTCCCACAGCCATGGCTGTTACCCCACTACTGGGACAAGACAGCAGAAGGCAATTGGAAGAAGCAGCCAACCCCACATCCCAGTCTTTGTGCCCTGTTGCCTCCGGGTGAAGCATTCAGCTGAACCATATTGCACGGGGTCCCTGGCACCACACGCTGCTGGAACAAGACACCGCTCTTTCGTGAAAGGCTCCTGGCAATGACTAGGTCAGGGAGACACGTCAGAAGGAACTAGGGGAAAGAAGGGTGATTCAGGGAAAGGGTAGAAGGGTCAAAAAACAGGGGAGAGTGAGGGAAAAGGAGAAGCAAAATTTGCCACAATACTGACAAAATAAATGTCTGCCCCTCCTCCCAAATCTTATCTTCAGCAGCAGCCTGGGGGAAGCACAGGATAGGCAGCAGGTGTTAGAGATGGAAAGATGGAGGACCCAGAGTCAGATTGAGTAAATGGGCTTCTTTATTGTAGTACCTGTTCCCCTCCACCCAGTTGTCGAGTAAGTCTCGAGTTAATCACCTCACCCTCTTTTATCTAAGTCAATATGTAAATACCCATGTTTACTACAACGCCCCAAAACCCTTATTGGATCATATGAACGCCCATTTAATGAATATTAATAGCTATATACTGAATATAATTATACCCACCTCGGTTTACTGTTTACAGCATTAAGCATATTATACAGACATTTTACCTTGAAGATACACTTATTTGCAGTAATTGTAGCCACAAGTTCCCTTAATCAGCAGTTCACAGGGATGGGAGGAAGGGGCCATGACTCCAAACTCGTTTATGTAGCTGGGAGAGGAAGGGACGGGTGAGATAACATTTCTTCACACAAAGGGGATCCTTCAGACAACCATATTCCTTGTGCAGCTGCAACGCTTATCTATCCCTAACAAGCAGAAGGGAAGGGAAGTGAAAAGGATGGCAACTTTATCTATCAAGCAAAGAAATAGTGCTTGCCTGTGCCTCACTCCCTCTTACCATGCTAGCGGTTACCCAGGTCTTTACTTAACCCTTACATACCCCAGCGCTCCCCTACTCTCTTCAAAGAAGGGCCCATGCACCCCTCCTTCCCGCACACTGAATGGCGGGACACTCGAGCTAGAGGCCTGGCTTCGGTTAGCCACCAGTCATGCTACAGGGAGAGAGAGATAGCGGGTCATAAAAGGGGTAAGCTGCTGAATTTACAAGTATGGCTTTCGGGGAGAGGCTAAGGCAGCACATAACCTTAAGCACAGCATGAATATAATCAATAGTACAGTTAATATGAATAACACCCCTATAACATGAGTAATACGCCCAAGAAGTAAATGAGTGTCCATTAGGCCTGTCTGAAGGGCACAGGCTACATCAGTCCAAGTACAACCAGCAGGCAGTTCAGTCGCTAGTTGGAAGGCATTCATCCCTCGAAGGGCCTGGGCTTCCAAGACCGGCGTTTGGCATTGTGTTGTATCAAGCAGGCAAGGTACTAACAAGCTTCAACAGGACTTTATTTTTACAGTGGAAACCCCTTTACCAAGCTGCAGCTGCACCCTCTGTAACTCTCACTCAGCCTCCTCAACTCCTCCCCCCCTCCTTCCTGTTTCCTGTCCTTTCAGACTCCCAACAGCCAGTGCTCCCAGTTCTCATAATCACAAGCAACATCTAAACACCACACGTTGCTTGGCCTGGAGCTGCCTGAGCAACTGTGTCAAAAGACCCCAGTTCATCCAGGTGGGTTCCGGTACTATCATAGTCCAATCAATGGGTATTGTTGGGCGTCCGATTACATTAAGCTGTCGCATGGCTGGTATACGAATTTGATAAGTAGAGTTTCTCAGCTGCAAGGAGAAGTTTCCTGGTCCAAATCCCACCCGCTCCACACACCTTCCACCCTCCTGAACCTGGCCATCAAGCATGTCTGATACCTCCAAGCAAATTTTATTTCCCTGTTCCACCCAGTGCTGAGGGGGTACGGTTCCTATGCACAGCAGGGGCAGTGGTTCCTGTGGCCACCCCTCCCATGTATTTCTCTGTTTTACCCACTCTAAGGTCTGGTCTACACTGGAGGGGGGGGGATCGATTTAAGTTACACAACTTCAGCTATGTGAAGAATGTAGTTGAAGTCGATGTACTTAGATCTACTTACCGCGGTGTCTTCACTGCGGTGAGTCGACTGCTGACATTCCCCCATCGACTCTGCCTGCACCTCTCACTCCGATGGAGTACCGGAATCGACGGGAGAGCGCTCAGCAGTCGATTTATCGCATCTAGCCTAGACGCGATAAATCGACCCCCACTGGATCGATCGCTGTCCGTTGATCCAGCGGGTAATGTAGACAAGCTCTAAGCCTATGCTTGGATAGGACACCTCAGATCCCATTAGAAACTGTGTGTCATTATTTTCTATTCGCACTTGCCACATGGGTTCTTGGGACCATCTCCATTTGCACCCACCCCCAAACCCTGGCTGTAAAAGGGAGGCCGAGGTCCATTTTCCTCCAGCCACTCGCCTGACAGTAAGGGTACATCGGCCCAGTGTGCCGTCCCCCAAGGTTGTCTGCCAGGTGGCTTTAAAGGGCCAATGCACCTTTAATTAATTTGCTACATTGGTTCCCTCCAATCCAGACGGCCATAAACCCCGGCAGGCATCCTGCAAGAGGTTTACAAGATGATTGGTGAGGGTTTGTTGAACCTGGCCACATGATTCTCCCCACAAAATAGTTTTTACACTGATTAGTAGTTCACTCATAAGGAATTCTGTGATATTTTCGAGGATTAGAATGACATTTCCCAACAATTGGTCAGTTGAGCTAAGTACAGACCCCTGCAGTAGTCCCCCGCCCTCCTATCCAATAGCCCCAGGGATGTTCCAGGCGTTGAATTCGAGCCGCTGAGTCAGCGGTGAGTTCCAACCTTCTCACAGGTAGTTGGTGAGAGCTCGCTGTTTTCGGGTGTTCCTTTCTATCGAGTTCGTAATTGCCCATAGCAGCATTCTTTCACCTACTTTGGTAAACCGAGAACAGTTAGCAAATGTATTTCTGAGGTACCAGTCAGTGGGGAGCAGCGTGAGAGATATTTGTAAACCTGATGCATTAAGAACCACAGGTCTTTGGATGGGGGTAGACCACCATGGGGATAGGTATGCTGCAGACAATTTGGAGGGAGGTGGAGGGGTAGGGAGGGGTAATTTCACTTTGTGCTTCAAAAATGTTATGTTCATCCTTTCATTTTCACCAACAGATAAACTTTGTGTCTCATGCATATTTTGCCTTTAAATGTGCCTTTATCACCTGAGGATGTTTCCCTGTTACCAGACTGGCGTTCCTTGACCTCCACCCTTCTGCAACATTGGTTTCTGTAAATACAGTTTAAATGATTCTTCATTCTTTTCTGCCTAATGCAGTATTTTTTTGGAACACAATACACAACAGTGCTAGCAACAAGACAAACAACACAAGACAAAACACAAAACAATTTTTGTTGCGTCAGTAGATTCATGGTATTTTGGGTTTCTCTTCAGCTGGTAGCAGCTTTTCCTGATTTTCTGAAAGACAAAAAGAACATGTTTCTACCCCTTTTCGGGTGACAGATTGTTGCTTAAAATATCCCTTTCTTTTACAAATACCCTTGCTGATTGCAGGCAAAACAGAGGCATTACCCCCATACTTTCCTGTGTTTTTGTTCTCTAGGCCGGCTAGGTTTCAATGGCTTCTACCTTTTAACGGTTGAGGTTGAATTATCCCACTGTTAAGTTATTAAATTCATGCGGTGGTGTACCTCAGTTTCCCTTTTTATACAGCAGACCAGGTTTGTAACGTTTTTTCTGCTGTGCTAAGTTTTAAGTTTATTTACAGGTAACAGCTGAGAAGCATCACCATCTGACCTTAAAGGATTTTTAAAAAAATTATACACACTGTACATTGTTACAGGGGTACTTGTTAACATTAAGTTTACCCAATGTTTAATATTAACATTGAATTTATTAAAAGTATTTTGTTATACCAGGCCTTTTATTCAGACAATTTGTTTTTGGGGCCAGTGTGTTCAATGTCGTTTTGAAATTTTTGCATAAGCTTTTTAATTTAATTATATTCTTGGGGTTTTGGTGATTTAAAAGATAGGGGTGCCATGCATATAAACAGACCCCTTTTGTACATGTCTTCAGATTTCAGCACTGCATACACACACAAAAGTATATTTTTTTCTACTTAGGGTTAACTTGTTCCTCTCTTATTCTTAGGTTTGACTCCTTTTTCCACCTTCCTCTGGAGGGTCATAATTTGAGCCTTTTGGTTTCAGGTAGTTTGTTTGCTGACCAGGTCTGTCCTTTATCTGCAGCTCCTTTGTGCTGGCATTTATGGGCAGTTATCTCCTTCCTCTATCAATTAGGTAATTTGCATTAACACAGATGCTTTCTGGCTTGCTTTTGAATCCAAAGGCATCGGCGGCTCAGAGACTCTGTCTTAAAAGAGACACAATTAACTTCCACCAAAGTTTTGATTTCTTTCCACTTTCAACTCCTGCTTCCAAAAGTCCCACTAGCCATTTAGCAAGGAGGGTGGGCTCCTCAACTAGCCCCCACCCGTCCTGGTCCCCTTTCTTCATTCCGTTTCTCTCTTGTTGCTCTGTGGGGGTCATTCTGCCAGATCGGTAGCGTCCCTTTCTGACAGAAGGCCCAGGTACTTTGCTATTGTTTACAGTGTTAGCACAAAATTCTCTTTTAAGGGTCAGATTCTCTGACTGAAGACGATTAAAATCGTCCATACAATTTCCAGCTGTTCTGACTGCCAGCACAATGTGATGATTTACCCTGCGCTGTTCCTCAGCAAAGACTGGTAACCTCCTCCCATAAACCCGACAGACCCTCACCCAGAGCCTGCAATGAAACAGCCTTTTTCTTATCCTGGGAGCACTTGGATGCCAGGGAAGCTTCCACCCACCCCTGGATGGCCTGCCCGTCCTGACGATCCCCGGGGGGGGACGGGACATAAAGACCCCCCTCCATTTCTCCAACAGTTTATTAATAAACTCCTTAACCGGGGTTGCAGTAAAGGGCCCGTTCAACTTACTCCACACATCCATGGCGAGATGTGGTGATCAGGCGCGACTCTCCCCTGGGATCCTGTTCGTGACGCCAGATGTTAGAGATGGAAAGAAGGAGCCGGAGGACCCAGAGGTGGATTGAGTAAATGAGCTTCTTTATTGCGGTACCTGTTCCCCTCCACCCAATTGTCGCGTAAGCCCCGGGTTAATCACCTCACCCTCTTTTATCTAAGTTAATATGCAAATACCCATGTTTACTACAACGCCCCCCAAATCCTTATTTGATCGTATGAACGCCCATCTAATGAATATTAATAGCAATATACTGAATATAATTATACCCACCCCTGTTTACTGTTTACAGCATTAAGCATATTATATAGACATTTTTACCTTGAAGGTACATTTCTTTGCAGTAATTGTAGCCACGAGTTCCCTTAATCAGCAGTTCACAGGGGTGGGAGGAAGGGGCCATGACTCCAAGGCTCCTTTATGTAGCTGGGAGAAGAAGGGAGGTGGAGATAACACTTCTTCACACAAAGTGGATCCTTCAGACAACCACGTTCCTTATGCAGCTGCAACGCTTATCTATCCTTAACAAGCAGAAGGGAAGGGGAAACGATGGCAACTTTATCTATCAAGCGAATTACCTATTACCATGATAGCAGTTACCCAGGTCTTTACTTAACCCTTACATACCCCAACAGCATGATGAACTGAGGTCCATTGCCCTTTATGAGAAAGGTTAGGTCTGGACACTTTCTCCCCTTTAGGCCTGGCTTTCCGAGTAAAACTCACCTGAATTATTTTGTTTCAACCTGTGTATTTTGAAACTGAATTTGCTGTTTCCCCCCTCATCCCTGCCCCTTCCCCCTACCCACACATACCAACCACCGACCTCCATCCTTGGCTCATCTCTCTCACCCACAGAAGTTGGTCCAATAGACGATTTTCCCGCACCCACCTTGTCAGAATAGCGCAAGCAGCTCAGCGGGACGTGTGCTAACGATTTCTTGGGAGCAGAGTGGAGGGCGGGGATGTGACACTAAGGCCTGGTCTATGCTACAGATTTAGGCCAACGTAGGGCAGCTTATGTATATGTCGACCTAACTCTGTAAGCGTCTAGACTGAAATGTCACTCCCATTGATGTAGTGCTCCACCTCCGCGAGAGGCGTAGTGCTTAGGTCGACATAGTTAGGTTGACCCAGTGTCAGTGCAGACACTGCGTTGCTGACATTGACTGTCGCTGGCTTTCAGAAGCCGTCCCACAATGCCCCACACTGACCGTGAAATCGGTGTCAGCGCTCCTGGTGAGGGTGTGCACTACCGACACAAAGAGCATAGTGTGGACATGCAAAAGCGATGTAATTAATGCGGTGGCATTACGTCGGCGTAACTTGGGTCGGCTTAATGTTGTAATGTAGGCTTGCCCTGAGAGGAAGCAAAGAGACTCCCTGTGTCACAAGCAGAACAGTTCCCAACTCTGGAGCTGCTGCTGTTCCTCAGAACTAGGTGCTGAGGGTGAAATGAAAAGACCGAGTTCCCTGTAGAATAAGGATTATTTCCAAGAACCATTGCCAAGCTGCCATGCAGTGATTACAGAGTAGGGTGACCAGACAGCAAGTGTGAAAAATCGGGACGGGGGTGGGGGGTAATAGGAGCCTATATAAGAAAAAGACCCAAAAATCGGGACTGTCCCTATAAAATCGGGACATCTGGTCACCCTATTACAGAGCCTGGTGATTATAGAGCCAGATTCGCTGTTGGTGTCAAAGAAGCGACACCAATTTACACCAACTGAGGCTCTGTCTGGCTCTGTACCAGGGGTGAGCAAACTTTTTGGCCCAAGGGCCATGTCTGGGTATGGACATTGTATGGCGGGCCATGAATGCTCACGAAATCGGGGGTGTGGGAGGGGGTGAGGGCTCTGGCTGGGGGTGTGGGCTCTGGGGTGGGGCCAGAAATGAGTTCAGGGTTTGTGAGGGAGCTCTGGGCTGGGGCAGGGGGCTGGGGGGTTTGGGGGGGGATGAGGGCTCGGCTGGATACTGGCTCTGCAGGGGATGGGGATGAGGGGTTGGGGGTGCTGGAGGGTGCTCCGGGCTGGGACCAAGGGATTTGGAGGATGGGAGTGGGATCAGGGCTGGGGCAGGGGCTTGGGGCATGAGAGGGGTCAGGGGTGCAGGCTCTGGGTGGCGCTTACCTCAAGAAGCTCCTGGAAGCAGTGGCACGTCCTCCCTCTGGCTCCTACATGGAGGCGCAGCCAGGTGGCTCTGCACGCTGCACTGTTTGCAGGCACCACCCCCGCAGCTCCCATTGGCCATGATTCCCGGCCAATGGGAGCTGTGGGGGTGGTGCTTGGGGTGGGGGAAGTGTGCAAAGCCCCCTGGCTGCCCCTACGTGTAGGAGCCGGAGTGGGGACATGCTGTTGCTTCCGGGAGCCACGGCACTCGTGGCGCACTCGTGGAATGGGGCAAGCCCCCAACCCCGCTCCCCAGCGGGAGCTCGAGGGCCGGATTAAAATGTCTGAAGAGCCAGATGCGGCCCCTGGGGCCGTAGTTTGCCCACCTGTGCTCTGTAGACTTACATACTAGCTAACCCTGCGGCATAGCCAGTGGCATTCCAGAGGGGTGGGGAGTTCACTGAGTTCACGAGCAATTTGTCCATTGACACCCTTGCTGTGTGGGACAGGTGTGTGCGGAGGGAGTTGTTTGAAAGGGCCACTGAACAAGCCATGGTTTGTGCTGTCAAAACGGGCCGACTGCAGCCTCTCTGCAGGAACTTGCATGAGGTGACATTCCGACAACACGTCAGTAGGTGGCAAAATCCTACAACCATTGTGCTAAGCGAGAAGTAAATGTTTTCAGCTCTGGAAAGAAGGAGATGTGTCTGCAGGTACGTCCCAAATGTCCGTGGGGCTAAAAAACAAGGCTCTCTTTCTGCACACCCTCAGACTATAATACTCCCAAGCGGGAAGGAGGAGTCCTTCTTTGGCTAAGGGGATTCGCTACAGTTGTGGGGCCCCTTTGGATGGGCAGAGGAGGAATCCCCTCAACAGTGCCCTGAAGGATGCTGGGAGATACTGCCCCTCCAATGGACAGCTGAAGAATTTTTTTGAGGTGCTGATAGTGAGAACTGCCCCGCCCTCCCTTGCCCTCTTTTTTTGCTAGCACCACTTAATAATAATTCGTACCGAGCCCTCGTAGAGCGATTTTCACCAGTAAATCTCAAAGTGCTTAAGAAGGTTACTACAGTGGCGTATATTGTAACTCCAGGGCCCAGTATGACTCCAGCAGAGGGGAGAGAGCGGCACCCCAAGCAGGGAGTGTTGCGTTTGCTTGATCTCCCTGCCTCCCCGAATAGCTCTGCTGCTCCTGCCCATGCATCGGCCTTCTCTGGTGGGTTTCTATATTCCTAGTACACTGACCTGATCTTCCTTGGGATAGCTCAGCCTACTGAAACAGGTTTGGGGGATGGCTTGCCCCAAAAGGAACATAGGGCTGGAAGGGCTACCTCCTGGGTCATTAAGTCCAGACCCCGGCATCACAGGCAACCCTGCCTCATGGCAGGGTCCTAAGTAGCTAATACAAGGGATTTGTGGCTTGGTTTGTTTTTAACCGGCTAACTACAGATTTTGGCAGTTTGGTGCAGAAAAGCATCAGGAGTCTCAGATACTCATCCATTTCTTTAGAGTCTGGAAAACTGGGCTGGGAATTCCGGAGAACAGGCTCTGTCCGGAGATTTCTGGTATTTCCTGCTTCCTGCCAGGATGGAAATACCCAAGGTAGACTATCTGAGGTATCTGTAGACTTTCTCAGAGCATCTTAACCATCTGCTTCTAGGCCCAGCTGGAACTAGGAAATCCAGAAAAGCAGAAAGTCTCAATTAGAATCAAAACTGAGATGGGCCAAAACTATTTATCCAAATCCCCTGAACTTTGGAGTTTGTATAAAATGGAACTCAGACTTTAGCCATCCCTCATTTTGGTTTTTTGGTTTTGCAAAATCAAACTCCAGCCTATGAGGTTTGGCCAAACCAAACCCACCCCAGTGATGGCCATCTCTAGGAAAAAATATAGCTTCCCATACTTTCACTCTGAGTTATGAGCGAAGATCGGGGTCATCTGCTACTTTATATAAACAGGTTCCTTCTTGCCTAATATAAAGAGGTAACTATATTAAACAAAGGGGACGCTAAGAAATTAGAAAATGAAACAAAGGGGACGCTAAGAAATTAGAAAATGAATGCAGTCTCTCCCCTAGCAAACATCAGCATAGACTCCTTTTTTTAAGGACCAGCCTGAAACACATGCTTTAAAGCGGGGGATGAGGTGGGGGTTTCATCTAGCAGCATCATAAAACTGGCCATGTTTTATTGTGAAAGAAATCAGGGTGATATTTTGAAAGCGAAGGGGAACTTCCTGAATACTTTGGCTACCCTGGTTCTAAGGAATGTTTAGCAGCTTCCTTTGACTTCCTTGATAGCGTGCTGTTGATTTCCCCAAAGCCCGCTCCCTCATTCATCATGGGAAAGCAAACACAATTCGCTCCAAGCACTGGGGTTATTTTAAGGAAGTTGAAAACCCAGAGGGCTGAGTCAGTGTCTGTCCAATGCCAGATGCTGACATATATAGGTCTGTGGTATCACTGAACAATCTGAGATTACATAGTTAGGCAAATGTAAACTTGCCAAGGCCAATATCGTTCAAAGGGATGATACTACTTTAATTTCCATTTGCAGCCTGAGACACAGCAGCTCCAGTCAGCATTCTTGAATTCTTTTCTTTCACATCTTTGATATAAGCAGATTGTAGCAAGCTCGATTGCTTTCCCATCCCACACCTTCCAATGGCCCAGCTGAGATAAAACGCTCACTAAAGCTTGTGAATATTTTATAGTTGCATTGCAAGTTCTCTGATGACGGTGGTTACACCCATTTTCTAATATGGGCTCTGATCCTGCATGGTGCTGAACCCTTGCAGCTCCCATGGAGGGCGGGGCAGTCAGCACTTTGCAGGATAGATCCCATGAAGTTTAAGGAAGTATGTCAGTCCAAACTATTTGGTGAGATCCAAAGACAACATGGTTTTGGATTCATTCAACGTTGTTTATTTAAATCTTCTCCTAAGCCAGCATGTTTAAACCATTTTTCATGTCATGTGAACAATAACAGTACTATACACACACTATGCCTATATTTAAGGTTGCTGGACATTTCCCATTATAAAGCCCTGTTTTTAATTGCTTATAACTTTACCAAACTTTAACCGTTTAGGCTGAAATTTCATAGGCCAAGTATCTGCCTCTGGCTGAATTAAAAAAAAAATCAGCTAGAATGGTTCTGCTATTTCTGAGAATGAGGTCAGGAAAAAAATACCTCTTTTTGCCCATACTAAAAAATTCTTACAACTGTTTCATTGAGCAGCTCTAGCGACTCTGTGCTTTGGAGCAGGGACTTGAAATTTGGCAAAGGCATCACCCTAGTTTCAGTGATGTGCCTTTTGCCATCCCTGGGAAACTCCACCCAAACTTGGCCAAGCTATAAGCCTCTGAAAATTGTAGTTCTCACCTGCTCCATAGAGGTTGGTTAGAAGCTGGCAATTTTAGTCTACAAAGATGCTGTACTGAGCATGCTCCTTCCCCCCACACCTCCTGTGCAGAATTACATTTTAACCAGTTAAACACTTATTTTACACGAAGTGAAATCTTCCTCACAGTACTTCCTGGCTTGCTAGCTACATTCTACCCAGCAGGCATAGTTCTGTGACATCAAATAACACAAGTGTCATTGCAACCCATGGTATCTATGGTTACCATTTAGAAAATCAACATATGCCAACATTTACCACACAATATAAGTGAACATACCATTGCCATTTCCCATATGCTTAGAACTGGAAATAACTCTAGTATTTTAGATTTTACCTGTCGACTAAAGGTACACATTGACTTTATAATGGTGACCACTGTAGCTAGTAAATCAGGTGTTGCCGGAAGGATGTCGCAGAGCCTAAATATACTAATGAGATACATTTATTACTTATTTCTATGCTAAATGATGTCCTCATGCACACTGGTTAGCAAGGACATTTGGAATATTATAGTGGTAAGGGAGCAACGCTGTAGTTAAAGTTGCATCGTGATATCTATTTAAGGTCAGCCTTTCTAAGTCCTCTAAAATCAACGTGTTTCGTTGTGTTTATCTGAGATTTGGTGTTCTTCTGGAGGGTGCAGGGTAGGGTTAATGGCCTAAACTTGTAGTCATTAGAGCCAGGGGTTCTGGAGATATAAGCCCTGAAAAAATAGCTATTTTTAACGACGTTTCTAGGGGGGGTTGTATGGTTTTGGTTTTGGGGGGATTTTTTGCCCAGAATTGATCAAACCGTTGATGAGCTTTGGGTCAAAATGGTCTCAGTCTATTGAGTATTACCCAAGGTAGTGCATGGCACTCCCTAAATCTTTGGAGGACCCAGCTTGAGAACGATATTTAAGACAATGTATATTTTTGCACTGTGCACATGCCAATGCAGAAAAACAGCTCGAGGGGTTCCATCTCTGCCATTTTCTAAGCTTTAAAGCTCGACTGCGGTAAATGCTCTAAAATCCAAAAGGTTAGTTGGATTCCTTTGAAATGTGGTGTGCCTTGTGGGGACGTGGGACAGCTTTAGTGACTCAAATTTGGGGTCACTTGACCAAGGGGTTCCCAAGATTTTGTCCCTCCAAACACAGTTTATTTCTGATGCCTTGTACTGTTAAACTGAAAGGTTCTAATGACTGGATGACTCTCAGACTTCTTGATAGCTGATGTGAGCTCACCCTTCAATCAACATATCGAAGGGTAAGTTAATCACAAGCCCCCACCGAAGACAAAAAGAGTTTTGGACAGAGTGCCTGGAAGTTGCTGCAATTGTGAGTCAAGGGTGACAATTTTATTTTGGGGAGAATATAATTGAAGTCTTTGGAGGGAAAAAATTAGACAAGTGAATTTATCCTGCGAAGGAATGTGTATTAGGTGGCAGTGGAGTGGGTGTGTAGAAAGGGGAAAGGATTATGGGGAGGAGTAGATGGGGATAGATGATAGGGGAGGTGAAAGAGGTTGTGGGCTCTGGTGAGGGAGACACGGCACCCCCCAATTCTGCCAGTGGAGCCCAACCTCTTGCATCCCTAGTTCTACCAGTGCACCCCAACCTTCCAGGACCCTAGAACTTTTCCACTGTCACATAGTTGTCCTTCACTCCAGGCTCTGGATGTGAGTCAGGTTATAATAGGAGGGAAGTAACAGCAATAGAAACATTGATATGTGTGGTTAGATGTTGATAGATGTTTGGCTGCGTGGGTGTGTTCCCTCTGTGTGCTACCCCAGCCCTGTGCAGACAGCTGGCACGGCAGACCTTGAGCAAACCGCCCAATGACCACAAGATTCAGTAAGGGACGAAGGCACCCAGCCAGGTTTATTGTTGACAAAGCATGGTGCTAGCATCCTGCAGACTCTACCAGTCCACTAATACATGTATGCCCATAACAATGGACCAGCTCAGTGAACAGCGGGACTTTCCATTCCTCCCTAGGCTAGACAAAGATACTCCCTCTGAGATACACCTTTATACCCCAATACAAACAAGTTAGTACTGCCCCTCTGACATAGTTAGTTACTGCCCTCTAACATAGCTAGTTATCACCCATCACCTTGTACCTGTTGATTTGATTAAAACATTTTTATTATGTACTGTCATCCTGACCTTATCTTTAAGGAGGGGTTAGTGTGTTCCTGTTATCCTTGGGAAATGTTTTTGTACCATCCTTGAGATCAGGATGTTCTGTTACCACTTGATATCGGGATGTGTTTGCGTGAGTACTTTGTGACTAGCACTTCTTAGGAATGTGTATTTCTGCAATATTCACCCTGTTCTTGGCAGATTCTGTGAGCAGGTCCTGCCTCATACCAGGCCTCTGATACAAGGGCTTATGTCTCAGGCTCTGTTCCTACTACAGTATGCCAGGGAGTCAAGGCTTTAGGGAGATACATTCCTTGCTTGTGTTGAGGAGACCTGGGTACAGTAGTGGGGAGGGTGCCAGGTTTTAGGGGGGAACATTTTAAATGGGTCAGGGGCATGGCTTGGGAGGTATTCTGGAGCAGGCCTGGTGGGGCACAGTGAGTGTGTGCACATGGGGGCTGGAGAGGTGACTGGCTCAGTGCACTAATTGTGAGACATGATATGTACAACTGCTTAAATGACTAACTCCTACCAACAACATATCCGTTCATCTTCAAAAAAAAACCTAGGAAATTCAATGGCAAAAACTCCATTAACATAGCGTTAAGGTTGCTTGGTGATATGTCATTCTCTTGCAGAATGCTGAGTTGAGCAAAACTAAAGGTCCAGGAAATGCAGAGTTAAGGTTGCCCATACTGTGAAATGGTTCTTAGATTGTACACATGTGGTATTCTTTCTAGGGAGTTGACTAAGTCTGTGAGTGTGCACCAGAATCTGGAACCTCCTGAAGCTTATAGTACCAAGGACCAATGTGAGTACATGCTACATGTATATTGAGGCATTGTTCAAAGAGGATAAAGGGAAGGTGGCATAGGCAATTTTTTTAAAATGTTTCCTTTTTGTTCTTTAATAGCGTTATATGGGATTTTGTGTGTAAAAGTGAATGGGGCTGGCAGTGTAAAGATAGGTGTGGTCACAGGGCGTATTGGGGCATTGCTGAACAAGGGCAGAGTTAAGGTTGCATGGGCAACCTTAATTCTCCATTTCCTGGTTTTCAGAAGTTTGAGTTTTGCTCAACTCAGTGTTGTGCAAAGGGACGACATACCACCAAGCAATCTTAATTCTACATTAACGCCGCTTTTTACCATTGAATAAACCTGTGCTTACATCAGATTTTCATGTTAGGGTTGCACTTGACCTTTAACATTCTTAAGAACTGGTTGAAAATGTCCTACAGAATCGAAATCTAGTTCCACTTTTAAAAATACCCTAGTATTGCACTGTGAGATTGATAAACACATAAGTGACAGAGCACTGAGCAACAGATGAGCTCATACTAGTCACTAAACTACAGACAGTTCCCAAAGTTCTGCATGCTCCTGATGACACTTCTTCCGTTAAGGCTTGAGCCGAGTTATGTCTCCTAAAGCAGATATGAGGGTTTCTGTTGCATTAGAATGATAATGAATCAGGGTTTGCCAAATAGAAGGCAAAATTGGCCAGCGTTATGTACTGGTATTGTGTGTGGATGTTCTTACTAGGAGAAATTTACCCCTTTCTATGGGGTGAATTTCACCCAGTATAAATAGCCAATCATAATGACATACCTTTAAAATTATAGGAAGGTAGCAACCATCTGAAATCTGCAACAGAGGGTCCTGTGGCACCTTTAAGACTAACAGAAGTATTGGGAGCATAAGCTTTCGTGGGTAAGAACCTCACTTCTTCAGATGCAAGTCTGAAATCTGTGGCTCTCCACAAAAGAATTTTGATTGTAGTGGTTATCTTTGGAGATACAGCCGCTCTGTGTGTGTGTGTGTGTGTGTGTGTGCGTGAGAGAGAGAGAGAGAGAGAGAGAGAGAGAGAGTCTAAATTCCAGGCTTAACAGAAAGGAGAGCATTTTAATTTCCAGTGTTAGAACGTATCAGAGTAAAAATGAGTTGCAGTCTGCCTCTGTAAAGGTTACAATTATTTAGAATAAATCGATACATTTGAAAATTGTCATGATTGGCATCAAAGAACTCTGACCTGCAAGAAAAACAGCAAACATTTTTTCCATAGCTAAGTGTATGTCATACGTAATAATTTTGATTCATTAATGTTACATATCTTTTCCTCCCATAAAACATGTGAAAAGGGCTGATTATTCCACATATTCTTAGCCGTGTGCAGTGTTTCCATACGCTTGCAACCCAACTATCGCTAAACTAATCAGCACTTGTCTAGGATAAATTCCATTTCCACCAATTATAGCTTAATTGTTGACAGATGGGAACACAAGAGGGAAATATGTGGAATCATTTAGAGGACAGGTGTATAGTCTAGTGCCAGGTGAATTGTTCCATCCCATTAAACCGCTGACTTTTTTCTCTACCCAATAAAGCTTTCACAATACTTTCCTATCCATGGTTGTTAAGTGAGATCTGGAAAGCGTTCACAGAGATATTTTTTTTTAAAACATAGAATCCAAGTAAAACAGTCATTAGTCATTAGCTACCTTTACTGTTTACATTGTCGTCTTCTCAAAATTAATCTCTTTTTTGTTTTATTTTAACAAAATAAAATTTTGTTTTATTCCGTTTGCTTTGTAGGGGTTTTGTCATGCAATCACTGTACCTCGTCTGAACTTTTGGGACAGTGTCAGTTATTTTCTCATGGTTGAAGCAGGCAGAGATGCAAAAATTCATAGATTATAAGGCCAGAAGGGACCATTGTGACAATCTAGTCCGACTCATTACATGGCAGGTACATGCATGGATAGAGGGGATAAGGAAGTACAAGCCTGCAGTTGAGACTCTGAACTGGGTATCTGGATTCAAATCTAGTCTCCGCTACAGACTTTCTGATCCTGGGCAAGCCACTTAGGCTGGGAGTTTGAAAAGAGCCTAAGGGAGTTAAAGACCCAAATCCCAATGAAATACAGTTGGCGGTGGGTATCTAACTCCCCTAGGCTCCTATGAAAATCCCAACCATAATATTTCTATATCTGAGTCCGCATCTGTAAAATGGGAATTGTAATACTGAGCTACCTAACATTGTAATACTGAGCTAAATTCATTAATGTTCATGAGTTTTCAGCATTACAATGATGGGGCCATCTAAGTATATAGACAATAAATGTCCTAATTTGAAGGATAAAAGAGGTCGAAAATTGAGGGAAGGGAATGTGGGTTTAAGATCAATTATCTTTATTTACTATTTGTTGCTAGGTTCTTTATAGACAGATGGTGGCAACCGGCCCAACTGTGCTCTGATATCTTTATAAATCAGGAGTAGTTCTAGTGAAGTCAACTATGTTATGCTGGTATAAGTGCAGTCAGAATCCAGCCAAAGGTCACTTGCAGATCTTGAGCTAATTAGATGACATACCAACAAGAGGACGGGGAGGTCAAAGTGTGACTGAATGGCAAGGTAAGGCATGTGTTTTGTTAGTTCCATAATTCCTCTTGTGAGTGTGCTTAGGTACTCGTAAATGTCAATAGGACAAAAGGGTGAGGATGTGCCAGGCTAGGCCCTATGAGCTACCTTGAAGGTGTTTCTCCCCCAAAGAGGATCTTAAAAGAGAAGAGGGCAGAGCAAAGGTAATAAGGTGAGCAGGGGGCTGAGACAAGAGGAGGGAGTAATTCTCCTGAGAGTCGGGTCATCTGATCCTACAATCCAAACTCACACAAAACTCCTGCCAAAATCAATAGGCATTTTGCGTGTCTCAGGGCTGTAGGACTAGTCTTACCCTTTATTTCTTGTTCAGTGGCATCCCCCTATGTGCCCCCATCTTAGCTGCATTAAAACAGCTGCATGATAAATAATGTCAGTTCCAATATATTGTTGTATATACCCCTGAATTTCTCATTATATTTTTCCACAAAGCAGATGCACCTTCACAATAGTGGCCCTTCAAGACCTGCAAAGATAAATGGGTTTGGTTATATCCGTATCTGCAGTGTTCCTTTGTATTTCTTCATACTTGCACAAACTCTATTTACTTCACAAGAGAAGTAATTCTTAACAGCGTCAGTCTATCCATCCAGTGGGTTTAAAGCATAATCCGAGAACTGAGTTTTTTCAGTGCATGACTCCAGTCCCACCCGGATCGTTTGCCGTTAGAATTCCTTATCAAAGAACTCATCAAACAGAGGGATTCTCTCCGTCTTGGTTCTCACTAGTGCAGGTCTGCGACCCAGCTTTCTCTCTTCTCTTTTCCAGTCATCCGAGTCAGTGCTAGAGCTGTCCCAAAATAGATCTTGTGGCTCCTGATGTTTTACGAACCACATTTCCACTTTACTGCTCTGGCTGGGATAGGATTCAGCCATCTCGTGTCGCTCCAAGAATTCTCCATCCCATGTATTTCCTAAAAATAAGAAAACCATCTTCTTAATTATTCTGGGTTGCACACCCAATTGCAGAGGATTTATCAAGGGTTTACTGTGAAATCGCATCAGAGGAACCGAGGGCCCAATTCCAAAATTTGTGCTAAGCAAACTATTGTTTTTCTTTTCTCTCCTTATGTAAAAAAAATTCTCAGACTGTAAGTGTTAGATGCTGTAGCATATAGGAAAAGGATAATGTCCCTTTCATAGATTCATAGATTCTAGGACTGGAAGGGACCTCGAGAGGTCATCGAGTCCAGTCCCCTGCCCACATGGCAGGACCAAATACTGTCTAGACCATCCCTGATAGACATTTATCTAACCTACTCTTAAATATCTCCAGAGATGGAGATTCCACAACCTCCCTAGGCAATTTATTCCAGTGTTTAACCATCCTGACAGTTAGGAACTTTTTCCTAATGTCCAACCTAGACCTCCCTTGCTGCAGTTTAAACCCATTGCTTCTGGTTCTATCCTTAGAGGCTAAGGTGAACAAGTTTTCTCCCTCCTCCTTATGACACCCTTTTAAATACCTGAAAACTGCTATCATGTCCCCTCTCAGTCTTCTCTTTTCCAAACTAAACAAACCCAATTCTTTCAGCCTTCCTTCATAGGTCATGTTCTCAAGACCTTTAATCATTCTTGTTGCTCTTCTCTGGACCCTTTCCAATTTCTCCATCTTTTTTAAAATGCGGTGCCCAGAACTGGACACAATACTCCAGCTGAGGCCTAACCAGAGCAGAGTAGAGCGGAAGAATGACTTCTCGTGTCTTGCTCACAACACACCTGTTAATACATCCCAGAATCATGTTTGCTTTTTTTGCAACAGCATCACACTGTTGACTCACATTTAGCTTGTGGTCCACTATAACCCCTAGATCCCTTTCTCCCGTACTCCTTCCTAGACAGTCTCTTCCCATTCTGTATGTGTGAAACTGATTTTTCCTTCCTAAGTGGAGCACTTTGCATTTGTCTTTGTTAAACTTCATCCTGTTTAACTCAGACCATTTCTCCAATTTGTCTTTAAATAGTTTCTGAGCCTTCTAATGGTGCTCACCATGTTTATGTTCAAGAAGCCATCAGAAACCAGCTAATGTAGCCATCTGTATGTAATTAGGTTCTGAATGTTCATAAATATTTAGTAAAAATGATTATTTGAATCCAAATGTGCCCATTGTGCTTTCTTTATATTGTTGTTGTGTAAAGCAGAGGTTCTCAAACTTGGGCCGCTGCTTGTTCAGGGAAAGCCCCTGGTGGCCCGGGCCCGTTTGTTTACCTGCCACGTCCGCAGGTTCGGCCAATCCCTCGGCCCGCACCGCTTCCTGCAGCCCCCATTGCCCTGGAGCAGCGAACCGCAGCCAGTGGGATTGGCTGAACCTACAGACACGGCAGGTAAACAAACTGGCCCGGCCCACCAGGGGCTTTCCCTGAACAAGCGGCGGCCCTAGTTTGAGAACCACTGGTGTAAAGAGCATGAGACACAACAGATACGTTCTGGAATAACTCCAGTACTAGAATGCCATGTTTATTATTAGACCTGGTTGAATAATAGATGTTCTGGTTCATTGGCAATTTTGAAAAATTTTAACAAAATGTTTCAGGTCAGACTGAAAACAAAATTTAAAAAAAAAATGTTGGTGAATGAAAACGTTGCATTTTTTTTTATTCCGGACACATGAAACCTTTTGTCTCAACAAAATCAAAACATTTCATTTTGATTTCAACCATTTTAAATTGTTTTTTGGATTTAAAAAAAAATCAAATTAAAGGAAAATTTGAAATGAACAGTCCTTTTGAACCGAAAACTCAAAAAGTTGAAAATGGCCAAATGAAATGGTCTGATGTTTTCAGAATATTTTAAATGAACGATTCAGCAAATCGACATGAATTTACAAAATGTTTCAATGTGGCCGAATCTGCATTTTTCTTGGAAAAGTTTTGACCAAAAAATGTCACCCACCTCTATTTATTCTGCTGTTTCCAAATTTTAAACCAAATATTGTTTTTATGTTTAGTCATAAAGGGGGGAGATTTTATACTTTTATGTACAACGTTTGTTCATTCCCCAACCCCCTTTTTTATAAGTGGTGTGAATAGGTCCCAAAAGCTGTGGAGCACGCGACCCTGATCCAGCAAAAGAGATACGTACGTGCTTAACTTCATGCACATGACTGGCTGCAATGAAGTCAAGCCCAAGTTCTTATGTACTTTGCAGGGTCAGGCCAGGGTGCTGAACACCAGGCAGGGTTGAGCTCTATATTTGTAGGTGCATAATGATTAAATCTATGGTGTGATAAGAGGCAGCATAGTTTAGTAGTTGGAGCATAAGGCTGGGAGTCAGGACTCCTGGGTTCTACTGCCAGCAATCATGTCTGCCTATCAAAGGTATTTATATGCCCCCCCCATTATGATAGTGTCTGAGCACCTCACAATCTTTAATGTGTTTATCCTCACAACGCCCTTGTGAGGTTGTAAAGTGTTTTCCATTTTACAGATGGGGAACTGAGGCACAGAGACGAAGTGGCATACCTAAGGGCACACAGGAAGTCTGTCACAGAGCAGGGAATTGACACTAGGTGTCCCAAGTGCTAGACAAATGCCCTAACTGCAGGCCCGTCCGCCCGTTCTTGTAAGGTATCTCAGATGGAAAGCACTAAGTGGTAACAGAAGTAATAACATCCCTGGAATGTCTCTCTATGTCTCCCTCTGAAGTCTACAATATCTATTGAGTCAGTGCGAAGCGATGGACACAGCCGTAGGCATGGCTGAGAGCTCTTTTTGTTCAGGGTATCACCAAGTTCAATCATTATTGGGATTCGCCGTACGTTACCATCCAATATTTAAGTTTTCAACCATTTTGACTTTATGAATTACACCCGTACTGTGTACAGCTACAGCAAGGCATGTACCTACACTACGTCAAGCATCCTAGACCATTGTGATATCAGAGGTAATGCAACCAATCACCACCCTGACTCTACAGCTAATTTGCATGGAACAATTTCATTGGTTGTATGAGGGAGCCTGCACAGAGGAGAGAGTACTTGGCCCAGCTGCGCACCTGTGGACCCAACTGCCACCTGCATTAAAGAACACAAATTTCCCAGCACAACCTCCCAAACATAAATCAGCACAACCACCCACACGACAACACAACTAGGACACACAATAACCCGAAGCACACACAGCCCTTCCCTGCAGCACACCCCCCTCACTCTCCGCCTGTAAAAATAAACACAAATCTCCCAGCACAACTTGCTCAACACAACAGCCCACCCAACAGCCCACCCAGCATACCCAATAACCCCAAACATCAATCTGAAGCCTAGAATGTCTGTTGAGTCAGTGTGAAGCGAGAAAAACAGCTACAGGCATGGCTGAGAGCTCTTTTGGTTCAGAATATCAGCAGGTTCAATTGTCACTGGCAGATGCAGTCTGTAACTGCCCATTTTTTAATATCTGAGACATTTTCAGCTTTTTTGCAGCCTTGACTTTACAGCTGTGAGACGGCACGGGCCTGCAGCGGCTAGTTATTATTATACAGCATAAGCAAAAGATACTTGATGTGATTATGACAATAGTGCTTTTGCAATGATCTATACTGTGCTGGGTCTTCATAAATCAAGAAAAGGAAACCCCAAAGTGTAAAGTGGAAGGGAAATTGTGCTAGGAAAGATGAAGGTGCAGACAAAGCAACCAGATTCTGATGCCAGCTACATCACTGGAAAGCTCCATTTGTTTTAATGGCATTATTACTGCAGAGATCAGAATCTTGCCCAAATTCAAACCACTCAGAGCCCGGGTAACCCACACACCTCCTGGGTGTGGTGCTCTGTCCCCTCTAGTGGCACCGAGACCACTTAGAGATTAATGAGTCTGCTACAGATTTAGCTAAGGGCCCTGGGGCTTTTAGCTCATGCAGTAGAGGCTCACGCATTTAGCTCCCGAGATCCCAGGTTCGCTCCTGTCCGCTGCCGACCAGAGTCTCTCGGCGTTACACCTGATTCACATCTCACACTTGTATATCTACCTTAACTTCATTGAAGTGACTCTGGATTTATGCCATTGACAGTGAGATCGGAATCAGGCCCTTGAGTAGTGTGAAAAAAAATGTGAACAGAGTTAAAGGGTTCAGAGAAGCAGTTCCGAATGAGTTCTTCATCAAATGAATTAGAGGGGACAGGAGCCCGCTCCACCGTGAATTTGTATTAATTGCTAAGGCTGTACCATCTGTGTAGTGTAAGCAACGGCTGACTACAGTGCATCCCGACAGGTAGGCTATGGCGGAGTCACTGTTCTATTGAGTAATACGCACGTGGACTGAGCAGAGCCGTCCGTATAAACTCTTCATCAAAAGGAGTCAGACGCTCCTCAGTCTCAAAGGCCTCTCTGTGGAAGAAGCATCACTTCAGGGTTAGCCGGATTTTGTTTTGCTGTCCTTGGCTGACTCCAGACCCTTCAGTCGCAAGGGCCCAGTTCAAGGTATTCCATCAGGAGGCAGGTTGCACTCTCCTAGCTATCCGAATGGCAGCTTGTGTTATTTTCAGCGTACTCCCTGAGCAATGTGGTCCTGGCATGACCTGTGAATGCAGTGATCTCTGTTCCCCATAAATATGCCTATGCAGTAGAATGTGCCTTGCGTGGCCATCCAACCAATCAGTAAAAACTGGGCATCTAGTAGAGATAACCTGTAATTAAAGGTTTAACCAAAGTGTACCAGAAACCACAGGGTGCACTGTAAAGGGTTTCTTTAGGACAGTAGGTTGCCTTTTGAAGGTGGCTTTAGTGCAGCTATCTAATTAAAATATCTTTTGCCAGCCGTATTCAGCTGTGACTCCCCTTCCTCTCTGGTCCAGCAACACTCCTGAGTCTTTGGGGTTCTTCACCATCTTCCCCTAGAGCTAGTGGGCCTGAATCTGATCTCAGATTCACACTCACTTTCATCCAGGGCATGAGGCTAAAGGTGAAATTCAGCCCTCTGCAGCTGAATTCAGCCTTCAGGCCAGCAGAAGCCTGTGTTGAGGGCTCACGTAGGATGAAAGTGGAGCCTGGGCCTTGGCACCCCAACGCTACAGACAGATAAATTTCATCCATAGAGACCCTCACTCACCTACACACCAAAAGCTATACCCATCTGTGATGGGGTGCCTACCCCCCACAGGCATAGCAGGGGTTTCTCATGCCCTGTCCCAGAAGAAGCAATAGAGGTGAGTCCTCCAAGGGATCCAGAGAGGCTGTGTGAAACACAGCCAATCGGGGGGAGGGAATTGCAGGGAGCAACCAATCCAGGCCCAGCAGGCTCAGATAAAAAGGAGCTGCAGAGCAAAGTAGGATCAGTTGCTGCTAGGAGCCCAGGGAGTAAGGCCTGCATCCCTGGAGGACTGAGAGAACTAGAAGCATCTTGGACAGAGCAGTGACTGCCTCCTAGGACTGAGCTGCTGAGTGCCCTGAGGTGAGGGCAAAGAAGGTGCTGGGGCCATGGGGAAGTGGCCCAGGGAAACAGAGCCGCATTGACAGAGGTGACAGAGGAGCCGCAGGAGGCTGCTATTTACAAAGTCCCTGGGTTGGGGCCCAGAGTAGTAGGTGGGCAAGCCCAGGTTTTCTACACACACCCCCAGCTCTCACCACTGAGAAAGTGGCTGGGCAATAGGACAGTGATATGCACATTGCCCCCTCCTTTTCTCCCCCCAAGAAGGCAGAAACAGAGATGATGACCTAACTGGAGGGCTGAGTTGCAAAGAGGTTGCTACGGTTCTGGGAGCTGAGAGAGGAGCCGTAGGTGGGAGCAGAGACAGAGTGCCGATGTGAGTGTTGGCCTTGAGCTAATCCCCAGCATGACCAGGAGGAGGCGCCAGTCTAGCGATGAGGACTGCGCCCCGTGACACCATCCCATTGCTAAGGAGACGTGAGTGCAAACTGGACAGACTTTTTTGAAATTTGGACAACTATGGCATTGAAAATCTAAGCAGAATTTCTGGAAGCCCCGTTTTTTTTGTTATGCCCATAATGTTTTCCTAGAAGTCTAACTTATCACTGCTTTTGCTCCGTTCTCTTCCCCAGCGAGGCTAAGGAAGCTAAAGCATTACATGTTACACATACCATTCTGGCCATGAGCTTTCTGTTCCCTGCCTCAATCTGTGTGTATCTTGGATTCTCTCTTCACATGGGCCCAGCCTGCTGGTCTTTACAAAGACCAGAGTTATGCTGCGGTGTGCCATCCAGAGCCCCAAACATGTGGTTCAGCCACGTTCACCAATGGAGCCAGGGGAAAGAAGGCAGCTGCTGAAGAAACTACTCTGGGAGAGGTGAGATGAGTCAGCGAGAAGGGGTTGTAGCTGGCAAGGGTGGCCAACTATCCATGTACATGGGCCAGAGGCAACCAATCACTGGTAATCCACTGGGTGCTGGCAGCTTTCCAAACACCTCTTGCGCAAATTGAAGCCTTTGCCAAGAGAGCTGTGTGGCTCAGGCTCCGACTGGGAGCAAGAGAAGGCCAGTGTTGATGTACAAGGTAATGTCACCGGCTGGCTGGCCCCTTAAGGAGACTCCGACTCACCCTTGTCTGCGATGGTCAATGATTGGCTACCGTTCCGGCTAATCCTAACTGGCTGGCGATCAGGTAGCCTTGGCTAATGATTGGACCCCCTGTGAGAGGGTTTGCACAAATGACTGGGGGAGCTCAACTGGAGAGAAGAGTTTCAGGAGAGAGTTCATGCCTTGGGACTAGCCTTGAGGGGATTGAGCAGCAGAGGGGAAGGAGACTCCTGAGGTGGGGCTGAGCAAAAGCCAACCCACAGGTAGATGGCTTTTGCCTGCTGTCTACAGGGTCCCTGGACTGGAACCCAGAGGAGAGGGCAGGCCTGGGTTCCTCTACCAGCTACCGGAAAAGGTGGTGTATAGACCCTGAGGCCAAGGGTGGAAGGACTGTTGAGTCGAGACTTGGACCCAAAGACTCAGCTTGAGGCCACAGGACTATTGTTTGTTGGCCTTTCTGTTACCCCAGAATGGGTGGAGTAACCAGGCCAAAGGGCTGAGTCAAAAAGAGGCAGGCTGCGAAGGGCTGTCAGCAAAGGGCGCTAGATGAGGGGAGCCTGCTATCAGGCTGTGTGTGGGCTCGTGTGTCACTCTTCTACAGCAAAAACAGGAAAAATCCCCATCAGGGAGTCAATGGTCCCTGCCCAAAAGGACATCTGCATAGCAGGCAGCCAGCTGGGTTCTCTACACCTCACAAGTGGCTATGTGCGGGGTGGCAGGAGGCAACGAGAACACGGATAAGCTCCCAGGCAGGAACACAGCCCAAACTGGTCATGGGGGGCTTCAGAAGAGTCTGAAGGAAAGGAGCATAAGATGCCCGGAGGCCAGCTCTCTTGCAGCCGTTCTCTCCGCTAACCCTTCACAGTCGTATTGTTAGACGGACAAGCGTTGGGTGTTCTGATTGCTTCACTGCACCCTCGAGAGGATCCAGAGACCTAGTGTAACCCACACACGTCCTGGGTGTGGTGTTCTGTCCCATCTGAGACCACTTGAAGAGAGAGATAAAATGAGTCTGCTCTACAGCCTTAGCTAACAGCCCGTTGGCTTTTAGCTCATGCAGTAGAGGCTCATGCACTAAGCACCAGAGGTCCCCAGTTCGATCCTGCCCGCCGCCGACCGGGGTCTGTCAGTGTTATACTTGCAAAGAGCAACTGTTTGGTACTCGTATTATCGCAGAGCCTAGGAGCCCTAGGCATGGACCCGGACCGCATTGTGCTAGGTGCTGCACAAACACAACAAAGAGACAGCCACTGCCCCAAAGAGATTACCATATAGACAGCCAGAGGCTGGGGGAAGGGGTAGGACACATGAGTAGAGTGAACAATGTGATGGCAGAAAATGTCAAGTCAGTTCCATGGGGGGTTCTCTCATTTTGTTTGCTTTATGTGCATATATTTAGGAGAGGATCAGCTAAATGGACAGAAAAGGAAAAGGAGAGGAGACAGTGAGGGAAGTGGGTGAGGGGGGCAGGGGAGAGGAGGGTAAGAGGGGCAGACGTGGGGTGATACAGAGGAGGAGGGGGAAGATTGAAGCAAACAGCCAGTCAGCATGGGGCAGAGAAAGTCCAGAGAGCTGAAAAAGCCTGCCCCAAACAGGTACAGGATCAGGCCCCATGTCTGTCTCGTTGCGTTTAATTTCTCAAAGGGCCCTGGGCTGGAGCTCAGGGAAGAGGGAGAACATAAGAACGGCCATACTGGGTCAGACCACAGGTCTATCTAGCCCAGTATCCTGTCTTCTGACAGTGGCCAATGCCAGATGCCCCAGAGGAAATGAACAGAACAGGTAATGATCAAGTGATCCATCCCCTGTCGCTCATTCCCAGCTTCCGGCAAATATATCCTCCATGAATTTATCTAGTTCTTTTTTGAACCCAAAAAAGTTGCTGGAGGACCTGGGCGCCCCACCAGCCACTGGAGAAGGGGGTGCAAAGACTCCAGGGACCAGAGGTGAAACAAATACTGTTTCAGAACTCAGGCTGAAGAGATGGCTTGAGATTGTTTGTTGGACTTTTTGTTACCCCAAAGGGGCTACGGGGGGAGCTATAAGCGACCTGGCCGGAGAGAACCAGCAGAGCTGGAGCAGCTATCGATAGGGGGGAAAGTTAAGGAGAGCCTGCTATACCAAGTCCCACCACAAGGGAGTGAACCAGCCTTGAGTCCCCTCTTCTACAGTATGCTAATTATTGCAACCATACAGGAGTTTGACATTGTGCAGGTCCATGTACTGGCACCAGGGATGAACTCGGCCCAGTGCCATGCAGGGAAATCAGTCCTTTTCTATTATGGTGGGCAGGTATTTTGCTTTGTTTTTCCTGATATAAATGTCTGTGTGTTACAATGAAGAAACGGCCATAGTAACTCAATTTGGTGGCCAAATTAACTGGGCATGTCTTAATTAGTAATTGGTAACGCTCAGAAAATAAACACTTGAATACTTCCTTAGAGTCATGCCCTCTACAGGAATAGCCAACAATCCCACAGTGTCAGTGCAGAGAGACTGGGGACTGGTCCTGCTTTGAGCAGGGGGTTGGACTAGATGATCTCCTGAGGTCCCTTCCAACCCTGAGATTCTATGTAGGGCCCAGACCCTGGTTCTGGCCAAGCTGGAGTCAGTGGGGGACCCAAGAGGAGGGGGCAGAGCTGGCTGCATGCCATTTTTGCACTTTCTGAGCCCCTGGAGGTGCTGCTGACTGGGATTCCTCCTCCTGCTCACAAGTTAGAGTAGTTCTAAGGCTCCCCTAAGACGTAGCAGCTTGTTACAGTTCCCAAGGGGCATTGCTGGGGAACACTGGAACAAAGCAGGACTCCAGTGATTCCCCATGAACACCCACAGCGTACCAATATGGCCGAGGTTTGGGGTGCGGGGAACAGAATCTCAGCTGCCCAGTTAGAGTCACTGTATGGCCCCTTCATATTGCCAGAGTGGCAGAAAGAGGCAATAGCGTTGAAGATTTGCTCCAGAGTATTTTGGATCCTTACTATGGAACGTTTTTTGTAAAGGGAGACGGATAGCGTGGGGTCACATTCAGGCTGCTTTTCCCCCGCGTATGTGAAAAGAGGAGGCCAGGCACAGAGAGCTAAACAGGTCCTAAATGTGGGCCATAGTTGTGGTTGCTTTAACATACTCAGAAGCCATTAACTAAGAAGGTACAGAGATTCCTCCCTATGAGGCTCCCCGACTTATTGCAATGCTGCCATATTTAATTCTGCTTCCTGGAAGCCATTCTGAACTCCATCTTTACAACATGTAGGATGCATTCCAGGAGACTGAACAGCTGCAGGGGTTTAGGGCAGGGGTGAGCAAACTACGGCCCATCGGGTATTTAATCCGGCCCTCAGCTCCCGCCAGAGAGCGGGGTCAGGGGTTTGCCCTACTCCGGCACTCCAGACAAGGAGCGGGGTCGGGGGCTTGCCCCACTCTGTGCGGCTCCCAGGATGCAGCCGGCATGACCCCCGTCCGGCTCCTACGTAGTACGCGGAGGCATGGCCAGGTGGCTCTGTGTGTTGCCCCATCCGCAGGCGCTGCCCCCGCAGCTCCCATTAGCCACGGTTCCCTGGCAATGGGAGCTGCAGGGGTGGTGCCTGCGGACGGGGCAGCGCACAGAGTCGCCTGGCCGCCCCTCGGAGCCGGAGGGGGGACATGCTTCCGGGAGCTGCTTGTGGAAAGCGCCGCCTGGAGCCTGCACCCCTGAGCCCACCCCATGCCCCAATCCCCTGCCACAGCCCTGATCCCCCTCCTACCCTCGGTCCCAGCCCAGAGCCCCCCTTGTACCCCAAGCCCCTCATCCCCAGCCCCACCCCCAGCCAGAGCCCTCACCCCCTCCATGCCCCAACAGCCTGCCCCATCCCTGATCCCCCTCTCGCCCTCCAAACCCCTTGGTCCCAGCCCGGAGCACCCTCCTGCACCCCAAACCCCTCATCCCCAGCCCCACCCCAGGGCCCTCACCCCCCCCCACACACTCCAACCTGGAGCCCCCCCACCAGGGCCGGCTCTGGCTTTTTTGCCGCCCCAGGCAAAAAAGCCTCCGGCCACCCCCCCCACAGCGCAGCAGGGGAGGGCGGCCAGAGCGCCAGGGGGAGGGCGGCAAGCCCCAGCCGGGGCTCCGCTCTCCCCGGCGGCCAGAGCGCCAGGGGGAGGGCGGCGAGCCCCAGCCGGGGCTCCGCTCTCCCCGGCGACCAGAGCGCCAGGGGGAGGGTGGCGAGCCCCAGCCGCGGCTCCGCTGTCCCCGGCGGCCAGAGCGCCGGGGGGAGGGCGGCGAGCCCGCCGCGGCTCCACTCTCCCCGGCAGCCAGAGCGCCGGGGGGAGGGCGGCGAGCCCCGGCCATGGCCCCGCTCTCCCCGGCGGCCGGAGCCGGAGCACCGCGCCTCCCCCCACCAGGTGCCGCCCCAAGCACAAGCTTGGTGGGCTGGTGCCTGGAGCTGGCCCTGCCCCCCACACACACTGAACTCCTCATTTCTGGCCCCACCCCAGAGCTCACACCCCCAGCCGGAGCTCTCACCCCCCTCCCGCACCCCTACCCCCAATTTTGTTAGCATTCATGGCCCGCCATACAATTTCCATACCCCGATGTGGCCCTCAGGCCAAAAAGTTTGCCCACCCCTGGTTTAGGGCCACCAGTCACTGGCTTGCTTAAAGTGAGAAACTTCCAAGCATCAAATAAGTTTTCATCTCATGGGGAAATGACTCTACGTACCCTGGTCTCCATTAAAAGTTTGATCATGCTCAATGGGGACAAGGTCTTCCCCTTCAGAGCAATTGTTTCTCTGAAGATTTTCGAGGACTTTCTTAGCCTTGAGCTCCCTTGTTTTTTGTTTGTTGATTTTTTCCTCCCTGTGGAGACTTCTCTTCAGTTCCTCCTGGCTTTGTAAATGATTCATCTGTATGAGCAACAGAGGAGTAAATAGGTAACTGTTTTCCAAGGGTTTAACATCTAAACTCAGCATAGCTTTAGGCTAACGATCTAATTCTGCAAACAAATAGGCACTTGAATAACTTTACGAGCTCAAATACCAGTTTGCAGAATTGGGCCCTGTCAGATCACAAATTTGCCTGAGTTCTCAGTGTGATGGGTTCCCCCTGGGGTGCCACCTGGAACCGGGGTATCACTGAGCCCGCTGACCCACCAGCTGGGCTCAGTGATACCCCAGTTCCAGGTGGCACCCCAGGGGGGGAACCCGTCATACTCAGGTCATCCACAGACAGTGGTCAAGCGAGGGCTAATATTTCAAATCAGGAATAATTGCTCAGTTTTTCCAGGAAATAACATATTAGATTCAACTGTTATCTGAGTCCAGTGACCATCTGAATAAAAATACTAAGATCTGTGCTTCTTCCCAACCCAGTATTGATATTCTGGGCCTCATTCCCACCATGTAATTTAAGAAAAATACAGAATACCAAGCTCTTGTCTAGCACCTTTCTTCTGAAGGTCTTGAAATGCTTTACAAAGTCTCATTATCCCCATTTTACAGATGGGAAACTGAGAGCATGTGTCCAAGGTCATCCAGCAAAGCTAGGAATAAAACCCAGGTCTCCTCACTCTGTCCAGTGCTCTACCCACTGGGAAACACTGGCTCTCATAAGGCCTGACTCTGCCTTGAGGAGAGGGTGGAAAAGGGCATATAAAACAACATCCACCAGGCAGGACTGAACGTGAGATCTCCACCACTTCATATGCCACTATCACTTGAGCCATTGGATAACTCTAGCAGCTGCTACCACAGCGGGCCCTTAACATTAAGGGGACAACTAGTGGGGGACACAATACACTTAAGCCAGCAGGCTCCCTACTGGCAGAGAGACACAGTTTAAGTTCTGAGATGAACACAAGGCTTTTGTTCTCTAAAGCATCAGCAGACACACATACTGAAGGTCAAATAATTAGTTACATCAATCCAATCCCACTGGAGTTAATAACAGAGGAGAACGTGGCCCAGAGAACTGCTCTTCAGGCACCGTGGATGGTTTCTGAGGCAAGGTGCCAGCTCCCATTGTCTCTGTGATTCAGTACATGGAGTGGATGTCATCAGAAAATCATTCATTTCCCTTTTCCAGTTGAGTACTGGGTGGCACAATGGCAACCACTGACGAGTGAGGAAATTCAAATACAAAGATGAGGACAAAGGGGAAGCCACAAGAGAGACAATGAAGACAAAGGCTGGTAATATAGACTCCAGCCAGGTGGAGAAATGAGTCTGAGCATCTCCCTTCCTGATCTGAATCCAGATGTAACAGCAGCTGGACCACAAGACCTACTGGCTGACTTCAGCCTCACTGAACCCACGCATGGATTTTATCATTCCAGTTCCCTCTTTCAAACAGCTTCAAAACCCACCAAGATTGCAGCTTTACCTCTTCTCGCTTGCGGTTCATTTCTAACATCTGCAGCTTGTGTAAGTGCTGTCGTCTTCCAGACGTATATTTTGCAGTTTGCACTCGCTTCTCCAGCTCCTTGCACGGTATTAAAAAAAAAAATGCAATGTTTGAAACAAACTCACTAGCTCACAGCTTTAAAATCCAACCCCATTCCCTTCAATGCATGAAGAGGCCACTTACCAGATACAGAGGTCTGTTGCCAACTCTCTCAATTTTATTGCACATCTCTCAATATTTGGTGTTTTTCTTAAAGCTCCAACTCTTGGGATCAGGTTATTACTTAAAAATCTCAGTTTAAATTAAAAAAAAAATCCAACCCAAACAGTTTCTGGCCCTCCAAGTTGCAGAGAAGTTTAAAAATGTGACTCCCAAATTGGCCAACAGCTGGTGAAAAATTAGAAGAGCTCCCACATTGCTGACTTTTAAATAATGAGATTTTTAAAATCTCATGGTTTTGGGGGGGGGGGGGGGGACTGGCTCATCATTTTTGAGTGACTGGGGTTGACAATACTGCATTCTCACTGTCCTCCTCTTGCTCTGATAGATAAATACCACTATAGTTTGTGCTATAGCTCTGAGTTTTACGGAGCAGTATATTAAGTCACAAGCGGAAAGCTGCAATTCCTATGAGGCACATTTTTGGATGCTCACCTGGAGACAGCTGATATTTTTTCAAAGGTACTGAGCATCGGCTGCACTCATCAAAGTCAATGAGCAAAAAGCGGGTTCAGCGGTTAAAACCAAAGGAACGCTAACAGCTGTAAAATCCAGTGCAATGTCACCAACGCACCGTGAGGACAATTGCCGCGTACAGAGAATGTGGTTTGCCTGCTGCTGGAAGCCAATTGCTGGCAGCACCTCTGAAAATCAGGCCCCAACATCCAGACCACCTAAATACTTTTGGTGTCTAACTCCTGATGAAATCAATGAGAGAGAGAGGCACCTAGCTACCTCTGAGGATCTGAGCCGTAAATGTCTCACATTGAATATTCACAAACAGAGGGAATCAATATTAGTGAATGTTGTTTTGACCCCTTAGCTTACTGATGCTAGACTGCAGTTGCTTTAGCTAGATCTAGGGTGACCAGATGTCCCGATTTTATAGGGATAGTCCCAATTTTTGGGTCTTTTTCTTATATAGGCTCCTATTACCCCCCTGTCCCGATTTTTCACATTTGCTGTCTGGTCACCCTAGATCCCATCTGCCAGGCTGCTCAAAATTAAAGATGAGGGAAGCCGCAATCTCTTATTTTGCACCTGTAAGAGGCCTAAAACTACTCCCCCCAGTGTCCAAAGGAAGTTTACTTTTGACTTCGATTTAACCAGGATCCAGCCCTAAATGGAACACTCCAGCTCCAGGCAACTTCCCAAAAGAGCTGGTCAAACTTTTTCCCCCTCCCCTCCTCTATACACATTGTTGTAGCCAGCCTGCTCACCGGTGCAGCGCTCAGCTGGCCGAAGCTGAGAACGCCTGGGATAAACAACCACAAGGTCTGTTCTCATTTGCACGGGTGCAACCACGTTGGCTTTGATGGGGTCATGTGAGCGTAATAGAGAAGACTATTTGGCCTTAAAATAAGACCTCTCATCAGTGACTATGGAGAGAGACGGGCACAGCACGCCTGGTGGGAAGTGGCTGACTATGGACTTGATGTAAAGCCCATTGAAGTCAGTGGAAGACTCGCACTGACTTCAGTGGGCGTTAGAGCAAGCTCTGTAAATGATCAAAGCACATGTCTGGAAAGCTGTGGGCTACTTGAATTTCCCAGCATGCAGTGCAAGGTAAAGGTACGACTGTGCCAGTTTTACCTGTATTGCGGGGACACCCACCTTTGCTTTTCGGGCTGCTGCCCCTTCCTGCTGGCTGAAGAGCTTTTCAGAAGTGATTACTTGTGGAAGGTCAGCGGGTTCCAGCTTCTGCAAGTCCAATATTTCTAACAGTCAGCGTTCCTCATGCCATGCGATCATAAAACACAAAAGCCAGACATTAAACGGTCTCGACATTTTTCCACAGCTCATAGGCCCAGAATAGGCACGAAAGAGCCGTATCCTTAATAAATACTCCAAGATCTCTTTGGATCTCAGCATCTGTTGGCATTTATTCATGGAGGGCCATAGTATGAGTTGCCAGAACTGAGGAGAAACCCCTGAGTTAGCGTTTAACACAATCTAAACTTTAAAGATGCGTGCTTCTTTTCAGATTGATTGTTCTTATTACCATGTATTTGTATCACTGTAGTGCCTAGAGGCACCAGCCGAAATTGGTGCCTTAGAATGCTAGATGTTGTATGTACACATAGCAAGAGACAATCACTGCCTCAAAGAGCTTACAGTTGAAACAGATGTAGGGCGTCAAGGGAAACTGAGGCATAGAGAGGTGACGTGACTTGCCCAAGGTGATGCAGCAGATCAGTGGCGGAGCCAAGAGTAGATGCCTACTCTCCTGAGTCCTAGTCTATGGCCCTATCTGCTAGATCATGCTGTCACAGTTCAGGGCTCCTCCACCTATATTCCCCTCCATGTTCCACTCTAGGCTCCCAGCTGTAACCTCTCTTGGGCACAGACCCACCCCCTCTCCCTGCTGAGCAGGGTTTTACCAGGCTCCATGGTTCTCTGCCTACACTGTGATATCCCCAGCAAGCCAGATGGCTTAGACACTCTGTGTTGTGCTTTTCTTTTTCTTCAGAGGCGATGAACAGCGTAATTGCCCCCAGCTAGGAGTTTCCACACAGCTCTTTCTTGGCAAGCACATTTATTCTTAAGGGGTAAACACTACAGAGAAAACATTAAAAACAGAATTCCTATACAAATGCTAACATCTTACCTGAGGTCACCCATCAGTCTCATGGGGCTTCAGGAGGCTAAGGTCCTTCCAACCCCTCCTAGGAAGGATTGAGGCCCCTGCTGGACAGACATTCCTGTCCATTAAAACATGGCCATGAGTTCCTTTCAACTCAGGCTATTTATCCCAAAGTCCTTTCTTTGTCTGTTGGTCTCTGGAGAATCCAGATTGAACCAGTTTACATGAGCCTCTCCAGGTGGTGATAGCTCTCTGGAGGTGTCACACACTGAGTGAATTTGCCTAATTACCCCCAACATATTCTTAGCTCTAGGTGGGTTGTGGCAACGCTCCCCCATGGAATTAGACAATCCCTGGCCCACAATGACACACGAACTTAATACAGGAAGATCGCCCAATGATATGGTGGGAAATTACCATATCTGTCACACACGCTGCTTCTCTTCTAATGTTATGCCCAGTAGTACCTTATTCAGTGGGACTTCTCATGGTGTAAGGTATTATTCGAGGGGAGGGAAGGAGGGGAAATCAGGCCCTTCGTCAGCATCATTTTATTCACATGAAAGCACACTTTTTATTTCTTAATAGCGCTGACCAGAAAATTTCTCCAGGACGTCTTTTTCCCATCAAAATTTCTATTGATGGAAAGTTTCCAAGCAACTGTAGTCTCAGATCTTTTATTAAAGCCAAATGCCGTACAGTTGTGTTTGAAATGATATCTGCCATCGAGGTTAATGTTTGTGTTTGAAATGATATCTGCCATCGAGCTGCAGATCCCTTTACCGACAGCTGAGTCTGGAGTTTCTTTTGAAGGAATTAAGAGACCTGCTTAAAATGGGCAAAACTGCAGAGGGGGAATAGAGGTCTTTATTGCTCTGGTAACCTGTTTGTGGCATTGGGGTCCCAATCCTGCTCCCATAAAAGCCAGTAGGCATCTTGTCAATGACTTCAATGGGACGAAGACTCATGCCTAATGCTGGACATTAACTTCCAGGTGTATGAACATGCCCTAAATTGTGACTGTACTTTAGCCAGATACAATGAATCAGTGCAAGGCCTTCTTGATTTGCAAAGAAATAAAGACAGTAACTTAATCATAAAAAGCAAACCAGAAAATTCAGAGTTGAGTCCATGATGCTTTTTCACTGGCATTGTAGCGGGTTGGGGGCTTTTTGGCTCCGTCCAACCTAACAAAGACACTCAGGACCCAATTCCAAGCCCACAGCAGTCAATGGGGCAATCTCCATTGTTTTCAATGGGCTTCGGCTCAGCCCTGTAGACGTGATTGTAATGGTCATTTCTGCTTTCAAATAATATTCTTCCTACACTTGGTAGTTCATCCTAAAACCAGTGGCAGTGCCGCTATAAACCTCTGAGCCTCCTATGGTATATGGCAGAGGTCCCTTTCTGTGACTCTCATGCTGCTCCTGACATGCGTCAATGGGAACCTTTAAGGCTCTAGGCCAGAGAGATTAAGGCCACTATGTGTATTCAGGACAGTAATTATGCACGTGCTTAAATATTATCCAACACGAGGATGACCTGAAGCATGTGCTTAAGTGCATTTCTGAATTGGGGCCTAAGCCCAAGCTGTGAGTTAGGTACCTTGGAGGATCTGGGCCTACGATGACTTACCAATGATCACAAAAAGTCAGGAACCGAGCCCAGGTCACCTAAATCTCAAGCCAGTGCCTCAACCAGAGGGCAATCCTGCCTCTCACAAACTTGTCCTAATAAAAAAGTTTCCTGTGTTTTGTTTTGTTTTTCTTCCCTACCCCTCGTGTCTCCATTGACGCTATTTTCTTTAGTGCCTGAAAAACTAATCTGAAGTTGTACTAATCTAAGAGATGACACTAGATGGCAGCAACTAACCCCACAAATTACAGTATGCAGTGTAACTGCAGCTGTGTCGGTCCCCGGATATTACCTTGCACCCCTTGCCGCTCTAATATCTTTTATTGGACCAACTTCTGTTGGCGAGAGAGACACGCTTTTGAGCCACACAAAGAGCTTTTCTTCAGGTCAGACCTGAAGCTGAGCTCTATGTGGCTCAAAAGCTTGTCTCTCTCACCAACAGAAGTTGGTTCAATATAAGATATTACCTCGCCCACCTTGTCTTACTACCAATTATAGTCCAGGCTGTAAAGCTTTCACTAGTGCCACCAAAACAGTGAATATAATGTTGCTAGCGGCAGGCAGATAAACTCACTAATCTATTAGCGGATCCTACTATGTCCCAGAGGAAGGAGAAGGTTCAGGCTTTAAAGTTCACTTTTGCTGAGTGGAAGGAAATCTGATCTCTTCTTGCACCTTTGTAAATTTCACAGATTGCTCCTCAGGACCCAGCCCATAGTTGGAATCTTCTAATACCTCTTGAAAAGGGAGAATCTTATTTGTTATGTATTACTGAAAATGTTTGACCCGGAAAGGACACTGCGGTTCTATTTTGATGGCAGTATCTAGTGGCATTAGAACAAGCATAGGAATAGAGGGGGGAATAATAAAATCTCTAAGTAATAAACACTATTGACAAAAGTCATATGCTAATCAACGGTCATATCGTTTTTACACTTACTGCATCAGACTCATGCTCCCAATATGGCCGCTACTTCTGAGGAAGGTGTTAAGAACCCTGCAGCAGGCAGAGGTAGCATAATCAGTGGTGCCGGAACGAGGGGGCCAGGGGGCCATCCCAATTTTGAAAGTGGATGGGCCTGACCCATCCACTTTTCTCCACGGTAGACCCCCACCCCCTTCCTCTTCTCTTCCCCCTCAGGACCCACCCCCAGCCAGGCCAGCAGGCAGCTGGTGGAGTCTGGCCAGGGAGCCCGGTGGGAGCCACGCGGACCCTCCACCGTTCCCGCCCCACCCCAACCCCCAGGATCCCCGCCCAGCCCAGGGCTGGTGGAGGTGGAAGGTCCATGACTCCACACCGGCTCCCTACAGCTGTCCCTGACCCAGCTCCTGCCGGGGACGGGGGGCGGCTCGTGGCCATGGTAAGAGCAAAGCTGGCAGCTCTGGGGAGCTTGAGTCCCTCCACCTTGGGGGCGGGGACACGGGGGAAGAGGAAGGACAGCCCCCCTCCCCATTTTTGGGAAGGCTCTGATGCTCTTAAGCATAATCTATCCCTTACTTAAGTATCATTCTGATCTAATGGGGGCAGGCTGTGCCACATCTGCCTTCTGTGGAGTTCTTGCACCTTCCACTGAAGCACCTGGTGCTGACCACTGTCAGAGACAGGGCACTGGACAAGATGGACCGGGGGTCTTATCCAGTCTGGCAGTGCCTATGTGCCTAATTGTTCAACTCTGTAAAACTCTCTGTTACCATTAGATGGTTGTTTAATAAGAGGCTGGATCTTGCACTCAGACTGGGTATTTTCCCCTCTCTATCTCCACTTTCCCTCCAGCTCACAGTCATGGCTCTAGACAGAGGACTGAAAGTAATCCTCAGAGATATTGGCAGGGCTGGGGTTTTATGGCTAAACTCAGCTGCCACTAGGTACTCAGTGAAGCCTATCATCATAGAATGTCAGGGTTGGAAGGGACCTCAGGAGGTCATCTAGTCCAACCTGCTGCTCAGAGCAGGACCAATCCCCAGACAGATTTTTGCCCCAGATCCCAAAGTGACCCCCTCAAGGATTGAACTCACAACCCTAGGTTTAGCAAACCAATGCTTAAAGCCACTGAGCTATCCCAGCCTGGCCTACTAGATACTCCTCAAGTGAAGAGAGGATTTTGTTAGGAAAATATTATACTTCTTTAAGTCAGGGCTGGCCTTATGCGTGGGTGACCATCCAAGGTGCTGTGGTCAGGGGGGTGCTGTGGTCAAGAGGCAAGAAGCAGGACAGGCCTGGGGTGTGAGGCCACAGAAGGGAGCTTGGGGCAATGGAGGGAAGGCAGTGGGGCCTAGGAGCAATGGGGGGATAGGTGAGGGGCCCAGGGAGACAGTTGGGGTCTGGGGGAATGGGTGGGGAGCCCAGGGGCCAGGGGTGCCAAAATACAAACTTTTGTATTTTGGGGGGAGGGATAGCTCAGTGGTTTGAGCATTGGTCTGCTAAACCCAGGGTTGTGAGTTCAATCTTTGAGGGAGCCACTTAGGGATCTGGGGCAAAATCAGTACATGGTCCTGCTAGTGAAGGCAGGGGGCTTCACCTTTCAAGGTCCCTTCCAGGTCTAGGAGATGGGATATCTCCATTAATTTTTAAATTAGCCCAGGGCGCCATTTTCCCTAAGGCTGATCCTATTCAAAGTCTGTCTTTCACGGGGCGAGGAGAAGGGGAAGCTAAGGAGGGAAATTTATCAGGCACTTAAAGACTGAATGAATCAAATGCTCTTGGGCCATCCACAAAGCTATCTGTTTGTGGGTAGCCTGGCTCCAGAGTGTAGTAAGAGGAGGCCCTAGGGTGACCAGATCACCCAAGTCAAATATCGGGACGTGGGGAGGGGGTGACGCCGGGGGGGGGGGGGGGGGGGGAACGTGGCCAAAAAAACAAAACAAAAAAACAAAAACCCTTCCTCCGCAAGCGCTGGAGGAAGGCCCGGGAGACTCAGGGGAAGCGAGACTCAGGGGAAGCACGGGGCCAGGGTGAGTAAGAGTCCGGCCTGGTCCCGAGCAGGCAGGACTCAGTTGGGTGGTAGGGAGAGAAGGGGGGCGGCCCGCGGGGCCAGGCGGCGGCTGTTCTCACCCCCAGGCAGTGGGACTCGGGAGCAGCCGCTGCTGCAGCTCCCACTGCCGCGGGGGAGGAAGCGGCCATGGCGCTTGGCAGCTGCGGCTCTGGCACCCCCGAACCCCCCAAGCCGGGGCCTGCTGCGGGGATCCAGCAGCGCGCACGCTGGGCCCAGCCCCTGGCCAGTCGCATCTGGGCTGCTGCCCAGCTGGTGCTATCGCGCGGCGGCCCCGGAGTGGGGGCAGCAGGCCCCAGCCCCCCCGTCCCGCTCGGGTCCCGCAGGGGAACGAACGGGGCTGGGCTGCTGATGCCTCCACCCCGGGGCCGCCGCGCGATAGCACCAGCTGGGCAGCAGCTCAGACGCGACTGGCCAGGGGCTGGGCGCAGCGTGCGTGCTACTGGGTCCCTGCAGCAGGCCCCGGCTTGGGGGGTTTGGGGGCGCCAGAGCCGCAGCCGCCAAGCGCCATGGCCGCTTCCTCCCCCCGCGGCAGTGGGAGCTGCAGCAGCGGCTGCTCCCGAGTCCCGCTGCCCGGGGGGGACAACAACAGCCGCCGCCTGGCCCCGCGGGTCGCCCCCCTCCTCTCCCTACCACCCACCTGAGTCCTGCCTGCTCGGGACCAGGCCGGACTCTTACTCACCCCGGCTCCGCGCTCCCCCCTGAGTCTCCCGGGCCTCCCTCCAGCGCTTGCGGAGGGGGGAGGAATGGTGAGCCCGGGGAAGAGGCGGGGATTCAGGGAGGGAGCCAATCGGGGGAGGAGGGGGCGGAGTCGGGGCGGGGGGGGGCCGCGAGCACTTCCGGGCTCCAGGCTCCGGCGCATTTCCTTGTTTGTCCAGTGTCCCGACCGCACGTCGGTCGGGACGCGGGACAAACAAGGAAATATCGGGACAGTCCCGATAAAATCGGGACGTCTGGTCACCCTAGGAGGCCCTGAGATATAAACCTTGGTATCAGAGGCCCGGTATAAGGCCTAAGGCCTGAACTAAAGTAATGGTCAAGACTTTTCTCACATAAAGCAAAGTTAAGCTGTGAGCCAGAGGCAGGCCCTGCTCACAGAAGCTGGCAAGGAAAGGGCTGATGCGGCAAAAAGAGACATACCTAAAAGGTACTGGACACCAGATATCAGAACATTCTCATACTTGTACACTCCACACAGATAACAAGGAACAGGCTGACCCATCCCAATGACAGGGCCAAAAGGGTAATATGATGGATAGAGTTGTTTTGTTCGAACCAACATGTACAAGGTGAGAGGCGGCACCTTACTACGTAGAGGGGTTGTACCTTGCTGCGTAGAGGGGTTGCACCTCAATACGTCAGGAGTGATGTGTAACTTGTTTGTAGCTGTGTATAAGAATGCATCCCTGAGTGGATATGTTTGTCCGGCCGAGGGGGCAGTGGAAAGTCCCGCCACTGACTGAGCCAGGTCCATTGCCAAGAGGCACTTTCTCGTAGTATGCCCGGTAGACTAAGTAATCTACGGGGAACTGCAACTGTGTCCGAGGTCGCAATAAACCTGGTCGACGTGACTTTGCATCTTACTAGACTCTGTGGTCATTGGGGGTTCTCTTTGGGTCTGCTGGGTCAGCTATCTGTGCAGAGCTGGGGCAGCACACAGAGGGAACACACGCACGCAGCCGAGTGATATCAACATAAGAGAAAGCAGAGCACCACACTGGTAGCATCTGACAACACAGAGCATGACTGTTGTCACTTTAAGGGAAAGGTCCTTCACAGTTTACAAACATGCCAACCTTTGGCAGTGATGTTGCCCATAGTGTACGGGGTGGAGTCTGCATACAGAAGCTGACGTATACTCAGTGCAGGACTCGAGTGGGGCCTACTCCCTAACCTTGGGGGTGCCAGGGGCCAGTTGCCTGGTGCAACTTAGAGCCACCTCAGAGCTGCTCTAAATTGCACCCCACTGTCTATGAACCCAAGAGACCATTCTGGTACCTAGGGATTACCAGAGCACAGAGACACTGCAGCTACACCCACCTACTCCACTCTATCTACGGGAGGGGGTGATGTGGAGCAGTTACCCCAGTTCTCTGCCAGCTTGGGAGTCCCCCTAGCCAGCTCACAAAGGTGATATTGTGTCATAGCTGGCTCATAAACTCTGCTCTCTCCTGGGGATACAAAGTCAGTGGATCTCTAAAGAGCCGGATGAGCAGTGCTGCAGGTCAAATAGTTCTAGGTAAATGCTAATTGCATGGCCTGTTTCTAGATGCCTTTCTGGAAGATGCTTTAGCCAAACCCAAATTATGGGCTCAATGCCGGGGTAGCTGGGTGAGATGTACAGGCTGTGATACACAGGAGGTCAGACCAGATGATCTAATGATCCCTTCTGGCCTTCAAATCTATGAATACCTTGACTTACACATGCTGTCCCATTGACTTGATAATATCACTGTAATGGGATGACTCACCTGAGTAAAGCTGCACGGTGGTTTGAGATTGAGGCCCATGTAATAAAAATAAATGTCTTGAGTATCTCACTGTTTATCATCAACTACCGAAACCAGCGTGCGCCTCAAAAGGCAAAATATTTTCCAGTTTGATATCAAGATTTAATCAAGCTAGCAACCGAACAACACACGGAGTCGGTGCTCGGCTAGTCGATGGCAGAAATGCAGAATTTAACAGCTTTTCTTAGCTGTCTATATTGGAAGCTGCACTTGGCTTGGTATAAAACTGAATTTAACAGCAGCACTGCACCTTCCTTACCCCCATCGAAAAGAACTTTTCGCCATTAAGAGCAGTTCTAGCATTTGCACGAATCTCTAGTTAGGCAACGTGTGGAAAGCAGGAAGGCTGGACCTGTGGCTAAGGCACTAGTGTGGATCTGGGGAGAGCTGGTTACAATGCCCAGCTCTGGCACAGATTTCCTGTCTGGCCATAGGCAAGCTGCCCAGTCTTTGGTGGCTCAGTTCCACACCTGTCAAATAGGGCTGCCTCACACAGGGTGTTGTGAAGATAAAGTCCATTAATGACCGGACGGTGCCCAGATACTACAATGATGGAGGCCATTTTAGAAAAGAGCTAGAAAAAGGCACATAGTGGGTAGCATTGGGCTTCTATTCACTCTGGCTCCTCTACTAGGAGGAGACTTGATCTCTCACACTCTAGCAGCTCTGACGGCCCGTCCAATAGAGGGCCGCAGTGCGCAGACTTGCGGAAGGACAGGTAAACAGATAGACAGACAAAGGAAGCATCTTTTTATATAGTCAGGCTGTTTGGCATTCCCTTTGACTGCTTCCCTTTTACACGGTGTGAATCAGGATTAAGGCCACTGATGTAAATGGAGTGACACTAGTGTAAATCCAACCTACTCTCTTCACAAAATACCTTAATTTAAATAATTTTGAGTTAGAAATAATGACCAGCAGCGCTATAATTTCTTACCAATATAGTTCATTCTGATGGCTTTTCTATAGCTGAGTACATACCCGGGCATGTTTACAATTAAAATGGGATGTTCCCATTAAATCCAAGTAACTCCTTAGGTAGCCTTTTAAATTCATCTTACTTGGAGTCTTCGAGGTGGATGCTGTTTAATAATACTTGTTTCTCCCGTTTCCATCATGATGTCAAAAGAAATGGGTCTGGGCACTTAAAGGAACAGAGAAGGAGAAGAAGCCAATAACAGTTTTAATACAATTGCAAATTGATCATTAACTATTAGGCTTTATTACGCAAAAGCTTCATGACCTTCTAGTTATAGTGTAACATGACCTACCGTAGCCCATGCTCCCAAAATACAACAGCACATGGGGAAAAAATGCGTCCACTGGACACCAGAGCTGAGTGACTATCAGCAAAAACTCTTCCCTGAATACTTGCTCAAAACTGTCAATGAATTCCCTTTATCCATGCTCACGTCCTTTGGTTTCCACAGACATTCCTGCTATCAGCTACACCTCTACCTCGATCTAACGCTGTCCTCGGGAGCCAAAAAATCTTACCGCGTTATAGGTGAAACCGTGTTATATCGAACTTGCTTTGATCTGCCGGAGTGCGCAGCCCCGCCCCCCTGGAGCATTGTTTTACCGCGTTAGATCCAAATTCGTGTTATATTGGGTCGTGTTATATCGGGGTAGAGGTGTACTACTGGCACGGATGAATATGGAAAATGCCAGAGAGGACTTTTGGTAAATGAACTTGCTAAATACCCAAAGGTTAGCTCTTTGCTGAACGGAGTAGTTATTTAAGTGCTGTTACTGTCATCAAACACTCCAAATGTCATGCTGAATATCCAGAGCCAATCTGTATTCATTCCTAGACCCGTTCTGCTCCTGAAATGTGCCTGCTATCAGGGTAGTGGTACATTGCCTCTCATGCTCTTAGCGTAACTACCTGCATGTAACATGGAAGGGGGAAAATATCCAACCCTGCTAAGCCACATTACACCAGTGTCTTCCTGTTAGAAACACTAGGGCCTAATCCTGCATCCATTTACTCATCTGAATAATCCCACTGACGCCAAAGGAGACGTATCTATGTAAAAACGGTAGGGTGGTTCCCTTGGAGTTTATTAGTTTCCAGTGCCACTCCGGTGTTGCGTTCTCTGGTCTCGGCCCTCAGCTGGTCTAAATCAGCTGAGCTCCATAATGATTCTCAGCTTCTTTGGTAACGTGCAGTGAGATCTACTGATGAAAAATGCTAGATAAGAGCTAGATATTATTATTGTTACTGCTCTGATTTACATCAGCTCAGCATCTTGTCCAAACTGTGAATAATTCTTTGGGTTTAACCCAGGGCGGTGTGTGGATCACATAACTATGTACACATAGTAGAGATGTATAGTAACATATTAAGGGGTTGCTCCAGAAGTACGCCTCAGGACCTGTCCTGTAACTCTTCCACATCTAGTCCCACTGAAGTCAAGATCAATGGGACTACTTTCATGTGTAAGGATAGGAGCCCTTGTGGCACCTTAGAGACTAACAAATTTATTTGAGCATAAGCATGATGCATCCGATGAAGTGGGCTGTAGCCCATGGAAGCTTATGCTCAAATAAATTTGTTAGTCTCTAAGGTGCCACAAGTACTCCTGGTTTTTTTGTGGATACAGACTAACACTACTGCTACTCTGAAACATGTGTAAAGATGACTCTCACAATCAAGGATTGCATGATCTGGGCTGTTTGAGATTTAAATAAATAATTGAGACAGTTTTCTAAAACAAGCTGAAAAAAATGATTCCCCCCCCACCCAATGCTGTAATATGCAGGAAGTGTCAGAAACAGACACATGCCTAGAATAATACACACACACACACACACACACACACACACACACACACACACACACACACACACACACACACACACACACACACACACACCTGCATTTGATAAACCTTCAGCTTTCTACCATTTGTCTTAGTTAAAATGCAATGATTTTCTGCTGAGCCATATATCTATTTGGCAACAGAGAACACGAAGAACAAATAATCAGCCAATCCAAGCACCCTAGAAAGGGCAGTCGCTTATCCATGGCCAGGTTACCTGTGGAGCATCTGCCATACAGAGTTTCTCTTAGGGGTGGAAGCTGCCTTTGAAACACTGGATTTCTCTCCTCCATGGCTGCAAAGGAGCATAAACGTCTCTCTTCCAGGGTACTGTGAAATCCACACACCGCAGCAGCGCAAGGAGAAGTAGGCACCTCCTCTTTGGTTTGCACTGGTGCCACTTTTGTCACCTTATGATGAGCCCTGGAGTAGCTCAGGCCCATTTTACCGAGTTACAACATTCAAAGAACAAAAAGTCTATGTGTAGTAGTTCCTGGACTTGACCATAGCACTGATCTGTGTCTTGGGCTCCCTTTGAAGGCAACGCCTGTTTGTAAAACTCCCAGGTTCCCTCCAGGGCAACTTTCACGGTCTGCCTGACCATACACACACACACAGCTGATTAGGTGTCTGGGAAGCCAGTTTCCATGGCTATTCCTCCCCAAGCCTTTCCTTCCTAAATCCAGATTTGGTGAGCCCAGTTAAACATTGACCCGGGCTGGCCACTTCCTGGAGCAGATGAGAGGCTGGCTGCTATTGAATATTAAACTAATCCGGAGAAGTCTGAGGTAAATACCAAATATCAGCTAATGGCCTCAGTGAGTCTTTCTCTCTCCCATAAATATTTGCATCTGTTGTGGAAAATCGACCACACGGTAGATTTTGGATCAGACAGCCTGAGGCTCCTTTATTGATTAACCAAACATGCATGCATGGGGGAGTCAGCGAAGGCAGCCGAACACCCGCCCGACAGATAAAATCCAGCAGCTTATATAGGACAAAACCACAATTATTAATACACACTTTCTTATCAGCATTATACGGTGGGGGCGAGGGACCTGTCTGGTTTTAAGATTAAATTAGATAAGTTTATGGAGGGAATGGTTTAATGGTAAAACACATTAGCTGAGGAATACCGAGCAATAGCAGGTAAATAGTATAATGGCTAACAAGGGTCAGGCTGGAGACTCTTGCCTACATGCTCGGGGTCTTACTGATCGCCATATTTGGGGTCGGGAAGGAATTTTCCTCCAGGGTATATTGGCTGAGGCCCTGGAGGTTTTTCGCCTTCCTCCGCAGCATGGGGCAGGGATCGCTAGCAGGAGGGTTCTCTGCCAATTGAAGTCACCAAGACACAGGATTTGGGGACTTCAACAGCAGAGTCAAGGGAAGGGTGGGGACGGTTTTGTGGCCTGCGGCATGCAGGGGGTCAGACCAGATGATCATAATGGTCCCTTCTGACCTTAAAGTCTATGAGTCTATGAGTCTATGAGCCATAAATGGAATACAATATCCTTAAAAGAGAATATGGCATAGCAAGCTTTCCTGTTTTTCTCAATTTGCCCATTGCGGTTACATGCTTCCCTACAGACGAACAGTGGGCAGTTATGAATCACCAGCCTTGTGACTACAGGTAGTTCCTCTTTTGTACTTTTCCTTTACCCTGTCTCCGAAAGTCCCTGTTTCTCCAAAAAAACCCTTTCTTCAGTTCAACTTGACAAATGTTCAGGCCCAGGCCCAAAAGATAGGCCTACCTGGTTCAGTTAAGTTTAGGCCCAGAATTTTTCTACAACACATCTTAAAAACACTCTTACTAATAGTTGCTCGTTTAATCAGTGCTTGACCTTGAGAAGTTTCCCTTTGCTTCTCTGACCAGCTGGTTTGTAAAAACGTTGATTTTACTCCGGAAATTTTGTCCCGGAAGTGCTAGCAGGCAGAGGAAAAGGACTCAGGCATTGCAGCCTGCAGCTGAAGAGGAAAAAGAAGGCCGGTGGAGTGCCACATTTGAGGAACCGCTTACTCTTTACTAGGGTGACCATCCGTCCGGCTTTCCCCGGACATGTCCGGCTTTTTCAGCTTTAAATGGCCGTCCGGGGGGGATTTCTAATAACGTAGAAATGTCCGGGATTTCCCGCTTCCCCTCATGCAGAGTGCGGCGCGGCTGATTGGACGGCTGGGCCTGATTGAAAGCCGCTCGCAGCCACTGGGGCCTCTAGCAGCCAGAGTCCCTCCCCCTCCCCCGCTCCCTTCTCGCCCGCAGAGCAGTGCCCCAGTGTTTGGCTGCACGTGGAGCCTGCAGCTCTCCCTCGGCCTGGGGCGGGGGCGGGCAGGCAAGGGACAGGGAATGGGGGGGTTAGATTGGTCGGGGGTCCTGGGGGGGGCTGTCGGGAGAAGGGGGTGTAGAGAGCGGTTGGGGCAGTCAGGGGACAGGGAGCAGGGAGACTTAGATGGGGGTGGGGGTCTCAGGAGAGGGCAGTCAGGGGGTAGGGGGATTCTGAGGGGGACGGGAAGTGGGAGGGGGCGGGGCTAGGGTGGCACCCCGTGTCCTCTTTTTTGATTGTTGAACTATGGTAACCCTATCTTTACTCTAGAGTTATACTGGTGTATCTGAGAGTGTATCTGGCCCAGTAACTTCCATCAACTTGCATGAGTGTAACCAAAAGTAGGATTTGGCTCAAAGGGGAGAAAAATAGAAGAGAATAATCCATCCTTTTGTGTCTCTAGTAATTTCTGTGCTAAACAGCAGCCTACTTGGAACTTTCCACACCTCACAGTGCGAACCCACCTGGTGCCTAGAATAATAATCCATCGTCCATATTAACTCTCAGTTTCAGAGAGCACAACTTATTTGGACAGCTGGGGATCAATTACATTATAAAGACAGAGCATTGGATACCCAAGGAGGATTGTTTGTAGGGCTAGAGTAGTAGTATCAGCATTTTTGCATATGCCAGCATGGTGGGCTTAGTGAGACAGCAGCTATTGATTAAGCAGGAAAACACATGGACAGCAGCCAACAATATATGTGTAAGGTTCCGAACTCCGTTTAATACTATACAATGACTTACATTCATTTAGAAGAACAAAGTGTACCTGTCAATGCAGCAGGGCATATATGCTGATTTGCTACTAACGAAGCTCTTTCCTGACTCTTCTCTTGGGAGAGGAACATTAAAGGGACCAAGGGCAAGATGTGTTAAGGCATTTAGCTGCCTAAAGATGCAGCTAGGTGCCTAGTGGGATTTCCAAAGCACTTAGATATCTGACTCCCGCTGAAGTCAATGGGAGTTAGGCACATCTGAAAATCCCACTAGGTGATCATCTGCATCCTTAGGCACCTGAATACGCCGACAAATCTGGCCCGAAGTGTGTAAGCGCTTTGCTGGATCAAGGTTTTATGCTGTTGCTTGGGAATGTCATACACACCATCCCAGAGAAGTGAAGCAAAGTTCACCTGCTTGGGCTCTTAGTCAAAAGACCACAGACCAAGGAGGCCTCTCTTGTAAGGTGTAACACTTGCAGAGCTATAGTAAGCAGACCCAGGGCTGGCTCCAGTCACCAGCTTGGCAAGCAAATTCAGCTTGAGATTGGAGTCAATATTTGTGAAAACGTTTTTTAAGAACAATGATGACAGCACCTAAAGACCCCAACCAAGATCATGGCCCCCTGGGTGCCAGGAACTGTACAAACACAGGGTAACAGAGAATCCCAGCCCAGAAGAATTGCCAGTGTAACCAAAGAGTATTATCACCCCCAATTTACAGATGGGGAACTGAGGCGCAGAGAGAACCAGTGACCTACCCAAGGTCACACAGGAAGTCTGTGGCAGAGCCAAGCATCAGCTTCAGCTCTGTTGAGTCCTAGCTGAAGTCCCCCATTCTATGGGGGGAAGTCCTCTGAAATCAATGAGAATTTTGCCAGGCATTTCAATAGTGGGTGAGGATTTTACCATGTATCACTGTTTTGAGTTCCTTGCCCAACTCTAGCTGTCATTCTGGCCTTTCCTCCTATCCCATTTTCATCATAAAGGATTGGCAGGTTTTGGGGGGGGGAGGGGGGGACAGTTAATGAGCAGCCGACGTTGTGCAGTGGACCTGTGTAATGCGATCAGATAGAAATGACATTCCTTGGCAGAATTTACTCATCCACAAAACACTTTTACTGCTCCATCAAGTTAATGTTTATACTGCGAAGCATTTTTCACTGCTTATGACTTTCCTTCACAATCGAATGGAAATTGTTGATACAAAACATGAGGTCTCTGGTGACATGCTGCCAGATGACAGGAGGAAACAAAAAACATAGAGCTTGATTTTTTTTTTTTTGACAGAGCTACACCACAATATGTGTTGTGTGGGTATGTGGATGTAGTGGGCTGTATGGAATTTGCAGATGCAACACTCAAAAATGGGATTGGTATTTACAGCACCAAATATTTTTCACAGTTTGCTATATATTTATTAGGCTTGGTCAAAAATGCCAATTTTGCTCTGGATATTAAAAACAAAACTCTAAACTTCTTGAGCAAAAAACAAAAAATCCCACAAAAATGAAATATAATATCCGATCAGTTATGGAAAATGGTTTCTAGTAAATTTGTTTTTACTGAGTTTGGTCATTTTTGTTTTTCATTTTGTTGGTGGAAAAACTGGAAAATGTTGACCAAAAATGAATTGTGTCAGACAGAGTGAGAGTGAGAGAGAGAATTAGTGTGCGTATAATATATAATTTTTAAATAGGTATTTCCTGGTGACCCCTATAGTGAGTAAGCTTAATTCTGCAATTGAACCCCTTAATTATTTATTTCCCATATATTACCAACCACACTTATTGTGGTAGCCTATGTTATGTGCCATAACAATGGATGGGAAGCTTGTTTTAAGCTTCAACCCTGCAAAGACTTACACACTGTGAGTTGTCTCATTGACTTTAAGGGATCTACTCACAGTGTGTAAAGTTAAGCACATGTGCAAGTCTCTGCAGGATCAGGGCCCTTCTCTGCATAGATAGAACACGACACACAGTGAAGAAAAGTTTATAGAAAAATGCTAATCATTGTTAAAAACACAGACAATAGTTGATATGGCCCAGCAAGACTCATGGATTCTGAGGCCAGAAGGGACCATCTACTCTGACCTCCTGCATGACACGGGCCATAGAACTTCCCCAGAATAATTCCTAGAGCAGATCTTTTAGAAAAACATCCAGTCTTGATTTGAAAATGGGCAGCGATGGCGAATCCACCACACCACTTGGTAAATTGTTCCAATGGTTAATTACTCCCACCGTTAAAAATTTACACCTTACTTCCTGTCTGAATTTGTCTCACTGCAACTTCTAGCCATTGGATCGTGTTATACCTTTCTCTGCTAGATTGACGAGCCCATTTTAAAATATTTGTTCCGCAGGTAGCACCCTGCAGGGAACTTAGAGGGAGGAGCACAAGTTGCAGGAGGGAAGACTTTGGAGGGGGCACCAGGAGGGGAAATTTGTATTACAATTTGTATTAAGTATTGGCAATCAGGGCTAAGCGGATGTTCAGTTTTACTTTTGTTTTCTAACATGTGTGGGGGCCCCCTAGAGCTCTGGAGTGGGCTCATTTTCTTAGGTAGAAATCTAAATGTTAGTTACAAGTACTGGTTAGTTACAAATTTATATTAAGGTTCCATTTTCAAAGGGTTAATACATGATTAATTGATGGTATAAGCGTGAGTAGGATATGTCAGAAGAAGAGGTTATAAATCATATTTAGCAGCTACCTATTGACCCATTGGATTCGATAACAGTTTGTAACAATTGATGACCCATTTAATAAAACCTCAATTAACCATTGATTAACCCTTTGTGACTTATTTCTACATAGAACCTTAATATAAATTGTGACCAGTTCATCACTGGTGTAAGTCCATTGACGCTATCACATAGGGCATCATGATGACTAGTCAATGGACTTTATACCCTCACTAACCTGGGGCTAGTTATTACACATTTAGGCATACCATTGTGTGAGTGGTGAAACATGATAACTAAATAAAATGGGGCACAAAAGCAATTCATGGCAGCACATTTGTTGCCTGGTTGTAATAATCTGCTTGCTTCCTCCCTGGCTCTGTCTCCAGCTTTCCCTTTCAAATTCACATTATTGTCAATGGAACAAAAACCCATGTGGTGGCCAAAGGCAATGGGGAGTGGGGGGTGGTAGGCGGGATGTCTCTCACGTTTTAAAGGGCACAGGTTCACTCCAGCAGAAGTGAACAAGTCAAAAGCTGGTGCCCTGACAGCCAAATGTTTTCATCATGCGTCATCACCGACGGCCATCATTGCTCAAAAGTGAGACATAAATAGGCATACAATAGCTGCATGCTTAATATGTTTCTGCAATCCTATTGCTTCACTGTTACATAGGGTACACCGGTCATTATGTGTACAAAATGGGTATATACTGGCGTGTGCATTTTCGTAGGTGCATTTACAAACACTGTTGAAAATGTGTCCCCAAAGCTATGTATTGTACTTGGACACCCTCAGCTTAGCTCATACTGTGTAGTGTTGACAAAATGATGAATTGCTCCTTAAGTTATTCAAGGATCAGATAGCAAGATGGCAATTAAATAGGAGAATGATGGATGTCTCAGAAATATCCAAGATAAAAGAAGTAATATGGAAAGAAATCATGCATACAGGGAATTCATGGGAGGCCAATCAAGCAGCATCTTAGGGGCCCATTTACCCTTTGACTTAAAGTGCATAACACTTATACTGTCCTAAATTCAGCCATAAATGCAAAACCGGAATGTTACAAAAATCAAACTGCCCCTGTGAAGTAAGATTAAATGAATTTAGAATTCAAGAGGGACATTTGACCTTCTCTAGATCTATGGAGTAGGCCTTTAAGATGGGCAATTGCTTGAATCTCATTTGCAGCACCACAGCTAAATATAGTCTATTCGCTAGGTGAGACTTAACGAAGAGAAATAATCACATCCAAAGCCCCTGTCTGAGAGCACAAGTATATGGTGCACATCTCCAGTTTCTATCCTGCAGGCATATTACCTCATTAGGGAATGTAATGAGGAAGGACAAAGTGTATTATACTAAATGAAGTTTTTGATAAGTATGATTCTGGTTTATGAGAGGAAGGATGGTCTGGTGGCTGGGGCACTGATCCAAGACATGGGAGACCTTGGTTCTAAGTCCTTGCTCTGCCACAGATGTCCTGTGTGATCTTGGGCAAGTCACTTAGCTTCTCTGTACCTCAATTCCACATCTGTAAAATAAGCCTAGGCTTGAGATGGCTGGCCATCTAGGGTACCAAAGCCAAGAAACTGACAGATGTCCGCCCTACTTAACCTTGGCATTGGAAACAGGAGAGGATGATGATATTTCTGCTTCATAGTGAATACTTTCTATTCCCTTGGTCGTACATATTACTTGTCTGAATATTAACACAGCAGAGACTGGTTGCGACAGTCCACTGTACTGCAAAAATGCTTGCATTTTTCCTTGAATCTTATGAATGGCTGTACATGAAATTCAGACAGACATACAGCTACACACACAAGGCTAGGCATATGTAATGAAATGGGACAGTGAAGTGGTTAATGTTACAGACTTGACTGCCAAAATAACAGCTGGATAACAGCTAGACTTCAAACAAATCCCTAATAAAAAAGAAGTACTGAGAATTATGCAAATTGGCTGATTGTTGCGGTTGTTAGTTTTGTTTAACGTGTGTATCTCCATGAAACTGATCAAGGAGTGAAGAAAAATATTCCAGTGTAATTTCATTGATTGGAATGTACAGTATAGTACCAGGGTTAAGAGATTTCATTATTACACATCTGGAATCTCAAGCTGTAGCAACATGAGGGTTACGCACACATTGGTTGTTGTTTCATATGTTTGCAAGGGAACTAGTTTTTATACCAGTAAAGGTTGCGTCTTCCCACTGTGCTGGGATAATATTGTTATTGTCACTTTTCTGAGCCCTCTCAAGTGCGATATTTTATGGCGTAGCACTCAAGATGATTTATTCAAAGCACGTTTTGTTTTCCTGCCAGGGAGCGTTGATGCAGCCCTCACATGAGGCCAAAACTTGATAATGCAGCAGCCAGTTCAGTACTTCCTTTCCATGGGGTACAAACCAAGTCATGTGACCACAATAAAATTATCACATTGCTTCACTCGAAGGCTGTAATCTTTATTGGAGTGATTGTAAAGGAGGCTAACAGTCACAGAAGGCACTAAAAATGATACAACCAGTTCATTTAAAACAAATCCATGTAAAGTAATAATCAAATGTTCTTAATTTACCTTTGATTTTATGGGCATTCCCTGGTTGAGCCACTAAGCTGTATTTTAGGAATGCTATTGCCTTCCTCTTAAAAAGGTCTAAGCTAAAAATCAGGACAATGAGCAATGTAGGGTCCTAAACAGCTGTGTGCAGTGTAGGGGCAAATGTAACCTACATTCAATGTATGTCCTCTTCTGCATCTGAGTCACAGAAGACTCAGGGGGGAGGGATAGCTCAGTGGTTTGAGCATTGGCCTGCTAAACCCAGGGTTGTAAATTCAATCCTTAAGGGGGCTATTAAAGGATCTGGGGCAAAAATCTGTCTGGGGATTGGTCCTGCTTTGAGCAGGGGGTTGGACTAGATACCTCCTGAGGTCCCTTCCAAGCCAGATATTCTATGATTCTAAGACGTGTCTGCTACAGCTGCCAATTTATGGTCTGATCCAAAGCCCATGGAAAAACTCCATTAGCTCAAGCTGCAGCTCAGGTGATGTCCTGGTGATGGCCAAGGTAATCATAGAATCATAGGACTGGAAGGGACCTTGAGAGGTCATCTAGTCCAGTCCCCTGCACTTATGGCAGGACTAAGTATTATCTAGACCATCCCTGACAGGTGTTTGTCTAACCTGCTCTTAAAAATCTCCAATGATGGAGATTCCACAACCTCCCTCAGCAATTTATTCCAGTGCTTAACTACCCTGACAGTTAGGAAGTTTTTCCTAATGTCCAACCTAAACCACCCTTGCTGCAATTTAAGCTCATTGCTTCTTGTCCTATCTTCAGAAGTTAAGAAAAACAATTTTTCTTCCTCCTCCTTGTAACAACCTTTTATGTACTTGAAAACTGTTATCATGTCCTCTCTCACTCTTCTCTTTTCCAGACTAAACAAACCCAATTTTTTCAATCTTCCCTCATAGGTCATGTTTTCTAGACCTTCAATCATTTTTGTTGCTCTTCTCTGGACTTTCTCCAATTTGCCCACATCTTTCCTGAAATGTGGCGCCCAGAACTGGACACAATACTCCAGTTGAAGCCTAATCAGTGTGGAGTAGAGCAGAAGAATTACTTCTCGTGTCATGCTTACAATACTCCTGCAAGTACATCCCAGAATGAGGTTACCTTTTTTTGCAACAGTGTTATACTGTTGACTCATATTTAGTTTGTGGTCCACTATGACCCCCAGATCTCAATGGTTGTTCTCAACCACATAAAATAGGTGTGGGGATCCAGGTGTGACAATGCACGATTCCTGCAGCTGCATTGCAGGGACAGGTTGGTCACATGACTGCATCTAGGGGAGTGAGGCAAAGTGGTGAAAATTTAGCTCCATAGTAACGTCTAATTTTTAAGACACTGAATGGAATGGTGACCTTTCCTTACAGTTCATTGATAGTCTGTTTCGTGTGGCTTGATTTGAAACTGCTCTCACATGCTCAGAAGGCACCAGGGTGCTATTAAAGAGACTATTGCAGCTTCTGCTCCAATAGCCCTAGGCCTCAGCCATGATTTGAACGTTAAAGCCTACCATCACTGAAGGCTTGGACTTGCTCCATGTGGATTGATACTGTCCCTGACTCTCTCAAGCACCAAGGAAAAGGACAGGCTCAACAAGAGATCAGATGGCACAGAGGTCAGAGGCATCACGGGCCATCAGCTTCAGGGCGGGGGAGGTAAACTAATTGTTTCAAAAGGTGTGAAGATACTAAGTGCTCCTCAATGAATGCAAGAACCATTTCAAAGGAGGCCTGAAGTCTCCAAAGGCAGAGGAACGGCCACAGTTCTGTGGCAAAGAGCTGGGCTAGGCGGGGGCATGGAGCATGGTTGCCCATATTATTAGAGCAGATCCAGAGCATATAAAACTAGAGATGGAGCCAAGCCAAAAATCCCAGGTCTGGATAGCCCCAAACTTTGAGAGAGTTTGGGTCATCATCATCATAAAGCCTAGCTCTTATATAGCACTGGGGCTCTAAACCTTGTGTGAAAAACGGGTGTGATGGGCTTAGGGAAAATTTAATCTTGCGTTTTATTCATGGTAGAAAGAACTCCCATGGATTGCAACGGGCTTTGGCTCAGGCCCTGTAAGTATGACTAGACACTATGCCTAACATGCAATACTATTTTTTTCAATGCAAAGACTCTTGCTTTTGCTAAGTAGCACGGGATTTGGACATGTTCACTGCTATGCACTGGGGCTTGGATATTTTACACCTAACTTAACCAAGTTCAAGCCCATTCTTCCGAACTTGACTGGTCAGGACCCTCAGGCACTGTGCCTTCTGGCCGCACAAACATCTCATGAAATTGGAACACCAGAATAGGAAGTTGTTTTTCCTAGTTTATTAAAGATGAAATTCCTCAAAGACCTGATTCTGTACCTGCCGAGGCTCCAGTGAGAGGTGGAGCTGTTCACACCGAGTGGCTGTGCTTTAGCATTTTAACAAGAGGGTTTTTTTTTCATTTTGGTATTTGCTTTTTCACTAAAAATATCTGTTGCATTAATGCAGAGCAGTAAATTGTCAGAAATCAAGTCAGGGTGGTCCAGTAGAATCCAGCTAACAGAAAGTTAGGTGATTTGCAATATTTGAGAACATGAGGATTTTGAGAGAACTAGACTTTTGGGTTAAATTTTCCATATGTAGAGAACCAGGAAATAGGACTCCAGGTGTAAACAGAAAGTGTGATCTTCAATAAAACTCCACCCATTGAAGTTAATGGCCCCAGTCCTACAACTGGCAATATTGCCAACCCTGGCGCTTTTATCACAAGTCTCATGATGTTCAGAGCTTTTCTTAAAGCCCCATATCCTAGAGTCATGAGATTATGAGTGAAACTGAGCTTTCATTGAAAAAAAAAGAGGACAGTTTCAGGTCCTTGTTGTTCAGGAGGAAAGCTTAAAAAAGTGACACCTTTCCCCCCCTTTATCCCCCCCCCCACAAAGGCTCAAATACCAGAAGAAGACTGAAAAGACGCAGCTTTTATTATTTTTTTAAATTTCGTGATTTTTTAAGCTAATCTCATGATACTGGGGGCCTGACACAATTTCTTAACACTAGGGTTTGTAGTTCATCTACTACACCATGACCATGGGTTTTATACAAACCGTGGGTCACAATAATCAATGCTTCCCAAATACACTATAAGCAGCAAACTGATTGCAGTCCATGCTATAGGAATGCTATGTGACGGATAGGAAGTCAGTATACCCATTTTTCTTTCGATATGCACTACAGTAGCAGGCTGTGCATGGTTTTTTTTTAAAGCCTTGGTATGTTTTAAACAGCCAACCTATTCAAAAGCGATTAATGATGTTGAGCCTTCTTAAAGTCATTTGGTTTTTCAGCTAGCTTCAGGCGCCTTGAAGGTGGCTCCGGCTGTGCGCCCCAGAAACCACCAGTGCCTTTTGAAAATCTTGGCCAACCGCTCTAGTAACTGTAGCTTTAACCCACATTAATATTTGTCTCACTCGCCACAATGAAAAATCCTTTAAAAGTCAAACACAGCTAATTCCTTTAAAATAGCAATCTATAATTTAAAATGTCATTGTTTGACTGTAATAACAGTCATAAAAATCAATCAGTCAAAGATGACTGTTATTTGGAAGCAATTTGGCTACAGATGGATTTTTTTTTTTTAACCAATGTACCAAATGCCCTGCAGTATCACTCAAAATGCTATATTACTTTTATGAACATAGAGTGGAATTGTGATTACTATTTAGCGTTATTTATATTAGAAAGGAATTCAATCCATGGATTACTGAGAACAAGCACCCATAAAAAGTAAGTGTTTACATAAGCTAATCATATCCGTATAATCACTGCATGACTAGAATTACAGAAAATGCATCACTAACAATGGTACGCTCTTGATATCTGGAAATCACAATGGTCCTTATTCTGGACTCACTTGCACCTGTTTTTTGGGGGGGGGGAAAAATCCATTAATTTCAATACAATTACTTTTGATTTGCACCTATGTAAATGAGCTCAGAATTAGGCCCCAATATCTCATAGGTTTAAAAAAAACAAACCAAAAACATTTTAAATGATTCAGAGCCATCAAGTTCTGCATGTTGCTAACCTACATAAATGCATGGCGTATGTATCAAGAAGCTACCACAGACTGTGCGTTAGTAGGCATTGGCGTATCCCTGAGGTGTGCTGTGACGGATGCCTTTAGTAACCTATGAAGTGTACCAACAACTTCCTAGTGAACACTTCTGAAGAGGCTCAGTGACCAAATCTTTCAACTCCCACCAAATTATGAATGGCTCCATCGCTTTCTATTTCACAAGGCCCTCCTCCCATTCCCCCTGCATGTCACAACCTAGGAATTGGTGCCATCCCGTCTGCTCATGAACTGGACCCAACCATAACCCTCGCCCACGAAATGGCCCATCCCTAGTCAAGACCTGGGCTCATAAACAGTCCCCAAATCTAACTTGGGCCCTAGGCCAAGACCTGTTCACAACTCTAAATACATGTAGCGCCCATGAGCTAACCCTAACCTGGTCCTTTGTGGGTATCAAAATCTGCCCCTTAATTTATACCAGATATAGGCCAGTTGTAAAACATAATGTATGGAGATACGCTCACCCCATCACATTTAATTGTGAGCTAAGAAATAACACTAGTATTTCCAGATTTTGCTGTTTTAATAAAAATTCCAAACTTTAATGGGAGACCTCAGTTCCCTTCATATTTTAGGGTTCCAAGATTCTTGATTGGGTATTTTAAAATGAGTCCACTGCCTTTTTGGTACCACCCTGTAAAAATGTCAAATCATTACATTTGGAAAGAACACGAATGTTTAACTTTGAATATAGATGCCTGCTGGAACTAAACAAATATACAAATCAGGCCTTTGAAGACTTCGCCCCTCCCCTTTTTTGCTAACAGAAGCACAGCTGTCAAGTTGCACAGTGGATTTGATTTTTTTTTAAAAGGCAAGTAAACAGAATGCAGATTAACGTTTCATTACAAAAAAAATTTATTGTGGTTATTTACACCTGTTCCTTTGTAAGTGTATAAATGTAAACATTTATTATTGATGTGTTTATCATTTATTTTATAATTCATCCCCAGTTCAGAGTAATACTGTCATTTTAGCATACAAGTAGTGAGAAAATTAAATTATATTCACAGAATATACATTCACGTGCAGTTAAATGTTCGCCAGCTTTAAGCCAGTGGTATAGACACTGTCCCGTTGGCTCTGCTTCTGCTCCTTGTATGCACACTGGAGTCTGTGATATCTTCTACGTGGTCTTCACTTTTCTTTTCCTTTAAGCTGTTGATGAATCGCAGGGTAATTTCATCCCATTCTTCCGGCAGCAGCATTAGCAAAAATCCAGTGCAGATGATGATTGTGGCACCCAACCTTACTACACTGAAGATCACCTCGTGTTTTAGGAGATCCACAGCTACAATGGGGGAAAAGACAATGAAATCAAATACTATCATTCTGCGTGGTATGGCTTCGTCGAAACGAGCTTTGTATGGTTCCTATAACTTTAACGGTGAGTTCTATTGGAAAGCCTTGCTTTTCCTCTGTGTTTTAACAGTAATGTGTACTGTAAGTCATTCAATATTAAGGCTAGATTGTAGAAGTCACACAAGCCTTGAGTAAAACTCAGAGTTACAATTTGGTCCTTGGTTACTTTCCCCATGGAGCAAAGAGGAAGTCATCTTTGCTAGTCCTATACTTGGCACAGATTACTCCTCCATTGGCACTGGCTCAGCTGTGCTGGGGAGGCGGAGTCAAAGCTCCACCCACCCCTACCTTGCCCCAGACCACGGCGACAGATAGCCCACCCAGGTGCACAACCTAGTCCATAGATTGTTAGGGGAGTTACATGTACTGGAAAATCATATATTGACTTTTAATTTCCCAGTGAAAAATTGCACTTGCAAAATTTAAACCTCTTGCACCCCTCTAGTGTTGGCAGCTTCATGTTTATTTAAAATGTGAGTTAAGTTAGTGTAAGCAGGGTCTGAATGAATGCTTCCCTGACAGCTAGCTGGGAGGGGGAGAGATTTGGGTGTGTTTATGTAAATACAATTTGCTCCTATTTTGCTTACATATTTAGCAGATACAGCGGTGTCAAAGTGGTCAACTTTGGCTGGGATTGGGTACAAATCCCCTTAGTACGAAATGCAGGGGTAGTGAAATATGGTTACCAATGTTGTAATTATTGTGGGAATACAGAAAAGCAGGACTGTGCTTAACCTGTCCCAAAGGAGGGGGTCACCATCGGTTGAAAGAACCTTGGTAAGCCAAGGGCTCGAATGTCAGAGACTTGTGAAAGTAAAGAGGTAGGTAGACTGCCTACCTGCCTGGGAGGCTGCACACCCTCAGCAAGGGTCCTCTTTAAGACTGGCTCAACCTGTTCCTTCCAACAGTTCAAAGAATAGAGCTAAATAGGCTTTATTAGGAGCTTCTTTTGTTGTTTTAAATTGCCCAATGAGAGCTGCAACCACTTGTGGCAGGACTATGTTACTGGCTAGTCTGCACAGAGCTAAAATCACTAAGTATCAGAGGGGTAGCCTTGCATCTAAAGAAGTGAGGTTCTTACCCACAAAAGCTTATGCTCCCAATACTTCTATTAGTCTTAAAGGTGCCAAAGGACCCTCTGTTGCTTTTTAAGAAATTGATGTGCTGAGGTCACAGCAAGGGGCAGCAGAAGGTGATTGATAGTGAGCTGGTGAACAACTAGCTGGAGAGGTGCAACAAACAGCCAGTAGGGTGGCAGTGGAGAAGCATGACAAGTGGCTAGCAGGGCGGCTGGTGGAGAGGCATGACAAGCGGCTAGCAGGGCGGCTGGTGGAGAGGCATGACAAGCGGCTAGCAGGGCGGCTGGTGGAGAGGCATGACGGGTGGCTAGCAGGGCGGCGGGTGGAGAGGCATGACGAGTGGCTAGCAGGGCGGCTGGTGGAGAGGCATGACGGGTGGCTAGCAGGGCGGCTGGTGGAGAGGCATGACGGGTGGCTAGCAGGGCGGCTGGTGGAGAGGCATGACGAGCGGCTAGCAGGGCAGCTGGTGGAGAGGCGTGGTGTGAGCAGGTGACTGGCCTGGTGGCAGCAGAGAGGCACAGCGAGAGCAGGGATCAGGTGGCCAGCAGGAGCAGCTGGTGAGTGCCCGAGTAGTGGAATGAGTAAGGTGCCTCTTTACCCCCTCCCCCTCCAACCAGGGAGGGAGGTGAACTCTACAGATGCACCTCTGAACTCTGGGTCTGAACTGGCCAAGGACAGCAACTGTGAGTGGTGTGCAGAGACGGGACCAGCATATGAAGGGGGCTTTTGGGTTGCTGGACTTAAGAACCTGAGGGGACAAGGACACTGCCCAACCTACTTGGGGGTGGGTCTCTTACTCATGATTTAGGTTTATGAACCCTGTTTGCGGTGTTTTCCCAAATGAATGCCGAGTCACTTCCCTCCTTTTATTAAACGTTTATTTTCTACACTCAGACTCTGTGCTTGCGAGTGGAGAAGTATTGCCTCTCAGAGGCGCCCAGGGATGATGTGTCAATTTCCCAATTACTGCGTGGGGGCTCGAGCCGGTTCTGTGTTGTATCGATGGAAAGGAACCCCTAGATATTGAACCCGGCCCTGGTTGCTGCTGGCTCCACCTGGCAGACGGGTTACATTAGGAAACCTTTCTGAAGAAATATGGCAACATCATGTGCCCTTAAAAATTACTTCAAATGTTAGTACATTTGTCTATGAGTTTTATTCATTAATTGCATTATTTGTACCTGCATTTCCAGGAACACTGAGCACTGTCCCGATAGAAATTAGGATGGGGTAGGTCAGCACAACTCCAACATTTACCAATATGTTAAAAGCTGTAAAGAAAGAGAATGATACATGAGACGCTGGAAGTAATAAAATAATAACAAACGGATTTTCTAAGCTTTTAAATTACATCAGGCATTCTAATAAGTTCTTGCCCGTCAGGGATCTGATCCTGCATGTGTCATGAGCAGAATGTGAATGTAAGTTTAGCATGGGGAAGGAGAGAAGGGTTGGCTGTAAGTTCATGTTAAAAAAAACCTGCTCATTCAAAATGGGCCACTTTCCTGTTTTGAAGCTTGAACCGAAGCTTTACACCCTTATCCACAAAAGAAACCGGGATTGTTCTCAGACTAGTCCCTCTTGGGTTAGGGTGGACTTCTGCTGTCTCAACAGGCCAGGAATGGAGCGGGGGGGTAACATTTCACCAGCTAAGGAGGTGCTGCCTCTGGCTACACAATACCTGAAAGGAACATGGCAGCAAGAAGCACATGCACCTACCAGGACAGCCCTGTCCTTTTTGTTCAGCCACTAAAAAAAGAAGGGAGTCAACTACTCTGTATCAGAGGGGTAGCCGTGTTAGTCTGGATCTGTAAAAGCAGCAAAGAGTCCTGTGGCACCTTATAGACTAACAGATGTATTGGAGCATGAGCTTTCGTGGGTGAATACCCACTTCGTTGGATGCATGATGCATGCATGCATCCGACGAAGTGGGTATTCACCCACGAACGCTTATGCTCCAATACATCTGTCAGTCTATAAGGTGCCACAAGACTCTTTGCTGCAATGACTCTGTAGTTCACGGGGAAGTGGCCAGTGGATGAGATGAGAGTGGCAGTGTAACTGGAGAGGATTCTGAATTCCCTTTCACGGGCTTTAAAAAGTGCAGGTACCAGAGGGGAGGTGTTCTTTTTGGATGCACAATCCCTTACACGTAGGGCCATAGCTACTAAATGGATGTTGCAGCATGAGGAAGCCTAGCCAAGTGAAAGATTATAAGCTATTCGAGCGTCACTGAAATCCCCCATCTTTTTAAAGGGATTTTAAAGTGCAGGCAGTTGAAGGACAGGCTATACTGCACTATATTGTATGATACAGCACCCGTGGGGGTACTGGGTTGATTCAGACTCATCAGTTATTCAGTTTTCCCTTTCCTGCTTCCCCTGTTTTGCAACTTCTTGAGCCTCAATCCCCTTGGACTAGCATTATTTCTATTACGCATTGCTGTTACCACCACCACTCAGATATACATCACCTCTGAATGCAGCTAAGTTAAATCCCCCTGAGCTCAGCTAGGCTTCTGGGGCTGAGCCCTCAGGTGCAGCCAAACTATGCCCCCATCCCCCAGTTCCAGAGCTGGGTAGTAGAGAGTTTGGCCGCAGTACAACTTAGAGCAGCCTCAGGGCTGCTGCTGCAAATTGCACTAGCTGGAAACAGCTCCCAAGGGCCGTTCTATCAGTGTGGGAATGTTGTTGTGCAGTAGCACCTTGCACCCCAGCCAGGCCCCTCTTCTCCATGGCCACACCTCCTGCTCCTATCCTGGTGTTATCAGGAAGGGGCATGGCACAGAGCTAGCAACACTGAGGATTTTATGCTGGCTTTCTGCCTGCTTTGTGCAGCAGCTGCTCTATCCTACTTTAAAGTCCGTATTCAACCAGCTCCCTGGATGATAAATTACACCTACCTTGGTGCTCTTAGAGTGGATGTAATTAGGTCTAGGGCAGCAAGTGGAAGAGAGTCAAATCTCTCAACACCTCTGCCATCCCTTCTGATTCAGACTCTGAGAGGCTGGGAAGCCCATCTAGGCATGAACAATAGTTTTCCCCAAAGTGTTTCCATTTAGTGTATGACTGAGATAAAAAAAATCTGTTCGGTTCCAAACAGATGGACACTTTCATTATTAGCGAAGGAAACAGAGTGTAAAGCAGACCTGGGTCAATGTCAATGGTTCTCTTCGCAGACTCAGTAGCACTAGCAACAGTTCTTTGAAAGAGGAAACGTTGTAAATGGAGCAGGGGAGTTATAGGAGTTAAAGGCCATGCAGCTTTTCATTTGCACCAAAGTGGAGCACAAGCTATTGCACCATTTAGCATAAAGGAGCTCTGGTTGAGTTGGCCTCTAGTTGCTAGCACAATAACAACAAAATGATTAACGGACAGTGCTCCAAGAACTAACATTTGGATGACTAACTAAATACAAGCAGCTACATCAAGTTTATTTTAAAATAAGCCAGTTGTATGTAAGACAATGGGGCAGCTGAAGCACCACTATAAAAATGTGAGTGTAAAAACTAACAGAATTACATGCGTCTGACGAAGTGGGTATTCACCCACGAAAGCTTATGCTCCAATACATCTGTTAGTCTATAAAGTGCCATAGGACTCTTCGTTGCTTTTTTACAGATCCAGACTAACATGGCTACCCCTCTGATAATAGAATTACTAGAGCGGCTCAGCATATTTTTTTAAATTTGGACTTTCCCCCGCCCCCAAGTTTTCATGAGCTATGTTAACCATTTTCCAAGCAGGCCTAGTGGTGTCTCTTGGGATATGAGATGGTGATTTTAGCTACAAATGAATTCTGCCATTGAAACATTTAGAGAAAGGAGAATTTTCATGTGGGCAGCTGTTTCAAGGTGATCCTGCAGTAAACAAAATGAGGCATTAGAAAAATGAAAAAAATGTTCTGCAAATACCTAACCAGAGGCCGGCTACTCCGCACAGATAACCCCACGGCACGGCAGAGAAGGGAGACCAGTATTCCACTTTCGTAAAATACAGTATGATCGGGGTAAACGAGATGAAGATTAAATTGAAGAAACCCAGAGTGGAAACAAAATGAGCAGCTTCCCCAAAGTTTGCACTTCCAAGGAACATCTTGAACAAAACCTGTGGTGGAAAAGGAAGATTTTAAAACAGTTACATCCTGCTGCAAGTGAAGTTCTCCCATGTCTACAAAGCTCTGCAGGACCAACCTTTCCCCTTGATAATGGAAGAGCTCTGTCAGAGGGTCTTTGAGATCCCCTCTCCCCCCCGACCTTCTCCAGTGGGTATTACCACAGAAGAGACTGATCTGACCCTGTATTATTAAATCATTATAGGCCTTACTCTCCTGGTGAGCACTTATAGAATCAAAGGACTGGAAGGGATCTCGAGAGTCTTCTAGTCCAGTCCCCTGAACTTGTGGCAGGACCAAGTATTATCCAGACCATTCCTGACAGGTGTTTGTCTAATCTGTTCTTAAAAATCTCCAATGATGGAGATTCCACAACCTCCCTTGGCAATTCATTCCAGTGCTTAACCACCCTGACAGGTAGGAAGTTTTTCCTAATGTCCAACTTAAACTTTCCTTGCTGCAATTTAAGCCCATTGCTTCTTGTCCTATCCTCAGAGGTTGAGAAAAACAATTTTTCTTCCTCCTCCTTGTAACAACTGTTATCATGTCCTCTCTCAGTCTTCTCTTTTCCAGACTAAACAAACCCAATTTATTCAATCTTCCCTCATAGGTCATGTTTTCTAGTCCTTTAATCATTTATGCATGTGAGGAGATCCTTTGGCTTGAATGGGACTGGTTGTGTGAGTACTCATGCACATGAGGAAGGGTTAAACAATCCACGCCTTGCTGTCACGACACGAACCTTCTGGCTGGCTCCTTCATGTGTATGATGTAACTTCTGTCCCACTACTCTCCATGGCTCTGTCTGGTTTGTTTCCCCAAGGCAGGCACTTCCTTTGTGTATATCCAGCACCTAGCAATGTTTTTTTTCCAGAGGTGCAGAGCAGCTCCAACCACAGCTGAAGTTAGCCGATGCTGCAGGTGGGCACCCAAAATTGGAAGCCTTCATGAACATTTGGGCTCCCGGCCCCAATTCATTAGAGTACTTAAGCACATGCCTCATTTTAGACACCAGTAGTCCCACTGACTTCAATGGCGCCACTCATGTGCTTAAAGTTAGGTACAAGCTTAAGTACCTTGATTAATCAAGGCTTAAATCAGTGGTTCATGGCCTCAAAGAAAGAGTTTGAGAGAGAGAGAGAGAGAGAGCTGGGATTAAAACTCAGGTGATCCCCATTCTCAGTTTTGTGTCCACACAACTCAACCACGTCCTTCTCACAGTACAAATGGGGCCAGCTTTGAGCCAGCAACGGTAACGTTACCATATTAAAATATTTTGCAAGGAACAAATGTAAATAAAATACAACCCTGGAGCCAAGACAGGTTAAATATTTAGAGTGACAGGGCTCAACTCTCACCTCGCACGGATGTAAATCACGAATGACTCCTTCAAAAACCAAATCAGGCCCATAGGTTCTCTGAAGTCGGGGGAGGGGGGCGGGATCACAAGCGGTGTAAATCACTGCAGAGTTCATCCCCATAGACCAAAATTCATACATTTTGAGTGACTAGTGACTATTCACGGTGAACCTGACACATACAATTAAGGATGAAGCCGGAAGCTAACTTTAGAACCCTTCCACATCACCAATCCACCTTCTGCTTCACACTCCACCTCATTAATGGCAGGAAACCTGCATGCATGTAGTGTCGTTCTCACTAAGTGTCAATCAAGGTAAAAGGAGAGCACTTCTTCGAATAAAGTAGAAGTAGAACCTCTGGGGTAGAACTGTGCAATCTCATGCCCTGTGCGCCTCTAACCAAATGCTGCATGTACTACTTCCATTGTCCTGGATGGGAGTTCCCAACCTAGAACGAGCGCGGAATATGAAATAGAGATCTGCAGTGCAGAAGAGATGAGAATTTTGCCATCATCAAAGAAACAGGGTGTTTAACAGCATTCAATATTTTCTCATTGTTGCGCAGAGCAAGCCCATTATAAATAGTGTCAATAAATTGCCATGGCAAAAAAACGATGAAATCATAGATGATAATCTTCCGGCAGTATAATAATAGAGATTTCATTAAAGGCTCATGAAGCAAAGCCCCTCTGAATACTTGGCAGTCACAAAATAATTATCTCTGTAGTAACTTTTCTGACACTTCCTGCTCAGAATATAAATTATGCAGCAAAGGTGAGCCTTATATATTTTTTAACCTGGCTTGCTTTCAACTTGTGCATTTTTTAACGCATGATGCAGGGAATAAGACCATTTCCCTGCTATTAACAAAACATTATGACCCACCTTATAGAGTGCAGAGGTGGATGCAGATCCAACAGCATATGCTACCCCGATAATTGAATCGCCATGGAAACCATCTGCATATGCCATCATAACAATTCCTGTGATTGCCATTATTGCTGCAACAATCTGTACAAGCAAAACAAAGAAATTTAAAGCTCATAGGAACTTTATTGTTTGGAAAGAGATTAGATTATCTCTGAGTGGTTTTATGATAGTTACCAGCTACTTTCTCTAACTTTAGTTCGTCTAGTTTCCTCTTAAATAGGTGATTATGTAACTATTGAGAAAGACGTCAGATAGTAATGTAGGTATATGCATCATGAACTATATGGGTCTATAACATCACACGGTCTCATGGCACCTATTGAAAGAACTTTTATCGTACATTATTTTTAGATTAACATCCACTTTGGTGCAATGATTCCCAAGATTAAGACTGTTCTGGCACATTATCGTCTATACAACTTAATTTGCTGCTAGACAAAACAAGTCTTTAGTAAGGCTACAGATAGTGTCTTGGATTTTCAAAGGAACATAAGGGAGTTCGGTGCCCAACTTCCAATGGGATTTGTGATTAGAATTTCCAAAAGCACCTAGGTGATTTTGGCTCTTAAATCTCAGTGGGATTTAGGACCTGCAGGCCTTGTCTACAGAGGAGAAATGACCAGTATAGGACTGCAGAATAAGTTTTCCTGCCAAATCTCCCTGTGTGCACATTCTGTTCCGGAACAGAAGTCATTTTTATTGTGGAATGGTATCAAACCTGGAGTTATAGCTTGTGCAGAATAGTTTATCCCACAAAAGCTATGTCAGTCAATTACCCCATGTAGACAAGGCCTTAGGGTCCTAGATCCAATTGTGATTTTCCCAGGTAGTCAAGGCCTAAATCACTTAGGTGCTTTTGAAAATTATACCCTGTGTGCCTAACTCCCATTGGCACCAAATCCCAGCTAGCGTTTCTCACTAAACTTAGAACGAGAGTACTGGAGAATATTGAATGTGGATTTTATCTCAACAAGTACAGCTAGATTGTGCACCTCTCCTCACGTGCGGGAGCACTTTATCCAGGGGGACTGCTTGTGTGGGCAACTGTTCACTAATGTGAACCAGGGCTTCACAAACTGGCCATTTGCTGTGTTCGGAAAGCCATCTTTTTTAATGATCTATTACATTTAAGGAGCCAAATTTTCAAACATAGTTGCTTGAAGTTAGGTACCTAAAGCTGGGGAGATTTTCAAAGACGCAGATGGCAGTTAAGTTTCCCTAGGAGTTGGACACCTCTTTGCCCTTGGTGCCTTTGAAAATCGTCCCCTCTGGATTTAGTCATCTTGACCAAAATTAGATAGGTAAACAAGTGGTCTGAATTTCAAAGGGGCTGAGTGTCCGCAGCTCCCATTGACTTCCGAGGGAGCTGTGGTAGCTCAGACCTTCTGAAGATCAGGCTACAGTGTTTGAAAATCGGGCTCCATATGTATAATTTCATTACACTGTTAAACAACATGACACCAAAATATTCAGAATATAGTTGAAAAAGCCACATTTCACCAAAGATTTGATGGGTCAGTTTTAAAACCGGCATTTTGCTCCCATGACTCTAATCCTGACATAATCAACTACTTTTTATTTGTGCTCACAAAGTTGCAGGTTCAAAATAATCAGAGGATGGACTGAGGCTCCATTTCAAAATCACTTTGGATCTATTGGTCATAACATGAGGGGAGTCCTTTAACCCCAGTTCTGAGTTTTTCAACGGTGTATTACAAACAGCCTGGAAACTTTTCCGTATGTTTGAAACTGTTAATAATTAGCAAGAGAACATTGCTTTTTGAATAAGGCATGGAGGGAGAGTGAGGACTGTGGGGGCGGGAATGGTGTGGGGGAAAGGGTTAGGTGGAATGGACGTCTGGCATTCTTTGAGCCAGTTCAACATTTTTTATTCAAACAGATCTAGAAATGGGGCCCACATTTCTTCAAATTTCTACAATTGCTCTCTATGGCACGAAGCTAGTCTTTCTTTGGCTGCCCAGCGAGACAGGTCCCAATAACATTGCTCTAGTCTGGGCATAAGCCTACTCTTCCATTTTTGTAAAATCATATGCTTGGTGATCATGGAAGCCCTTATGAACCAAAGTCTTTGTGGCAGAGGTAAACCCCCAGTCTAGTAGATAAATAACCGAGGATATGATTTTCGGCTAGGGTTTGGCTGCGTAAGCCGAGACCCATTTCAACTCTTGCATCCATCTCTTTTCACAGCTACCTGAGTGTTGGACAGTCCCACAGCATATACAGCAGAGTCCCCCTTTCTTTGTTACAGGGCCAACCCAGGCAAGCTGTAAGTCATTTACATTTTTGTACTTTTCATTGTCTGTTTCTTTAAGAGGAAAAAAAAAACCACACACACAAAAACAAGCAAAAAATCCTCCACTTTTTGTAACAATGATGTTTTTCCCATGAAAAAACTGTCTGATATTTTGATAGGTTTTTAATTTCCAGAAATTAAACAAAAACCTATTTCAAAAAGGCCAATACTGTATACTCTCTTCTTGTCTTAACATCAATTATTATTTCAATTTAAATGCTACATTAGCATCCCAGCCCTGCTTATGGGAGTAAAAAGCTAACTTCACCAGGTGCTTTTGTTTTCCTTTCAGGCATAACTTCACAACAGACTGGCAGAGAGCCAGGGTAAATATGGCCAAACAGATCCTATGTTTATGTCACAAAAAATGTGTGCAGAATTTGTTGTATAAAGCAGATGCACAAAACTGTATACAACTTGAACGAGAAACAACATGCTTACTTGGCAATGGACTTTGCATGGAGAATCATATATAATAGTGGCAAGTGGCAATTAATCTTTAAAGGACAGGTTGTTCAAAGCAAGCCAGTTTGTGCCAAGTAGAATTTACATTCTCTTTCAGTTCCATTTACCCTTATTATTAATAGTAATGCCTATTTCTTATATAGCACTTCATCAGGAGATCTCAAAGCACTTCACACCCTTGTATTTCTTCCTCACAACTCCCCTGTGAAGCAGGGAAGCATATTATCTGCATTTTACAAAGGGAAACTAAGGCAAAGAGAGGCTAAGTGACTTGCCCAAGGTTACAGAGGAAATCAATGGCAGAGCAGTGAATTGAACCTGGGTGAACTGTCTTAGGCCAGTGGATCATCCTTCCCTCTTACCTTCAATGGGAGGTGTCAATGGGAATTAGGCACCTAAATACCTTTGAGGATCTGGACCTAAGTCACTTTTGAAAAGAGGATTTGGGAGGGCCAGCTTTTCAAAGATATGAAGTGCCTAAAGCCACAAACAGATGCCTAATAAGATTTTCAAACGTGCTTAAATATGTTAGGTGCTTAACCTGCTTAGATCAATGGAAGTTAGGTCCCTAACCTGCTTGGGTCCTTTTGAAAATGTTACCTTATACCTCTTTTTACTAGACTATGCCTCCTCTTCAAATACTAGTAGTGTCCGCTACCAACCGTACAAATGTGCAACCACAGTCTATGGCATCACTTCATTTGATCCACGAGTTTATGGTCTGTTCTGGGACTTTTCTGTAAAACAGCCACTACTACGGAAAAGTAAAGCCCAGAAAAATGCACCCTTGTATGAGCTCTCTGTGTTTGGATGGGGGTAGTGAGGCCAATCTGGATGGTCAGAATAGTACCTTTGGACCTTGGAACCTGTGAATCTATACATCCCACTGTTCATTCTATTCCTCCATAGGGGAACAGGCTGACTTGCATTGACCTCAACATGCTCATAACTCTTGTAGCAATTCATTAAGACAATGTCTATAATCCAGTCTTATGCTTCAGGGCTTCAGCCGTCTCCCTGAAGGGATCAGGAAGGAATTTTCCACAATGCACAAGAGAAGATGTATCCTGGGTTTTCTTTTTTTTTTCCCCACCTTCCTCTGAAGCATCAGAGACTGCCCACAGCAGGAGATGGGACACTGGGTGGGGCCGAGCAGTGCTCTGAGGTGGCATAGAGAATCTGCTTTCTAGATGTTTGGCTGCTGTGTCTTGCTCACATGTTCCGGGTCAAACTGATCGCTACATTTGGAGTTGGGAAGGATTTCCCCCCCAGATTGCCAGGGACCTTGGGTTTTTCTTGCCTTCCTGGGGCCTGGATCACCTGGGCATACCTCACCTAATCAATTCACTGATACTGCAGGGGCCTTGGGCATTGGTGGCATCTAGATCTTTCCTGTTCTCTGCGACATACAGTCTAGGTACGTCTTACACTTAAAACGCCACAGCAGTGCAGCTGCTGGGGTTCTCCCATCGCTGTAGTAAATCCACCTCCCTGAGAGGCAGTATCTAGGTCGACGGAAGAATTCTTCCATTGCTCTACACGGAGACTCAAGTCAGGGTAACAACGTTGCTCTGGGATGTGGCTTTTTCACACCCTAAGCAATGTAGCTGGGTCACTCTCATTTTCTAGTGTAGACTAGCCCTCAGTCTCCTGAGGATTGGAATGCTTTGGTTTAACGGAAGTCATCGAGTTCAGTATAGAAGTATTTGGGTGAAATTTCATGGCCTATGATAAACAGGAGTTCAGACCAATGGACCCTACTAGCCTTCGACTCTATAAAACTCGATCTTTTACCTTCATGTAGGATAAAGATGATTCTTATAACATCATATGACACAGTATGTCATACTGCTAGAATTGACAGTAATATTTCATAGCTAGATCTACATGTACATGGTATGTCGTCAGTAAGCAGGATACAGAACTCAACTATAATCTTGAAACGCTAAATGGAATCCTTGCTTATCAGCCATCACCAATGCAGAAATTCTAGGCATTAGCTTCCGTTTAGCTGAACAGTCCATTAGTTACTATGCATAGATACGTAATATTTCTGTTTTTCTTTTCAACTTCCCCCAGGATATGAATTAACAAGATAAAAAAAATCAGCTTTATAGCAATTCAGAATTATAACCAAACCCCCTCAGAGATCAGAACTACAATTCAGATTCAGAGGCTTAAAAAACTAAACAAACAGCTACACTGGTGTGTCTTTTTAAATCTTGGGTTGCATTGTAGATTGGTCATATTCTGTCACTGGTCACATGTAATATTGCAAACCTGCTTCCCAAAAGACATAACAAAAGGCCCTGAAGTAATCATCACCTACTGAAAATGTTAAAGACCTCCATGTTCATTTTTATGTTAAGATTCCAGGAGAATTATTTGAGAAAAGAAATCAGTAGAAACTGGTCACTTAGGTCTGGAAATATAAATGTGATAAATAAGGTAGCTCTGTTGTACTGGATTGATAATCAAACACCTCATAAAAACTATGGGTTGCATGAAAGTATAGAGAGAGGGGTTGGGTTTTTTTTTACATATTTCTAATAGAGTTACCCCAGATTTGTAAGTGGGAGCAGAACTTGGCAGAATGTACCTGTTTCCTCAAAATCACATCAGTGCCACTCGTCTGATGCCAGTGTACTTTACAAAAGGTGGCACATAAGAAGGTATACGGTTCCCTGCTTCCTCCATACAGCTCTCATCTCATCAATGGAAAGCACTGTTGTTTCTAGTCTTAATGACTGGAGCAACAGGCGTCACAGAAAGTGTTCTCGAGCCTCATTATTCAGATGTCTTTACTTCCCCTTTGTTGAAGTTCTTCAGTCTTTGCTCAGGAAAAATTCTCACTGGGCGTCCAACCATTGTGCAAAACACCATTCCCAGCAGACTCCATGACCATTCCCACAGAACCTTCTCCCCACCTACCAGGCATAATTTAATATCCTTTCATTTGTGGTCCCTGTCGGAAAACCAACCCTGTTTTCCAGGTCCAGTCTTTTTTCTTACCTCCCTGTTATCTGAGGAGAGGTGCCTCTGTAGTTTTCTTTCCCCCTTCTGCCGTTTTCAGGGATGGTCACCTAGTTTACTTCTCTTTCCTACATCTTTGGAGAGCTGGCCTGGTAGACTTCCCTTAAATCCCAATGGAGCCATCTTCTGGGGACTGACAGACAGCCTGTCACCCTCCACCATCCTACAAGAGGATCCTCTCCTCTGCCAAAGCTATTACAGCTACTACTGACTGAGCGGGGGAAAGGGGAGATTCAGGTTCATGGAACTTCCAGTCTCACTACAAAAATAACTTATGTAGAGGATTGTTTGACCACCAGTCTTTCAGTCAAGATGGTGATGGCACACATGGCTGTTGGCTATCATTGTAAACGTCTACATACTCCACCCGGATTGATAGGTCGGGAATTGTTTCCTAAAACTAATTTTGCACCAGGAAGACTTACCCACGGCATGTGACACCACTTCAGTGGTGCCCTGTCAGTTTAATATTACACCCTTGGCACAAAGAGTCATATGTATTTCTATGGATGTGGATCGCCTGCCTATTTTGTTGGCTAGATGTGTGCCAGAAGCAATACCCTGGATCTGAGTTCTTACTCACGTGATGTTCTGACAACCCACAGGTTAACCGAATGCAGCTAACACATTTTTGCAACAGTAATACCTTTTCTGTGATCTTGGGGTCAAATCCCACTCCCTCTGAAGTCATCGGTAAAACTCTCACTGACTTCAATGGGATCGGGATTTGATTGTTAGTGAACAGCATCTCACTAAGAACCGTATTGTGGCCCTCTTCCTCACATTACTGAGCAGTTCCTCACATGAGTAAATCCACTGACTTCAATAGCACAACTCAGGTGAGTAACTGCTCACCAGTGGGGTGGGAGCAAGGGGCTCTCAGTCCAACCCTACAGTAATTTTAGGGCCAGTTTTACAGTTTGCCAGGATTTTAGAAAGCCAAGCCTTTCCCTCAGCAGCCGTTAGAAGACAATGAGCACAAAACGAGCATCATCTCCTCAGCCACAGGATGAATACGACCTGACAATGGAAAAAACGGTAAGAACATTATTTTAAATTTCATATTAGGAGTTACTTCTGCAGAGGATACATTAAAGCATTGGAGCGAATGACTGGTGAGCAGTAATTGTCTTATGCTTGCTTGAGAGGCCCAAGTGCGTATCCTTCAGGCTCGCTGTGCTGGCAAGTAGCAGCAGGGGTCGAAGGGAAGTAAAGTGGCCTGTTGTAGCGGACTGCTCTTTAAACAAGTCTTTCAATTAATGGAACAAGCTGGAAACCTTCTTAGGCCACCTAACAGACAATGACTAACACCAGTTTGCATTGTCTTTCTTGGAAGAAAGTTTAGCCAGGCAGCATTTCACCAAGGAACAGCTTTGTCCATGGGGCGCATACTACAGCCTTAGTCAGTGTAATATAAGGAAACCTGTCTCCTATCTACAACCAGCCTTCCTGAAAAGAAGCTCAGAGCCAGGGGTGGCAAGAGGTCCCCAAAGGATTTTCTTTTCAAATATGAACATTTAAATAGAGCTCAAGGAGGAACATAACCAGGGCTCTGAACCTGCAGACACGCACATCCTTCACTTTAAGCATCTGAAGTCAAGAGGCCACCTTACAAGCTTAAAGTGTTTGCAGCATTTGGACCAGCTCCAACTGTAGTCAACTCCACTACAGGGAGGAGTAGAGCAATGTGGATACATGGGACGCCCAACTATGCCATAAGGAATTCAGAAGCTTCCAGGGAGACAAGGTAGGCCTACCGGTTATGGAATACTTCCCCATGGGGCACAGCGAGTGCCCTCTGTTTATCTCCCCATCCCACACTATTGCCCTCAGACCAAGTCACCTAAGGCCTGTCCTACGCTGGAAACTGTTAGGATATAAATATTCAGGCCTGTCTGCAAAGGCCTATACTTTAAGACTTTAGGTGTATTCTTATCACTTAGCTAGTTATAGAGGTATAAAAGAAAGAATCAAAATCACTGTCTGCCAATGTAAGGACCTTCTCATACTGTGACAGTCTGAGGCCCTGTTCTTAGGCTAAGGCCTTCAGCTAAGCAGCAGAGGCCAGCCATAAACTAGGAAGTGAACGGTTACATCCTCACATTCCAAACTAGTCACATGGAAATAAGGCAATCTGGGGCTGTTAGAAAGGTGATCCGATCTACCACCTCCAGAGAAAGGGAAGAGCCTAAAAGATTTAAAGAAAACTTAGTTTGACAGCATCCTGTTTGTCAGAAAATCCTCATTTCTGTATTGTTCTATCACTGTTGTCTCCACTTCCCTATTGTTTGTCTGTATAATCTCTGTCTGGTTCTGTGATTGTTTCTGTCTGCTGTATAATTAATTTTGTTGGGTGTAAACCAATTAAGGTGATGGGATATAATTGGTTAAATAACCATGTTACAGTATGTTGGATTGGTTAGTTAAATTTCAGTAAAATGATGGGTTAAGGTATAGCTAAGCAGAACTCAAGTTTTACTATATAGTCTGCAGTCAATCAGGAAGTAAGGGGGGGAATGGGAACAGGGGTGGGGGAATTGGAATCATGTTTCACTAAGCGGGGGGAATGGGAACAGGGACACAGGCAAGGCTCTGAGGCATCAGAGCTGGGAAGGGGGACACTGAGGAAGGAAACTGGAATCATGCTTGCTGGAAGTTCACGCCAATAAACATCGAATTGTTTGCACCTTCAGACTTCAGGTATTGTTGCTCTCTGTTCATGCGAGAAGGACCAGGGAAGTGAGAGGGTGAAGGAATAAGCCCTCTAACAGAAACGTTAACCAGTTGTACTGCTATAGTTGCACTGTTATGGTTACACCAGTATATGCACCTCATGTGGACAGTCTTATTTCAATATAAAAGTGTCTTTTTTCGGGTTAGCTTAAACCCATTCCCAAGCAAGGCCTAAGGCCTGACGTCATAATCTTTATCAGCTAGGTGGGTATAGGGTATTGTAAGCATAGCATGTCATCATCTTGTTTGCAAAACCTGTTAAACTTCCACACATCTCTTCCCCCAGATAATCATTATTCACTAAAGGTATCCTCAGAGCAAGACTTACTGTTAACCTTTACCAGAAAAATAGCACGTGGTTAAAAAGTCAGCTTTATACAAGAGAAGAAAAGAGTGACCTGAACTCTGGAGAGCTGGGTTTCATCCCAGGCTCTGCCACTCGCCAGCTGGGAGACCTTGGGCAAGTCCCTTTCCCTCCCCATGCCTCAGTTTTCCACTGTAAAATGGGGATAATAATACTGACCTCAAAGCACTTTACATAGGAGATCTACTGACGAAACATTCTATTGCAGAGCTATGTATTATACCAGTGGTTGCCAAACTCTTCTGTACCGTGACCGCATGGTACAACAGAAAAAAGTTTCTAGCCCCCTCCGACATAAAGACGGGAAAGTGACTGTGAACCCCTGGGCTTACTAGGATCTTGAGAACCCCATGATCTGTTAACTGATCCATGAAATGTTAAATTTGCTAGGCATTTACTGATCATTATAGTTTCATAATATATGTCTACAGGTTTTGCATCTGTTGTTCTGGCAGGGTATGGTGCCACACTGAGTGGATATGTCCTGGTCTATGAGGAGCTTGCTTCTGATGATGAGCATGGAGAGGCTGTGGGGTTGTTTGAAGGACAGAAGTGGGAGGTTCAGGAAATATTTCTTTCAGGATGTGATCCCCATCGAGTATGGGCTATAATTGTATGATGATACCCCGTGTGGGTTCACCAATCAAAGTGCCACACGGCCCTTTAGAACAACAGATAAAAACCTGTAAACATATCTCCACTGCTACAATGATCAGCACCCCCCCACAACACACCTTTCTAGATCCATGGGTCCTCCACATGCCTATCACACGTGGTATACCTCATCCAGTGCACTAAATGCCCCAGCAACAACTACTATGTGGGTGAAACCAATCACTATGCTCTCAAATGAACTCACACAGAAAAATGCTAAAAGGCAAAAACGCCTATCACCTGTGGGTGAACACATTTCACAAAGCGATCACTCTATATCTGACCTCTCAGTCTTCATCCTCAAAGGAAAACTGCACAATACCTTCAAAAGACAAGCCTGGGAGCTTTACTTCACAACTTTGCTAGATACTAAAAATCATGGATTGAACAGACACACTGGATTTATGGTTTATGACAACAATCTATAACCCACTAAACCCCACCCCTCCAGCTTCCCTCCCTGCCATGAATGGGCCACTTTACCTTGGTCCCTTGAAATATCTGTTAACTACTTCTTCTCTAAACAATCTGTTCCACCTTGTCTTTAGCTGTGACACTCTGAGTACCTTTTCCAGACCTGAAGAAGAGCTCTGTGTAAGCTCAAAAACTTGTCTCTCTCACCAACAGAAGTTGGTCCAATAAAAAATATTACCTCATCCACTTTGTCTCTCTAATGTGATCCAGTAGCAGGCTTTCTTTCAAACCAAATGAAGCCAAATTTGAAAATTCAAGTGTAGCCCTAATGGCCCCTGTTGACAAAAGCACTTAAGCGGGTGCTTAATTTTAAACTCTTAAGTCAATGGAACTTAAACATGGGCTTAAAGTTAAGTGTGCGCTTAACTGCCATCTGGAATAGGAATGGTCTTTGGCACATGCTTAAGTGCCTTGCTGAATCCGGGCCCAAACTGCAAAGAATTACACACCTGCTGAACTTCATGCACTGTGAGTAGTTCCCTTGACTCCAATGGAATTACACAGGATGTGCTAAATTAAGCACATGAGCACAGTTTTGAAGGATTGAGACCTGAGTGTGCAGTATTTAGAGGGAGTGTCCTTTATGATTAGTTATACAGATAAAGCTCACGCAGAGTAACTACACTATGAGGCCAGATTCTCCAGACAGCTCTTTCCTCAGCAGCACCCATTTAGGCCCTTGAGTAAGCCCAATAAGAGCGGAGTCCTTTTGAAAACCTGGCCCTGATTGTGGGTGCTGAGTACTTTGTAAAAACCAGCTCAGAGAATATTATTAGCCCTGTATTTTTCTGTTCCCTTATTTCTCAGATAACATAATTATTACACCTGTTTTCAGTGCATCTCAGGAGTGAAAGCAGCACAGATCTTGCCAAAATACACAAGGCTGGATGTTGATTGGAACTTCTCACACTCCTTTGTCACATTCCATTTCCCAAGCACTCGCCTGCCTGATTATTATAATTAAAAATTATCCTTGTGCACATACTGCTGGAAAATGTACACATATGCACACATACAAAATGGGAAATGACTGCCTAGGAAGGAGGACTGCAGAAAGGGATCTGGGGGTCACAGTGGACCACAAGCTAAATATGAGTCAACAGTGTAACGCTGTTGCAAAAAAAACGAACATCATTCTGGGAGGATGATTAGCAGGAGTGTTGTAAGCAAGACACGAGAAGTAATTCTTCCGCTCTACTCCGCGCTGATTAGGCCTCATCTGGAGTATTGTGTCCAGTTCTGGGTGCCACATTTCAGGAACGATGTGGACAAATTGGAGAGAGTCCAGAGAAGAGCAACAAAAATGATTAAAGGTCTAGAAAACATGAGCTATGAGGGAAGATTGAAAAAATTGGGTTTGTTTAGTCTGGAAAAGAGAAGACTGAGAGGCAACATGATAACAGTTTTCAAGTACATAAAAGGTTGTAAAAATTGTTTTTCTTAACCTCTTAGGCTAGGACAAGAAGCAATGGGCTTAAATTGCAGCAAGGGATGTTTTGGTTGGACATTAGGAAAAACTTCCTAACTGTCAGGGTGGTTAAGCACTGGAATAAATTGCTGAGGGAGGTTGTGGAATCTCTATCATTGGAGATTTTTAAGAGCAGGTTAGACAAACACCTGTCAGGGATGGTCTGGATAATACTTAATCCTGCCATGAGTGCAGGGGACTGGATTAGATGACCTCTCGAGGTCCCTTCCAGTCCTATGATTCTATGCCTAATATATTACACGTACAGCATTAATAATTACATGTACTTATTGCAAAAGCTGACACTTTTTCCTCACTCAATACTGTGCTTTTTATGGTACAAGTTAAAAAAAGTTGAAAACAACTTTAGTGCACTTTCACAGCTAGTTCCTTTATGACATCTTTTTAGCACAATTCATCAGTTGTGTTTGCCCTTTATGGAAATTTGTTACTTTGAAATGGAGATTACTAAAAAAGGTATATGATGTCTTACTTTTGACGGGCTAGATCATGTCATGGCCACAAGCCTGGAGTAAGTGGCAGCATGAGGCTTCAGTGTCCCAAGAGCAAACCAGTGACCTGGTGACTCAACTTATTTGTATCACTCAATGAGTGTTTCTTGAAGCTGCTACTCAATTATTCACAGTTCAGTCCTATTTCCTCTCACTCAAGAGGAAAAGTTAGATGTGCCAACTTTTACTTGATTCAGCTGACTTATCCCTCCATGGCAGCTCAGTTGCTGGCTGGTGCAGTGGGGAGGGGTTGGAAGCCAAGGCTCTGCCTACCTCCCTGCCCACTCTCCTCCCAGCTTCCACACCCATTCTGCTTCCCCTGTAGCCAGTGCAGGTGTGAAAGGAGGCTCACAACTAAGCCTTATGTTAGAATCATAGAATATCAGGGTTGGAAGGGACCTCAGGAGGTCATCTAGTCCAACCCCCTGCTCAAAGCAGGACCAATCCCCAACTATTTTTTGCCCCAGATCCCTAAATGGTCCCCTCAAGGATTGAACTCACAACCCAGGGTTTGGCAGGCCAATGCTCAAACCACTGAGCTATCCCTCCCTCCTATCGTTTTAGAACTCTTGAAACATGCCACAGTAACACCTCTGGAAAGCAAAGTCTTCTATCACTGCAATTGCTGCCCACTGTGCATGGAATACATTCCTTGATTTAGTCAGTTAGATGGGTTCATGTATTTGAAAGAATCCTTTTTTTATCTGCAATGCTGATACCCCTGGCTGGGGTGCTGGGAGCAGAAATTGAACCTGAGTCTTTTAGTGCTTCCTACAGGAGCCTCTACTGCCTGAGCTGAAAGAGCCCCTCTCTGATTTGCAAGGACACTATAGTCTCCTCTTTCAAATCCTTCCTCAAGGCATACTTCCTTCCATGATGCCTACAAGGAATTAGCCAAGGAACTACAGACAGTTCAAGGGGCAGCTGGTAACAGCTGATGTTTGTTGATTTAATATTTTTAAATGGGGTATATAATAGATATGTGCATCATATATATTTCGGCCCTAACCCTGCCAACACTTACTATTCCCATCCTTCCCTTAATGGGACTACTCACATACTTGAAGTTGAGCACCTGCAAGTCTTTGCTAAGCTTTCTGGGGACGGGACAATGGCTAGCACATTGTCAGCACTACCATTATGTACAATAATAACTGGCCATGAAAAGAGACAGTACAGACATTAGTTATAATACCACCTAGCTCTTATGGAGCTTTAGTAGATCTCAAAGGTCTTTACAACAGAGGTCAGTATTATTATCCCCATTTTACAGATGGAGAAATTGAGGCATAGTAGCAATACAGGCTTCCCCACAGTGCCCTGGTTCTAATGTGCCCCATCTCTATTCTCAAAGGGTAACCTCTGGAGGTTAGCGATTGATTACCTCTCAATGCAAACTTAATCCTAGGCATTTGCGCTTGGACTGCCAAAAATTATGCTGATTAGTGGTAACAGGGTTCTGACATATGGGTACCAGTCTGCTGGAAACTGGGCAGAGTCTGCCAAACTCATTTCATGAGTGCAACAGGACACCCACCAAAGAGCAAAAGGTTAAATTCATTACTGATCTAGTCTGAATTGGGACTGGTCGCCTGGACCTGAAGTTTCTCTATGGCCCTAATTTGGCAAAACATGTAAGCATGTGCTTTGCTGAATAGAGATGGCATTACTCATGCTTACAAACAAACACATGCTTAATGCTATACTGATCTGGAGTTTATATCCTCAGTACTAGTTTGGAAAGCCATCCAGCCCCCTCTAGGAAAAGGAAGTTTTCCCTCAGTCCCCAGAACCCAAGGGCAGATTTTTCACTCAGTGTACCTGCCCCCAATTCCAAAAGCCAGGTCAGATGTCTCAGTGCAGGGTTCTCCTGCTCCTTCATTCCAGGATCATTTTCCAACTTCAGCATCCTAAAAACAGTTGTGTCTATCATTTTATAAAATGGCTGGCAGGTGTCCCTCAGCGAATGCACAGCCTGCCATCACCCTCCCCCAGGAACTCAAATCCAACAGCTCTGGTGGCCCATTCCAGTTCTAGATGCCTGAGCTGGGCCCTGCCTTTGACATTAATGGCTAAACTCACCCTGACTGCAATGGGACCAGATCAGATTGTTAGGGCCTGACCCAACTCCCATTAAAGTCAATGGGAATATTTTCATTGACTACAATGGTGCAGAATCTGGACACTTTTGAGCACAAATGCAGAGGCGGCTCCTAATCCGTTCTGCATACTCAGATGTGCATGTTATATACAAGAAATATGCTCAGTTTTCCCCAAGTCCACTTGGGGTAGACCTTTCTCTTGGTGGGGGGCTGGGGACAGAGGGATACAAAAAATATACATCCCACTTCTATTCCTATCCATACTGTTCTATCAGACTTATATACTCAATGTGAAACTTACCCCTGCATAAACGGCCTGTGCCCATGTAATCCCTGTTTAGTGTGTGTGTGTGTGTGTGTGTGTGTGTGTCTCTATGTTGTCCTTAGAAAGACATAGTATATTGAAAAAGCATAGAACAATCTTTAAAATGATTAATTCAGTATCAGCCCAGAACGACAAACGAAATTGCTCTAGTAAGGGCCTAAGAGTTTATCACAAAGTTAAAAATAAACTTGTATAAAAGTGTTTTCCGCTTCACTAACGATATTTCAGAACTTTAAACCCAAGGTCATCAAAGGCCTTCTTAGTTCAATCAGCTAATTCACCATCTGAAATTCGGTGTCACAGTTCTGCTGGACTTCGCACTCGCACCCTATTCTCTTAAGAGACTGAGATCCCTAACTGGACTTCAGATTTAGATTTGCACCACAAAGTTAATGAGAAATGTTTCAAAATATACATCCATTATACTAAAAACAATGTATCTTTAAATCATGGATTTAAGATTGATAATGAAAGTCAAGATGGTTGAAAATCATATAAGTCATTACCCTTACGCCCATGAACCTGTCTTTCAGCACAATCCAAGAAAGCAAGAAGACAAATGCTTTGTTACAACAGAACAGGGCAGAGACGTCTGTGGCTGTCAGCTTCTTTAAAGCCAGTAAATACAGGTAATTAGTCAAAGTCCACAGAATAGAAAAGGGAGCAGTCCTTTTAAGAAAGAGTTTCAACGTCAGACCATCTTCACCAAAAATCCGACTGCATTCCCTAAGAAAAGAAAACAGTTTAATACTCAACTAGTAATTTGTTTAATGTTCACTTGAGCATGGAAAACACGTTCTAGACTTTTATTATGTTCTAGACATAGTCAAGCGGGCTTCCTGAATACTCGGTACACTCACAAGAAAGGGATATATTCAGTACTGATCATAACATAGCCTACTTTTCTCAGCCACTTAAAGCAGTGCAATATTGCAAATAGAATAGGAGCCACTTACCTGGAAGAACCAGCCTCTATGCAGGAACAATCAGCCATGGGTAATGTGTTCTCACATGCATAACTCAGGGGGGTCGATAGTACTCAGTGTTTTGAGCCCCTGCCTAATAAATCCATGGATTCAAGGCCTATAAATGCCATTCTTCTTAGTGGCTTGAAAATAGCCCCACTCCCGGCGTGGAGGTTTCTCTTTTCTCTTTTAGAAGAGTATGGTCTAAAGAGGGACTGGGTAAGATACTAATAACCTTCAGTACTCGGAAATAGCCAGCTATCCCCTCTAACTCGAGTACTCTGGAGTCTTGAAACAGTTAACTTCTGAATGTAATACTTCCAGACAGCTCCTGTTAGGTATGTGGAAAAATTCCCACCATCAGCAAAATTGACCAAAAAAGACTGTTTTGCCACAAAAAAAACCCCCAAAAAACCAACCCACATTTTTCCACTCCACGTTACTACATTTTTGTCATACACACAGCGAAATGTGTTCACTAGAAGAAATTGAGACATTTGTTTGCGGATAAAAATTGAGAACAAAATCTGAAGATTCACAAATACTCTCTTGTTGCTTCACACAGCTCTGAATGAAGTTGTTTGGGCAGCCAGTATTGGGTGACGCAGGAATGTCAGTGTTAGATTGTCTCTAAAACGAGAATTTTTAAGTGACCTATTCAAAATGGTGTCTCAGGTTAGAGGATAGATTGGGTAGTTTAGTGTCCAATCTGCTTAAAGGCAAATGACTGCACTCCTTTTGAAATTTCACTGTCTTTCTCAAACCAGGTCGGCCCGTCTTTAGTAACCATGAGACACTCAAAGTATGACTGAAGTCTTGACTCAGCAGGTAGCTTAACATTACCAATTCTTAGCACACATTATCTCACCAATCATCATAAAATTCAGACCCAAGTGGACTGAACCTAGAACCCTTGAAACTGGAACATCATCAATACTTGGTATTATTAAGAAACCAGTCTAAATTCCTTGTAACCTTAAACCCAAGAGTGTTCCAAATGCCATGTGACAATGTTTAGAAGACTCCAAAGTATGTGGGACGACTCAGTATTCCTGAGAACGTGTTGTAGTTTAATTAAAGCGAGTCAAAAATGCCAATTATTTTTGGTGTGGAATTTTTTAAAAATTCTATTTTTCAAAATTTATCACAAAACTGTTTGGTTTTTCAAAGGAAATTGCAATCCAAACTTTTTTTGGTTTCTATAAGCTGGTTTCAAGAAAATAAACAAACACATAAACAGTTTTCAGCAAAAAAAATTTAGTTTTCAAAAACCAAAAAACTACAATTTTTTCCTGAAAACTGGAAATGTTTTACTGAAAAATTTCTAGCAAAATGAAATTTTTCCATAAAAATTTCATTTGATTGAAAAGCCATCTTTCATCCATCCCCCCCCCCAAAAAAAAAGTTGGAGAAAAAACGTTGACCAGCTGTAGTTGTAGCACAGTTAACCAGAAATATGAGGGATTTCTAATAGTCATCAAGTTCAAGAGATAAGGTATGGAGCTACCACAGCCCTCTGGAAGTAGACATTTGATGGAAAAGCCCTTACTGCCAAAAGAAATGGATACATATGAGAGGTCAACAGGCTCACAGCCTGGATTCTGAAATTGGACAAAGGATTTGTCATCACTGGTCAGACCACTGGTCCATCAAACCCAGTATCCTCCTTTCTTGCAGTGTCCAACGCTTGAATCCATAACATACCCAGCCAATTGTGCAATGCAATACATAGGAAATGATTTTCCTTCCTGACCCCGTTAGGCAGTTAGCTTGTGTCATAAAACACGATGTATCATTCTGCTTAGCTTAGATCACTAAAAATACTACTACTAGTTATCAGCGGTCATAACATTATTTTGATTATTCTCAGTCATTTGATGACTGATGATAACCAAAATAATAGGATAATTTGATTATCCTGCCATTTTATCAATCCAGCCATTTGAATCTACTTTTATTCTAGTATTTGGCTCTACTTCCTGCAACTGAGATCTGCATATTAACTGTCATATATACTGCATTCAGCAATTATTTCTTTATATGTGTTCTGAACATTGGCATTAACTTAATGGAGATGCCCTTTGTTCCTGAACTAAGGCACACAGTAACAAAAACAGACTCACCAGTAGAATTTACTGTGCTCTTTGGAATAACTCAGTCAAGTCCCTTTTAACTCATGTCTTGGCTAAGTGCAGCATGGCTAGTTTTTTCAGTCTCAAGACAAAATCCCATCATACATCCAACCACCGGGCTTCTCATCATCTTTTCAATCTCACCTGTGAAAGTTGTTGCTTTCAGGCAGCTAATAAGCCATTATCCTCGTGATTTTTAAAATCTGCCCTTTAAAAGGTCATTGTCACTGTGATAGCACTCAAGGAGATACTATTATGCCATCGAATAATTTTTTTCCAGGGGAGCACCTATATTCACCTCCTTTATTAATTCCCACTTACTACTTAAGAGTCATCTCTTCCTTTGCAGCCACTAAACCAAGGTTTCTATAAAGCAGTAAACTTCGGTAACAATAAATTGCTTCTCCAAACTGCGTCCTGATGTGTCATTCAACAAGTTAATGCTGGTATAGTGAGAGTCACGAATAACCTCAGCTACTCCTGCTGAACTAGCAATTCTTACAACTTATTATATTTTGCAAAGATCAGGTCAGACATGCTGTCTGTAGAAAGAGAGAGCTTTGCATGTTCCAGAATTGTAAGATGATGTTTTGTGTCTTACATTTTTTTTATCTGTAAACATAATAAAATAATACCGGCCTTGATTCAGTGAAGCATATAAGTACAAGCTTGACTATGGGGGAGGGATAGCTCAGTGGTTTGAGCATTGGCCTGCTTAAACCCAGGGTTGTGAGTTCAATCCTTGAAGGGGCCATTTAGGGATCTAGCGCAAAAATCTGTCTGGGGATTAGTCCTGCTTTGAGCAGGGGGTTAGACTAGATGACCTCCAGAGGTCCCTTCCAACCCTGATATTCTATGAGCATGTGCAGACATCCCCTTGATTTCACTGGGAGTTAAACATGTGCTTAAATGCTTTGTTAAATAAGGATGGACCTGGCATGTGCTTAAAGATGAATACATGACTAAGTATCTTTCATTCCAAGGGATATAGGTCCTGATTCCAGTCTTGCTAATGGCCTGATCTTGATCTTGTACCATTGGAATCAATGGGAGTTATGCAATTGACTTCAGTGGGAGCAAGACCGGTACGCTATTATAAATCCAAAATATCTCAACTGCAGCCAGTGAAGTTCGTTTGGATTTCTGCTGGTGTAAACCAAATCAGAATCTGTCTGACTGCCCATGAGTCCTTACTATATAAAATATGAAGGCGAGAGGTGGTATCAGCATGACTTAGGGTGGGAGATGACACACAGCGCCAAAGCCACCAGTGTGTTATGCGGGTGGTACAAAGTGAGTGCTGGTGAAAGCTTCGCACCACATCACACCCTCGTGCATTCCATATAGCCACATCCGTTATGGGGAAATCTGGTTTAGAAATGTGCTGTGGGAGAGGTTCTCTCTGACATCCCCCATGGTCAGCGGGGCAGAGAGCTGGTCACTGGCAGACAATGGGAGCCAGCACTGGGAGCTGGAGAGAGATCGGATCACTCACTGCTACATCACTCAGTGCCACACAAGGTGGTGATCTGCCATCAACGGTACTCTAGAAGGGGGCTCTGCAATCTGGCTGCCTCATCCTGTGGGCCCAAAGGCTATTCCTGCCTACGAGGTGGGGGGAGGGGGCAAGGAGAAGGCCCTGGAACCTGCCCCCTCCTCAAAAGCCGTGGATGGGGGAAGGAGAGAGGGCCCTGCAGGCTGCCCCTTCTCCAAACGCCCCAGCGGCTTCCCCTAACAGACAGGTTTAGAGGAAAACTGGAATCCAAAGTGCATAAAGCAAACAGCTCGTCTCCAAAGACAAGAGCGGTCTATTTAAAAACCTGCCCTCTGGAAAACTTCGCTTTTTCTATTGTGCACACAGGCCTCAGTCTCAGCTTTGCGCCGCGTACCACATTCTCTAGAGCTATTGCACCTCAGGCAATTTTCTAGACCTTGGAGCGCGTAAAACAGAATGCACCTATCTGACTCCATCCTCGCCATATACCTGCAGAGAAGCCACTTCACTCACCACTGACACGTGCCAACCTCTGGAGTGTAATGCAGCGGCTGTTTTTAACGGCACACAGCAGCACTCCACCACAGAAACGAATACCAAATCCAGTGGAAACTGCCGGGGGGGGGGGGGGGGGGGGGGAGGAAGGGGGGTAATGTAGATAGGTAGAATCTAAATAGAATCATGTGGATTAAAATTTGGCCAGGGCATCACTTATGTTGCTCTTGCAAAAAAGTACCACGAGATATTTAATGGCCACGGGTTGCCACTACCTTGCTTTTATGTCTTAGCAGGGAGATGGCACTCCAGCAGCACAATGCCCTTGAACACCATTCTAGGCAGAGGTGGATTAGGGGTTTGTGGGGCCCTGGCTCAGAGCAAGTGGGGGCCCCTTTCCCTCTCAGTGCTCCTGCTGGGGAAATAGGGTCGGCAGGAGCACTGGGCGGGCAGAGCAGGTCAGGGCATGGGGGCCCCCAATTGGCTGGGGCCCCTAGGCATGGGCCCCACTGGCCAATCCACCACTGATTCTAGGGCACTGACACTGAGAGAAGAGTGACTCCTCCTGAATCACAAAAATCACTGACTGCAGGCTACATTTGTTTGCCCAAGAATTGGAGCACAGAGAAAGGGGAAAGGTCATTTGGTGCGCAGCCTTCAGGCCGGATACACCCCAGCGGGTTCCACATAGGGAGGGCAGCTCCATAATAGCCCCTCCAGCAGAAGTTGCCCAGGAGAAGCACTGAATTAGTACCGCTCTTGGCTGGCTTGGTTCTGCCTTCTCTTGGGCCAGCCCCTGCCACTCTGGGGGCTGACTCGGGTCCCTTATCTTCAATGTCCTCTGAAGTAAGGATTTGTATTTAGCAGTGTAATTCCCAAGCACGGCTGGCTCCAGGCACCAGCCTGGCAAGCAGGTGCTTGGGGCAGCCGCTCCGGAGAGAGGCGGCATGTCCAGGTATTCAGCGGCAATTCGGCGGACGGTCCCTCACTCCCGCTCGGAGCGAAGGACCTCCCGCCGAATTGCCGTCGCAGATCGCGATCGCGGCTTTTTTTTTTTTGGCTGCTTGGGGCGGCCAAAACCCTGGAGCCGGCCCTGTTCCCAAGGGCACTGGGGAAATCTGGCTGAGCTGCTGTGGGGAGTACAAGGGCAAGAACGTGAGTGTGACAAACCACATGTACTTGGAGCTTTGCTTCTGCTTGGACTGATGCCTGTACAGTAACTCCTCACTTAACGTCCTCCCGCTTAACGTTGTTTCCAAGTTACCTTGCTGCTCCATTAGGGAACATGCTCGTTTAAAGTCTCAGGGCTGGGGCAGGCAGGAGGTGCAGGCTGCAGGGCCCTGCAGGGCCCTGGGCTAAGGGGGCCCCGGGGCCCTGGCCTGCAGCTCTAAAGCCCCTTTCAGAATGCAGCCTGCGAGCAGGCGCCAGAGGACTCAGGAGGAGCAGGGGCAGCCGCGCAGGCTTTGAAGGGGAAAGCGGCGCTTCTGGCTGGCCCTGCCTGCCGGTGGGGAGGGGGGCAGATCCCAGAATTGCGGCTCCCAGAATCGCGGCCATGGGGGCGGTGCCGCGCTGCGCAGAGCCACCTGCACACCCCCTGCACCAAACAGGAGCTGCCCCAGGTAAGTGTTCTGCACCTCCTGCCTGCCCCAGCCCTGAGCCTCCTCCCACACCCACACCCTGAGCGCCCTCCCGCACCCTAACTCCCTCCCAGACCCCGCACCCCACCCTGAGCATCCTCCCGCACCCTAACTCCCTCCCAGACCCCGCACCCCCACCCTGAGCCCCCTCCTGCACCCTAACTCCCTCCCAGACCCCGCACCCCCACCCTGAGCGCCCTCCTACACCCTAACTCCCTCCCAGACCCTGCACCCCCAGCCCTGAGCCCCAAGAGGAGAATGGAGAAAAAAAGAATGAAAAACGGGGGGGGAGTGGGAATAAGAGAGAATGATCCCCCCACGAGGGGGCCCCAAAAATGAAGTTGAGCACAGGGCCCCACTAACTCTAAATCCGTCACTGGTGGGAAGGGGAGGAGTGGGGAAGCGCCGCTCCGGGGAGGAGGTGGAGTGGGGGTGGAAAGAGGCGAGCCTGGAGTGGAGCGGGGACGGGAAGAGGCAGGCCTGGAGCATCCCCTGGCAAAGTCAGCACCTGTTTTTCTGGGGGGAAGCTGCTGCTGCGCAAGGTGCTTCCTAGCGTCCTTGCCTGCCTCACTGTCTGAAGTGGGCTGTGCCTGTGTGGGGTAAGCCAGGGGCACCTCCCCACCACAGTACAGTACTGTACAGTATATGATGCCTTTTGTCTGCCCCCCAAAAATTTCCTTGGAACCTAACCCCCCACATTTACATTAAATCTTATGGGAAAATTGGATTCGTTTAACATCATTTCATTTAAAGTTGCATTTTTCAGGAACATAACTACAACGTTAAGTGAGGAGTTACTGTATCTCATTATCCTGCGTTGTCCTTGTCACTAGAAATTTGATACTTCCCAGCGAAGTCATCTCTTGCTGGCACCCGCAGCCATAAACAATGTCTGTAATCAGGGCCTCAATGCTACTCAGCACCTGCTCGCTTTCCCTGGACTCCTAGGTGCAGTAGATATTCTGGATTGAGTGCTTGAAGGAATGCGCTCTAGAGCCTACAGTGCCCACCATTAGGGAACCAACATTTGGTACCAGCCCTTACTCAGTGGTATGTGAGATGCCATCCAGCTATTTCCAGGGAACAACTGCAGATATCACTGTGAGTAGACTAATGGCAAAGGCTGACTTTTTAATGGGGACCACTTTCCCTGTGAGCTCCACAACATTTCATTACTCGCTCTTCATAAAGAGTTCGGGCTTCATGCTTCCCTCACATTTCAGGCTCTCTGGCAGGTGCTTACGTTTAATCTACAACCAGTCGGAAAACGGCAGGAGCTGTGTTAAAATAGTCTACCTTGAGAAGGCTAAAATGGCAAATTGAAATTCAGGGGACAGGTTGCAACAGTGAGTCACTTTTAAGACTAAAAAACGGAATCTCAAGGGTAAGCGGTGAGAGTTTCAAAACAATTTCAAAGCCTTTAACCTTCATAATCCAGCAAACCCAAAGCTGAAAACCAAGACTTTTGTCCTGACTAACAGGACTTTTTTTTTAAATGCAAAGGCTTTGATAGGCTGGGGTGATATTTCAAAAGCAGATGACATTATTACTGCCATAGAGAAGATGTTATAGGCATAATTTGTTATGGTCTGTTGCGGAACCTATTGGACAAAATTTCATGCCTCTTTAAGCCACCAGTGAATCACTCTGTCCTACAGAAATAAAAAACACCACCACACACACACGACTAGCCTAAGGATAAGCATGGGCCAGATTTGATTGAAACAAATTATCTATTTCACAAAAATAAAGCCAGCAAAGGAAATAATAAATGGTAGAAAACACAAGTGAGAACTCGTTAACGGGGATAACGCTTAGAGCACAAAAGTAATAACTATAAATACATTTTAAAAACAATAAATGATGTTTTAGGATGGTAATAATCAGAAAAACAAAAATCCTCAAGAGACCAGGAGAAGTCTGGATAGTATTATGGGATGATTTTTCACACCTGGACTTTCCCAATTACATAGATAGATTTGGGTTCACCTAATTTATGAACCCAAATAATAATACTACCTAATTGCCCAATGTGCCCGTGCAAATCAGATACACTGGCCACTATTACAAAGCCATCATTTGCCAACAGTTACCCCCTCCCCACAACCTCTCCTCCACACACAGGAGCCTGAAATACCACAATTTCACCATAAACCTAGAATTGGAAATACTCTGGGAGCTGTAGAATATCTGTTGGCAAATTCTGATTTTCTACGAGCAAACGCTCATACACATTAGCCCTGGCACCTAACTTGTCATTTGTGCATGCTCACGTACTTAATTTGCAGTTGCTCATCTGGTATTTGTGTGCATAAATTCCCATGTACACGCGCATACATACATCCAACTTGGACACTTGGGCTCTAAAGGTTTGGGTTGTTGGGTTTTTTTTAAATCCCGTGGGCCTTTTGTGAGTGTGGGTCAAAGCTCTCAGAATGTCCTAGTTACATTTAGGTAATGCACGTGAGGGAGAACCCTGGAGGCCATTGTGGGGGTGGGGAGGAGCTGACAATAAAATCCCTGTAATTTGGATAAGTTTGAAACCCCCCTGCACCAGACATATGGCCCAGGGGCGATGTATCTCTCAAGGTGCTGAGCACTGTCTACTCTCAGGATACTCAGCAGGAGATGCTCCAGGATCAGGCCCACACAGTCTACATTCAGCTGATAAGTATTATACTTCCAGTCAACATCAACTAAAGCAGCATCTTCCTTTTCAGGGCCTGACCCATTGACTTCAATGGGCTTTAGATCAGGCCCAGAGAGTGCATTAATTCAAATAAAATTGTAAAACACTGTATCAGAGCATCCAGGGGCATACTACAGGGCATAAATATTTTAGTGAGTGCGGGTTGTATGAACAGGTAGAGGGGAGGTGGGCTTTCTTAATAATATAGATATTTGCAGGCTGCACAAATGGTTATTCTCAGACTTTTGTTGTGGTGGATGTATAATCAGACGATTAACTGATTTACACACAGAAACGATTTGTTCACACAAATAATAGCACAGCATTCACCCTGACGTTCATTCATTTGCTCTATATTGACTATTATTGGGCTATGTTCTCCTGCCTAGCCTCACATGTAGAAGCCAAGCAGATAGTGGTTGATGTTCTCACAAACCATCCCAGTTTAGGAAGAAGCAGGATGAAGGGATCTTTCTTGCACAAACCACTGTGATCTTTGGGGCAGCAATTAATTAATAGCAACGGTCCAATTTTAGATGGACTGATATGATGTAAATAATAACTTAAGTCCAACTTCAGACCTGGGATCTCTACAAGAGCATCAGAGTGAGGGATTTGGTCCATAGGCCCCAATCCTGCTGCTGTTAAAACTCCTAGTGTTCTCAACGGAAGTATCATTCCATCCTCAGTAAGGAGTCCAGACCAGAATCTGATACCCATATATTGACTAATACCTTACTTAGGGTGACCAGACGTCCCGATATTTACTTGTTTGTCCCGCGTCCCGACCGATGTTCGGCCGGGACGCGAATTGTCCTGATATTTTGCCCTTTGGCGCACAGACGGAGGGGGCTCATGCCCCCCCGCCCCAACTCCACCCCGGCCCCGCCCCGACTCCGCCCCTCCCTCCCCCATTGGATCCCTCCCCAAATCCCCGCCCTGGCCCCAGCCCCAGCCCCGCCCCCTCATTGCCCCATTGGATCCCTCTCCAAATCCCCGCCCTGGCCCCACCTCTTCCCCAAGCACACCGCATTCCTCCTCCTCACCCCTCCCTCCCAGGCTTGCGCTAATCAGCTCTCTGGCGGTGCAAGCGCTGGAGGGAAGGGGAGAAGCAGGACACGGCAGCCCGCTCAGGGGAGGTGGAGGCAGAGCGAAGGTGAGCTGGTGCGGGGGGGCGGGGCTCAACCCCCACCAATTTCTCCTATGCTCCGGCGGCTCTTCGGGCTTTTTTTTTTTGTTGCTCCGCTGGCACCCCTTCCATCCCCCCGCGTCCCGATATTTCACGTCTCTCATCTGGTCACCCTAACCTTACTTCACATACACTGATGAAACCAGTGGGGTTGCTTGCAGAGCAAAGTGTTACCAAACAAGAGTAAGAGTATCCGAATCTGGTCCTTGTTTAAAATTGCCCTATGATTGCTTTGGCAGGATGTTTTACCTCTTGTGAGTCAAATTCAGTTGCAGTCCCTGGAGCAATTGCAAGTTGGCTACTGGAGAGGAACAGGGATGTGTATCGGGTTTTACCTTTCTAATGTTTGGACTCCCGAGGCCTCACCCCCTGCTCCGCCTCTTCCTTCAAGACCCTGCTCCATCTCCGCCTCTTCCCCCAAAGCCCCGCCTCTTCCCCCAAAACTCCACTCCCTTCTCCACCTCTTCTCCTAAGGCCTCATCCTCTTCTCCACCTCCCAGATTAAAAAAAAAAAGGGACATCAGGGCTTGTCAAATGGCACCCGGACAGACAAGCCGAAACCCAGACTATCTGGGTAAAAACCAAACGGGTGGCAACCCTAGATGTGTATGTTACTGCCCATACAACCTAAAATTATAACTGCAATTATGCTCCCAGCATTTCTTCACTTCAGGCTAGATTGAGTTTGCTCTCAGCCCATAGCAAGGGGCAGTGTGTAGCTGCTTTGTCCAAAGCGCAGACTAGGGAGGGAACTGTGAATCTATAGTTCACAATTCCTTCCCTGGCTCTCCCAGCACGGGGGGAAGCAGGCTTTATGGAAAGGGGATGAAAACCATCTCCCTACTCCCCTCAAGGCAGACTGTGGCCTGATATGTGGATAGCCTACACAGGGGCGTGGGGAAATGGTTTTCATACCATTATTCCCCTACAGGGGTCCTGAAGACAATCTTCCATCTCCCCAGTTTTAAGTTTCATCTTGGCCAGCTCTGATTTATTCTGATCAGACTTTACATTAAGGTTGTATGTTACAGATGCAAATAGTATCTGTTATAGATGGCTATAAGCGCATCAATCCAAGGTATAATCCATGTTTATAAGCCCTGGTTATAAGCAACCAATTGACCTGTTGAACTCAATAACAATCTATAAAAATTAACCATTTATTCAAGCATATGTAAATAATCTATTAACTTCTAATAAACGACATATGACTGGGAACCTTAAAATAAAGTGTGATCTTTATTCTGCTCCATCACACCAAAAAGCAAACTATATAGCTAGTGTCTATATCTAAGAAAACAGCTGTCATTTGAGTCAACAGTTATGGAGATACTTAAAGCGACAGTGTCACAATAAAACCTACCTGAATTTTTTGATTGGAGACTGCTTTTCCTGTGCAGTTGCAAGGTGCCCAGAATAATAAACAGGGAAAAACATAATGTTCCAGTTTGTTGAAAACCAAGTCATGAAAAATGGATAGTCAAAGTTCTTATATGTGATTTTCACAATCTGTGTGGTTCCAACCCAAGAGGATGAGACTGATAAGATTATTAGAAATCCCCAGACAACCTTAAGAAATGTAGATGTGCAAGACTGACACCGGGTCTGTGCTTGGTTTTCTTGACTGTTGTTCTCGGTATGGGTTTGTGTCCCTTCTTCTCCTGAAAAAAAAAAGAGGAGAGTTACAGGCAAAATGGGTCCATTTCAAGGAATTCATAATTTCTGCTATAGTATCGGTTTCTTTAGCACGTCATCCCCCTGGACCAAACACAGTGCCCCCTAGCCAAGGACTTGGAATGCTGTAAAGAAGTACTTCAGTAATAAAACAATCGCAATTTCAAGGTGATGGGAACAAAGTACGACCAAATTACAGTGGCACAAGGTACCAGCTGTTGCCACTGTTTCGGGTCCTTCTTTTGTCAGTCAAGCCTGTAGCATGCAGCCGTATCCCTCTCTTACGGCCAACTATGTTACAAAGCCAAAAACTGTTTATGTTTGCTATGTGAGCCCATAGATCTGAAACTAGAAACAAACCTTTATGATTCAGAGGTCTTGACTCAGAAAGCACATTTTTATTTACGAGCTTAGGGAAAAAATAGTTTGGTCATTTCCTTTTAAAGTTCATTACATAGAATGAGACAGATTTGCAGCCGTACAGTTAAAAATGGATATGGAATAAAACTAGATCTTGGTAATAAAATCACTAGATAGAAACAAAGAAGAAATAGATAGTTCTCATTCCATACTCTAGTTACTGTGGAAATAGTGAAACAGTTGATTCGTTTTGCTCCTTGGTCTGATGTGCCAGTAGAGTAGTGCGCTTACCCTATCTTACTACATGCGAATGTACCATGGTGGTTTGGTTTCAGGAATAAAGGGGTTAATGTTAAAAATCACTACAAGTAGCTACTCCACATGAACAACAGCTACCTTAACTACACGATTTTACTGTCTATAGATTTGACCAGCGTATGACATGATATATTGTGGGGATCGATTTGTTTATTAATGTGAATAGGAACTATACACCAGCTGTGACGATAGGATACATCATCATGAGTTCTGTTATGGAGCAGTTCAACATAACAACATGTGAGAAAGGCAGGATTTCAGACCAAAGCTTGACTTCCCTTTGATGTCAGTTGCCTTTGATATAGGATTAACATGATGTAAACGTAGTGGACCAAGTTAGTAGAGGTACATCAGGGTGAATTTGATTTTGGAAGTGTTTCTTTTAATTATATCAGAGAATGCATTATAACCAAGAACTTTATAATGAGGAAACAGGGCATTTTGCAACTGTGCAGTGGCCTCTTTCTAGACTACAGATGGTAAAGAGGTACACCAGCAGGAGTTTTAACGCCTCATTGGGCCACTCAAGCCAGAGAAGTCAAAGGATAGGGACCAGGCCCCCCCAACCCCCAAGTCCCACTGGACCTCCAGGTTGGGGGCTGAGCAATAGGCCAACAATCTAACCTTATAAAAGAGTTAAGTTATAGAAACACAACACTGCAGTCATTCCAGCAAACAGCACGATAGACAAGGACGGCAGAGCCTTGTCCATGCCCGAAGTGACAGCTATTTAGCTGTTCTGTTGTTTAATAGTGAAAAAAAGAGTTCAAATAAAATTCAAGGTCTATTAATAACATGCAGAGAATAATTAGAGAGTGCTTTGAAAAGAGTTTTTACAAAATGCAGTCAGTTTAACATTCTCTTTAACTGATGGGGAGTAGAAGCCAGAGCAGGATATTTTAGTCATACTAATAATGACTGACCGCTACTACTGAAAGGTAAATTATAGTTTGTTTGCAAACCAGAGATGCTTGCACAGAACATGTTATGTAATATCCACAGGTGGGGTTACCTGCAAGAGAGAACTATCAAACAATTAACTCTCACTGATCTAATAGTTACAGTAATCACAGAATAACAGAAGGCTAAAACATCTTTGCACGGGCCCTACATTTTCCAATTACCAAACAACTAACTGTGCACGAAGCTATCATTAGCATTTGGTTTGGATTTTGCAGTCCCAGATGTGGATGTTAATGAAAATAACAGAAACATACACTCCTTGTGAGTTCTTGCTTGGCCTCCGTTCTGATTAACCTTATATGGTGGATTAGCCTAAGTAGCATAAGTTCCTTCAAAAGTCCATGGGATTTCTGCTCCTGAATCACTTAAGCACTTCAAAAGTCTCATCCACCAGCAAAGATTTAAAAAACAATAACAATTCTGAATAACAAGCCTGGGGCCTGGATTCCAAGAGGGTGGCCTACAGGCATAACGGGCATAAATAAATCCGTACTAAATGGGTAGGATATTTCCAAAGATTCCATTTCTACTGGTCATCAGGGTGGACCCAGGCCGGGGCAGGGAAGCAGAACCAATGCGTAGATGCTGAAGGGTGAGCTACCACAAAATAAACAAACACATCAGTCAAAGCAACCAGTAAATAACTTGTCACAACCACCAAGATGGCAGAGCTCCTCTGTGTCTGCAATTAATGCAATCAGCAACACAGCAATAAACATCACCAGTCATGGGCACAGAAACAAATTTGGGGAGCCAAGAAGCACAGAGGGAAAGGGACAGAACTGATAAGACATTGTGGCCAGAGGAACACGGTATTGGAAAGCAGCTAGTGACCAGAAAACCCCATACATTCTATGTTTAACTTTTCACTATTGCTAACATAGTCTTTGCTTACGATGCCTGAATGGCAGTATGGTAAAAAAAAAAGGGGTGGGGTCTTGCAAAGGAAACAGCATAACGCACAGGCTGCTCTTCTAAATGCATCAGTGTCTGCCATCCATCTTGTAGAGAGAGGGCAGCTTTACCCGAAATTTAGGTCACTATGCTTTCTTTGTGACTACTTCTCATGTGGATCTATACTGTCCCTGTCTAGCTACAGTACTTTCCCAAGACAACCTTGCTCAGATCTTATTCCTTAGAAAGGGAGGCCCAGAACTGAAAGGGGATGCAGTCGAAAGTGATAGGGTGCCAAGTTCAAGGAGAATCAGGTCAGGGCGCTACCGCTCCTCAGAGGGACCAAGGTCCTTCCTTAGAGAACTCAGGATTGATTCTGATTTTGGTTTTACACAGGTGTTGGCTTGAATGAAGTCAGTCCCGATCACCAATATAAGTGAGATCAGAATCAGGTCTCTAGTGTCTTGGGTATGATTCTTCTTGCATGCTATTTACTGTTGTCTCAGGGTATCTCAGATATTTTTCCAGGATACCCAGCAGTTCTCTCTGCAACTCTCTACTGAATTCCCTTTTTGCCATCATATATGTTCTTTCTACAGGACTACTAGCTCCCTCAATTTACCCTGCTGATTGGGACACTAGAAATGGCTTCCTCTTCTCAGAGTTTGGGCAATGGAGAGACAGAAGAGGAGACTTGTCGCCCACGTTCTCAATGTGTTTGGGAGATCAGCCTCCGCCCCCTCCTCCTCCTCTTGCCACTTTGACTCCAGAGTTTTCCCAAGGAGCTTGGGCAATGATGCTATTTCAGTGCCAACTGTTCTCCTCCTGCTTGAAGAATTCAGCAGACTTGAAAACTCTGCCACAGGCCAATACGTCATGGTTGTATCCATCCCACCCACACGGATGAAGGAGCCACCAGTGCCCAAGTTGATCTGCTGATGAAGCAACCAGAGGCAGCACCATACCTACAGGTTCACTTGGGCTACACTGCTGCAGTAAAGGGGGAGGCTACATCCTGCGGTAAGCCCTGATGTCTTCCTCAGCAGCTGACTGGTGATCTGAGCTGGGGTTGATGGTCTTGCCTAGATATCATTCCACCTCTTGCTCTTTCTCTTCCTCCTCTTCAGAACATCCATGGTCTGAGGTGAGAGGGCCAGTGGCTTTGAGAAGGAATAGAGCTGGCTTTTAAGGGTCCCTGGGCTCTGGCCTGGCTGAAGCTAAGGAAACACAACCATTTTGTAAAACTGTGTGTTATTATTTATCATCCTTTAAAGGTCTTCCGTGACTATTGGGCTTATACAGCCAACTTCTCAGATACTAAAGCATATATTCCTATTAGGGACCATGCCTCTTTCCCCCCTCCACTCTTCAATCCCTCCAAACCCCAATTTGCAACCGACAAAGGAATGGCTTTCGTGTGGCTGTGTTGCTCGCGGCAGAGGAAACCATGTCAATGCTTTCTGACACTGCACCAACCACGGCATCCTTCCACGACAGACGAAAGCGGCCTTTCGCAGGCCTCTCGCCGTGCCAGATAGGCGGCTATTGTTCCTACCTGATCTGATCTGCCTCTCGACTCTGCTGTGCCGGCAAATTCCAGAGGGGCTTCGACTCTGCAGCTCAAGAATGGGAGCAGCAGAATCTTCAGCAACAGATAAAGGGGAGAGCTGCCTACTGATGCCACTGCGTGTGATGGGGCAGTTGGCTCCTGGCTTGCATCGGGTGACAGATGATCGGGAGGCACCTGAGAAGAAAGAGTTTGCATAAGTTTGACTGTAAGCTCCCTTGAGGAAAAGGTATTGTGGGATTTCAAACATCTTGACAGTGAAATGCATACAAATGACTCATGGGGGAAGGGGGCACACCGCAATAATCAAAGCCCCCGCTGGCCAAAAATGAATTTTTAACTTCCCTTCCCCCCGCCCCCCATACATAGAAGCTCCCTACAATGATTAACTGTTTTTCCTGAAGGAATTAGAGTCCTAAACTGGAATACATTTTTAGCTACCATGGGACATCCATTTGGTTTGAACAGTCAAAGAGGCATTTGTACTCACACAGGCCCTTTCTGACCACTGACACTGAAACAAGCAAGAGTGGAGGACACCATTTCCTCATGGCATGGGAAGGGATTTTTTTGGAATGATCCTCCCCTGGTGTCACCAAGGACAGCCTTACAAGAGGAAAGTTTCCTCTTTGTTACATCCTGCAGAGTTCCCCACCATTGGTACTTGAGGTCCTTGATGGTTGTACAGAATGAAACAGAAGCCAGTGATAACCGTCTTAAACTAGGACAACTGTTCTATCGCTGGAACGAGTCTACTTTTATGACTTCAGACCCAGTTAGGGCACTGAAATGCTATCTGGCAAGCCACATCGGAGCCTTGGGTCTTCAGAGAAGTTGTCTTTTCTCCTTCTGCTGGATGGAAACAACACCAAGGTGGAATAGGTGTCTATCCCTAGGAGGCTGGAGAAGAGGTGGAAGGTGGCAGGTAAGACCCAGAACCCAGAAATACGTGGCTGGAATCAACCAGATGTTAGGTTAATATAAATTTTGCTGCTGAGGAAGACATCGTGTTCTATGAGCGAGAACTTTCAGGAGTGAATGAAGAACCAGCAGATGACAGAAGAGAATGGACACAGCAGCACGATGGTCTGAACCTGGCCAACTAAGCCTGGCTCTTCTCTTCCAGGTGTTGAATGTCTTCTTACACAGATTTATTTTAGGCTGGGGGCTTATTTAACCTGTCAGCACACAAGCAGCACATCAGTCACTAAGGGCTGGTCTTCACTACCCGCCCGGATCGGCGGTAGAAAATCGATCTCTCAGGGATCGATTGATCGCGTCTCGTCGGGACGCAATAATCGATCCCCGAATCGACGCGCGTACTCCACCAGCCCAGGTAGGAGTAAGTGCCGTCGACGGGGGAGCCGCGGCGGTCGATTTGCCGCCGTCCTCACAGCGGGGTAAGTCGGAACAGATACGTCGAATTCAGCTACGCTATTCACGTAGCTGAATTTGTGTATCTGAAATCGATCCCCCCCACCGTAGTGTAGACGTAGCCTAAGTCAAGAACACATGGAATAGGGAAATAAATGTAAGACATGGATTTGGAAGTTAAATGTGGCTGTCTATCCCTTCCCCTAGCAGCTGGATTTTCAATAGGTAACTTTATCACCCGAACCTGTGGTGTTATTTACACCTACACTGACAACTGATGGCTTTGCCATGACTCTAGTGGCCTTGGCATGCCAATCAAATCCGCTTTCCAATGTAACTGAGTACAAAACCTGCTTGTAAGATGCCAATTGTGCAACGATATAGCAGACTAACAGACTAGAATAGACTTCTTTACATAACCAGCAAGCATCACTCAGGCTTTTTGTGTGCGCAGGTAATTCCATGCCAAACAATGGCACCAGGGCATATAGACACGGAGGAACGTATCTGACACAGCCCATGAAACAAGTTACATCCTTCTCTGGGAAGGTGGGATGGGTGTTGTATGTTCTTTCCCAATGGCAAATCTGAAGTCACGTTTGCTCTGCCAGCACCACGTACAACACAGTAGAAGATAGAAGCAGGGCTAATAATTATGTTTTGGAGGTCTGGTCTTGTCATTATACAGAAGAACATTCACTCCAACAGATGCAACTTTCATAATCCAGATCCTGTCAATTAAGTTACTCTACATTAGATAGACAGTAGTCAGAGCCATCAGCTAAACCTTGGAGGATGATCTGCCTCAAAGTTGTTATCCCCCAGACTTCTCTTTCTCCAAGTTTGGATATCAGTGTTCTCTCTGGGAGAAATTCACCCCAGTGCAGAAGTTCAACATGAGGGCTACACCTGAGACTCCATCCAGCTGGGTAGGGATGCAACCCCAAGCTCTGAGTGTCCCTAGCCTCTGTTTGCCAGAAGCTGGGAGTGGACAGGATCACTCGATGACTGCCTGTTCTGTTCATTCCCTCTGAAGCATCCGGCACTAGCCACTGTCAGAAGACAGGATACTGGGCTAGATGGACCATTGGTCTGATCCAATATGGCCATTCTTATGTTCTTATGAGTTTTGTAACTGGTAAAATCATCCTATAAATACTCCTAGCTGAAATGCACAACTATGGGCGCACACCTTCTGTGTAAGGTGAATGTAACACCACCACATGAGACAGCTTCCCACAGACTCATGTGGTATTGAACCTTTATCCTGTACTGTATTACTATTGGCTTACAGCAGTAAACCAGATTGATATTGGTTATTTGGTCTCCTGAACATATTTCATAACGAACCAAAGTGTGGTCAAGCAATTGACTCTACAATTTATCAACATTGTAATCTTGATTTTACAGTCAGTCTCTCTGCGGTCTTGGCCAACTCACGTCATCTCTCCAAGCCTCCTATTTCCCTGCCTCGTAAAGGGGGGTAATATTATCTACCCCATAAGGGTTATGAAAAGTTTTAAAGCTCTTCGATGATGAAAAGCACAACATACGTGCTAAGTATTGTGACTGATCTGGAACATTTCCCTCATACAACACAGCACAATGCCTTACTCTACAATAGTCGAACGGTACTTGCAACATCCACAGTCTGAAATCCAAGGGGCTAAAGTGATCAATACCTTTACTCCTAAATTTTCAAAAAGTCACTAGTTATTTTGGGGGTCCCGCATTGAGGCACCTTAAAAAAGCCCAGGCTGAGCACCCACCCTCTGAAAATCAGCCTTTAAGATGGCTCCCCCCAAATCACCAGTCACTTTTGTAAATGTAGCTCTTGGCCTTTACTTATCAATGATAAAATGAGGATAATATAGAAATATGTATCCCAAAGAGATTGCAAACAATTAAGAGAGACAGGTCGCATCCCAATCCATAAATCTAGATCTAGAGCTTAGTGGAGTATTTGCAACTAAAAGTGCAGAAAGCGTTTTTTCTTATACCCACACAAACAGCTCCTGGTTATTTATATGCTGTATAACAGTGTGGCATCAATCTTTTTGCATGTGTTGAGAACCCTGAGCAGTTGAGAATGAAATTGCCAATTAAGAGACCATATTTAATTTGAAGACACTACTTGTTTTAGTGCAATATTCTTCCCTGCTCTTCGAGCGTGATCAAGTAGCACAACAATTAATCAATAGTTTGTTAGAGCTGGAAAGCTTTGGACTGTGCCATTTTAGGCTACTGAATCTAAATATATTTCAAGGATATATTTTGACAGTGAAGGTGAGCAGATATATTCCAGCTAATTTATCTAAACCTACTATTTTATTAGCAGCAAGGACAACAAATCACAGATTGCTGTACCATGTAAAGAAACCTCACGTATTTTTTTTGCAGGTCACTGATGCCTTCATGCACTTTGTGAGCTCTGACTTACATTAGAAGAACCAAAAGCAGAGCTTGCAAAGCCTCTACTCTTTATTTTCTTAACAGAGCAGTTGTACGTGGTCAGCAGGGTAAAGAAATCCATGGAGTCCCTCTGGATTTGCACCAGAATAATAAGAGCCGTGTTTGCCACTGAGATATATATCCTTCTCTCTTTCTAGGAATTGTCACGTGGCTATTGAAGGATAGCTGATGGGTCTGGCCACATGGCTGCCCAGAGGAGTAAGAACCCATCTCTGCCTAGCAGCTCCTGGATGCGGCAAGAGCAGGGCCGGCCTTTCCAATGCAACCCTAGACAAGCAAGTGGGTGAGGAGAGAGCAGAACCGGGTGAAGTTATGGCTCTGCCCTCCCATGCACAGGCTGTCAGAGGTGGCCAGGTGAGCGTGGGATGTAAGCCATGCTCCAAAGAAGGGTGAAGCAACTTACCCTCTCCTCAGAGCAAAAGGAGAGCATGACCCTCAGAGCCCCTAAAAGCCAACTGGCAAAGGATTCACTGTCATGGAACAGAAATTTCCTAGCAAGCCTGATAAACTCACTACACTTAACACATTGCTGTCATAGCATTTACTTATTAAAAGTGTCATGTGAGGTATCAAATGAAAGCTTATATCATATTGGCCATCATGAGCATTGTATAATGTGCATATGACTGCCAATCAAGAAGTTGAATGTACATACTAAAAATAGGTTTAAACTATGTAACCAGGCAGAGTTGATAAGTTTTTCCCAGACACAAAGGAATGTTGATTTACTCCTCTGCCTAGATCTCTGATGTACATTGATCAGGATAAGCCAAATACGATGGAAGTTCATTTGCATCTGAGGTAAACGGGAAAAACAAGTTAACAGGAGGATGAGAACAACCGGAACACAAAGCAGCAGGAAACAAGGAGCTTATCTAGGGGTTCACTTCAAGGGGATTCATTTCAAAGGTTTGCTGGCCTATAAGAAGGGACAAGAACCTTTTGGTACTGAGGGAGCAAAAAGGACAGCACTTTTTGCATCCATGAAAGTTTGATCCTGGCCCTGAGGGCTGTTGGTACTGAGTGGTTGCTTTAGGTTAGAAACTTATCTTAGACAAAGGTTTTAGCCTGTTAAAAGTAATGACCGGTCTCTTAGAGGCATGTTATACTTCTGTTTTATTTGTAACCATCATTGTTTCCATTATTCTTACTCAATACTCACTTGAATCTCTGTTCTTTGTTAATAAGCTTATTCTCCTTTTACTATAAAGTCATCTCAGTGCTGTGATATTAAGTAGCACAGGCCTTCCCCATTGAATCAAGCAAGCTGGTGTGTATGCAGTCTCTTTGGAAGCAATTTCTCTTGGAAATTACTGAGAGTGCCCAGTGACAGGGGTTGCACTCTACAAGGGGACACTTCTAGGAAGTTAGGGAACAGGGGTGGACCAAGTATTAACCTGCAAGGCAAAGTAAGGGCTGGGAGAGTCCTGAGAAGTTTGTCTAGGGTAGTTAGCAGTCTGAGAGCTGTCACCCAATTTAACACCAGCAAGTCTCTCTCTTGCTGAGGCAGAGGGGTAACACACCCCAAGAAAGAACTACAGGGAGCCTGGGAGGAACTGTGACTTCAAGAGGGGTCCCCTGGGCTGGCGTTGGCACAGGGCTGTTTATGTAACCCCTATCGTCTGCATGGAGCCCAATCTATCTAGGTACTTCCCAGGCTGCCATCACTGTAGTATCTGAGTGCCTACAATCATTAACAGATTTACTCTCGCAACACTCCTGTGAAGTATTGCTCCCACTTTACAGATGGGGAACTGAGGCACAGAAAGATTACGTGACTTGCCCAGGGATACACCAGGAGCCTGGGGCTGGTCATCAAACCCACTTCTACTGAATCCCAGCCCAGTGCTTTATCCACTAGGCCACTGGTGGCTCTTTAACCCTAAGCGAATGGATTTTCACTTATTCCTCAGAATGCAGTATCAAACCTTTCCGCGTTTTCTGCAGATCGTTCTGTTCAAGGAACTGAATGACGTTGCTAACTATTATTTGAGATCTGTGTAACACTGGGTCACTGTGCCCCACACTCTATGTCCCCCACAGAAGGCTACATTTTACCCCATCCCCCTGACAGGAATACCTCCATCAGCTCCTCTCTTCAGAACCCCCACACCTCCCATCAGAGCTCCTCACATTCCACCATGTCCATTATCACTCCCACTGAGACAGATCCATTTCTAACCCAAGCAACAGGATTCTTGTGCTTAGTTTCAGTGACTTTTCCGAGGCTTTTCCTCCCACACGTGATTTCTCTCCCTAGACATGGCCTCTCTGTTGCAAGTGCTGTTGGTTATGGACAGGAGGTAAGATTCATAGAGACAAGCAGTGAAGCAGAAAGCTGTATTCTGTCATGTTCGGCTCACCCTCCACACCTCTGACTTTTGGTTTCACTCGGTGAAAAGCAGTTTTTCAAAGGAGAACATGGAGTTAGTGTAATTGTCCATACACTCTGCCTAGCAAATCCATTCTTACATGATTACTTTACATAAGCTACAGGCAACCATTGCATTATCTGTCATTTACTGTGTACCAAACCCTTACCCGACTTCATCAGAATACAGCCGAGTAACACCAGGGATGAATTTGGCCCATGGCCTTACATTAGATGAACCATCGGTTTAGAATGAGTCTGTATTTTGCACAGAATTTGGCGATTTATTTTAACCATTTATCGTAATAGATATTGGGGCCAATCTCGCAAACAGCAGAAATGCTGCAAGACAGCATTTCTTGCAGTACGACACGTCTCCCACCTCAAAAAGCTTATAATATAATATAATTTGATGACAATACATAAACCCACAAGCGGGTTTAACAAATAAGACACGGGAGAACAGGAAGTGACATCATGGGACCGCATAGAGCTAGCAAGAGCATAATTTAATAATCTGCTTTGATTATTCAAGTAAGCAAATGGTTAGTGTATGATCTTAATTAGCTGATTGATTCCTTTGTGGATTCCTTTTGTATTCTGCCATTCATGAATTTCCAAGAACAGCAGTAAATCCAAAACTTGCTGCTCCGTTCAATTGTGTCCCATACATGAGTATGTAATTAATTGGATTGCTCATGTGAGTGACAATTGCAGAAGAAGTGAGGTTTTTACCCACGAAAGCTTATGCCCAAATAAATCTGTTAGTCTTTAAGGTGCCACCAGACTCCTTGTTGTAATTGCAGGATGGGTCTCTTACACCAGAGGCTTACATCTAAGAGCTTGTAGATTAAATCTCAGAGATTGTACCCTGCTACAACAATAAGAGGGAATAAATCCCCCCTCTATGCCCTCGATGCACCCACATACACTATGCCCAGATTGAAGATCCTGGACAGAGGGATTGGGAAAGTAGGAGCTCTGGAGCAGATACAAGTGAGGAGAGCGTGAGCAGAGTCATGGCTTCACCCACCCCGCACATGTCAGTCAATAATGCTCACTGAGCGCTGAAGAGGGGTATGCTAATTTACCCCCTCCCAATGCAAGTGGGAAACCCAGGGAGGAATCACACCCAAAGTTAGTAGAGAGAGTCTGTATTACTGTGCAAATGGGTATTGATCTGTTTGGCACTGTAGCGCTCCCCTTCTAGCTTCAAAACCCATTGAAGCACTAAATATAAAAACATCTTTGTGACACATCTGCAGGTCTGTTCGGTACAGTATGTTCCAGTGTCTACTATAACAAACAAACTTGCCAACCTCCCCCAGTCTAGGCAGACTAGGAATAACAGAAGTGTTATGTAAAAAATGGAGCAGCATTTCCATACCAGTGAGCTACAAAAACAATTCTGGAAGGCAAGGTAGGTCAGTGGGATGGGTTGACTCCATTCCCCTAGCATCCTCGAGAGTATCTGCCACTGGAAACATATTGGGTCAGCCTAGAATCACCTATTATTTGCTTAGAATTTGAAGATACCGGTGTCATGGTTACAGAGCTAGCTACATCTTTGCCTCCTTCTCTGGTCTCTCAGAGTGCACCGGCCTTAGCCCTCAGGCCTCGTGCACCTCCTGGGATGGAATTCTGAGATTCCCCCACCGGATCCCAGGTTATAGTACGCTGAGGATCAATTGTGCTTACCTAGCGAGTCTGACTGGGTTCATCACTGGCTGCAAGCCTTCTTCTTGGGAGCTCTGACCAGTGGCGTATACAGTGACCAGGCACTTTTCCTTTTCTTAACAGTACGAACAAAGGATAGCAAAAGAGCGAAAGGTTTTTAAAACAAGAAAAGGTCTATGCACGTGCCTACCTTACCTCAAGGCTTGTGGTATCTCTTCATTGTCTCTCCCAACAACTGCCCACGAGTGTCACTTTTATCCCCCCAGACGTCCTTTGTCTCAGGCATTTGGTTCTCCTGTGTTTACAACCTGGGATCCTTTCCCTTGGCAAGCTAGGCTGGTGAGCTCTGCAGGTGATCAGAGGTAGAACCTCAAAGCTAATGGACCCTGAAGGGTGTTTGAAGTGTTGACCAATGGGTGGCTATCTGAAGCCATTATACTCTTTCTTGCCTTGAATCAACCCCATGTTTTCATACAGTTACCCTCCTCAAAACAGATGCATATAGAGCATATAGTATTCATAAATGTTGCAGAGCAGTCTCATGTCCTTCACAACTAAAATACTGCAATAATCCAGAAAGTAAATAAATACACAGGGCCTATTTTACACAATTGGTTCCGAACAAATAATTTAGTGTGTGCTCTGTGGCAAGCTGAACCAAACGGTGCGAAAAGGACCCGGGATTGGGCTGCACACAGATGGAACAGACTGAAAAAAAACTATGGCAGCGTCATCACGTTTAAAAATTAAGGTTTTCCATTAATTTAATATAAAAATTAATAATGCATCCATACAGTAGCTCCGTTTTACTTATTCTGTATTGAAATCCATTTAGTTTACACTATTCCCAGATCTTCAGTTTTCAATATGCCGCAGACTTTTGCATCACCAAAGCATTGTCTTTGTATTGACAAAGCCTATTTGCATCAGAGAAGTTGTCACAAAAACAACTGGCGGGTTTTGACACATGGGGCGGTATAGAAGGCAGTTTTTGATTGAGGGGGATAAGTACATTATTTGGATGTTTCTGCTAAAGTGATTAGCAATGAAATGCCATTTCAATTTTAATCTTTTGCTGTCAGAGTTTGCAGCACCTGTTGAGACACAAGAGCAGCTCATACATCACAGAATTCTTGTTTCAGGCTGTCTGCAGACTCAGGAAGACATTACTGCATTGGTTATACTCCGGTTTACAGTTCCAGAGTTATTTGCACAACCAGGAAGGCTAGACACATTTTTTAAAATGAAAGTTAAGATTCTGGTGCATAATTCTGCAGCAATAGAGAGAGGAAGAAGTGAATTCTGTGGCCAGGGAACCATGGACTATACATGGCCCGGGCAAAGAAACCCCAAAAAGCTCTGAGTTGTAATGCTCCAGGGGAAAGTGAGGATAGTGTATTCTGTCCATTTTAAAGCAACAAAATATCATTAGCTGTTGTGGCTTTAAGATTTTATTTTCATAAAGGATTTGGCTTGTTAGCCAAATTCCTGTTAGCACAATTGGGGGACACAAAAATTGACACGAAAAAGCCCCACTCCATTCTCTTCTCCTCTCACTTGCCTCTATCACTCAGCATTTCTATTATACATACCCTACCTATCCTGGACAAATAGCATAGCCAGTAAAAACAATGGCATTTCTAGGAATTAACGAATGCTCTGAGCTACAAGGTTTGGATCTGAACCCAAACTTCAAAAAGACTGAGAGAGCTCAGATATGGGGTTTTATTATGGGGATAGGAGCCATCTGCATTGGTCAGAGAGGAGACAATGTCAGTGCTGTGAGTGGTTCAGATCTGGGGTTTATCCTGTTACAGCGATAGGGGCCAGAAACAGGGCTAAATCCTCCCATCAGTGAATCCAGAGTAACTCAGCCAAATAATTCTGTACTTACATTGGTGTATCTGAACGCAAAATTTGCCCATGAAGTTCAGATCTAGGGTCAAACCTTCCCCAAGTTTGGGTGTGTTCAGATCCAGCATTTTGATTCAGTTCCATGTGTGTGTTATAGTGACAAAAAGTCAAAAGGGAGCAAAATTTCAAGGAGGAACATCAGTAATTTTTGCAGACTGCATGATGTTACACTGATTTGAGGTCTACATTTATTCTTCTATTCATTAAAGAAAAGACTGCGCATAGCTCAGTCTTGGTATATTTAAATATGCCACAGCTTGGTAGTATATCTGAATAGGCCACTTCTGAGACACCAGGAACACTAACGGGAAAAAATATGTTACAGTTACAGATATATTTCCCTTCAGAGTGATGCACTTTTTATTAGTGGTTTGCTTGGTTTGAGGGGTTTCACTTTTGAAGAGGAAGGAAAGGTTACATCATTTATTTTTCCTAAGGAAAAAACAAACAAAAAAGATTTGCAGATTTTAATGAAAAACAAATTGCTCAAAGATGGAGTGTGGCATGTCTCTGCTAGGCCACGTTTCACTATTATCAAGAGCGGGTAAAAATAGTAACATCCATCCACAATTCCGGCCAATTATCTCATCATCGGCCACAAACAACCATTCATTTGGAAATCAAAAGACTGCAACTTTATACATAATTAACAATGAACCCCCTACAATTGATACATGTCTTCCTGTTTCGGTTATGAAATGAACAGGGCGGCAGCATAGTCTAATTTCAAAGGAAAGGACTGTGGGTGAGGTATCCTACATTCTATCGCTGACTCTACAACTAGCTCGCTGTGTGATCTTGGACAAGTCACTTTACCTCTCTGCACCTAAATTACCATTTCTGTAAAACAGGGATAATAATACACACCTGCTTGTCTCAAGTGCTTTGAGGTCCTCTGATTCTGGGTGTTAAATAAGTGCAAATTATTGTCAGAATTTTCAAAAGAACTCGGCAGAATTGGTCATTGGATAGCCCCCATGCAATGAAATATCTTTTTTGAGATGGGGCATCCAGAACTGCATGCAGTATTCAAGGTGTGGGCAAATCATGGATTTATATAGTGGCATTAAGATATTTTCTGTCTTATTATCTATCCCTTTCCTAATGATTCCCAACATTCTGTTCGCTTTTTTGACTGCCGCTGCACAGTGAGGAGATGTTTTCAGAGAACTATCCACAATGACGCCAAGATCTCTTTCTTGAGTGGTAACAGCTAACGTAGACCCCATCATTTTGTATGTATAGTTGGGATTATGTTTTCCAATGTGCATTACTTTGCATTTAGCAACACTGAATTTCATCTGCCATTTTGTTGCCCAGTAAATAAAATATATGGAGATACACCTATCTCATAGAACTGGAAGGGACCCTGAAAGGTTATTGAGTCCAACCCCCTGCCTTCACCAGCAGGACCAAGTACTGATTTTGCCCCAGACCTCTAAGTGGCCCCCTCAAGGATTGAGCTCACAACCCTGGGTTTAGCAGGCCAATGCTCAAACCACTGAGCTATCCCTCTTGCCTCTCAGCCAGTTCTGTGAGACTCCTTTGTAACTCTTTGCTGTCAGCTTTGGACTTAACTATTTTGAGTACTCTTGTATCATCTGTAAACTTTGCCACATCACTGTTAGCCACTTTTTCCAGATCTTTTATGAATATATTGAACAGCACTTGTCCCACTACAGATCCTTGGGGAACCCAGCTATTTACCTCTATCCACTGTGAAAACTGACCATTTATTCCTACCCTTTGTTTCCTATCTTTTATCTAGTTACTGATCCATGAGAGGACCTTCCCTCTTATCCCATGACAGCTTACTTTGCTTAACAGCCTTTGGTGAGAGACCCTTTCAAAGGCTTTCTGAAAGTCCAAGTACACTATATTCACCAGATCACCCTTGTCCACATGCTTGTTGATCCCCCCAAAGAATTCTAGTAGATTAGTGAGCCATGATTCTTCCCCAACATATCATGTTCATCTATGTGTCTGATAAAATTCTGTTCTTTAGTATAGTTTCAACCAATTTGCCTGGTCCTGAAGTTAGGCTTACGAGTCTGTAATTGCCAGGATTACCTCTGGAGTCTTTAAAAAAAAATCAGCGTTACATGAGCTATCTTCCAGTCTTATGGTACAGAGGCTGATTTAAGCGATATGTTACATACCACAGTTAGTAGTTCTGCAATTTCATGTAAGAGTTCCTTCAGAACTCTTGAATGAATAATATCTGGCCCTGGTGACTTACTACTGTTTAATTTATCAATTTGTCCCAAAACCTCCTCTATTGACACCTCAATCCGGGACAGTTTCTCAGATCTGTCACCTAAAAAGAATAGCTCAGGTATGACAATCTCCCTCACATGCTCTGCTGTAAAGACTGAAGCAAAGAATTAATTTAGCTTCTCCACAATGGCCTTGTCTTCTTTGAATGCTCCTTTAGCACCTCGATTGTCCAGTGGTCACATTTATTGGCAGAGTTCCTGCTGCTGACGTACTTAAAATTAATTTTGTGTCTTTTGCCAGTAGCTTTTCAAATTCTTTTTTGGCCTACATTTCACAGTCACCATAACCATCCTGCTCAGATGGTCAGTAGTCTATTTCTATATTCTTATTATTCAAACATGGAATTTCTATCCATAGAGATTCTCTGGTACAGTTTGATTCATTAACATTTTTACTATATATGACTCTATCCTTTTGTTCACATATAGTGCCACTCCTCCAACAGCGCAACCTACTCTGTCATTCCTATATATTTTGTATCCCGGTATTACTGTGTCCCGTTGATATAAGTGTTCTACCAAGTTTCTGTGATGCCTATTACATCAATTATCCCCATTTTACAGATGGAGAGCTGAGGCACAGAGAGGTTAAGTGACTTGCCCAAGGTCACACGGAAGATCTATGGCAGATCAGGAAATTGAACCCAGATTCTTCCAAAACCCAGGCTAGGGTCCTAATCACTGCACCATCCTCTGCATCCTCTATTGAAGTAAACTTTTAAAAACTCCCTTGCAGCCTTTAAAACCCCAGCAACATAAGGTGTAACATTTTTACATGCAGGGCCAAATTGGGAAAGAAAGGAGCTAGACGTCTGTGCACAAAGCATGAATATATGCACCAAGTTACTAATAATATTTAGCATTTAATGCACGTACTTAATACATTTAAATCACTTTTTAAAACCTTATTTAATCCTCACAGCCCCCATAGGAAGTAGGTAAATAGGTGGCTATTATTATTCACACATTACAGATAGGGAAACTAAGAAACAGATGTTAAGTGATTTGACCAAGGCCACATGATGTGTCAGTGGTAAACTCTTGACTAGAATCCTGGTATCCCAACCCCCAATCCCTCACTGAAGCCACTGGATGAAGCTACGGCTCATTTGGATGTGTAGTTTCTACACTACTGACTGCATGTTCAATTTCCCAACCTCTGAGTGCCACTGCAGTAACTCTGCCTACAGACGTCTACATACATGTGCAATGGGATGACTTAGAAAAACCTGGTCCTAAGGGCACGTTGGTCCTAAGTGCATGTGCCCTTTGCAAACATGGAAATCTGAAGGGCATGTGTCAGACATTAACCCTTGTGTGAGTGTGGAGCTCTTCATCTTGTGCCCGATCCAAACCACAACGGGACTCTTTGCACTGACTTCTGCAGGCTTTAGATCAGGCCCTTCACCGGAAATGTCGCAAGAGGAGGCAAAGCTTGCAAAAAAACAAATCCCTATTCAAGTCCATGCTCCATTACTCTTAGCTCACATGGTATTTAGTTCATAATTGTACTTTTATCTTGTTATTTAAAGCCCCATTAGAAGCTTGAAAATATATGATCTTTCTCTTGTTAATTTTGTCCTTCTCCACTAGCCAAACAGATTCTTCCTCACTCTCATTTGAACCGTACTCCAATGAATAGCACTGTTTCTCTTTAAACAGCAATAACTTCCATTTGTATGACACCAAAAATAAAAAGCTATATGCACCAGCATCAATGAAAGTATCAGCAGAGCCCCAGGAATAATGTTTATGAGATAATTCCTGCTGTGGGGTTGGCAGATGGAGAATGAAATGCTGCATTTTGAAATAATTGGCTTTTTTTTTTTTTTTAATTCTCTCAGTGATGGAGAATGATACATTTTAGAGTACTTAGACTTTGGTCTTGACCCAGCTCAGTGGAAAGGCTTGTATTGACTTAAATGGGAGTTGAATTGGGCCATACAATTATTGTAGTATTGAGCTAATCTTGGATTTAGAAGCATTAGACTGAATCACGCGATCCATACTCAGGACTAGAGCTGTTTGGAAAACCTGTGAACCTTGTTTTTGTCTCAAAACAGGACACACACACACACACACATCAAAAATTTTCATGGAACAAAACGTTCTGAAAAATTTTGATTTGGAAAAATTGAAACAAACAAACGACACATCCAATCAAAACATTTTGTTTAAATATGTCAACATTCCAAAATGTCAGTTCAAAGTGGAACATTCCATTTTGAATTTTCCCCATAAAATTTTTTTTTCAAAAGCTACATTTTTCCTATGAAAAAAATTGATTTTGACAAAACTCCATATTTAGTTGCGATAGTGCTTCAGTTAAAACAGTTCTATTCAGGACCCTAATGTTTCCACCTTTGCCCCAAGCACTCCCCATGCAAAGGAGAAGCTGTGTGTACAGATCTCCTCTTGGGAGAGGGCTCTCCAGGGGGTCAGGAATCCGTGGCTGGGAAGGAAGCTGGCTGCAGGGTAGGGCTCAAAGAGACACGCAGCCATGCCCTCTGCCCATCCCAGGAAGAATTCACTCAGAAGTTAACACAGCCACAGGCTGCATTATCCTTTGTGTGGCATCTCTTCTGCACCATGATTGATCCTCTTAGAGGACAAATTCCTGTGCAGCCATTGGTAGGGAAAGTCCAAGCAGCATGACTCTATGATAGGGATGTGGAGGAGGCATATGTAATAGCAGAATCTCTGTGGGAGCAACTGGAGCATGCAGGGGTGACTGAGGCCACAGCTGGGCCTCCCTCTGGGATGACTAGGCCGGCAGAAACCTGACCACTAGGACAGCTGGTCATCGGATCATCCTGCTACACACACAATCAATCTAGGGTTCCAATTCATGACAGGATTAAGCCTGGGTTTAACTGTAAGCATGTGTTAAAGTCCCAGTAGGGATCTTTGCCTAACTTGTGACATAAACAGACAAATCAAAGGGTGGGATAAATGAACTATTCTTATCCTCATTTTACAGACAGAGAAGGGCCAATGGAAGGGCCAATCCATTATTTCCCAGCACCCTGTAAAATGCGTAAGTGGTATTCTGAGACAACCAGAAAAACATCAAAACTTTGCTAATATTTCCTTCCCATGGACGTCTGGGGAGGCACGACCAGCTGTGCAGACCGAGTGGGTAGTGCTAGAGCTGCTCAGTACATTTTCACTGAAATAGGCTGTTGCGCTGAAGCAGAAATGTGTTGTGGAGATGTACAGATTTCAGCGAGAAAGTTTCTGAGGTGACACCAGAACTGAAAACTTGCTGGTTTTGCTCCAGAGATGGACATTTTTACACTGCTTCATGAAAACATCTGAAGTGTTTGCTTTCATGCCACATTGGAACAAAACATTTCAAAACCCTGAAAGCTGTCCCGAAACAGAAAGGTCGTCCTGTAACCAGTTCTAGGTGGCTCCCCAGGAATTCTCAGGTCTCAACCCTGCAGATTCCACATGAGAGACACGGAGTAGAAGTTCCTCCACACAATCCCAGGCAGCATGACCGGCTCATGTACTCTGCTACCATTTGCTCTCTCACCACGCTGCATGCTCCTAGCCTCACCCTGGCCTATTAATGCTGCCAGACCAGCATCAAACTCTATGATAAAGTGCCTGAGATTAAGGCCAATGTTTTCAAAAGCAGCCCCTAGTTTGGGGTTCCCAACTTGAGGCACTTCGGGCATGTTTCCAGAGCTGCTGAGCACCCACCGCTCAGAAAGATTTGAGGCTGCCTTAGTTTCTTTTCCCAGAGAGCATTCTATGTAGTAGAGCAACTGCTCCTTGGTTCACCCCTTTGGCTGACCATGCCCCAAGCCTAAATCCCCATAGAGTGTCTTCCACATGTTACTCTTTCAAAGTAACTGGTGGGGGGAAAGACAGACAAGGGAGCTTTCAGACTTGCAACGCCTGTCCTCTCAGACCATATCCAGCACCTTTCTTTCTTTCCATCTTTGTTGCTGCTTTGTTTCCCTCCATGCTGGTCAGTAGAGGGGAACATCATTAAAAGGATTCATGTGGCACTCCCTGCCACCCCAAGGCTTTCACAACCCAAAGGAAGTCCATGTGAAATTTCAGACTGTCCAATGGTGAGAACGAACGTCCCTTCAAATTTCATTGTGTGCGCGGAGGGTTTGGAAGAGGTTTCTGTCACTGGGGATTCCCAGGCCAAAAGACAGTCTCAGACAACTCTGCTGTTTTTAGAGGGTGATCCCTAATAGAATTTTTCACTATTGGTACCAGACCCTCTTGTCACAGGGGGATTTATACAGATAGGAAAAATCTCTGCCATTTCTTTTGGGAAAGGCCTCACTTTCCTCAGACTTTTGGGAAAGGAGGGACATAATACAAGTTGGTATTTGTGGGTGTGGTTGAGGTATCGTTTAGATTTGATTATGATCTCTGGTTGGTTACTGATCAAGAAAGGTACTGGACGGAAAACTACAGACACTCCAGTCTCTGTTTATCCACAAAAGAGGTATAGCTCCATCGGCCACTATGCACGTGTATATCTGCTCCCCCACCCACATGCCTCACTACCCAAAGATCACCTCTCAAGAACAGCTCAGCCACCCTGCTAATTCAATCCTCGGCCTCTACTGAGGCTCCCAGTAAGCAGGGCCGGCTCTGGCTTTTTGGCCGCCCCACGCAAAAAAAACCAAAAAAACCCCCAGGGCAGCCAGAACGGCAAAGCAAAAAAAAATCCTGCGGCGCGGCTGGAGCACGGGTGCAGGGGGACCGGCTGGGGGGGGGGAGAGGGAGGGAGCGGGCGAGAGAGAGAGAGAAGGGGGCGGCCAGGGCTACAGCAGGGGCGCTGCCACCCGGCCCCTCCCGCTGCGCCACCTCCTGCCGCCTGCCACGAGGGCTCCGCTCTGGTCGGCGGCGAGGGAAGGAGGAGGACTGCCCTGCAGGGTGCTCTGGTTCTCCGCGCTGCCGCCCCCTACAGGGCGGCCGGACCGGAACAAGAACAAACAAACAAAAACAAAAAAAAGCGGCCGTGCCGCCCTAGGATTGGGCAGAATGCCGCCTCCAACAATCTGCCGCCCCAAGCACCAGCTTGCTCAGCTGGTGCCTGGAGCCGGCCCTGCCAGTAAGGTTGCAAAAATGGCTGCCTGTGGCTATTTGCTATGTGAACACCTATCCCTAGGAATTGGACAGAGACAAGCAAATCTCTTGGCAGGTTCCATGTTGTTGCTGAAAATGGTAATTCTGAGTCTTCATACATGGTAAGTCACAACTAAATAATTCTTTATGATGGTGTCATCACTTGTCAAACAAGGTCTGACCAGTCTGAGGCTGGGATTTTCCAGAGGAGCCTAAGGGAGTCAGGCCCCCAAAACTCATGCATTTGAAGTCAGGTGCCCACCTCCTTGAGGAATCTTTGGAAAGGTCAGCTGGAATCTTTGCAGACCTGTGAATCTGGCTGCACGTATTTGCATTTAATATATGAGCTAGCAAGAGCTTTGATTTTTGTTCTGCCTTGCTAGTTTCATCTGTAGGACAAATGCTTCCATCCTTGACCTGTCTGAAATGATAAATTCTGCCATCCGGCCACTTCCCCATAGTCCACAGCCTTTTATTCTTATTTAAACAGCTGGGTTTTCTTCTTCTCTGTGGAAGTGGGCCAGTGCAACCTCAGGTGGACTACAGACATTCCTGTGCCCCAGGGGCTGCAGACCAGTGTCCGGATAAGGTGAAGACTGGCCCTTGGACCTGGTATTCTTCACAGCGTTTTGACTGTGGCAACCTTTCGGGAACCATCTGTGACGCAGTAGGGAGCGGGGTGGATTGACCTGGGAATGTCGTTTAGTTTTACTGGGACTGTCTGCATGGGGGATGGGAGAGCAGGGGATGACTTTAGGTGAGAGACGGTACCTGAGCCTGTAACCTGAGCCAGGAAGGGGGGTGGGGCGAGTCGACACCTTTGCCTGAGAAACTGGACAAAGGGAGAGGGGGAGAGAAGGAGGGGGAGAGAGCCGGCTGGAGGGGTTTTTGGTTTCAGTTTTGGGCTGGCTGGGAAGAGGCAGGGAACCCCAAGTCTGGGGTCTAAGCTCCTTGCCCCCCAGAGGGACCTGGCTGAGGGGTCCTGGTTGTACCTACAAGCCCTGCTTGGGACTGTGTTCCTGTCGTCTAATAAACCTTCTGTTTTACTGGCTGGCTGAGAGTCACGGTGAATCGCAGGAAGTGGGGGGGGGGGGTGCAGGGCCCTGATTCCTCCACACGCCGTGACACCATCTCTTGTCACATACTTCATTTGTAAGCTCTTTGGGGCAGGGACTTTTTTGTTCTGGGTTTGTACAGCACCTAAACACAATGGGGGCCTTAGCCATGGCCGGTGCTCCTAGGTGCTGCCACATTTCAAATAACAACAAGAACCAACAATAGCAGCTCACCAGCGGTGATGGTGAGTTAACTGAGCTGAATGATTATAATTTGAATACCATTTCTTTAAAGCAAGACACTTACCAGCGGTTGAATATAGGAATTAACATTTAGCACTTCTTTAAATCAGGTGCCACGAGACCACAGAGAGGATCGACATAAGAACTCATCTCTAGCTGCACTTTTGATTTTCTTTAAGTCTTTTATCGGAAAAGAAACAAATGTAACTAGACCAGCTGCAAACATACTGTGTAAATATTAATGTCACATATCACACCTATGCCCAAGCCAAAGTGCAATGGATGATTTCTAAAATAGTTGCGCTCGTATAGGAAACTAGTCCCACCTGAAATTTAGCCAGTCGTGTCCTTATAGATTCAGGAACTTGAAGTCACACTGCTATCATGCTTTTGTTGATAGGCACTATACAGTATTTGAAAAAGTGCCATCATTTTCTTTTCATCGTGAACAAAGTACAGAATTTAACATACAATGCAAAGTAATAACATTTCCATTGCTAGCAGGAGCCACAAAAATCAAACCAGAGACACAATGCCTCTCACAACACTACAGCAAGAGCATCCTTAACAACATGCCACAAATAGTAAGCAACTTTTGAAAGAACTCCTCTGCTCTTTGAGATATTTTAAATTCAAATATAGTAAACTCGAGAGAAAGAAAGTACTTAAAGCTTGGAATTCCTATGGACATATATTCAAATAAAATGAACTTGAGCAATAGCAAAGGCTTTTTCAAACCTTTTTTTAATTTATACCCAGAAATACAGTGTTATATATTTTATGTTCCAAGCTTTTTATCTATATCACCAGCTAATGTACAGCGATCACCGGTAACGCTGAGCAATAAGTGACGTGAAGTTAGCACTCAGCAGGGAATGAAAATGAGCATTCCTGAGTCACTTTATGTTAGGTTGTCATCTCAATTCAATAACATAGGAAACATTTCCCCCCCACACACAATTGCTATTCTGTAGCATATGTGTATTATGCAGTTGTTCATATCCGCTACTGTTCTAACAAATAAGGGGAAGGGGACCAGCGTAAAGGAACTATTACTGTCTCTTCTATCTTAAGTCAAGAGACAACAAGCATAGGAAGTTAGTGCCACACATTACAATGTTTAAAACGTAGGGCTAAATCTCGAGCATGGTACATAAAGACTACGGACAACTGGGGAAGCTAGCCCAGAGCTAAATTTTGTACCTTTTCTAACAGTGAAAACAAAAGCAAACCAACTTTTTCAGTTCTGCCTCATTTTAATATTAGTTTCTCCACCTAAAATTGTTCCCATACCAGTTGCATATTGAAAAACTAGACATTTCTGACTGCGCTCATTTTAAAATACAAAAGGAAATAAAGTGCTAGAAATATTTAAAGGCTTCAGTTACTTTTTAAAAACTATCAGATATATAAATTGGAAAAGAACAAGAGTAGCATGTAAACTAATTGCATCCCTAAGGGTAGATATGCAGTAAAAGAGCATTTACCGTCCGGTATAGGTGAATTTAATTCAGAAACACTGTAAGATGCTAATGGTGCCACTCTCGCTGAATGTTTCTTCATCCTTTTAAATTGTTCTCCTAAGACGTATACTCACTTCGTCTTTAGCCTCTGCATTGCTTTTGGTCCCCAGTACAATAGTAAACACTCGGCTATGGCTGGAATCTAGTGTTGTTCTGGAGATGCTGCAGCAGGCTATGAGTACTGATTTGCTGTTTCCCTGGGAAACCATTTGCAACACATTCAAACAATGCTTGACCTCTGCTAACACTTTTCTTTCATTCCATTGTTAAGCGCAGCAGTTAAAATATAAATATATTAGCTAATGCTCTCCTTCCACTTTAAAGTGATGCAAGCCCTTTGGATTAAGGCAGTGGTTTCACATATAATATCTTCTCTCTGTTCACACAGCAGACAGGAGCTTTCTCAGTGACAACTGCAAGGGAGTTCTGCAATACAGTACAATTTTCTGGTCCCCTTATTGTGACAATATCCTACAATTCAATTAGTTGGTTTTTTTCAATAACCTTTGAATAATGTGTCTCCTAAAGGACACTAAACTCATAAAAGCCCAGGGCCACAAAATATATACTATCTATCTATCCAGCAGCTAGCTAATCTTTATACTGTAGGCATCTTCCTAGTATTTTAGGGCCCTAAACAATTGTCATAGTCTCAATATATATATAGGCCACACTTGATTTAGATTCTTCCCTGCTTCCCGTGAGGCAGCTCCTACACCTTCTCCCTTTCTTCCGTGTTGTTTGTATTGTGGCTGTGAGAAAGTTTAGTTGAAGAAACCAGTTTCCGTGTCCTTCTATGGACATATGGTGGTGGCCCGTCATATCTTGCCAACCGTCTTAGATGACTAAGGGTCTGACTCTGCCATCTTTGCTCATTTAAACAGTACCACTGAACTCCATGGGGCTACTTCAGTCAGTAAAGTACTATTCAACATTTATCTAGGTTCATGCAGTGCCAATCACCGTGGCTTAAAGAGTGCCTTGGCAAGGGTGCCAGAATCAGGCTCTATACAAGTATTTGCAAGTGGATATCATCAGTATTTTTTAATAGATTCTAAGGTCAGAAGGGACCATTGTGATCTGACCTCCTGCATAATACAGGCCTGAGAACTGCCCCCAAATAATTCCTGTTTGAACTAGACCAGATCTTTCCAAAAACATAAGTTAAAGTAGTCCATATACTTCCTATAGTAACCATGGCAGAGTGCAAGGGAATGCTGCAGGCAGGGAGGTATCTGTGCTGATTTTTCTTGGGTAAAGCTGGCAATATTCTAAGGGCCACCACTAATCATACTTCATGTCCACCACGCACGTGTGGCTTTGGTAACAACCTAGAACAGGAGTTCTGAGCCTGCGGTTTGCAATATACAGTGGGTCACAACCACTCTACCTTTCCCAGCTATGTGGGAGGAGGGCCCAGGATTGTCATGGTATGAAAGAGTTCAGAACCGTTGACCTAGAAGGCCGCATTTTAAGCTTCCTAGGGAAGGCAGCTTGTAGGAATCACAAAGTTGTTTTAGATACTTAATAAGCTACTTTGTCCAGTTGTACAATGATTAGCCCGGTTCTGCCCCCATTTACTCATGCACTGCTCCCCCACTTCAATGGGTGCTGCGGAGTAGCAGTGGGTGCACGGTACCCGACAACCCCAAGCGGTTCTTGAACAACTCCAGGAGAGGTAGATGCATCAAGGCGAGTTCCAACCTGGACTCTGATGCTTGGTGGAAGAGGGCCTGGGATCCTTCTCCCCAGCCCGCTCTTGAGTTCCCCTTGTAAAGAGCGGTGTGCTTGGGGGCAGGGGACCAGAATTGTTCCCTCCATGCACCATTACTCAGGAGGAGCTGGGATGAGCAGGGGGAAGACATAGTGTCATGACCCCACAGTCAGCCCTGCACCTGGCACAGAGTAGACTGGGCACCCCAGGAGAAGCAAGCTGCCCCATCCTAATGGATGCTGGTTTCTTGTTCCTGCTTGGAAGGGGGCTGGTGTGAAATACTATTTTAAAGAGGCACTCCTGGAAGACACTAAGGGCTGGGTGGCACCTGGCCCAGTCCCTGCCTCTCCCTTTCTATTCTCCACAATTGAATGCCCTGCACTTTCCCAAGCGTGCTGGGGCTGGCCCAACTCCCAGAACTGGTACTACTCGAGCACTTGCTAGGGGTCAGGTCTGAACAACACTTTCTGTCTCTGATAGGCATGAGCTGGCCTCCACTGTGATCATGTCTTTTCCACCGCGTATTACACTGCAGCACACAATGCAACGCTACCCACTTTTTTAACATTTATACGTACATAATAGATTTCCAGTGCTGTGTGGCAACCAGCGTTCTGAAGTTAAAATTTACAATAGATTTTCCCCCCCTCCAAAGTACAAAAAGACAACAGCCTTTATGATGGGCTCATCCCATTTCAAAGAAATTTTCCGTTATGCAAACATTTAACCATCCACTAATAAACTTCTAGTCATTCTGCATTTGCATAAAATAAACACGACATAGAGATTGTTTTAGGAAAACAACTTCTGCAAACAGGAGTTTATAATGGAGTCATTGACAAGCCTTAGCTATAGCAACATTGCCATGGGATTGTGTGTAAAGAATAGTGCAATTTCAAGCATTTCATGCCATCTCTTTCAGACAAGAGCAATACATTAACACCAGAAAGGGGCCAATGGTACAAGCCTTTGCAAATAAAATTTTGAAAAATCAGCTGTAATTGCATTTACAAAACAACTCAGGAGCCATATTCCAAAACATAAGGAACTCTTCTAGACTTACATCACAGCAGAATTTGCTTTTGGATAACAAAAGAGACTAGAAACAACGGAACAAAACTGGTACAAAAATGTCTGCATTTACTAGTTATAACTCTAGTTGCAGATTTCAATTTGAAAAGGATCAGCATCCCTGGCTGAGAAGACATGAGCTTTGGCCATCTGGTTCTGCTCCAGTTATGAATAGGCGATTGGTTTTATGTATAGGAGGTAATGTTTAGATAGGTGCTTTGATCCTGCTTGTGTGCTTTAGATTTTTATATCTGCATTGTCACTGCTGTGGGAAGGACCTAAGATCACTTGGAACAAAAGGGAGACCTGCTTTGTCTCCCTTGCCCAAAGTACATTAGTTCATGACCTCATGTTTATGCAAGCAGCAGAGTGGGGAAATATGCCTCACTCTCCCTAAATCCAACATAATTTTACCTCAACAGCTGGTGAGTTTAAGGCCAAAGTGTTTCAAAGTGACTAGTGATTTTGGTTGCCTCACTTGTGGGCACCCAACTGGTGACACCTGAAAATGGCCTGATTTTAGAGGGCGGGTGCTCGGCCCCGTCTGAAAATCAGGCCCCCTCTGAGGCATCCAAAGACTGAGGTGCCCCAAATCATTAGCCACTTCTGAAAACATTGGCCAAATGATCGACAAGAACAAAAGCTTTCCTTCCGGTGCTTTATGTAACTGGAGTATTTCTAATCTCTTCACTCAGGCTTTTCCCTGCTTGTTATAAACACTGGAAACTGTAACCCGGATAAAGTCAAAGTGCATGTTGATATACATGTATTGATATTTCAGATTTAAGGCAAAGAGATTCAAATATTAACTACAGCTCTCAAGCCACATCTAGTATCCATTTCCTTGCACTGATTTTATTGTATATGGATAATCATCAAAAAGGATTCACCTATCAGCCATATTACACAGTCCCCGTGAGCTCCAGCGGTTATCTATCTCAAATTCTTATATGGCCCCATCACCAGAGCATCTGAGCACCCCACAACCATTAATGTACTGAGACTGAGGAGCAAGGGAAGACTATTACCTCCATTTTGTAGTTGGAACTGAGGCAGAGAGAAAGTAAATGACTTGCCCAAGGTTACCCAGGAAGCCTGTAGCAGAGCAGAGATTCAAACATGAATCTCCTGAGTTGCAGGACAGAGCCACAGCCAATGGACCCACTTCCTCCACTTAAGGCTGGGACTGTTGACGGTGGTGCAGCAGTCAGTCCTTGTACTTGAAGGTGATGATGCATAAATAGCAGTCAATGTCATTTAGCCCCATATCCTGCCCCCTGCATGTGTCTCACTGCTTGAGCTGTGCCCTGGGATCTCCTCAAAGGACTGGGGAAAGAACGCTTCTCTCCTGAGGGGAGCCATTCTCTGGCTGCTATCCCAGGCTAAGAACAGGAATAACTCCTGCACCCTGTGTGCCTTGTCTCTGTGGGGGCAATAACTGGTTGATCCACACCAACCCCTCAGCTCTGCCCTTGGCCCTTCTCTGGCTTACTTCTAAATTCCTCCTTTGTCACGGTGCTCACAAGCAGAGCTGGAGTGTGGACTGCCGCACAGCCCTGCATGGAGTCCACACTGCCTGCTTCACCTTGCCCGCAGCACAGCCTGTTCCGTGACTCAGTAAATGTTATCCCAGATGGGGACACAAAGGCACAGTGATGCTAAATGACGTCCCTGAGACCCCCCAAAGACTCGGTGTCAGTAGCAGGGCTAGAACGCAAGAGTTCCTCGCTCCCAGCCGTAGTCGTAAAACATCTACACCCCAAGCCCACAAGCGAAGTGGATTGTTGCTGCTAGAAAATGCTGCCAGACAGATCATGTCCTGTTAAATCTCTGACATTACCGTGCTAACGTAACCACCTGGTGCATGCGTGTTACAGATCCTCATCAATGCCAGATCTACGCCCTCGAGGAGTCTGTTACGGCCCCAGCTGGAGAACTTTGCCTCTTTAGCTCAAACTGTAGCAGCTCATGTTTTTAACTCTGGCGATCCCCAATGCAATCCTTGATGAGTCAGTCAAGATGGCAGCCGTCACACTAAATAGTTTTAAAACTGCATTTTGATGGCAGTAACATGGCAATCACTTTTAACTGGCCTTGGCCACCAGCCAGAGGCGCTGGAACAATTCATACAGTGGGGATGCTGAGAGCCATTGAACCAAATTGTAAACCCTCCATATAATCACTTCAAAGCAGGGGAGTGCGGCAGCCCCCCTAGTTCCAGCATCTATAGTGCCAGCCATGAAAAAATATGAACACGAGTTTCCGATATGAGGTTAGATGCTACTGGGATGGACAGGTGCACTGCAGCTACCCTGGGTGTACCTTTTGTTGTACCTCTGCCAAACCATAGTCAGAAGGCTCACCCCACGTTCTTCCCCCATTTTCTATGACCTCCAATACACTTCTACAACGGCATAAGGTCACATACACTTTCTCGTGCCCTACACTGAGCTCCCCCTTGGCTGTTTCTGCGGGAAAGAGACTTCAGGGGGGGAAATTCTGTAGCGTCTCCAACACAGTTTCGTCTGAATCGGGCGCAATTGGGATGGGGAAGGAATATTGCTGCCTTGTGGGACAGCCAGCAGCTCTGCCCCATAACCAGTGGATCTTAGGGAAACTGCAGGAGGGCAGCGCCATCTGCACAGAGGCCCTGCCTTTCCACACCAGCTCTCTAACAGTGCTGCTGCAATGGAACTGGCTGCCAGAGCTTTCCCAAAACGCCAATACCTCTGAAGTGGGTATAACCGGGGCGCAATCAAACCAATTCTTATGGGCTGAATAACTGATGGCAACCTGCCTGCCCGTGCACAGTGCAACGGGACTCTGAGCCTGCAAGGGGAAGCCAATGAACTGCCCTATGGGGGAGGAATTGCAGCGACCAAACAGCTGGCAATTATCTGTCTTTTAGCTGGCACCTAGCTCACTGTTACAGTATCTGTCCCAGGAGAGGATCAAAGGTTCCCCCTCAGCCTGATAGAATTTAGCTCTAACTTGGCTACAAATACCCTCCCCGCCTTGGGTCAGGGCTAGTCGATGGTCCAGCATTGATTCTGTGATTAATATAATTTCCAAAAGCACCTCTGTCACCCTTCATTAATCTGCAGCTCACAGGAGTATGTTGTATATTATACTCGCTATCAAATGGTTAGTGGAAATATGGATAACACTATAACTACACACAGGGCCGGCTCTAGGCACCAGCAAAACAAGCTGGTGCTTGGGGCGGCACATTTTTAGGGGCGGCATGGCCGGCGCCAGAATGCCCCCCCTAAAAATGTGCCCCGGCCGCCCTAGCTCACCTCTGCTGCTGCTGCCACGGCGCGCGAAACAGCTGATTCGCGCGCCGCTACTCGCCCTCCCTCCCAGGCTCTCAAACCTGGGAGGGAGGGGGAGAAGCGGCGCCCGCACTGCGGCCACTCAGAGTCTCCTCCTCCCTCCCAGGCTCTCAAACATCAAACCTGGGAGGGAGGGGGAGATCCCGAGCGGCCGCGGCGCTCGAAACAGCTGTTTCGCGCGCCGCTGCTCCCCCTCCCTCCCAGACTTGAGAGCCTGGGAGGGAGGGGGAGAAGCGGAGCGCGAATCAGCTGTTTCGCGCACTGCGGCGGCTCGGAGTCTCCCCCTCCCTCCCAGGCTCTCAAACCTGGGAGGGAGGGGGAGACTCCAAGTGGCCGCGGCGCGGGCGCCGCTTCTCCCCCTCCCTCCCTCCCTCCTAGGCTTGCGAGCCTGGGGGGAGGAGGCAGGGCTGGGGATTTGGGGAAGGGGTGGAGTTGAGGCGGGGCCGGGGGTGGGGTAATTAAATAAGGGGGGGAGCGGCCAAAATTGTTTTTGCTTTGGGCGGCAAAAATCCTAGAGCCGGCCCTGACTACACATACTAAGGGCCTGCTGCAGAGCTCATTGAAGTCAAATGAAAGATCTCCATTGACTCCAATGGGCTTTGGATCAGGCCCCAAGTCTCTCAAGGGAGTCTTTGTTGCCTGAATATCATTAATACGATAGCTACGTGAAATGCACCATGTATAGATCCGTTGAGATTGGCTGGTCACTCAGCAGCCAGTTGCTAGACTATCAATATGAGACACTTACGTTTCACTGGCTGTTTTAGGCTGAGCATGAGTTTCAAGATGACAGGCGAAAGGGCCGTTATCAGTTCATTTTATGTTGTTGGAATATAAAAGAGATGAATGGCACAAAAGAGAAAAAACAATGCAAAGAGAGACAAAAACAGCCATAGCAAACAAATGCAAAGAAAGGGGATGCTAGGTTTTGGTATTAGATATAATTGCAGACTAAAGCAGTGTAGTTATGAATCTCACTCCCCGTCTGGGAAAATCATCACAAAGAACTTTCAAGTGCAAAGCGCATTGTGCGTGCAACAGATCTGAAAAGCGAAAGCTGTTCCGAGCAGCAGGCTCTGTTTTCAGTGGAAAGGATCGCAAACCCTGCTAGCTGTTTCAATTCATCCCAACCAGGCTAAGAGCCAAACCCTGAATTCCTTACTCAGTCAGAACTCCCATTGGCTTACAGATCCTTTCAGCCAGGGCCAGCTCTGGCTTTTTTGCCTCCCCAAGCAAAAAAAAAATCGGGGCGGCCAGAACGGCAAAGCAAAAAAAAACCGAAGCGGCAAAACAGGGGGGGGGGAGAGAAGAAAAAAAAAAACCTGTGGTGCGTCCGGAGCAGCAAAGCAGGGGGAAAAAAAAACCTGTGGGGCGGCCGGAGCCAGGGTGCAGGGGGACTCCTGGAAAAGGGGGGCAGCCAGGGCTTCAGCGGGGTGCTCGCCATGCTGCCCCGACTGCCGCGCCGCCTGCCGGGAGAGCTCCGCGCCGCTCCGGTCGGTGGGGAGGGAAGGACGCGGGCTGCCCTGCCGGGCTTGCCACAGACCTGGCACCAGCTGGGGCAGATGGAGTGCGCAGCCCGCTCCCAGCAGGGCGCTCCCCTCCTCCGCACTGCTGCCCCCTACAGGGCGGCCGGATCGGCGAACAACAACAACAAAAGCGGCTGTGCTGCCCTAGGATTGGGCAGAATGCCGCCCCGTAGAATCTGCCGCCCCAAGCACCAGCTTGCTCGGCTGGTGCCTGGAGCCGGCCCTGCTTTCAGCTCACCCAATACAGCTTTCCAACAGGATGGCATTTTCCTTTAGTGAGCAATGGATGCATATACATCATACAGATGTCAATCGCCACTCCCACCGACTGATGCTGCCAGGCACAATCCACTCTACTCCAGCAAGTGCTCTCAGCACCATAGTCACATGGCAATAACTACTCAAATTATCACGGGCTGCTTCTCCACTCTCCTCGCTGCCTATAGGAATCAGCTGTTCACTGAGTTTTAGTCCTATCTTTAGTCACACTGATTGTCTATAGGCCTGACCCTGCAAACATGTACTCATGTGGTTAACGCCTTACTCATGTGAGTAATCCCATTGCAATCAGTGTAGCAATGGTGTAAGAGCTAGTCTTGTGAGCAGAAGCAGCATTGGGCCCCAGAGTTGTGTTAATGATTTAAAACATTTTAATGTAACAATTAAAAAATAACTTGTATGTAAGAAAGTCACTGCACTCACTGTCATTCAACAGCCAGTTGCTAGACTATCACATGTATGTAGCTTATTTAAAGGGCCAGGTCCCTCAGATCAGACTCCAGTTGATTTTGATGAGAGTTACATGTACAGATTGACTGCAGGATCTGGATCTCTTCATATTTTTAACCATATCCCTCAAAGTCAATCTCTGCATAACTGGTTACATACGCAGAAGTGCTCTCCCGTTCACCAGCTGAGCTCTTATGACCTAAGAGCACAATCTGGCCCTGGCCGGTGCTGCTATGCAGATCAGGGATGATGCTTCGTGGGTCTTCTGCTCTAAGAATTTTGCAAGCCAGCGCAGGATTCCATGGAGTAGGTGGAGTAAAGTCCCCGCACCGCTAGCACAGCACGCTGATGACTGCAGTTTACTCACTAGGCGCTTGATCGAAAGCCCAGTGAAGCTAATGACTTTTATGGTCTTTGGCTTAGGGCCTAGAAGGCTGACAGCTACACACTTCCTCAGAAGATAGGAAGATCACCCTATCTGGAAGACCACAACTTTCAATGAGGTGTGAAGGCTGGCACGCATTAAGCACCAGGGAAATATTGTGCCCTGTTATTTGCACACGGATGGGATAGAGTTAAAAGCTCTTCCGCGCCCTTAAACATATTGGAGCGACAGAGGACAGGGTCGAGCCCCTGCTATGTAGCATCATAAAGAGCTAAACAAACGATCACAGAGTGAATATCAGAATGAGATAGAGGAGCTTGGGGGAGCATTGTGGAAATGGAACAACCAAAATCTGATCAAATTTAGCAACTTATTACTCCAGTTCCTGGACAGGGCCTAGCTACAAATCACTGCACCTCTGGATGTTCTCAAATTGCCAGAGAATCAGGATCACGTAGAATTCCTACTGCTGTGAACAAAGGCAGTAAATACAGCCAAGTGAGGCATTCTGTGCCATAAATATGAATGTTCAAGGGCTCATTCTACTCAAAAGTGGTGTTGCATGCTCTTCGGCCATGTTGCCAGGATGGACAAAAACTTGCCAGCACACTGTGCTCTCAAATTCTGCACTGATGCCTGTCATAACTATAAAGGGAAGGGTAACAGCTGTCCTGTGTACAGTACTATAAAATCCCTCCTGGCCAGAGACTCCAAAATCCTTTTACCTGTAAAGGGTTAAGAAGCTCAGGTAACCTGGCTGGCATCTGACCCAAAGGACCAATAAGGGGACAAGATACTTTCAAATCTTGTGGGGGGGGAGGCTTTTGTTTGTGCTCTTTGTTTGGGAGTTCGTTCGCTCTTGGGACTGAGAGGGACCAGACATCAATCCAGGTTCTCCACATCTTTCTAAACAAGTCTCTCCTATTTCAAACTTGTAAGTAAATAGCCAGGCAAGGCGTCTTAGTTTTACTTTGTTTTCTCAACTTGTAAATGTACCTTTTACTAGAGTGTTTATCTTTGTTTGCTGTACTTTGAACCTAAGACTAGAGGGGAGTCCTCTGGGCTCTTTAAGTTTGATTACCCTGTAAAGTTATTTTTCATACTGATTTTACAGAGATGATTTTTACCTTTTTTCTTTAATTAAAAGCCTTCTTTTTAAGAACCTGACTGATTTTTCCTTGTTTTTAGATCCAAGGGGGTTGGATCTGTATTCACCAGGAGTTGGTGGGAGGAAGGAGGGGAATGATTAATTTCTCCTTGTTTTAAGATCCAAGGGGTTTGGATCTGTATTCACCAGGGAATTGGTGAAAGGTTTCTCAAGGCTTCCAAGGGAAGGGAATTAGCCTTGAGATGGTGGCAGCGGACCAGAGCTAAGCTGGTAGTTAAGCTTAGAAGTTTTCATGCAGGCCCCCACATTGTACCCTAAAGTTCAAAGTGGGGATACAGCCTTGACAATGCCAAAGGGATGCATGCCATGACCCTACCTGGCACCACCCATGGAGTCACCCCACAGATTCATGGATTTGCAAGACTGAGCCAGATCTGGGAACTTGACTACAGGGCTGGCTCTAGCATTTTTGCTGCCCCAAGCAGCACAAAAAAAAAAAAAGCAAGCCACGATCACGGCGGCAGCTCTACCGCCGCTTCATTCTACGGTGGCAATTCGGCGGCGGGTCCTTTGCTCCCAAAGAGAGTGACGGCCCTGCTGCCGAATTGGCCGGATGTGCCGCCCCCCTCTTCATTGGCCGCCCCAGGCACCTGCTTGCTAGGCTGGTGCTGGCCCTGCCTGACTACATGGTGTGATGCCATCAGCAAGGCTGGCACAACGGTCCTCATAGAGGATGCATGGTTTCCTTTTGTTGCACCCAATTCAATAATATAATTGAGATATACCTATCTCATAGAACTGGAAGGGACCCTGAAAGGTCATTGAGTCCAGCCCCCTGCCTTCACTAGCAGGACCAAGTACTGATTTATGCCCCAGATCCCTAAGTGGCCCCCTCAAGGATTGAACTCACAACCCTGGGTTTAGCAGGCCAATGCGCAAACCACTGAGCTATCCCTCCCCCCATTATTAAGGGTGATGAAATGCATTAGGTATTTGCAGGAGCGCCGCCAGCTTTTCTGCCACCCTAGGTGGCAGAAAGTCCTGCCCTGAAATGCTGCCCCCACAGAGGCGGCGGAAGGTCCTGCCGCCGAAATACCACTGCGGTCGCCGCCCCCCAAATTGTAGCACCCTAGTCAACCGCCTAGGTCGGCTAATGGGTTGCACCAGCCCTGGGTATTTGATTGTAAATTAAAGCAACGTAAACACAGTCATTGTGTCATAAACCAAAGGGCAGCTATTGGCAGTCTCAGCAGCGAGGCTGGGAAATGACCAGAGGCAGAACGACCGTCTCAGTGCCAGAGGCTGACCCACTAGGTTGGGTTTGGGAGTGGGAGTTATGCGGGGAGGGACGATCGCTGTTCCCATTACCCAGGGCTCTCTACCATTTATTACCCAGGGCTCTCTACCTCTCACCAGCACTCAGACCCCAGTTATGCAGGTACTTACTCTAACGGTCAGAGGAGGGAGGTTCTGGAACAGGCTTCCAATCGGAGTCGTGGGGGCAAACCACCTAACTAGCATTCCAATGGAGGTTGATAAATTTACCAACGGGGTTATGTGATGGGGTTGCAGTGATCCTTTCCAGTTCTATGGACCTGAAGCACACGCCTAACTTCAAGCAAGTCCCTCTGAAGTCAATGGCAGTATTCATGTGCTTAAATAATTTGCAAAAAGAACAGGAGTACTTGTGGCACCTTAGAGACTAACAAATTTATTTGAGCATTGTTAGTCTCTAAGGTGCCACAAGTACTCCTGTTCTTTTTGCGGATACAGACTAACGCGGCTGCTACTCTGAAACCTGTCATTAAATAATTTGCTGAATCAAGGCCAATAAACCCAGCACTGTGTGGCACAGTGCTATTGCAAGGAATTGTGTGCCTCTCCGGATTGTGCTCGAAAAGACAACTATATTTTTGATGCCATACAATACAAATGCATTGTAACCTATTGATAAGCTTTCCAAGTATGGATTATAGAAATGAACCTAGTTAATGGCACTGACGGAACATTTCCTGCTCCATGCCATTCACTTCAGTGGCAGCCAATGCTATTGTTCGGGACATCCTATAATACCTCCTTGGAGATACAGTGCTGCTGCTGAAGGCCTTGCAACCTGATTGTGTCCATTTGGGCTTTCAGAAGTATTAAATGAGCGGCTGCTACATGGATGACCATTGTGATTCTCTGGCTTAGACCACGGCAAAATCGTGAGTTTTTCAGATGCACATCAACCCGTGTTGCGCACTGGATACTAGGGGTCTGCTCCTGAAGTCATTGAAGGCAAGAGCAAAACTCCCACTGATTTCAATGGTGCAGGATTGTAAGCTACTAAATACAGTTCTGTGTATGTTATCCAATAATGACAACCCCAAGATTTTAAAAATCATGCATCAGGTCCCCAAAAAACCCTGAGACTGGCTTAGAAATCATAAGACTTGTAAAATAATCAAATGAGGTTCTTTTTATATGTTTTCTGGGGTTTTAAACTTTAGGATTCACATTTTCAAGCCTTAACCTGCAACCATAAGGGCTAGAAAGTTACTTGAAAACAAAAATAAAGCTGATTCTGATGTGATAGGGTGACTCCAGGAACTGGGGGTTTGAGAAAAATACCAATTATTGTGAGAATTGCAATAAAATAAAAAGAGTTGGCAGCACTGGTATTGCGGGGGGCACTGAATTTTATTTTAATATGAAAGTATATGCTTCTATGACATGGTTTCCTGCGATAGCAGGGGGCTGCACTTGATGACCCAGTCCTGTGTTCCTATGAAATAATTATAAGGTAAGAAATACTAACCTGTGGCGCAGATAAGAATCCAAGGATGTTCCAAAAATATGAATCTGTGTGTGGAAATCCTTTCTTTGATTTTAATAGTTGGTGCTAAATGCTTTCACAGTCAGCCAATGCCAAATGTATTTTTAGTATCTCGGCATCACCTAAGGTTACACCAAGCTTCAGTTTTGACAAAGGTACCACAAAAATCTCAGCTATTAGAGACTCATCAAGATCCACATTTTAAAGGGGTAAGCAAGAAAAAAAAAAGGGAGAGAGAGCGAGAGATGCTTAAACAGTAGGAAAATAGATCTGAGCAGAATTTTAGAGCTCTTATTTAAGCCACACTTTGGGTATGTCTACACTGCAATAAAACCCCCATGGCTGGCCCAGGTTAGCTGACTCTGGGACAGGGGGAGGGTCCCAGAGCCCAGCTCCCGCCTGATCCCAAATGTCTACACTGCAATTTTATAGCCCTGCAGCCCCACCCTACGAGCCCGACTCATCTGCCATGGGCCTGCTGCCAGTGTTTTATTGCAGAGCAGACAAACCCTTTGATTCCTGTGCTCAGAGCCTCCCTTAGGCCGACCCGGCTCTGCTGTCCTAATCCTGAATCAGCAGGGCTGACGTCAGCCTCCCGTCTTCACTAATACCCTGTGACGGGGCCAGAGCAAGAAACTCATGGGTGACACGTCCACAAGGTGACCCTAGGCAGTGATGACAGAACTATCCATAGACGCCATTCAGCCAGTGAGAACCCACACACGCAATCAGCCATCTAAGATGTCCCATTGAAATCAACGGGACGACCACTTTTGTAATAATTATTGGCCAAAGTGAGGGTCTGTGGGATCAGGCTCCAGCTTCTGGCAAACTGTCATTGGGCGTCTCACCAGGGCACAGTCTGGGAGCCTTTGCTTTAAGTGTGCCTGCAATTCAAAGGTTTATCACATTTAGAGAGATTATTAATATTAGCAAGGCAATTCAGTAGCGCACCGGCAGCAGAATACAGAGTGAGTATATGCTAGAAAGACCGTCCCTTGCATCAATAGGAATAAATCCGTTTTATTAATTTCCAACATACGGTACTGAATCTCTAGACATCATAATAAAATCGGAAGCCCAGCACATAAGTTATTTGTCAGGGAAAACTTCTTAGCTGTAATTGAATGTCAAATAATTATTTGCTTCCCTGAAGTTTTATTAACAAAACCGGCACGAGTGAAATAAGCTGTCTGCATTTCCTAATTCTGTAATTATGAAGTGCGTCTTCTTTATCCGATGAGAACCTCTGTGTTGAAGAAACTTCTGTTCTGTGCTTGTCATGCTGACAGTAGCGCATGTCAGTGCTATGATAAATCTCTTCCCATACTTGCATATATTTTAAAGACTCAACAATTAATTAGACAGCTGAGAGCATTCTTGAGTACCTTAATAAAAAGAGAGTATCAGACGAGAAGAACCCAATGGCTGGCTAGCTCCATGGGACAAGTATAAGTGCGCTTCACAGCACCTTACTGTAGAAGAGTTTGGGAGAGCGCGGCAAGCTTGCAACTTCTCATGTGCCACTTGCACCGTCCCTAGATGGCACCGCAGAGTCATTTTCATTTTGACCAGTGGAAATGTAAACTTTCTACATTTAAAGTTATCACGCTGGTGATGTAACATTTTACAGTGATAGAACATCATCACCGATGTGGCATAATGGTTACAAATGGCACAATAACCTTTAAATGCTTTGGCCAGTTTTCAAAAGAATCTAGTGATTTTGGGTGCCCAACCGGAGACACCGTAAGGGGGCCTGATTCACAGAAAGCACTGAGCACTCACCCTCTACAAATCAGCTCCCTTCAACGTGTCTCAAGTTGGGCATCCAAAATCACTTTTGAAGGTGGATTTTTGTTTCTCTCTTTCCCTTCTATTCTCTCTCTAAACAGTTGCATCACCTAAGCACCTAAGCACAACTGAACCAAGGAACGTTTTCTGTTGAACGGGGCAATGAAAGAAATGCATCATGAACAGAGAATGAAAACTGGAAGGAGGAATGTTTAGCAGCGGGGGAGAATCACCATGTGACTATCTATTTATTTTACATCCAGAGGACATGAAGCATCCAGGAAATGTTCTTAGAAATATCCATGGGTTTTATAAAATGGAAGATTCTAGACACCGAAGTAAAGACTAGGTAAAAGACTGGGGAATCAGGTCCTTACAATGTAAAGGGAACTGGAACAGACTGTGTTGTGTCTTGATTTGGCTTCAAGGAATTAAGAATTGAGTCCTTGTTAACTATACTATGCTGTATCTTTTAGGAAGGGATCCAAGCCACAACGTTCTGATCCAAACTTCCACAAAGGTTGGCGATGTTTGGATGAAGGTTTTTGGTTTAGGCTGAGTGCTACTCTCTTTATTGCCAGAATTGATGGCCTTGGTTAGTCAAGATAGGATTGTTTTTAAAAATTTATCTGATGTCAGGGGAAGCTTACCTATGTAAACATTCAAGCTATGTTTACCCAGTAATGAAAAAATAAGGGGCCAGATTCTCAGATGGTGGAAATCAACATTGCTCTGTTGGAGTCAATGGAGGAAGTCAGAGGTGAGAGTCAATGGAGCTAAAAAGGATCTGCACTGAAAGACCCTTTTGCCCATGTGAAGCAACGGATTTCTGCATGGCTGTAAGAGCCTGCCCATGCTGACCTGACTGCAAGATCCGTTTTACTTTACATAGGCAGCACCACAGAATCCCGACTTGGACTTACACCCTTGGTGAGCAAGGCCCTGATCCTGGAAACACGTACATAGGAGCATAACTTTACTCGCACAAGTAGCCCCATTGAAGTCCATGGTGCTTCAGTGTGTGCAGGATTGGGGGTCTCACTGATTTATGGGAGATTAATCCTCATGCCTTTTCCTGCGTGTAAACTGCAGAATTTGGCTCATTTTTTCAAAAAAATAATTTTTGGAGTTAAAAAAGAAAAATTAGGAGCCATCGGGTGTTACAGAATTTTCCCCTGGAAAACAATCATTCCTCTGCAAATTATTTGAAAATGCAAATCTCAATTTTAAAAAATCCCTGAAATGTAGAAATTCATAATGTCAGTGTTAAATATTATCCAATTTTTTCTGCACAAATCTTGTCTAATCTTCATATAACCCTTCCTAATACCTTTCGGTGTAAATTTCTCTTACATTCAACATTTGAATAGCAAGACAACAAAGACAGCATAGCAACGTCTACTAAACAGCATTAGGAGATTAGAAAAGGATTAACTGGTAATGACACAAAGACAGTTTGAGCATTATGCAATCACCATGATTAGTCTGATTTTTAATATTCTCACAGGGTCAGACGTGGGGACCCTTACTCAGATTGAGCAGTACCCCACTCCATGAATAGTCCCACGGAGCAATGGAGTAAAGTGTTACTCAGTGGGAGTAAGGGTGTCAGAACCTGATCCCTAGTCTCATGGCTAAGGGCTGGCCTTCCCACCCAAGATCCTTGGAAGAGGAAGCAGCGCTGGGCACTGGTTCCCTGCGTTGTCTGTGCGATGCTTCCCAGGAACACCTAGCATGAGTGGCACCTTGCTACCATCTCCTTTTAGTGTGAGGAAGCCTCATCTGTGCCTACCAGGGGTCAGCTCCCTGACTCCACCAGCCACGTGCTACACAAACCCTCCCCTCTCCGCTGCTGTCCCTCTGGAGGTTGGCGATAGGCGCATTTGAGATTCTGAGCATCTCTCTGGAATGTCCAGCTCCTGGTCCACTGGACACTCAGAATTCACAGGTCTGCTATTCAAAGCGTACCACACCCCAGCTTCCCAGTCTCCCCTCGCGGTCACCACTCCGCTTAACACACTGCACTTGGGTAAGTTTACAGTGAACACAAGAATACGTTTATTTAACAAAGAACAGAGATTCGAGGAGGAATAAGTAGAATGAATGGAAACAAATGGTTACATAGAAAGTAAAATCATAACACACATTCTAGAGCCTACCCTTGTCTAGCAAGATCTTTTCAGGTCCTGTAGCATTTCTCTCGCCCCAAAGTCTTTCTCCCAGCGTTGTACAGCCTGGTAGGCTGTGATCCTCCGTTCATAAGACATGCACGCTGGCAATTTGTTTCCTAGCTTAATAGTACAGGTACACCCGGGACCCGTAGATATATTCCAACAATTTATTGTCTGTACTTGAGAACAAGACACCTGCCACCCACCCCTGGCTGCTGGTTTTTTCCTGTACACTTCTTTCTTGTAGATTTTGCAAACTTTGATTAGCTGGTGGTTCACATTTTAAGACACACAATACAGAGTGGTCAGCCAGGGGGTAAGTGTCTCCTACCCTTTGCCTGAACAGAACCTGTTCATCACTTTCTGCTGACCTGTCTTAACTTACCAACTTTAAGAACATAGTTTTCATTATAAATACGTAACTCCTTAAATATCATCTGTAAATTCATCTCGCAATGATTAGGATGACCAGAGTGGACTGGCTATTGGTAGAGACCTCCTTTGATGCATTATTATGCAGACGTTGGACCCCAGGGATCGCTGTAAATCCCTCTGCATCCCTTATGCCATCTGCCAGTTAGCATCAAGGGGACACTGGGACACTGTGAGCCTATCACCTGAATGGGCGTGTGTGGCATGGGCTGATGGCACAAAGCAAGGCAGGTTTTCCCAGATGGGACGGGCTTTACATTCGCTTACAGTGACAATCTCCCCTTTGAGGCATAATTTTATGATGATAGCCAGGAAAACTTGCCTCTCAAAACAAAAGCCCCTTTCATGGTAACGAGACACACTAAAGGGCGTCCTTGCTCTTTAGCCTTGGGCCACAATCCTGCCTCGTTTGTAGTACTGTGATTCAGGTGCTTTCCCGGGGATAAGACAGAGGAATTCTCAGACCCAGAGGCAGTGAATCTGCTTCACAGGCGCTTCTTCTGCATTAACAGCTGGAAAGGCCTCTGCAAACCCGTCTGCCCCCACTTCTGTCCCTGAGAGTGGAGGAAGTAAAATAGATCCTGCAGCCCAGCCCCACACCAGCCCTTCACAGCCCTCCTGCACAGCTGAGCACCCTGGTGCACACTCCAGGGGCAGACACCTCAGATTCTCACTCCACCCCTCACGGAGAGGAGCCACACTGGTTCCATTTAGAAAGGGATCTGCACAACTGAGGAGTGGCAGTGCCGGGTTAGGAAGCTGCCTCTTTGGGAGCACAAGACTTGATCCAATGCCCACACTGAAATCAGTGGGAGTCTTTCCATTGACTTCACTGGGCATTGGATCAAGCCTATAGTGCGACATGGCTTGGACCATGACTCTACACGCTGAACAATTAATCAAAGGACACCTCAGGGCCCTATGATAAATTTACATTCAAATGCACTTTCAGTCAACCCCCCCTCGCAGGACAGACAAAGACAGAGGAGATCATCCTCGTACTCTGGGTGACGTTCTTTGCACCGAAGATCCGCGCAGAGCCGTGCTCTCTGCTTTAAAAATCAGCCTTTAACTTTAAACAAATTATACTCAGCCAAGCATACAAACCCAAGCCAGTTCATTGCGATGGGGTAGGGTATTGATCTGGTGGCGTTTTCACTTGTCAGCTATAAATCAGATGCAGCCGCGGGATTTTATTAAGTTATCACCAGGGCCCATATTCCAATTAGAAAGCAGGCTGCATTAGTGTCCCAAAACAATGAATTCTGCGCAGGTGTGCTCCCAAGACGTCCCGTGATTTGTGCCTAACAGCGAGCAGTGCCGTGTGCAGGGCTTGAGTCCAAAGACAGTATTTCCTTTTAAAAAATGGTGTGCCAACAAGTTTCACTTTTAAATTGCTTGGCAGGAAGATAGGAATTGCCAGAGCAGATCAGAGCAGGGCTTTCCGCCTAGCCCTGCGTGTTATCTCCAGCACTGGCCAGCAGCAGATGCTGGACTAGGCAGTTATAGAATAACCTCCTCAAAGGGAAAGTTTCTTCCTAACCCTGTTACTTAAGCCAGGTCCCCTATCCCCCGTGAAACAAGATGGTTTAGATCCTTCTCTCAAACTCGTGGTGTTTGGAATCTGTATTATTGCGACGGGAGTTGCACGGTTTATTTCTTTCCTTCCTACATCATAAAAAGAAGCCGTTTTTCAGATGAAACCTGGCAAGCCATTTGTCCTGTCGGTTGACTTGCAGCCAAACCGTGGCAGCTCATTCCTGAGTTGCACAGAGGGGGCTGCATGCCAGCCTCGCCACATTTGGGCCACTCAAAAGCGCCGTACTCAGCACACAAAGGGAGTATGCCCACTGCACCAACCTATACCAGGGCTCCGTTCTATGGCTGGTTAACTGTTGTCAAGAGGGCAGTGGGATTGCCAAGGTGTGTGACCCTTGGATTTACAGCATAAAGTTCCTTAATAATACTACCTAGTTCTTGTACAGTGCTTTTTATCCATAGGTCTCAAAGCACTTTACAAAGGGTAGTATCAGTATCCCCTTTTACAGAAGGAGAAACTGAGGCACAGAGTGGTGAAGTGACTTACCTAAGTTCACCCAGCAGCTGCTCGGACTAGAACTCAGGCCTTCTGAGTAGAGCACTTCAAGAAAGATGTGGAGAAATTGGAGAGGGTCCAGAGAAGAGCAACAAGAATGATTAAAGGTCTTGAGAACATGACCTATGAAGGAAGGCTGAAAGAATTGGGTTTGTTTAGTTTGGAAAAGAGAAGACTGAGAGGGGACATGATAGCAGTTTTCAGGTATCTAAAAGGGTGTCATAAGGAGGAGGGAGAAAACTTGTTCACCTTGTTCACCTTAGCCTCTAGGATAGAACAAGAAGCAATGGGCTTCAACTGCAGCAAGGGAGGTCTAGGTTGGACATTACGAAAAAGTTCCTAACTGTCAGGGTGGTTAAACACTGGAATAAATTGCCTAGGGAGGTTGTGAAATCTCCATCTCTGGAGATATTTAAGAGTAGGTTAGATAAATGTCTATCAGGGATGGTCTAGACAGTATTTGGTCCTGCCATGCGGGCAGGGGACTGGACTCGATGACCTCTCGAGGTCCCTTCCAGTCCTAGAATCTATGAATCTAGTCCACACTGCCTTCCATGTGATCCTTGCACTCTCTGGCCCACTGTCCCCCTATGCAAGGGCTGCCCACCACCTGTCTTTAACATTCAGCTAGAGTTCCCAACCTATTAGAATGCCAGGGTGCCGCTGGCTGGCAGCGTGACATGCTGCCCGCACCCTTCCGTGAACAGTTCTGCCAGCTGTTCTCAGAACCCTTGCCTCCGGAAAGACGGCGGCGTGTACCTCTGTGAGCTGCCACCTACAAAACCACATCGGGCCGGCGTGTTTGTGACTAGACTGATAACCCCATGCAGCGGCAATCGCAACACTGCCGAATAGAGACGAGAGCGTTTGGGATACTGGAGGAGGAAGGGCTGATACTGCATGATTTGGAGAGGGGGCAGGGAAGTAGCAGAACAGCAGCCATGGGACATGGCAGGCTCCCTTTGGACAAGGGCGATTAGTCAAGGAGGAACCCACCCAAAAATTACCATAGTGACTCCCCCCGTGTGGCTGCAAGTCACTTCCTGGAGGGGGGGGGGTTGCCTCCAGCACTGGGTGGAGGACATGGTAGAGCAGGTCCAATGGGAGCTGTGCTACCATGAGACAGCAGGAAGTCGCAGAGGTCCTGGGGCCGTGCACAGACTGTTCTGCCTCTGGCTGGGTGTCTCAGGGTCAATGTGGTGCTCGTTTAGGGGTCTGGGAGACACAACTCCGATTTTTTCATTCACCTCAGGGACGGCAAGTGGCCTCGAGTCACAATGGTTCCTTACCAATGCAGCTTCCTGTGAGAGGTCAGCCAAACATGGATCCTTTTATCCTACCCACACCAAGCCTTTTGTGGTTTTGATACAAAGGATACAAACTTAGGTTAGCAGGGCTCACATGAGTGCTCTAACTGTGCGGCTAGCGCTTTGAAACTGGGTCTCCTTTGTATCAAACTCCCCTCTCCTTATCTCAACCAGCATTTTCAGTTTGCAAAAGCAAAGCCACCCTGGTGAGGTTTGGCAAACCTCTCACACAGCCCCTCTGCTCATCTCTATTTACTGCACATGCCAAGTCTTTCCTTCTCTCTCTAAATAAAGTTATTTCAGAACAGCCTCTATCCAACTATTACCGGCAGAGGTTGCAATTACAGGAAACAAGCTAGCTTGACTTTATTTCCAAAAGCCATTACTGAGAGTTTCACTCCACTTGTTCTTTTATCTCCACTTCTCTTTTATATATTCCTTGCTCACTCTCTCTTTCCATCATGGGACTGTGATCACAGAATATCAAGAGTGGAAGGGCCCTCAGGAAGTCATCTAGTCCAACCCCCTACTCAATCCTCAAATGCCCCCCCTTCAAGGATTGAACTCACAACCCTAGGTTTAGTAGGCCAATGCTCAAACCACTGAGCTATTCCTCCCTACCCCCCCTTCACTTCACAACGCAACACAACACAACACAACCCTCTATCTCTGTGCCAAAAGCAACAACACTGGTGCTGAAGAGCAGTCAGTGGTACCCCCATAGCCCCATCTGAAACCAGGCTTTTACCCACGTTAGCAAATCATTCTTTAAACTGATTTAAATAGTTGCAGCTAAAAGAGCTGCTGCTTTGGTTTGACTCGCCAGAGTGTCTTGTTCCACCCCTGGGCTTGGTGCAGGAAGCCAGTGGGAGAGTAAAGGACATTTCAAACCACCTTTGCAGTATCAATATTTCCAGGGTCCTGCCCAGTCTCTATAGTAAGTTACAGCAGCCTCAAAGGCTGCTCTAGCTCACATCCTGGATGCAACGTTACCCTAAGGGATTGTCTGTCTAGGTGTTACTAGTCAGAATGCAGCCCCCTCCCACTCCATCCCTGCCAAGTCCCCTGTGCCAGAGCCTGGGAGGAGGGGTGCTGCAGAGCGGGACTGGCAGCTCTCATGCAATGGGTAATTGCAAGGATCACGTCCAGCCCTTTACACAGCTCCACAGAACAGATCCAGGCCCGTGTTCTAGTGCCCTGTTGAGTCGGTCTCACAGCATTTTGGAGTGAGCAGAAGCGAGCCTCCCAGCACGGGTCAACGAACTTAGGCTAGCAAGGCTCGCATGTGTGCTCTAAAAATAACTGTGTAGCCAGCGCTTTGAAGTTGTGGCTTCGGGTGGAGCTCAGGCTCAGAAGCTCACCCCCCTTCCCTAGCCATCCAAGCCCAGGCTGCAGCCCAAGACCCAGTTTCAAAGCGCTGGCCACACCGCAATTTTTAGAGCGCTCGTGCGAGCCCTGCTAACCTAAGTATATTGGGCCAGGTGGAAGGGCTCATTCCCGCTCGCTCCAAAACTTAGACATACTCCCAGAGTCTATCAGTCTTGGACCCATTCTTCAAACCAGTTTTACAACAGTTTGGCTGGCCACATTGCTTAAGAAACTCTTGTATTATTAGCACCAGAGTGGTTTATTATTTGCTGAGCAGTGACCGCACGCGGGGAACAGTAGAGAACAAGGAACAGTGTAGGGGTCCTGCTCTCAGGCAAGTTAAAACCTAAGGGACAAATTCTGCCTTGATTGACACCCTAAGTAACCCCCCTGGGTTTAGGATAGCTGGTTTTGATCGGGCTTAAACACGTACCTAATAGGGCAAAAGCCGGTGTTAGGTGGATCCATAGGAAATTGACGCTGACTGGACTGTTCTGTCCTCAGAAAAGCTTAGAGTAATATAAAATGGTGCCAAGCTCTTCATTTGGCTCAAGAGCATACAAAAGACTTCCTGGAGGAAAACTGGCAGCTCTTGGACCAATACAGGGAATTGCTTTTGCACAAACACTACATAAAAACTCATTTGTTCCCCGTCTGCTACATTTTGTACTTCAGAGCGCAGGGGAACATGTAGCAGCCAGGGCCGGTGCAAGGAAGTTTCATGCCCTAGGCGAAACTTCCACCTTCCGCCCCCACCCCCGCGACAGCTCCCCCGACTCTGCCCTGAGGCGCCCCCCCACCCGTGGTAACTCCCCCCCCCCCCAGCCCGGGGAGCCGTGTGGCAGCTCCCCACCCCAGCTCACCTCTGCTCCGCCTCCTCCCCGAGCACGCCGCCCCCGCTCTAATTCTCCTCCCCTCCCAGGCTTGTGGCGCCAAACAGCTGATTGGCACCGCAAGCCTGGGAGGCGGGAGAAGTGGAGCAGCAATGGTGTGCTCAGGGAGGGGGCGTAGCAGAGGTGAGCTGGGGTTTGGAGCCCTGCGGCAGCTCCCCCCCACCCTGAAACACCCCTCCCCCCCTGCGGCAGCTCCCCACCCCCCGGCCCTAACTAGCATCAATCACATTGATGCTTCCCAGTATAATCAGAATAGTACTTCAGTGATGCCCATTTGCTTTGGGTTCTGTCGGGTTTCTATATGAGTCGTGGTGTTTGTTTCCTCTTCCCTTTTCACAAAGAGTTTATCAGCCTCTAACACTACAACATGCTTGTGTTTGTTTTCTGACAAGCATCTGCGCCAGTGAGCCTTGCAACTGGAAGGCTACATCCTGTTATATTTCTATAACTGCTAAGGAATACAACCCCCCCCAAGCCTCAGCTGCAACTGCAGAGCGCCCTGCGCAACTGCATAGAGGGATGTAACGATGGCTGTAAGCCAGTTGTATGTTCCCCTGATCCTGGACCAGTGTGCTTGAAGCCGCCTGAAGGCTGCTCTAACTTGTGCCATCTGCCACTGACCACAAGAGGCCATCAGAGCAGCTGGAGGTCACAGCACAGAGAAATTCCGGTTCACTAGCAGGCAGGGAAGGGAGGATCTGCAGTATATGATCTGTGCCAAAAAGGGCAGTAGCAAGAGGACCAGTGGGAAGATGTCTCAGTACGAGTGAGGAAGACAAATTGTTGGTGTCAGGAAAAAGCAAACCAGATCCTCTTGCTGCTGTAGCACGGACCCTACGTTAGCTTCACTGAACAGGCAGAGGACTCCCGGCACTCTAGTTAAAGGACACCTGAGGACAAAAGCAGATTAATCTTCAAGCACGTACCAGACACAGAGTGATTAACAGCTATGCTGTGTCTATCCATCAGTGGAGAAGAGGACGTCTCCTTTTACCCCACTGCATGCTGGGAGCAGACAGAAGCCAGGAGAAGGAGAGAAGAACAGAACGCAGAGACATTCTTTGTAATAAAACTTGGATTGAGCTAGGTAGGCCTGGAAGCAGCGGGGGGCGGGAGGGGAGGGGTCAGACTAGGCCCAGCAGCAATAAACTATCTAGGATGACATTTTGCCGATCAGTAGACCCTAGTTCTGATTCTGACTTGCTGGGGGACTTTGGATAAATCACTTAATGTCTTTGTGCTTCATTTTTTCCATTTGCAAATTGAAACAACAATTTTCGAAACGTGGGTGCCTGAAATCAGGCTCCTAAATCCATATTTGGAGACCTACAAATTAGTGGCCAGATTTTCAGATGTTCTGAGCGTCCATAAATCCCACTGACCCCCCGGGGAGCTACAGTGCTCATCACCTCTGAAAAATCAGGCAACTTGTATAAAGGCACTCGGGTTTGAAAAGTTGGGCCGCTATTTTGCCTTCCACTGAATTGTGTTTCATTTAGGATTTATACTGTGAGTGTTTTGGGCGTCCAGCTACGAACCTGAATGACAGACGAGAAGAACATAAAGAGAAATGCAAGCAGATGTACAACGAGCACTGTAAAGGACACAGAGGAAAGCAGAGCAGAGCAGAAGCAGCATGTTTCCTCAAGCAAAAAATCACATGTCCCAGAAGAGAACCAGGCAGGTCAACACATACAGCACCAGCACACAGCAAGGAGGGATCTCCTTGCAGTGAACCGACACAAAGAGGCAGAAGCAGTATGCAAGTGAGCAACGTGTCATCCAGAACTTAAGACTGAGAAAACAGGAACATGGAAATGAGAGAGAACATGGCATTTGGTTCCTCACTTAGTGTGATGTATGGACCACTGGTCACCAAATGCACACAGATGCTGTGACAGTGGAACAAACCAGATATTGAAAGCTCTGCAAAATACCACATAACTGGTGCATTATCATTTTCAGTCTAACGAATTACATTGTATTTGATCAAAACCAAAAATTTAAAAAGGCGAGGAGGATGAGAGCTGCCAAAGAACACACACAACTGGACAACTACATCACATATGCCACCCTTTCTATATTTAGATTTTGGACTCAGACACACACGGCACCAAAAGTTAATAAAATACTTTGCATTTTTTCATTAAAGCCTTTTGTCTAAGGATTTCAAAGCACTCTGCAAACACTAACTCATTAAGTGTACATACTGGTGTGAGATAGATCGGGGAAACTGAGGCACGGAGGCATCCAGTCAAATTTTCAAAAGTGACCACTAATTTTGGTTGCCTCCGTTTTTGTGGGGCCAACCTCAGGCACAAATGGAGGCACCAAACTCAATGGCCATTCTTGGAAAATGCTAACATGAGAACCCTCAGCTACCAATACGTTTAAAACTGGTGGTGTTTTCTTTTCCAGTGGCAGGTAAAAAACACGGTCATTTATTCCACAAACACAGCAGAAGCCTTTATTCCCTCCACCCAGTCTCTCTTTGGTACTTCGGAACTTTGGAAAACTCCTCCCTTGCATTGCAATAGTCAGCACCAACCTGCCCTCACTGATGGAAAAAGCCCCCCTTCCAATCTATTTTTCAGTTATTTTAGGGGACCAACCTCACTTAAAGTGACCTCAGCCTCTCCAAAATGTTACTACTAATAGATGCCTAGACTGTCTTCCAAGAAACGGTCTTGTTTTGATACTAATTTTTCGGTTCAATAGACATGCTTTTATCCCTTGGTGAACTACCTGCTGTACTTTGCAAATCTCTCCTGAGATTCTATAGCTCCCTCTTGTGACACAAAAGTATTGTTTTCCCTCACGTATAATGAAGATGTACATTTGTTGACCTTTGTGTTATCTATTCTATATCCTTGCATACACCACCCCTAAGCACAAAATCATCCTTTTGCATCAGAAATATAATACAACCCAGTGGGTCTCTTGCTAGTATCCTCATTGTAAAACCTGCAATCATGTACTTTTCATGCATCCTGCTTGCATGCAATTCTTTTCTTCCTCAGAGTCATGAATTAAGACCCTCCAAGGCAGTGTCCAATGATGCTGGGCGAACTGATGAAGCCATTTTCAAGCAGAATTCTCTGAGGTGGATTCTAGAGCTGAATGAACTAGAAAAAGGCCGCAAAGCCCGACAATCCTGCACTGGGTAAGGAGGCCAGCTGTAGTACTCTGAGTACGTTTGAAGCTAAGTTAGGAAATGGAAATTTTTACATTTTAGAGGACTGAATTATTCATTTTCCAGATTAAAGAACAAATTCCTTACGAGCTAAGAACAAGTCCTGAGAGAGAAGGAGATCAAATATAGGAGATGCCCAAACACTCTCCCTTTCTCAGATGCGGCAGCAACGCAAACATTTTGAAATTCCTGCTTTTCACAGTGCAGAAACTGTCAAGTTGTCCAACTAGATTTACATTAAAAACAATACATTTTCCATGACGGTCTCAAGATGATGCTTTTCACATGCTAGCTTGTTCTAATAGCCCCTTGCAAATTCAGAGGAGGTGAAGAGTTATGTAAGGACGAGCGGAATCAAAGCCATGCCACATATGTACCCAATCTTGCCCACAGAATATTGCTGATCTATTATTAGCTTCGGGTACTGAATGGAAACACCTTGATGCTGGGTGAACGACAGTGATAGAGAAATCTGCACTGTGCAGCTGTACTTCATAGCGAATCTTTGAGGGGTGTTAGCCTGATATTAGTCATCATAAAATGAGCTTAATGTAGTCATGTGCAAATGCAGGTAATGAGCCCTGCTGAGCAACTTGGAACTTCTTTTCAAGGTGACCTCATCCCACTCACCAGCAGAACTCTGGCTCCTGCACCAGATATATATGTGGAATAAGTCAACAGCTGGAAAATTCAAACATGGATTTTCCAGGTCTATTTTTCTTTTGTCCCTCCCCCTGTGTAGAAGGAGGTGCCAGTTACTGTTCCCTAAGGATGCTGGAGTGTGGCAAGAGGAGACAGGCTCCCCCAATGTCCCCCATACCAGCCTTGCATGGATTTCTTTCCACAGAGCCTTCTCCATAACAGGGAGACTTGGGGACAGTTATGGCCAGGGAACACACTGGTAGTGTGGTCCCAATGGAACCAGTTGGCTCAATGGGGCTCCAGACCCACTGCAGGGGCACAGCACCTCCCTGCAGAGGCGTGAAGAGAAACAGTGTAAAGGGAGGGGGAGCAGAGATTAGAAGGCTAGAAAACCTTCACAAAGGAAGCGGGATTAGAACATTGCAGAAAAGCTTTACATTAATTTCACACGCTTACAAACTGTGACTGGATGCACCCCTGTAGTCACACCCTACACACCATGGTAATCTATGTCTAGAATATGCCTTACGAGGTATCATTTGAAAACTAAGAGCTTGCTGGTCAATAATATCATGGTGAAATCTGTGTGGTAATGTTATATGTAAAGATATGAACATAAACTGAAATTATGACTGAAATGTGTTTACCAGACAAGCCTGGGGAGGCAGCAAACCCTGTTCCTCAAAGACAAAAAGAAGCTAAGGCCTCTAGTCAGGTGTCATCAAAGGTGACTGGCAATCACCGGTCAAGTGGCCATTCTTCAGCAATAGAGGGGAGCAAGAGCAGATCGACCTGCATTTTAACAAACAACAACATGGAACCTCTTCCATCACAAGATTCCATGTCTCCGTACTCACAGTGGAAGGAACTTTGTCTATGGGCAACTCTCAAGCAAATGTGTTTCAAAAGGTGACTGGACTATAAAAGTGAGGGGCAAAAACACCCCAGGTAGTCTCTCTCTCTCTCTCTCTCGTTCTTTCACCTAAGACAACAAAGGAACCAGCCCTTTGGAGGCAGATCCTGACTCAAGAATATGGTCAGGTATGTTGCTGAGAACATGTGGTAAGGATTTTACCTTGAACCAAGTCTAGTTTGTTAAGTCTTAGCTACTAGGAAGTGTTTTATCTTTATTTCTCTTGTAACAATTTCTGACTTTAATACTTTGTACCCACATCTCTCTTTGTAGTTAAATAAATGTGTTTTATTATTTAATCAAAACTAATCCAGTGTTGTCTTTAAACTGAATTGTTTGGTAACTCCAATTAAAGTAGCAAATTGTTATATAATGACCCCTTACATGAGCAACAGACCTCTAATATCTGAGCTGTCCAAGAGAAGGCTGCAGAGTGCAGACCACACGTTTTTGGGGGGAAATCCAGGACCTCAAGTGTGTTGGGGTCACCCTGCAAGTGGTAACCAAGGCTGGTGGAAGCCAGAGTGTAACTGGAGTGTTGCCGGCAGGCTACAGCTATCCACACACACTTTTTGTGAGGTACTCCAGGTTTCAGGGCAGGTGGTGACACAGCCCCTCACTGGCCTGGATTACACCCCAGAATGTGATACAAACACTTTCACTTTCATTAAGAAGCATTCTTTTCATTGTCATCGTAGATCAGGTTTTCTCTCTCGCTGACAAGCACAGTAACCTCCTACAAACACACACACATGTTCAAAGAACCCTAGATACAACATTCTGACTGCTTCTGGGATAGGTGCGATAGGGAAGGAACGGGGTTCCCTGTATTCTTTCCACACACATCCAATATCTCTGCCAACAGGCAGCCACAGCTTGTTTAAACTCCATTAACCCTTATGAGACCGATGGGCCAAACTCTCTGATGATGTTGCTCATTGACCTCACTAGAGTCACAGCAGCAGTGAATTTGCCCTGATGTCTTCTCACAAACGAGCCTACAACAACGCACACAAACCTAAAACTTTCAGTAAGAGTCAGTTTCCTTTTGATGACTTTCCATTGCTAATATGACCAAGAAGAGTAAACAAAGGCACCATTTGCCCCTCAATCAAAGTGATTTTGGAAATTTACTTTAGTTTGGGATCCAAAAATTGATTATTATGGGCCAGGAAATGTTCCCATTCTCCAAGCTAAGTTATAATACTACTTTGTTTCAATGACAGCTCTCTCTGTACAGAGCAGTGGCCTATCACGAGTGTTGGTCTTTTTGCACCATCCTATAAAGCCTGTGAGAAAGACTCTCCCGATCCGAGAGGGGAGATCTGTTGTCACTAGGAAGCATCTGAACTCTGGGGTTTTCTCAAGTTTGATGGTCTTTGCACCTCTTCCAGAGCAACTTCAATGAGACAAATTTCTCATTGCTGTGGGGAAGAAAACCCAGGATTCTTTTACCTCTCGTAAGGTTCAGTAATGGTTACTACTGCCCCTGTATTTCTCGGTCCTCACTTTCCCCTCATGTAATCTGGTGATAATACACTTGCCTTCCTCACCCCCACGTTACAAGGTTAAATTCAGTAGGGCTTGTAAGGCACTCTGTGATTCTCAGATGGAAGTTGCTAGATGCTGCAAATGCTCCTACTATATCCACATTTCAGCCTCTCTTAAAGACCCACTTCTGCCGTGCTGCTTATAATGAATCAAGCCAACCTTTCTATACATTTGTTTTTTTCCTAATCTCTGTCTTTCTGTTCTGAGACATCCTCAGGACCGTCCTTTCTTGAATACCGTGAAAGCCCATTGTGGGCGCCACTGCAAACAAACACTGTATGATAATGTTTTAATAATACTTTAAGATGTAATTTTATGCATAAAACTTGGAAAACTCAAAATTGAACTGAATAAGGAAACTACCCTTCCAGACATTCATGGTTTGCTAAGTTTTAAGGCTCAATCGTGCCAAGTGCTAGGCACTTTCAACTCTTTCGGACTTTGGAATCCAGCCCTTATTAAGCCTATGTCCATTCCAGGCCGTCTTGCCTCTAACTCAGAGATGACTTTAGGATCTATCACATGGAACTCTGGAGAAAGATCAAGCATTTCTAACACACGAGAGCAGCCTCTACCTGCAAGCAAGAAGGTCATTGCAGACGATGTACAACAGGTTCTTTCTGAGGACTAAGATCTGGCTGAAACTGCAGATGTAGGGTCACAGAAAGATGTTTGAGCAATTGCTTAATGACTTCTTCCTCCAAAACACTTTGCCGTAGAAGGAAGGGTTACAGTTCTCCTGGACATCCTTAAGGAAAGAAAACTATTACCAGCACTTTGTCTTAGTATCCATTCCACTCTGAGAGAGGAGCTGACTATTGTTAAAAGAACCAGGCAAGCTGTGGAGATAGATTATAAAGAAATCTTTATAATTAAAGGCCCCAGCTACTTAGGTGCAGGTATCTGTCTGCAGAGGGTGTAAAACCACTCAGACCATTATACGAGAGAGAGGTGTTGACCCCCCTTCACAGACACAGCGGGGTGGTGCTGAACAGAACATGCCCATCTCCCTTCAGTTTTAAAAACACAGGCCCCGGTTCTGCAGCGAGCTGTATGGGTGGAGCCAGGCGCCTGTGTGAAGCTCATTGCAGGATCTGGGCCTTAGAAGCAAATCCCTGCAACCACAGAGAACTCCAGGTAAGTCAATGAGTCTCTGTGTGGGCCGTGTGGATCCAGTTTAAGGCTCTGGCCCCTACAAGAGATGGATGGGGAGAGACTCTCAAAAGCACCAATGAGTCTATGGAACATGTATTTATTCTAAGGATCCTGACTCTTGAACCAGGAATATATCATAGGAAGGACTTCAACTGATTGCAGAGGTGACCCTACTGCATTTGTATGCAGAGATCTGTAATTCAATTGCTATTGGAAATGGCTTCCTCTTAAATAAGGATAATCCTTCTTTTTAAATTAAGTTACCGTTCCGTATTTTGTCCCGTCCACATGAGGCTTTTAGCAATCTTTGCTTATTCTTGCCAGAACTTCATTACTCTCTAGCTGTGTTTATTACCATTCTCGTTGATTCGGCACTTTTATCCTAAAGGCCCTAAATTCATCATTTTATAACTTTCCAAAACATTTACTTTTAAGATTGACATTTATCATGTTTGCTCTCAATCCGGTGGTGAATTTGCCTGGGAAGTTTTGAAGAAAGCCTGTTCAGTCACTTCTTTACAAGACTCTCCTGATAAGATACTTTACTGACAACTTGGCTCTGTTGTCAACAACCCTGGCTCTGGGGATGAGGGGAAAGCAGTGGACGTGTTATTCTTTGACTTTAGCAAATCTTTTGATATGGTCTCCCACAGTATTCTTGCCAGCAAGTTAAAGAAGTATGGATTGGATGAATGGACTATAAGATGGATAGAAATCTGGCTAGATCATTGGGCTCAACAGGTAGTGATGAATGGCTCCATGTCTAGTTGGCAGCCAATATCAAGCGGAGTGCCCCAAGGGTCGGTCCTGGGGCCAGTTTTGTTCAGTATTTTCATTAATGATCTGGAGGATGGCGTGGATTACACCCTCAGCAAGTTTGCAGATTACACTAAACTGGGAGGAGGGGTAGATACGCTGGAGGGTAGGGACAGGATACAGAGGGACCTAGACAAATTAGAGGATTGGGCCAAAAGAAATCTGATGAGGTTCAACAAGGACAAGTGCAGAGTCCTGCACTTAGGACAGAAGAATCCCATGCACTGCTACAGCCTTGGGACCGAGTGGCTAGGCAGCTGTTCTGCAGAAAAGGACCTAGGGATTACAGTGGATGAGAAGCTGGATATGAGTTAACAGTGTGCCCATGTTGCCAAGAAGGCTAATGGCATTTTGTGCTGTATAAGTAGGGGCATTGCCAGCAGATCAAGGGACATGATCATTCCCCTCTATTCGGCATTGATGAGACTTCATCTGGAGTACTGTGTCCAGTTTTGGGCCCCACACTACAAGAAGGATGTGGAAAAATTGGAAAGACTCCAGTGCAGGGCAACAAAAATCTGGAGCACATGATTTATGAGGAGAGGCTGAGGGAACTGGGATTATTTAGTCTGCAGAAGAGAAGAGTGAGGGGGGATTTGATAGCTGCTTTCACCTATCTTAATGGGGGGTTCCAAAGAGGATGGAGCTAGGCTGTTCTCAGTGATACCAGATGACAGAACAAGGAGCAATGGTTTCACATTGCAGTGGGGAATGTCTAGGTTGGATTTTAGGAAAAACTTTTCCACTAGGAGGATGGTGAAGCACTGGAATGGATTACCTCAGGAGGTGGTGGAATCTCCTTCCTTAGAGGTTTTTATGGTCGGGCTTGACAAAGCCCTGGCTGGGATGATTTAGTTGGGGATTGGTCCTGCTTGGAGCAGGGGGTTGGACTAGATGACCTCCTGAGGTCCCTTCCAACCTTGATATTCTATGATTCTATGAAATTTGCTTTCTCTTTTTTTTTCTCTTTAAAAAACAAGAATCCATTAAGATGGAGATTCAGGGCATGAATGTGATCTTCAGTGGGAGCAAGAGCAGGCCCTTTCATTGCACAAAGTCAGGAAACCGAGATGTAAAGTTCCAGCAACAATGTTAATTCTCTCCCCTCATGCACATTTAGGACATGTCTGGTCCCAGTGCACTGGGCAAAGGGCTTGTCTTCACATACAGTGCTGCAGCTGCGGAACTGTAGCACGTTAGTGAAGATACTTCTAGCGGGAGAAGCTCTCCCATCAACATAGCGCTGTCTACGCTGGGGGTTAGGTCGGTATAACTGTACTCGGGGATGTCAGTTTTTCAGACCCCCGAGTGACGTGGTTACACCGATCTAGGTCTGTAGTGTAGGAATGAACTGCATTTATTCCTCTGCTGCCAATCCTCTAGTGAGACTCAATACATAATTTAACTGCACCTGTCCTGTAGCCTTACATGCCCACACGTAGGATTTGGTATTACCGCATTTATGCTGCGTAAGAATATAAGTGCATGGGGACACAGCTAAGATTTGCTCTGGGAATCTTAACTGAATTTCCTGACGTTGCTAAAATTAAAATCTCAGCCTTAATCTTCAACTAATGGGGGGGGGTTGTTTGTTCACTTTTATTCTTTTTAATGAAAGTTGCTGTTTTTAGTGGAATCCCTAGAGTTCAGGTAATTATTTATCTTCTTTTTCTCTTTTGGAAATTTTACCTTCCCCCCGACACACAAACACTCCTCCGGTGCTCAAAGTGTTAGCAGCAAAACTTCTACAAACTCAATAATTACCCACACATCGTGCTAAAATTCACTCGTGAATGTTTATCCGGCATTGAAAATTAAACTATCAATTTAGTTGCTTTTAGATCCAGCACTTTTATATTAGTATTTATTAAATAAAAATGTAGCTGGGAAGACGGCCTTGCACTGAGACTGAATAGTGCTGCACAGGGCTTGTAACTGTGCTTAATGGGTCTTACGAGGGCTGTTCACAGGGACTAATATTCACCCTGGGTTTGGATGCTTTGGCCAAAGTTTGGATATGAATCATTCAAATATAACTTGCCTAATATGTCTGATCTGCTAATATCATAATTACTAGCAAACATTTTGGAAGGGATATAAAACCTCAGACTTCAGGGCATAAGCCAGTTCTAGCTCAGCGATCAGAAGGAGATCTGCATGACCTCTGAAGTAGCTAGTATTGGCCACTGTCAGAGACAGGATACTGGGCTCGATCCTCAGTCTGGCAATGCCTGTAAACCAGTGATCACCAACCCGTTGATCGCAATCGACGGGTCGAACCTGGAGCCTCTGCCTGTTGATTGCAATCTCTGGGCCACTAAAAATCTGGTGGCGGAGCAGGGCTCAGGCAGGCTGCTTGCCTCCCCTCACCCCACAGTGCTCCCGGAAGCGGCTGGCTGCTGGCCTGTCTCTGCCACCCCTGGGGGGCAAGGCAGTTCCGTGCACTGCACCTGCCCCCCAGCACCGTCCCCGCAGCTCCCGTTGGCCAGGAACCGGCCAATGGGAGCTGCCAGGGAGGCACTTGCGGGCGTGGGCAGCGCATGGCGACCCGCTACTCCCCTCTCCCTCAGCCAGCCACTTCCGGGAGCAGCGTGGGGCCAGTGAGCCCCGCTGCACCGCCAACTGGGAGCCGCCTGTGGTAAGCGCCTCCCGGCCAGAGCCTACACCTCACATGCCCTCCTGCACCCCAACCCCCTTCCTCAGCCTGGACCCCCTCCTGCACCCCAACCCCTTGCCCCAGGCTCAGCCCGGATCCCCCTCCCACCCTCCGAACCCCTCGGCCTCAGCCCAGAGTCTGCACCCCCTCCCCCACACCAACCCCCTGCCCCAGCCTGGTGAAAGTGAGTGAGGGTGGGGGAGAGTGAGTGACGGAGGGAGGGGGGATGGAGTGAGCGGGGCAGAGCCTCAGAGAAGGGGCGGGGCCTTGAGGAAGGGGCAGGGTAGATCCTGGGTTAATCTTAAATTCAAAAAGTGATTTTGTGCATAAAATGTTTGGAGACGACTGCTGTAAACCATCCCCCGTTACAGCTTTAGCCACCATTATGCAATGTCTATAGCAGATTTGGTGACACAATTTGGAACCTGCCCTCACCCCCCGCTCTCCCACCCCAAGCAGTTCCTCTAAAGTCACTGATTGTACCACTCTATACATTTAAAAAAGTCACCATCACCCCTGCAATCTGGGGAAATTCCACGTGACCGCTCACGGGAGACCAGATTACTCATGTGAGTAAGAGTTACAGGGGCAGCATTTGGTTTGGGCTTGTGAATGAAGCACATCAACGGGGGAGTTCGGCTACCATCTTTTCCAACTTTGCCTCTGGGATACAGACTCTGCATCCCAACCTTGAGACGCGCGGCTGGTAGTGCTGTGCCACTGCATTGTGTTCCCTCCGATGAGAGCTTGGAACTACTTAATGCCCTGCAGACTATGGACTAACCCCATCATAACTGGGGCTTGTCCCTAAAAATAAATGGGGTGTGGGAGGGTGTGTGGGGGGGAGAATGCCACTCAGGAACTTTAGGATTCTAAGGAGGATTTTCTGGACCGAAGCAGAATCTGTAAGTGACTCATACTCCGGTTCGGATATCAACCAGGGAAAATTTCAGTGTGTATAGAGAGAGGGGAGTCTAGCTTTGCTTGGATTCTTACTTGCACCTAGTAAGGAGCATTGCCATAATTACAGTCATGCACTGGCTATAATACAAACTGAACTATATGCCACCAAACAGCTGCTGAGGTCTGCCGAAGGTCAGACACCAATTGATAGTCTGTGTCTAAGAAAAAGAAGAGAGCCTGCCCTTCTAGTGACCCGCTCTCGAGCAGGTTCACTGAGACGCGCTTTCATCTGCTTGCCAACACAATTCTCACAACCCCACTGAGATCACCTTATTTGCCTCACACAATAATGCACAAGATTAGCAATCACATCCTGAACGGCGAGCAGAATTCCACCTTGACTAGCACAGGGCAAATATCACTGTCCTTTGTTCTGTTCATTCCTGCTTGGGCATCTCCTACCTCTCACTTTAATCTGTAGCTTTTGAACAGGCTTAGCGATGCTGTTCCACTGAAATTTGTACATGATACAAGTGGTCTATTTCCAGTGAGATCTGTGGGCAAAGTGGGGGAAACTATCAAATACAGCACTGAAGGTCAAGCTGGGGACCAAGTCACAGCAGGTGAGGTTAAGCAACTCACCTGACCACTGACTGCCTAATTTAGGTACTTATTTCATCCCGTCACTGTAATAGCTTCACAATCTTTAATGTATTTATCCTCACTTCATCCCAGTAGGTAGGGCAGTGCTATTATCCCTATTTACAGATAGGAAACTGAGGCACAGAGAGGCTATGTGACTCACCCAAGATGTAGAAAAACATCAAAAAATATTTAATACATTTCAATTGGCATTCTATTGTTTAACGGTGGGATTAAAACAGCGATTAATCGTGATTCATTTTTTTAAACACAATTCATTTTTTTGAGTCAATTGCATGAGTTAACTGCGAGGAATCAACAGCCCTACTAGATATATGTGTGGCAATGTTAAGCCATGAGCAGTGGTCTTAGCATCATTCACACCTCATTTGACCTGATCATCCCTTTTCTTTTCTGCTGTTGCCTGCAAATCATAATGGGCTAAAATGCTGAGGGCCAGAACCATCGTCAGACACAGATTAGTAGAGAAAATGGCCAACTTGATTATTTTATTATCCTTATTATTTGTGTTAGGGGCCTCAAACAAAACCATGACCCCTCTGTGCTAGTTACTGTACATATGAAAAAGAAGAAACAGTCCCTGGCCTGAAGAGTTTGCAGTCTGAATCGACCAGACATACAAAGGGCAGGAGAAAGGAAGGATTATTATCCTAATTGTATAAATGGGGAATTGAGACCCAGAGAAATTAAGAGCCTTTACTCAAGGTCACACAGGAAGGCTAAGGGAGAGTCAGGAATAGAAGCCAGATGTGAGTCCCAGTTCAATGCCTTAATTATAAGCCCAGCCGTCCTCCAATTTACTGACTTAAAGCTAACACCTGGGGCCAATAGGTCCTGGCAGCAGTTGTACAGGGAGGGAGGAAATGACAGGAGTTTTATTTCATCACAGGACATCTACCTTTTGGTACTTATATCTAAATATCAAGTGAGCCAAGTGTCCCAGGCCAGATGGGCCCACCTACCCTAGGCCAGAGCAGTCTGCAATCTGCACAAGAGCATGCTGCCTAGAACTGCAAACACCACATGAAATGAACCAACATGTGCCTTGCATTTATGGCATGGAACGTGACCTAGGTCACTGCTTAAAGGTAGAGCCATGTGATGGGGTGTCTGCCCCACACTGATATGTAAGGGTTAATAGGGCCATAGGAAGGCTGTGCAGGAAGTGGCCAATAGGAGAGAAGCTGTGAGGAGCAGCCAATCTGGACTCAGCAGGCCCATATAGGAAGAGCCGCAGGGCAGAGCAGGGGCAGTTACTCCCTGGAGCTCAAGGAGGGAGAACTGGTGCCTTGCAGGTGGATAGAAGCTAGCACCATGAACAGAGAAGTGCTAGGCAGGAACAGGGGAGTGAGAGGGAGCTCCTGGCTGGCTGCTAGGACTGGCATGCTGAGGCCTTGAGGGAAGGGCGAAGAAGATGCTGGGGCTGTGGGAAGTGGCCCAGGGAAATGTACTGGGGAGTTGGAGGGGATGCAGCATGTGGTTGCCATCTACAGGGTCCCTGGGCCAGGACCCAGAGTAGTGGGCAGGCCTGGGTCTCCCCCCCCACCAACACACACACTCCCACTGGGGAAGTGGCCAGAGAATTGACTGCAGTCACCACCGTGGGAAGTGGCTGGACAGTTGACTGCAGGTCCCCCAGAAGCGGGGAGCACAGATCATGACACAAACAGAGTTGCTCCTTGGACCCTGCTTGACCCAGCCACATATTTTTGTATCTTAAAAAAAAAATCCAGCTTGGAGTCGCCACCTAAACAATTTACATATGCAAATAAGGAGTGAATCTCCTTCAGCAATAGGAAGTTTTGGAAATGTCACAGTTCTTGCAAGGTGAGATTCATAAGCCAAAATTTTCAAGACCAAAAATGGGATTTTGGGTGCCCAACCTGAGGCATCTTAAAGGACCTGCTTGTTAGAGAGTGCTGAACACCTGCCCTCTGAAACCAGGCCCCTTGAGGGTGTCATACCCCAAGTCAAAAGTTGCTTCGGCCATACCCAGCCCACCTCGGCCCCTAAAAATATACATACGGAGATGCTGCAATAGACACATTTCACTCCTCTGGCCAAATAGCTACCCTCGCCCTCTGCCCCTTGATGTCTGCCTCCATTTACCGGGGGGGGGGGAGCAGGAGGTAAAGGAGGTAGAGGCAGCTACTTAGCCATCTCTGCAGCACAGGGCACTATGGGACCATGCCGGAGCTGGGCCCAGTGGCAGCCTGTCAGCTTCAAGGAAACAACTCACTAGACAGATTCTTTGATCCTCAGCATCTGCCCCAGCCAAAGACCACTTTAGCTGGGGGAAATGGGCAGGGGGGTATCTTGTATGCATGGCAGCTGTCCCCATCCCTACTGCTCTACGGTGTCTGTGAGAATCAAAGACAGGGACAGGCAGGAGGCACCCCAGCCCTCACAAAACTGTTCCCTTTGTTTACATCGCACATGCCAGCCCTCAGGCCACAAGATGCCAGCAGCCAGATTCTAATATACACCTCTACCCCGAGATAACGCTGTCCTCAGGAGCCAAAAAATCTTACCGCATTATAGGTGAAACCGCGTTATATCGAACTTGCTTTGAACCGCCGGAGCGCGCAGCCCCGCCCCCCTGGGGCACTGCTTTACCGTGTTATATCCGAATTCGTGTTATATCGGGTCGCATTATATCGGGGTAGAGGTGTATTTTTAAATGCGCCGCCCAGTGGCTGGACCAATACCTCAGAGACTGGTGGTGCATTGGGAGATGGGGGGGGGAATGAATCTATACATTCCGCCCCTTCCATTTGTTTATTGTTATGCTTAACTTGATAACAAGTATTATCCATGCAGCGTATACAACGTTCAACTTCTAAGCCATATGCCCAAGTACTGTAAATATGGTTTGTGTTTATTCTTGTCCATGCTATGGAGCAGGGTTCGGGGACCTTTTTAACCACAGGAGGGTATTTTTATTTCTTTGTTATTCACGTATAATGCAAGTTGACAAGAACAATAGCTGCAGGCAGGGTTGTTGTAGCTGTGTTGCTCCCAGACTAGTAGACAGACACGGTGGGCAGGTAATAGCTTTTATTGAACCAACTTCTGTTGTGAGAGAGACAAGCTTTCGAGCTTACACAGAGCTCTCCTTCAGGCGTAAGCTTGCAAGCTTGTCTCTCTCTCACCAACAGAAGCTGGTCCAATAAAAGCTATTACCTCACCCACCTTGTCTGTCTAAGAACAATAGTTGACAGGGAAGAGAATGAGGAATCTAGATTTTAAACTGCTTTGGGGAGCAGAGGGAGGACTGATTGGTTCGAAGTCTTTTGGTAACGGCATTGAGCCTGACTGCTGTGCAGGTCAGGGAGAGGTGATTGGCAGAGTGCGTAAGGCTGGAGAACTCCCATGGCAGCCATGTCCAGCCTGAGCTCAGCTCTACTGAGTCAGAGCTGACGGCAGATTCTTTTTTCCTCTCTCGCTGTTTGTCAATGTTTCTTCCTTGTAAGAATTTCAGGTCACAGTTTTCAAGCCTCTATGCCTAAAGTTAGGCACGTAAGTCCATAGTTCAGCAGCTGAATCTAAGGGCAGGTCTACACTTAAACGCTGCTGCGACACTGTCGTGCTTCGACAAAGGTGCGACTTACGCCGACAGGAGGGATTCTCCTTTCAGTGTAGGTTCTCCACCTCCGCGGGAGGCGGTAGCCATGTTGATAGGAGACGCCCTCCCGTGAACATCACTCTGTAGGTCAATATAAGTACGTTGCTCGGGGTTTGTGTAGCTCCCGAATTTGACATTCCTGCCCATACCGCAGAATTGGACTGTACTGCAGCCAGCCATCTTGTGTGTTCTGCCACTGCCAGCTGAAAAGCAAACATCACATAGCTAGGAATAACCTTAGCCCCTGAGAGGCAAGGCCACGTAGCTGCATGTTTCACTGGTCTACAATTTTTGAGAAGTCGTCTGCTTCAGAGATAAAATGTGCTATTTATTATGTATTTTGATGTGCTGAATTCAAATATGACAATTAAAACAACTGATTGGCTACTGTTTCTAAGATATTTAAGTTTTTACATTTTATGTCTATGTATATTGTGTAGATAGTAGAGTTTTAATCATAAATTGTAAACCTAGGTTTTTTCATGTGTTTATGGTTGCTTTACATGATAATATTTCACCTGTCCTGTTTATGTAACACTTTAAAAATCAGCAAAAGGATTATATAAATAAAATGTATTATGAAACAAAAGGCAAAAAACTATTATGTACATAGTTTAGTCCTATTAAGTGTCTACTTGGCGCTTCTTGGCTTGTCTCCTCTATTCATTAAATGGAGCATCTCTTGTCACTGTCCAGCAATAGTCTGCAAGCATTGATGGGCTCCATTTGCGTTTCTGATAGCGTTTCTCCATTGTTGCAATGTCCTGGTGAAATCGCTCGCCGTGCTCGTCGCTCACTGCTCCGCAGTTCGGTGGAAAAAATCTAGATGAGAGTGCAACAAATGTATCTTTAGTGACATGTTGCAACCAAGGCTTTTGTATGCCTTGAGAAGGTTTTCCACCAACAACCTGTAGTTGTCTGCCTTGTTGTTTCCGAGAAAATGTATTGCCACTAACTGGAAGGCTTTCCATGCCGTCTTTTCCTTGCCATGCAGTCCATGGTCAAATGCATCATCTCGAAGAAGTTCACGAATCTGAGGACCAACAAAGACACCTTCCTTTATCTTAGCTTCACTTAAGCTTGGAAATTTTCCACGGAGGTACTTGAAAGCTGCTTGTGTTTTGTCAATGGCCTTGACAAAGTTCTTCATCAGACCCAGCTTGATGTGTAAGGGTGGTAACAAAATCTTCCTTGATTCAACAAGTGGTGGATGCTGAACACTTTTCCTCCCAGGCTCCAATGACTGTCGGAGTGGCCAATCTTTCTTGATGTAGTGGGAATCTCTTGCACGACTATCCCATTCGCAGAGAAAACAGCAGTACTTTGTGTATCCAGTGCGAATGCCTGTTCTCACTTTCAGGTGACGTAAATAAGAAGTGGGGAGCATTATCTCCCGTAAATGTAAACAAACTTGTTTGTCTTAACAATTGGCTAAACAAGAAGTTAGACTGAGTGGACTTGTAGGCTCTAAAGTTTTACATTGTTTTGTTTTTGAGTGCAGTTATGTAACAAAAAATCTACATTTATAAGTTGCACTTTCATGATAAAGAGATTGCACTACAGTACTTGTATGAGGTGAATTGAAAAATACTATTTTTTTATCATTTTTATAGTGCAAATATTTGTAATAAAAAATAATAATATAAAGTGAGCAGTGTACACTTTTTATTCTGTGTTGTAATTGAAATCAATATATTTGAAAATGTAGAAAAACATCCAGCAATATTTATAATAAATTTCAACTGGTATTCTATTATTGTTTAACAGTGCTATTAAAACTGATTAATCGTGATTAATTTTTTTAATTGCGATAAATTTTTTGGAGTTAATCACGTGAGTTAATTGTGATTGACAGCCCCAGTTTAAGAGAAGAAATGCTTTGCTGATAAGAATAATGAATTGTTATTGGCTGGTTGCAAAGGTCCTTAAAAAGGAAGATGAGCAGCTTATGTTTGATGCATCGCAGAAGGAGAAGCTGATGGAGTGATGCAGACAGAGGAATGATGTGATCAAAGCGACAAGCCAGAAAAATGATCTTTGCTGCAGTGTTTGAATGGATATAAGTGGGGCAAGAAGGGATCTGTCAAGACTAACTTCCTTAGCTTTAGCTAAAGTATCTTTCACTTTAGCCACAGAAGATGTGAATGGTCCAGGGAACAGCCACCGCCAGCAGATTTTCTAATTCAGTCACTCTAGCCAGACATTACCCGGCGTGAAGAGCAATAGGATTGATGAACTCTAAACTCCAGACACTCCAGCTGTGACCGAACATAACTGAGCTCTGCGCTGCAATGTGCTGCTGGCATTAGTAGAATGGAAAGTTTATGTTCCACAGCACTGTCCCTTCCAATCTGTATTTTCTAATTTTCAGTACCTCCTTTTTCTATCAAGCAGTGTAAGGGCAGGTCCACACTTAAAACGCTGCAGCAGCAAAGCTGCATCGCTTCAGTGATGACAGTACATACTCCAATGGGAGAGCTTCTCCTGCTGACATAGGTACTCCACCTCCCCAGGAGACAGTAGCTATGTGGATGGGAAAATTTTCCCATTGACCTAGGGTACGTCTATACTTACCCGCTGGTTCAGCGGCCAGCAATCGATCTTCTGGGATCGATTTATCATGTCTTGTCTAGACGCGATAAATCGATCCCGGAAGTGCTCGCCGTCGACGCCGATAATCCTGCTCTGCGAGAGGAGTAGGCGGAGTCGACGGGGAAGCCTGCCTGCCGCGTGTGGACCCGTGGTAAGCACCTTTAAGTTCGAACTAAGATACTTCAACGTTATTCACGTAGCTGAAGTTGCGTATCTTAGTTCAAACTGGGGGCTTAGTGTGGACCAGGCCCTAGAGCTGTCTACACTGGGGGGTAGGTTGGTTTAAGTGCATCACTCAAGGGTGTGGCTTTTTTACACCCCCTGACCGATGTAGTTAAGCCAACCTAATATCCTAGTGTAGACCTGGCCTGAGATATGAAAAAGTAATAAAGCAACACTGAGTTATTGCCACGATCTGAGGTCTGGGAAACCTGCCTTATTCTGCGAGACTAAAGAAGCACCTGCCTACTGCAGGGTTTCTTGCACGTTACTCTGAAACGGCTGGTGCTAGCCACGGTCAGAGCCATTCTGGGTTTTTGTTCTGTGTTTGTACAGTGCCTAGCGCAATCCAATACAAATAAATCATAATAATTCCGATGGTCCAAGTTTAGAACCCTCAGGCCAGATTCCAGCTCCTGCTCTGGCTGTTTCATGCATCTCCAGCGGCACAACGCAGCAAGAAAGCTGGCAGATCAGGCACGTCAAGGGGTGGCTTAGAGCCACTACAGCAACTTCTATGCCACTCCTCTCCCTGCCCTCAGCACAAGGGCTTGCCCGAGAGAAAGGGGTGTGGCTGAGCCTCTCTATGCCCTTAGTGATCCCCAGCTGCCAGAAATGCTCTCAGTGGCTCCTGGCAGCCAGCAGGAAGGAGAGCAGCCCCGAGACAGCTCTATTTTTTGCAAAAAGGACCAAGGCAGCAGCCAGCCAGTCCCAGGACCAGGGGAGGGGTGTGTACAAGTGTGTTAACGCCACCTTTGCTCTCTCACACCCCAAGCTGTGCAGAGTGCGGCAACGTCAGCTCACGATGTCTGTGTCTGATTTGGTCAAGCAGAGTGAAGGCCAAATTCTGACTTGATTTACAGTGGGCACTCTTGAAAAGTTGCCATTTACTTTTCCGAAGTTAGCTGAAGTATTTATAACAGAGGTGCCCTGTGGAGGGGGGGGAACATGCAGGGTCACGTGCCTCCCACCCCTCAGGGTTGCTGCTTGGCTTGTACTTAGGGTTGCCAGGTGTCCGGTTTATGACCAAAACGCTCGGTCGAAAAGGAACCCTGGCAGCTCCATGTGGCACTGCCGACCGGGCCATTAAAAGTCCGGTTGGCAGCACAGCAGGGACTTGGGGGTAAGGCAGGCTCCCTGCCTGCCCTAGCTCCGTGTGGCTCCCAGAAGAGGCTGCCAGATCCCTGCAGCCCCCAGATGTATGGGCAGCCAGGGAAGCTCTGCATGCTGCCCCTGCCCAAAGGGCCAGCTCCCCAGCTCCCATTGGCCGGGAACCACGAGGCACGAGGCAGTGCGTGGAGCCTCCCTGGCCATCCATGCATCTAGGAGCTGCAGGGACCTGGAGGCCACTTCCTGGGAGCCGCAGGAAGTGCCACCAGGAACCCTCTCCCGCACCCCAAATCCCTGCCCCAGCCCAGAGTCCCCTCTCTCACCCAAACTCCCTCCCGGAGCATGCACCCCCCCAACACCCTGCCTCAGCCCCCTCCTGCACCCAAATCCCTCATCCCCGGCCCCACCCCAGAGCCTGCACCCCCAGCCGGAGTCCTCACTCCCCCACTCACACCCCAACTGCCCCAGCTGGAGCCCTCTCCCGCACCCCAAAACCTTCACCCCCTACCCCAGCTTGGTTAAAGTGAATGAGGGTGGGGGAGAGCGAGCGACAGAGGGAGGGGGAAATGAAGAGAGCAGGGGTAGGGCCTTGGAGAAGGGGCGAGGCAGGGGCAGGGCCTCAGGGAAGGGGCGGGACAAGGGTGTTCGGTTTTGTGCGATTAGAAAGTTGGCAACTCTACTTGTACTGAGCATGCTCACACAAACTGAGTATGCTCGGTAACACTGCTGAAACCAACTGTCCTCATTCTGTGCCCCCCCCACACACACACACATACATACTATCAGCAGGCATGGGTTGTCTCTGATGTACAGAAACCCCCACTCTAAGTATCAGGCCTCCTGCTAATACCATAAATACCTTACATAACAGGAAAGAGTAAAATGACATTTTAAGGGTTCCCGAGACACTGGTTTAAATCCAGAGCAACCCCACTGAAAGTCAGCTGCAATGAACAGCGTAACTCAGACCAGAACACTGTATTAAAGGTAAGTTATGCCGGTAATCATGAAACTCAAAATAGGCTGGTTTTTCAACTGCAAAGTCAGCCTGTGTAAAGAGCTTGCTACAAATACAAACACAATATGAGCACTGAACTGAAGCATATTTTCTACCATGTAATATCCAGTGCCCATAGTCTTATGGGGAATAGGTGCACTACATTATTCACTAGCCTAGAAATAGACAACCTTTTCAGACACTTCTGCAGAAAGCTAATTGCCTCAGGTAACTCAGTCCAGCACGCTCCCACGTCATCTACAGTTCTCCACTTTTCCACGCTCCTTCGCTCAGCAAAACACAACCAACAGTCTAGTGACAGGGCAATATGCGTTAAAAGCGTGTGCTGAAATGATGTCTCAGCTGACCAACTTCATTTATTTAAAATACCACTGGACTTAAAATACGTGGAGGGAAACACACAATGTTTCCAAGTCCAAACTTTCAGGGTTTGTCTCTAGATGGATGTTTTATGGGAGCCTGAACTTCCCATTTAAAACCGTATAGAGAGAATGTCACAGAATAGATGTCACTTTGGCATAATAAATCAGAGAAAACACTAGCAAAGAGTCAGGTTGCCAAGGCTCAAAACCAGCAATTGACTTTGAAATATGGCAATCAAAGCTCATGAATAGAAGTTCTTTAGTTTTAGATCAGAAACAACCTCCCTGCACACCCCCCCCCCAAAAAACCATGTCTCTTCCTGCTCTAACCTTTATTCACTGGGTGTTTGCAGGAGAAGGGGAATACTGTAACAAACTGAGGAGGAGCAAAGACAGCTTTTGAGGAAAAATGAAGAGCGTCTTGTTAAGATGTGAGACACAATGTGCATAAGAAATTGAGCTCCGGTGCTCAGAACTCAGCCTGCTTACTATTAGTGAAAGAGAAATCACTGGAGTGAGAGGATGGTCCTTTGGGACTGGGGTTCAGGTGATGTCGGTTCATGTCCCACCTCTGCCACAGACTTCACTTGTGACCTTGGACAAGTCACTTAATCCTTCTGTTTTCCAACCCGCTCTCTATAAAAGGGAGATGATAACATTTTTTTTCTCCCACATTTTCTCTATCTTATCCATTTGAACTGTAAAATCTTAAGGGGAGGGACTGTCTCTTACATACAACATGCATGTACAGCACCTTGCGCAGTTGGGTTCTTATTTCAGTTGTGACAACTCTATAGTACCTCAGGCTTTGATCTTGTAGATATTACAGTCGAAGACGCATTGAGGTAGGTCAGTAACTGAATTGGAAACACCACGGCTGCTTTATATAGCAACCCGTTTGGCCTCTGGACTGCTAGATGGTTTTTTTCCCCTCTATTGAAAGCCTTTGAGTTGTCAATTTCAATAGAAACTGGAAACAGCCCAGTCATCTGAAATGTTAGCAGCAGTGGCGGGCAAAAGCGAGACGCACAGAAGCCAGGGCTGGGATGCTTTCAAGCCAAGCCTGTGATCGCAAAGCTGCACTGCGAACTGATCAATGCTTCAACTTTAGCTTCTTAAGTGACAGTAAAATAGAAAGGTGCCCAGCTGCCTCGGAAGCGTTGTACTGCACAGCAGCCGCAGAAGGGAAGAATACAGCTGATGTGTGTGTCTCTATTGAAGCTGGGCCACCCACGGCCAGCAGCACTCTGCACACAAAGGAAAGTTTCCTCAGCACTAGAGCCCTTCCAAGATAGCTGGGGCTGTGTCCCTCCTCCTATTGGGTTCCTGGAAAAAGGAAGTAAAACATCAGAGACCAACCTTCCCTCTGAGCCCAAACCAACTCCCATTGAAGTTATGGTGGGGGGAGGCCCTGACTGGGGCCCCGTTTGAAGACAATGATTGCGCACAGAGCGAGACTAATAGAGTAGGAAAAAAGAAACAAGCCAAGGCTGGAGACTGTTCTGTTGCTGAAAGCTCCAGTACATCTTCCATTGAACTTGGATTACTAGAGTTACAATTAGAGGGCAAAGAAACCTCAGGTTGGAAACATGTCCGTGCACTTGTGGTGCTACAGAAATCAATAACAATATACCTTTGTCCAAAATCATTTTAAAAATTGGGGATGAGGGATTTACCCTCTGTGTTTTTTCTTTTACTCTTTGTTTTGTTTTTTACTGAATTTAAGAGCTGAGATTACTCAACTCAGACAGCTTGTACCTGGTGCCTTTGAAATCATGCCAAGAGCTACGTAAGAATGTCAAGATCTTGTCTTTTCAATATTTACAAGTCGACTGTTTTATGGTGAAATCTGGATATGATGCAGCTCCATCTAGACTTTTAACCACATTGGAGGAGCTGACCCAGGTAACAAGCTGCAACAAAAATGTTTCATTTCTAAGATATGTACAATTTTGACTGAAAAAGTTGTTGACAAGAAAACAACTGAGATGAAATGATGGGAGAGTGATTTGGACAAAGAAATTGATCTGGGTGAGTGGGTCACTATCTGGAAAAGGAGATATACATCTTCAATTTGTGTAGCTGAGAAAGATGATTTTATGAATTACTGTACAGATGGCATTTGCCTCCAGTTAAGATCCATCATATTTTTGCTACTAGGGAGGTGCTCTGTTGGGGAGGCTGCAGGGGAAGGGGAACGTACTTCCACTCATGGTGGTTGTATCTAGGAATTAGACAGTTTGGGGAGAATTATTAATGAGATTAATTTTATGACAAAATGCCGGCTTCCTAGAGATCCCTCAACCTGCTTCCTTAAAGCTCTAGTAAAGGATCTACATTTTAAACAGAATGGCAAATTATTGTTTTTATTGTTAGCTACTAGATTCGGTATTGGAAAAATGTGACACACACACACCCCTCACCTTGGATGGAAGTGGGGTATAGGAAAATGTGGACTGTCCCTGTAATGGAAAAGCCTTCACACCAAATATGTTCACAAGAGAAGCACTGAAACGAGAATAGGGATTCAGAAATTTCTGAATCTTTTCTAGTGTATTCAGTGGAGGAGGGCTCCCCAGCCAGCAAGCCGGACTCTGAAGTCAGGTTCTTTGAATATTAACCTGATCCGGAATAAGTAATGTACAATGTAGTATGGTCACATTTTATTATAACTTTGCCTTAATAAGAAAGTTTTCAAAAATGATGCTGAAATACTATTATTTATTTATTATAGTACGTTACTTTTAAAACATGATTTCAAAACTTATGTACGGTAAAAGCTGTGTTATCCGGCACTTTCTCAACCAGAAAGCTCTATTAACCAGCATTCCTGATATCTCCCAGTACAAATCTTCAGTCTAATAACCGGGACTAGTATACTGCCCGGGAAGTTACGCAATTGCACATTCTGCATTCTGCTTGTATGCAAAAGAGGCAGAAGACAAGTAAGGAAGCTGATATCAGGGATTTATTCAAAAAAGCAGCTTCCAGGGTGGGTCACAGGGTCATTACAGATTCAGCCCAATCCCCTACACCTTCTACATCTGCAATGATAACTGATGTTCATAATGATGACCCTAAGGCACTGCAAGATCCTGAAGTGCCTTCTGAATCATGTTCTGTATAGTTTTAGTGTTAAATGTATATTTAGTGATCTGGGTGTACGTCATGCTCTACCCATAGTGATATGTAGTGTCATAAGATAACCTACTGTATAGAAAACTTGACCTGTCTACACCTAAGTGCCTCAAGAAACCACCCACTCTGCACTGCAATACTACTACTGGATTGGTGAGTACCTGTAAACTATTTTATACTTTATTCATTTTATTGTATTCTAGTTCTTTGAAAATTGGTATTCCATTGGTAAGTGTAACTCTTAGTTCACTGGAATTTTTGGCTAACCGGCACCCGCCATTCCCCCAATATGCCGGATAACAAAGCTTGTACTGTATTTCACTGATTAATAAAGGGGCAAATCCTGAATCTTTATTTAGTTTTTACATCATGACTGAGTAAGGACTTCAGAATTTGACCCAATAATAATGCATTAAGATATTCCAAGCTGTAGGTTAGGGTGTAATAATTCACACCTTCCAGGTTCTTAGTCACAGAGCCTGAGCCCATGCAAGTTGTAAATTACTGTACTGTAACTCTCATATTGCTGTGTCTTATTGCTTAATACTGTGTGTGATATTCCATAAACCAGCCGTACAAAAATCATTGGAATCATTATCTCTTCTACCTACAGAAACTTTAAAGTTTAAACATATTGAAACATAGTGAAAAAACACTGAAATTAAATATATTTAATACAAACCTCTAAGACACCGAAACACTCCTAGACATTTTTGTCTAAAGAACCCATCTAAAAACATAGGTGCAGATTCTCTCCTGCCCCAAGATCTGCACAGGAAGTGGGAAGGCCATCAGAGAGCTAGTTATAACTCCACAGTTTGCAAGCTGTAGCTGATCAATCCCTAGTCCCAACCAGGCATAAATTACAGCAGCCTAGTGGCTGTTCTAATTTATGCCAACTGGCTCTGGTCGCTAAAGGTTATTCCCGCTGGAATTCTGTGCCACTGTGCAATGCAGAATTTGCACAGAATTAATGTTCCCCACAGAATTTTATTTTTTCATGTAGAATTTGTGATTTCCATCAAAATGCTTCCCACCATATTTAATTTCACTGAAACAGAAGATAACTGTCAAGACACATCAAGTTCCGTATTAATATGCTTAGTGAGGAATCTATTTGTCAAAAAACATTTCCTGAATCTTTTTTGTCGTCTCTATTGTTATAGACATACTTGCTGACAGGTCTTTTGAAATAAATTACCAAAATAATTGAAACTAGTGTGATTATATTGTGTTATTTTGACATATAAAAGATGCAGAATTTTAAAATACTGTGTGCAGAATTTTTTATTTTTTGGCAGAGAATTCCCTCAGGAGTACTAAAGGTGAATACCCCAGCTGCACTCCGTCCCAGTCAGGATATGTCCTCTCCTCTTCCTCCTCGTCACATTCCCCATATCTACATGGCAAGGCAGGATTGATCTAGAAACCAGCTCTGCCTAGATACTGTTTAGACCAGGTGAGAATTTCTCTCCCACCAGGGAAATTCTCAGTTGGGCAGTTCTGGCTAGATTCTGGGTCCTTTGGAAGCACAAAGGGGCTGCAACTGTGTGAGGGAATCTGGCCTGTAGCTTTATGATTCATGTAGTTGTTTTCTACTGTCAGGCTAAAACTATGCAAAATACAAATACTATAGAGAAATTCCATGCAAAGTCCACTCTTTCCACAGGAACACTATATACAGGCTATTCATGGCCACTCCAGAATGGGCACACTATGAGAAAAGAGGGAACCTGTATAATTTGCCTGTGACTATATATTTTGAATTTCAATGAAAAACAGAAGACATTTTGATGACATTTTAGCAAAGTTTGCTTCTTGTTTTTTCAGCCAACTATATTCATGAGTGCCAAGGAGGGAGCCAGTTGCATTTGCAGCCCCAGAGGTATGTGGGTTGGTTGTATCAGAAGGAGCAGTGGTTGATGAGTTAAACAGCATAGCTCATCACTGCTCAGGAGGTATCATGTCTTTCAAAAGGCAAGGGGCATCCAATTTTCACCTGTGGCCTAGAAGATCACAGCACAACCCAGTAGGGGCACTGCAGACATGGGCTAGCTGTGCTCTGGGCCAGTATTCTGGTGCCAGTTAGAGCAGCCAAAAGACTGCTCTAAATTATACTTATAATTATTTTAAAGAATCCTTATTGCGGTTGCAGGAACAAACCATCCCGATGTGTAGAAAGAATAGTAAATATGGCAGGCGACCAGCTTGGCTAAACAGTGAAATCCTTGCTGATCTTAAACGCAAAAAAGAAGCTTACAAGAAGTGGAAGATTGGACAAATGACCAGGGAGGAGTATAAAAATAATACTCAGGCATGCAGGAGTGAAATCAGGAAGGCCAAATCACACTTGGAGTTGCAGCTAGCAAGAGATGTTAAGAGTAACAAGAAGGGTTTCTTCAGGTATGTTAGCAACAAGAAGAAAGTCAAGGAAAGTGTGGGCCCCTTACTAAATGAGGGAGGCAACCTAGTGACCGAGGATGTGGAAAAAGCTAATGTACTCAATGATTTTTTTGCCTCTGTCTTCACGAACAAGGTCAGCTCCCAGACTGCTGCACTGGGCAGCACAATATGGGGAGAAGGTGACCAGCCCTCTGTGGAGAAAGAAGTGGTTCGGGACTATTTAGAAAAACTGGACGTGCACAAGTCCATGGGGCCGGATGCTCTGCATCCGAGGGTGCTAAAGGAGTTGGCGGATGAGATTGCAGAGCCATTAGCCATTATTTTTGAAAACTCATGGCGATCAGGCGAGGTCCCGGATGACTGGAAAAAGGCTAATGTAGTGCCCATCTTTAAAAAAGGGAAGAAGGAGGATCCGGGGAACTACAGGCCAGTCAGCCTCACCTCAGTCCCTGAAAAAATCATGGAGCAGGTCCTCAAGGAATCAATTATGAAACACTTAGAGGAGAGGAAAGTGATCAGGAACAGTCAGCATGGATTCACCAAGGGGAAGTCATGCCTGACTAACCTAATTGCCTTCTATGATGAGATAACTGGGTCTGTGGATGAGGGGAAAGCAGTGGATGTGTTATTCCTTGACTTTAGCAAAGCTTTTGATACGGTCTCCCACAGTATTCTTGCCGCCAAGTTAAAGTAGTATGGGCTGGATGAATGGACTGTAAGGTGGATAGAAAGCTGGCTAGATCGTCGGGCTCAGCGGGTAGTGATCAATGGCTCCATGTCTAGTTGGCAGCCGGTTTCAAGCGGAGTGCCCCAAGGGTCAGTCCTGGGGACGGTTTTGTTTAATATCTTTATTAATGATCTGGAGGATGGTGTGGACTGCACTCTCAGCAAGTTTGCAGATGACACTAAACTAGGAGGCATGGTAGATACACTAGAGGGTAGGGATAGGATACAGAGGGACCTAGACAAATTAGAGGATTGGGCCAAAAAAAACCTGATGAGGTTCAACAAGGACAAGTGCAGAGTCCTGCACTTAAGACGGAAAAATCCCATGCACTGCTACAGACTAGGGACCGAATGGCTAGGTAGCAGTTCTGCAGAAAAGGACCTAGGGGTCACAGTGGATGAGAAGCTGGATATGAGTCAACAGTGTGCTCTTGTTGCCAAGAAGGCTAATGGCATTTTGGGCTGTATAAGTAGGGGCATTGCCAGCAAATCGAGGAATGTGATCGTTCCCCTTTATTCGACATTGGTGAGGCCTCATCTGGAGTACTGTGTCCAGTTTTGGGCCCCACACTACAAGAAAGATGTGGAAAAATTGGAAAGAGTCCAGCGGAGGACAACAAAAATGATTAGGGGTCTGGAGCACATGACTTATGAGGAGAGGCTGAGGGAACTGGGATTGTTTAGTCTCCAGAAAAGAAGAATGAGAGGGGATTTGATAGCAGCCTTCAACTACCTGAAGGGGGGTTCCAAAGAGGATGGAGCTCGGCTGTTCTCAGTGGTGGCAGATGACAGAACAAGGAGCAATGGTCTCAAGTTACAGTGGGGGAGGTCTAGGTTGGATATTAGGAAACACTACTTCACTAGGAGGGTGGTGAAGCACTGGAATGCGTTACCTAGGGAGGTGGTGGAGTCTCCTTCCTTGGAGGTTTTTAAGGCCCGGCTTGACAAAGCCCTGGCTGGGATGATTTAGTTGGGAATTGGTCCTGCTTTGAGCAGGGGGTTGGACTAGATAACCTCCTGAAGTCCCTTCCAACCCTGATATTCTATGATTCTATGATTCTATTCTATACCTGCTGCCAATGGGGTCTTCATGACAGGTGGGAATTGCTGGGACTCAAGACAATTCCTGGCCATAGTCCTGTGAAGGAGATGGCACAGCAGCTGCTATGTCAGCTCTACACCACTGCAGACAGTGAGAGTTCAATCCTTGAGGGGGCCACTTAGGGATCTGGGGCAAAATCAGTACTTGGTCCTGCTAGTGAAGGCAGGGGGCTGGACTCAATGACCTTTCAAGGTCCCTTCCAGTTCTAGGAGATGGGATATCTCCATTAATTTTTAATTTTTGTGCAGGGAGGGATAGCTCAGTGGTTTGAGCATTGGCCTGCTAAACCCAGGGTTGTGAGTTCAATCCTTGATGGGGCCGCTTAGGGATCTGGGGCAAAATTAGTACTTGGTCCTGCTAGTGAAGGCAGGGGGCTGGACTTGATGACCTTTCAAGGTCCCTTCCAGTTCTAGGAGATAGGATATCTGCTTATATTATAAGAACAGCTCTATATTAATTCAGTTATTAATAAAATTTGGAGTCCATCTTAACTTTAAAAATAGGAAGTAATAAATAAATAGTTCTCATGAAGCACCCTGAAAACATACCCTCTGGCGTCTGATTCTCTTCTCAAGCCAGTGGGTGAATTGCTAAGGTGCAAGGAAACATAGCTATTGTCATCACTTGCACAATGGTAAATGGTGTAACAGGATTTGTGTCACCCTGATGTTTTCCAGTACCTACATGCTGCCTTTTGTACTATAGCCTATAGGGCTAGCTAGCCTGCTTGCTTGCACATATATATATATATATATATATATATCTTTTCTTATGAGTTTGATCCATTATAGGTTTGTTATTTGTTATTATAATGGGTTTATCAATTTGTATTATGGTATTTTAGCTGTAACGCAAGGAACCTACAGGCAATATCCTGTATGTTTAGCTAAGGTAAGTTAACATACACATGAGCGAGACCTTTACTCTAGATAGGTGGTGATGAGGCTAAAGCATACGGTATATATGTTTGTGACCTTCCACATAGATAAGGGGGCAAGTTAAAGCAAGTTGGTATTTAAGGCAAGCCAAGTTCGTGGCCTTTTTCAGACTTAACAGGTACACCACAAAGAACATGGAAACAACCAGTTGGGACAGAAATAACAGAGGTGAGGATGAGTTAATGGTCTCTAATAGTTTCGGATATGTCATTAATATGCACAAACATGCCAGCCTATAGAGTAAGTAAGTGTACCCTAACATTTTTGTGGGCAAGGAAGTTAAGTCTGGACGTGGAAGGAGGGAACTTAGGGCTCAAGCCCTAAAAGAGGAGCAACCCAGGAAGCATATACAATGGAGACTTCTCAGAGAGAGCATGTAGACAGTGGAGACTGCTTGATCCACGTCATAGCAAAGGTCTTTCCAGCAAGCTGGAAAAAGCTATAAAAGAAGTGAAGTGACATCACTTGGCCTCTCTCCCACCAGAACTCAACATCTGGAAACCTGTCTGGAGAACAAAAACTGAACAGGGGGTGGTGTCCCCAGGCTGGAAAGAAGAATCCCAACCTGTGTATTAAGGAGCTATACCATCTACCAGGGTGAGACACGGCTTGATTGAAATCCTGTCTAGTTTATAGAACTCAGATTGCTATTTGACTTTTATTTCTTAGGTAACCAACTTTGATCCGTAGACTTATTATTTATAATCACTTAAAATCTGTCATTAATAAGTCTGTTTTATATTTTATCTGAAACAAAATAAAATTGGTTGAAGTGCTCGGGAAATCTGCTCAGGTTGCAAGGCTGGTAGAACGTTCTTATGTCCGCTTTCCTTTGTCAAGCGGTGAACTGTGTAATACCCACTTACACTGGTCAGGCTTTTGACCAGGCAAGACAGTACAGCCCTGAGGTCCTAGGCCTGGAAGCTGGGAGAATTGGCTGGAGCCTCACTATTGTTGGTTCAAGAGTGGCTGGCAAAAGCATTCATGTAACTCAGCTGGGTGTGTCCCTGCCTGTGGATGTCTGTGTAAGTGCAGGACCTGGAGAGGTTTGTGGCTTAACAATAGTATTACAGTGTAAGAGGGAGCCCTGGTTGGAGGGACAGAGGGCTCAGTGGTACCCCAGTTCCAGGCTGCACCCTAGAGAACCTATCACACTACTCTCAGTTGCACACGGTATCTTAGCTGGCTTCACTGGGAGCCAGATACACTTCCAAGGGCAGAGTGGGACCCAAAGCCGGGGTTCTTATACAGAACACAACTGCAGCCTGGTTCTAGGTTGCACTCAATCGGGCAGGTGCTGAGGAGTAAATGACTGTTTAAAAAAAGGTCTGAAATACAGCAGGGACCAGACTTGTGGGGGATATTCAGCGTTTTTAAATGTTCACGTCCGGGTTTAAATAATTTATTACTAAGCTTTCTTAACATAGATTTTAGGAAGGAACGTATATTTCAGCAAAGAAAATGATCCACTTTCAGTAGCACGTGCTTTGCCGAGCGTACTTATACAGTACATTTAAGCCATCCATTTAACTTAAAGTGACGGATTGCCTGCACATGCAAAATTGAAAGCACTTTATTTTTAGGCTCGAGTGGTAAAACTTCAACCTGACAATGAAAACCATCACACTGATTTAATGACCACACAGTTTGGCCAAGCCAGCAGTTTGCTGACATTCTGTCCGTGGACGTAAAGCATCTGCTACTGAGCTTTCTCAGAGTGATTTTGGTTTTAACCCAGGAGTTTTAAACGGACCATCTGGCAGACTTCAAGCCCAGAAATAAGAAAATAACAACTTCAATTACTATTAGTGTATTTATGCAGATACTGCAAAAGTTAGTATAAAGGGCATACATTATTTGGTGTAAATGTCAGTTCCTTCTAAGAAAAAAGAAGGGAATATGAGAGTTGGGGAGAGGCAGAGATGCAGGAGAAAGAAGCACCAAAGGGAAAGCTGGGGGAAATAATGGGAAAGGCAGCATGAAAGAAGAAGAAAGCAAGAAGAGAGGATGGATTGCCCAGTGTTTAAGGCACTCGCCTAGGTCTTGGAAGATGTGACTTCAATCCCCTGCTCTGTCACAGACCTCCTGTGGAACCTGGGCTTAGCTTCTCCAGGCCTTCATCCCCCCTCTGTAAAATGGGGGTAATACCACTTCCCTGCCTCACAGGGGTGCTGTGAGGATAAATAAATATATTAAAGATTGTGAAGCGCTTTGAGAGCTCTGGATGAAAAAGTGCAATGTAAGAGCTAGGTATTATTATTATTACTGGAGAGTAAGCGACAGAGAAGCTGGGAGACAAAGTGTGAGGAGAGGAGTTAGTGGAGGACTGGCACAGAAGTGCGGCGCTTGCGTGAAAGAATCTGGAGACATTCTGCCTGGGGTGGTAGGGGGAAGGGGGCCTCCAGAGCCAATGTGAAAAGTGAGCTCATTTGTCTCACTGACTACAGCTGTAGAACATCGTGTGTCTCTCCTCGGCACAGCCTTGCAGCCATTTCTTTGTTCAGGAAGAGGATGGACCTCACATCATACGTCACCTTGGGAGCATTCAAGAGTGCTCACAGGCTTGCACCTGAGAGTGCAGGTAGCCAAATGATGGCTGTCCCTTCCATGGAAGCAATGGCCTTGAGGAAGGGGTTCCCTGCATCCTGTCTCACTCAGCACACCCAAGCCAGGTGCTGGAAATGGTTTGGCCTGATGTGTTTCAGATACCAGGAAACAGTTTTACTAGGCAGCCCGGCTCTGCCCTCACTCTCCATGTTTCTCGCCACAGGAACAGAACATTACATTTCCGGTGCTACTATGTGCTACTTTCCCATTGCCACTTCATACCGAGTCACCGAGCATCGCACAACGTGACTTAACCAGACATAACCCAACATGAAACAACATGCAAAAGAGACATTTTCCTCTCTGTATATACAAAATGCTATTTGGATATGACTAGATGGTTCAAAGTTCAACCAGATCATTCCCCTCAACTGCAAAATGATTTAACACATTGCACTCTACACTGGCTCCAAGTTAATCAGCTGCAAACGGAACTACATCTGTCAATACTATCCCCAAATCCCTCCTTTTGTCTGGCAGCCTGAGAGAACCAAATGCACGGCTCCGAAAAGTGAAATTTAATTATGGCTCGCTGAAAAAGCTACTTTCCAGCACTAAAAAATCCTTGGTGCACTGACATAGAGGTTACCAAGCAGCCGTATATTTTGTTAAGTGAAAGTATTGCCCACACAGCCACCCCAGGAGCTGCACGCCGAGCCCTGGAACCTTTATGAGTAGTAGCTGGCAATGACGGGGCATAGACATCTCTCCGGAGCTTTACAGTCCATAGGCCAAGGCCAAGGCCAAGACTACCAACAGACCAGTGATTTGGGGTGCCCAACTCAAGACCACTTAAAGGGTTTTGTTTTTCAGAAGGCGGGTTTTCAGCTTTTTCTGAATATCCATTCCCTTTAAAATGTCTTGAATTGGGCACCCAAAATCATGGCTTGAGGGCTAAGTACCCTGCCCCTCTAACTTTCCCTCAGTTCCTCTCTGCCTTCTCTAGCCTTATTTGGAACAATAGTCTCTGAAGTTGAGGGAAAGAGGAAGGGTCTGTGGCACCAACAACAGAAAACAAGAGTTGCTGCTGATAAGTAACCTGCTTTGATTTTGGAGGCAACATCATGAAGGAGAAAGAGGGTTACTTATCAACAGGGATCCTAGACATCCATTTGCCACACAAAAACACGGAATTTGCATTTTTTACAGAGAATATTTAGTTTATATGTTTTGTGAAAAAATAAAAACATATACAGGAGAACCCCATTTATCCGAACCTCCATTATCCGTCTCTCCATATTAACCGAACCAGGGCTGACAGCGGGCTGATACCCCGAGCCCTGCCACCTTGGGCTGACAGACATAGAAGTATTCGGTATATGTAAGAAATGCAAATTGCAATTCTATTAATTTTATTCTATTATAATGATTGATGGCACTGATAGGCTTCGAACTTGCTTAACATTGTAAATACACCTCTACCTCGATATAACGCTGTCCTTGGGAGCCAAAAATCTTACCGTGTTATAGGTGAAACTGCGTTATATCGAACTTGCTTTGATCCACTGGAGTGCGCAGCCCCGCCCCCCCGGAGCACTGTTTTAACCGCGTTATATCCAAATTCGTGTTATATCGGGTCGCGTTATATCAGGGTAGAGGTGTCTATCAATAAAACATTGCGTTCAACTGATGCCAACATATATTGTGGCTAGAGAAACTAAAATTCAGTGTTCCATTTTAATCGTTGAAAAATGTGGATTTTTATGGTTTTTAAATCGGAGAATGTTGGGGGGTTTTAGCCACAGAATCCCCGCTTACCGACAGTAACTCCTGTTCTCCTCTCTTGCCTCCAGAAGACCCCCTCTGAAGGTAATTAACTAGCAGGGATCCCCCCTCTAAGAGGCAGGTTGAGGAGCTCTGCTAAGTGAACAGTAACTGAGATACTGTCTGCCTTAAATCTACGTCTCTTCTTTGTGTGGCATCCAGAGAACAGTGAGCCATGAAGGTCTGAACCAAACTCCATACAGCAAGCAGCCCTACTGGTCTGAGCTCAGGCCACACTGGGGATACCTGCCATTGAGCCGTCTGAGTGCCGAGATGTTAAAGCACAGGAACATCAGGTAGTCTATGGCATGATCGGATGCATTTACACTCCTGCTCACTTGAAGGCCCCTTTGCACAGCAAGAGCAGTGTCAAGTGGCCCTGGTATAAATGAGAATCACGTTCGTTCTCGTCGAATATCTTTCAGCCGAGATGTTCTGAGTTCCAAATGTTTCTCTATGGGCCACAAACAGTTAATTAAACTTTCAGTGACAAAATAACTGATGGTTCCTTTGACCACAAGGGGCTCTGCCTATGGAGCTTTGGGCAAAACACAGGCAGTGACATCAACTAATTGAGATGAAAGCCCAATACATCCTTTGTGACAAATTCGGAGTGAGGGCTAAGTACCACCTGGCCTTTGGAATATGATGTAAGGTGGGCTGGCCATCCCATGCACGCCTCTGGTGCAAGTGAATTGCGTCCACCACCAAGCATTTGGTGAATCTCCAGCCAGTTCAAAGTTTGGTATCTTGCGCTAGTAATGAGCTCGACATGTTTCTTTTGCATTTGCGGTATCGAGAAGTGGAAAGAGATATCGAGAAGTGGAAAGAGACATCTCAAAGGTCAAGGACCATGAACCAGTCTTGAGAGTTGAGCAGGAATTATGCTGCCCAGAAGAATCAACCCGAATTTACATTTTCCTTACATATTAGTCCAGTTTGCAGTGATTCAAAATAGGATGAAGTCCAGTGTTTCTTTAGGGAGATACAGAAATAGACTATACTAGAGGATCTGGCACCACTTGTATGTCTTCTATGTTCAAGGCAGCCAAGACTACTTCTTGTAACAGTTTCTCGTTAGAGGGAGCTCTGAAAAGGGAAGGGGAAAGGAGCTGGGGTTTGACATGGCCTTGAAATGGAGGAGGTGCCCTTCTTTGATGATCTCTAGGACCCAGCGGTCTGAAGAAATAGTTTGTTATACTTGTCAAAAATGAAACATACAATCCCCAAGTGCGGGGACAGGGAAGAGAAGAGGATCTGGATCTAATCAGCCTTCCTGCCTGGATGCAGTACCACAGGTCCCTGGGTCTGAGGAGGAAGATCTGTACCTGTTCTGATGGGGTCAGAAAGATTTTTCCCAGACTGTCTGGGCATCTGCTGGGAGCCTGTCTCAGAAGATATCGACTGTGACTATCCCTTGTGAAACCTACAAGCAAAATTTTCTGCCGGACACAGACTGTCCGAAATCCAGAGGTTTAGCCATGGTTTGGTGGCCTCTGATTTCTCCAAAACCTGAAGCATCTCTGGACTAAGAAGCTCTGCTCCGTCAAAGGGCAAATCCGTTAGTTTGGCTTGAGCATTAGCAGAAAAGGCCAAATTCAAGAGCCATCCATGTGTTCCATGGCTTATTTTCCACTTCAAAAAACGTGAAACCTTTAAAAGCCACTTCTGCTTGACATTTCAAACTTATTGAGCAGTGGCGGTGGAAGGGCCCTGTTTGAAATTTTCTCTGTGTGCTGTGAAGTAGAGAGAAGGTGGTGGCGAGAGAGAGTCACGTATTCTACAGCTGATCCCCTTTTCCTCGCCCAGGTTTTCTCCCCTCCTTCTGATGCAGTGGGCGTGCACACACACTAGCCTGTGTCTCACCAATTGTCCACATCTGTTATGGAGGTGGGCTGTCTTTCCTGAGTCAACAAATAAAGTTGGCAATATATCCACTGCCAATATTTTTGCCAACTTTGCATGACACAAAAGGGCCATCGGGTCTAAACAATGGAACTTAAGCCAGGCAGGCAAGACAGAGCATCACACAGCAGCAGTAGCACAACTGAAAAACCAGCAGAGTTTAGGCAAGAGAATCTTTTCACAATTCATAGATTCCGAGGCCAGAAGGGATCATGGTGATCATTCTTTCTGACCTTCTGTATAACGCAGGCCATGGACCCTCCTCCAGGGTTTTGAGGATTCCTGCCTCAAAAGCAAAGATTTCTGGTTGAACTAGAGCATCTCTTTTAAAAAGATAATTGGTCTCGATTTAAAGAGTTCACGTGACAGAGGATTACACGTGTGGTAAATCATCTTCCGCAGCAGCTGTAACAGGTGCACCAGCCTATTTCCACTGGCATCCCAAAGTGTTCCCAAAGCGTTACTAAGTTTTAGGAAATATACATTGCCCACAGTGTCACAGGTAGGGTGACCAGACACCAAGTGTGAAAAATCGGGACAGGGAGTGGGGGGTAATAGGAGCCTATATAAGAAAAAGACCCAAAAATCAGGACTGTCCCTATAAAATCGGGATATCTGGTCAACCTAGTCACAGGACACAGCGTGGTGATCAACACAAAGTAAAAGAAGATAAAACTCAGGCAGGAGCTGCAGAATTAGACAGATCTTCCGACCAGGTCCCCAGCCAGGCCTCTTTCCCTTGGTTGTAAATTTGTAGTCAGCGCATAACTAAAACTGACCTGAACACTCAGCCAGACACATGCTGCACTGCACACACTGTAACAAACCTATCTAAAGGACTTTATACTAAATTGGGACATTGCTCTTTTACATAGAAAGTGCCTGTCCTAGATAGCTTATGGCCATCAGAGGGCATTCAGATCAGCCTGACCTGAGGAGAACAGAACTATTATAACCTGTATCCTTACGGCTTGTGGTTTTTTAACACAAACTAACAAGGTATTTCTATTAAGTGTGCTTAATTGTGTCTCTTGGTGACAATAGCTGAATATTGTAAGCAGTGGTGGATTAGCCACTGGGCCAACGGGGCCCATGCCCAGGGGCTTGGCCAATATGGGGGCCACCGGAAAAATGGGTGCCCCCGCACCCCAAACCCACTCCCCAGCAGGAGTGCCAGGCAGGGGGGCAGGGCAGGGCAAGCCCCCATGCCCTGACCCCATTTCCCTTACTTGCTCTGGCCCAGGGCCCCACAAACCTCTAATCCACCTCTGATTGTAAACCCGACTGGAAATTCTAGTAGAGTCCATATGAATATTCCAGCAGGTCTCAGTTGGTTTCTACTGGTCTCTGCTGCTTTCATTTGGAGAATCAATATCCAGCTATTGATTAATATTAATAATATTAATATCCTTAGTATCCAGGAACTCAACGGATCTGTTGTTTTGTTCAAAAACTAAAATTGGCCAACGGGAAACATTTGAACATTTGGAGCTGGACTTTCCACTGGGGAGAACTTTAAGTCCTGTAAACAGCATAAAAGGTCAAACGCTTCCTGACATATTTTACTCTCTCTTTATCTAACATATCTGTACAAACCTCAAGACATGACAACACACGGAGTATGCTCAGAGTGGCAGGAACTACATTATACACTTTCCACAGCCCCTTGGGTTAGACAAGCCCACAGTTTTCCTCCTCTCGCTTGTCAATCCCCACGGATTTTTCTTTTCCCCTTCAAATAATTCTTGCCCTGCTTCGGGTGGAATAAAATTTAGAAATGTGCAAATCCCAGCCTCACCCAGGCAAAGCTGCTCATAAAAGCACGCAGTAAACCAGCCTTAGCAATACATAGACAAAGGGGGCACCAAGATCAGCCTCAATATAGCAAAACTATGTACAAATCCAGTGAGAGGGAACCCCTCAAGATTTTGGGCCTGATTCTCCACTGCCTTGCACCTTGTGTAGTCAATTACGCCCAGGCAAGGTAGATCAAAGCTATTATCAGATCAGAACAGTAGCTTCTCACACCCACTTTACTCATGTGTCGCCAGCAGTGGAGGATCAGACCCTTAGAGTCAGATTGGGATGCAGAATGTAAGGGCGGGACTGTAAGCGCTGCCCTAGCCCGTTCCTATTGAATTCAACAGTATAACTCCCAGCACAGAGCGGCTCCCTGTTGCTGGCTAACGGGGCATGGGGTTCTTGCGCTCCCTCTGTCTGCAAAGCATCTAAATTTTATATGAACCTAAATCAAACACAGCTACAAGCAGGGCTTAAATTCAGCCAGAGCTGTCCGGAGAGGATCTCCAGTAAATATTTTCAAACCCACCCTGGAGTTTTTATAGCATGTTGTGGTCACTTTGGGGGGGCTCCAGGAAATACTCTATAAGAATTTAAGCCCCGGTACAAGTTTGGAACAATCATAACTTGCTGTGCTGGTTCTATCATAGTAATCTCTGAGTTACTTAGCTCAGTGAGGTCTCCGTTTATAGCAAATGTGTTAGGATGCAGCCAAAACAACCACAAGAAATACTAATCAGAAGGGGGAAAAAACCCATTGAAACTGTGGACACTAACAGATCTACCTTCCACATCCTTCCGGGCTAGTGAGCAGAAAGCGGGGATGGGCACAGCTCCACAGAAGAACATCGCTGACATCTAGGTTTTCAGGTCAACCAACTTTGTTCTCAGAACAATAAACCTCTATGCCTTTGGCACAACTCTTTCATTTAGGTGAGCTGATGGGAAACCCAATAATTCAGACACCCACACAGAGACACACGACATTTTTATTAGGCAAAATTGAATCTAATTTAAAGTAGCTGATGGCACAAAAACTGCAGCCTGTTATCCAACTACCTGAAAATTTGCTGATCTGGATTAAATGGAATCCAACTCCAAATCCAAACCATCTCTGGTTTTGGATTTGCAAAAACCAATATAATTTAAAAAGAGATCCCAGGCTTCCACACCTGGCAGTTTCTAAGACATTGCATAGCCAGACAGGGCTTGTCTGCTGAACCACACTCTGCTCAGGCCTGCCCTGCCTAAAGACAAAGGATAATGATTCATAGATGCAGGTGCATCTATGAGAGAGATGAGAGGCTGGAACGTCTTTCTCTGATGGAGTGAGGGGCAATACAGAAAGATCCTGCAGGGATAATGCCACAAAGAGTCAAGTATTAGGAGAACACTTAGGCTGTTGTAGTTAGTTGGGACACTAATAAAGCCATCCCATGGGGAGGCGAGTTAGTTATATATTGGGTGGATGCTTTATTAGGAGCGGGATGGGAGCTCCATCCGTTCATAGCCAGTCACAGAGATGGAAGAAATCCCAAAGCTTTTATGTTGCATCTCCCTTCTCAACCTTAGGTCATTCAGATCAAATGGGCCCCAGATCTGAAGCACAGCCGATTTGAGGCTTGCCAAAACATATCCTCCTTGGGCAATCTCTAATTTAAAGCTGGACTGATTCCCCGGCTCACCGGCAGGTTTTCAGCAGGCTACTTGTAACCAGCTGGCTACACTCAAGTTTATTACTATAAAACCCAACAGAGGAGAAAATATGCATGATCCACATTTTTGTTTCTTCCTATGAAGGAGTTCTTACCTTAAAGGGAAACTTCAGTAACCAGTTAAAATAGCTTAGGAACAAATCATGCAGTCATTACTCAGGCAGGGGTGCTAGAACTATTTTTATAGTGGGGGGTGCTGTGAGCCATTGAACCAAACTGTAAATCTTGTTTATAATGGAAACCATTTCAAGTCAGGGGGTGCTGCAGCACCCCGCCATACTCCTAGTTCCAGCCCCTGTGTACTCAGGCAAAACTCCCATTGAAATCACAAGACATTGTTATGAGTTACTGCTGAGGATGCAGGAGTGCATTATTGGACAGTAATCTAAACCATGACCTCGGCCTCCCTCAGAAATACCCAAATCCTTGGTGACTCCAAACTCATTGGAAGAAAGTAACTACATCCCGGACGGCAATGAGCAATCTCTTTATTAGACATGTGAAGCTTCTCTGAAGTATCATAAAAGGTTCGCTGAATTCAACTGTTTAAAAGAAAATTGATAAATATTGTGTAGCCTGTAAAATATTATCCAGTATTTCAAAGATAATTCTAACCTCCACCACTTCTATTTAGTCTGTCACATACCGCCACTAAATGCAGCCTGGAAAGAATTATATATACCCTGAACGTGACATATATTGACAATAATCCCATAGGCAAAGAAAACCCTCTGCTGACCCTGCTCATGGGAAGCAGTAGCATTCCCCTGGGTGTACAAATAAATTAGGCAAATAGCTTGTAAAATCTACAGGCCAGCTCCTGGCCTGTGATAAGGCCCCTCTGCACTGCTCCAGCACAACAAGGCACCAAAGTGCCATAAACACGCAGCTTGGGATCGTCTCATCATGGAGGAACCCACAGCTGATGTAGAGCTGGCTTAGCCGACACCACATTACCCTCTCCAAGCCTCTGCCCCAGGAAGCCAGACAGGGGCAAGGTGGGTGATGACCCCCAGCCAGCATAACAAACCAACATAATTTAGAGCAGCCCTGAGATGGCTCTAAATTATGCCAGGATCAAAATTTCTCCTGGCTGCCCCAGGGATCAAGAGAGCACAAAATTGGCCTACTGCCCTCCTTCCTTCGGCTGCACTTAGCAGAGCTCTGGGATATAGCACTACATCGCAAATCTGAATCTAAACTCTAGTTTGACTTGAGCTGTTCCAAAGCAGCACAGAATTGTCCTGCTAATGCTCCCTTATCTTTTCAATGCCACTGCTGCGCTAGATGCCAAAATCTCCCTCAGAGAAACCCGCAGAGTGCTACGCCAAGAGGTAAATAAACAGACAATCCTGAACATTCCCCAAACAGAGCATTTAATTCACCCAATGCTTGAAAAGGAGTTTAGCTCAAGGGGTTATTTAGCAGCCTGGTGAACCCAATGCCAGGTGTACAAATATAGCAAGTCAGAGGAAAGCCACCTCCCCACAGGTCCTGCTGAGATCCTGTCCACCCCAGTCACTTTATTAAACAGTCAGACTCCCAAGTAGCATTCTGGTTTGGATGGGCAAATACAGAATGTAAAGTTAAACCCAGGAAACCAATCCCTTCCACACTGTGACCCTGAGTAATTTGTGGGCCTCTTGGTATTCCAGAGCTAGGAAAGAAACTGCTCGTTGGTTGGAAAAAAGAAGGAATATATCCCAAGAGACGCAGTTGGACGCGGGTTTGCTAAGCACGGCATCTGTATTATTAAAGTGGATGATATTCTAGCGAAACACCAAGAAGAGAGGCAAATCTTCTCTCTGATTATGTATTCACTGAAGAGTTAACTCAAGTTATCTACACTCAAGTTAGCAGGGCCATAAATAACGCGCTGCACCGAGTGACTGGATTAGCTGCATAAAGTGATTGGATTCAAGTTGATGGGTTGTGCTAACCAGAGCCAACGTGCCAGCTAACTCCAGCTAAAATCACCACAGCACTCGAGTTAAGGAGTTTTGTTTGTGGATGGGACTCGAATTTGGGGCAACACTCAAGTGGTAATTCGAGTTAACTCGGCAGTGAAGACAAGGCCTCGTATGTTCGCTCTTATAAGTATCAGAGGGGAGCAGATCAGTCAGGCCTCCAAGGCTGCATCTATGCTACAAACACTACAGCGGCGCAATTGCCTTGTAGACACTTGCTACAGCAATGGAGGGTTTTTTTTTTCCCATCACTGTAGTTAATCCACACACCCCAAGAGGTGGTAACTAGGCTGACAGAAGGATTCTTCTGTTGAACTAGTGGTGTCTATACTGAGGCTTAGGTGGGCTTAACCATGTCTCCCATGGGTCTGAATTTTGCACAGTCCTGTGTGACGTAGCTAAGTCGACCTATGTTTTAGACGTAGGCCAGGCCTTAGGGTACATCTTCATGACTGCTATTTTTAGTGCGCGAGCACAAGTAGAGCTAGCGCATTTCTCTACCCAAGCTGGGAAGCACATTTCCCTCTGCAGTGTAGATGGGCCTTTAAGGGTTCACACACAGATGTAATTCTTAGTTCTCCAAGGACCTGCTCCTGCATCTGCTGAAATCACTGGCAAAACACCTATTGGGTTCAGTAGTACAGGATCAAGAAGATAAAAATGGAGCACAAAAGATCCTAATTGTTCTGCCACACTGAATGAACAGGCGAGAGAGGAGGACAGACCAGAATTCCTAAAACTGGGCATGTGTCTTTGTTTATTTTATTCTCACTTTATTTATTTCGGTTGCAGTAAGACAGACACACGCACAGAGAAGAAGAAAACAACCAGGTTCATACAGAAAGAGACCAAAACTTGTTAAAGAGAAATATTGTGGCAGAATGATAAAGCGGGACCGATAATTAGTGGTTGAAACATATGCACCAGCAGCAACCATCATTTATAAAACACAAAGCAAAACAATACACAAAAGGGTTTAATGTGGTCCAACAAAGCACCTGCTAATAGCAAAGTAAGTATAGAACAACTAGCATCCAACACAGCAATCTATAATCCTGACAGGAATGTGTACTGAAGCAATGGCTTCTTCTCAGTTTCCTCATGGTCTAGCCCAGGGGTAGGCAACCTATGGCACACATGCCAAAGGCGGCACCCGAGCTGATTTTCAGTGGCACTCACACTGCCTGGGTCCTGGCCACCAGTGCGGGGTGCTCTGCGTTTTAATTTAATTTTAAATGAAGCTTCTTTACTTTACATACAACAATAGTTTAGTTATATATAATAGACTTATAGAAAGAGACCTTCTAAAAACGTTAAAATGTATGACTGGCACGCGAAACCTTACATCAGAGTGAATAAATGAAGACTCGGCACACCACTTCTGAAAGGTTGCCGACCCCTGGGCTAGCCAGAGTGAACCAAAAAGAGGGAGGGAGGGAATGGATGGATGGATCTCCCTCTTTTGGAGTTTTTATATATATATATATATATATATATAGGATGTTTAGCTCCATGGGTGAGCAGATTATTAGCGAGTTTTGCAAGTCTCTTGAGAAAAGTCCATTTTTCAATAACAAATTCCAAACCTTCTAGAAACAATAGTTTATTTCAGGCTGATGTATACAGACTTGTAGCTTTTCAGGTCGCTAGGGCCAGGACTATTTTTAAAAATTAATTTTGTTGTTAATCAAGGGGGATGATTTTGTTAAAAAAATCATGAATGTTTCCAGGTGAAGCTGCTAGATGCGAGGTATAAAGCTGGCTAGAGAATTTTTAACACACAAAGTTGTTTCTGTATCTCAGAGAATTAATTTTCCTTAGAAAATAATGTTCTTATTAAGCATTTAGTGAAATTTTACTTTTTAATTTGCATGCAAAGATTTTGCTGACTTTTAATTATGTTCATAATACGTTTGTGCAGTTCAGCAAAGCACATGTTCCATTCTCTCAATTAAAAGGAAATCTGAAGAACTGTTGAAGGATGGTAAATTGAGTTTAAATGTCTGGGGAACTATTTTTCTTGTGAAGTCTCTCTAGGTTTTATATCTGAAATTCCAAATCTTTCCCAGCAGCGCTCGGTGCCTTTTTATGAGAAATTACAAAAGAGAGAAACTCCACGAGTAGCTGTTTTGAGCATTTCCCACTGGAGATTTGGGTAGATCTATAGACAGTCAACAAATGCAACTGGCGCTCTTTCAGCAAATAAGGAGTGACTTCTCTATCACTTGAAATCTTTATATCAAGACTGGATATCTTTCAAAAAAATATGCTCTAACTCAACCACAATTTGTGGGCTTGATGCAGGAATCACTGGGTGAAATTCTATGGCCTGCTGTGTTATACAGGTCAGACTAGATGATCATATTGGTCTTTTTGGCCTTAAAATCTGTAGGGCAGATCCTCAGCTGGTGTTAATTTTCATAGCTTCATCAATTAACAAAGAAAATAAAAATCCTTGGTTGTCATAAAAGTGCTTAGATGCCCAACATCCCTTCCTTGTGTTTGTACAGTGCCTAGCACAACTGGGACACAATCCTGATTGCAACCTCTAGACACTACAATAATACATACAATAATCATAATGCCGCCCCTCTGCTGAGCAGTAACAGACATCCAGGGTGTTGTAGGTCAGCTTCCAGTTGGAGGAGAAATCAATGAGGCAGAGTTTGGGTGTACTATACATGTGGCTTGCTTTATTTACAAACAGGCAATAGTCCTGCAACAGAGATGGTCAAACAGCATGCAGGACAATCCCTCCTATCTGGAATGTTTTGCAGTGTTGCTATACCTCATATTTGTAACATCTTAATCATCAAAACAGCCGTACTTTCAGACACATCAAGGGTAAAGCCATGTGTTTTGTTACTGATACGAACAAGCAGCCAATGGATTGGGCGGGGGAGATATTTATTTTCAGCCCTATTTCTGGGCCTGACACCAGCGGTTTCGCCATCACCTCTAAGCAGCCATTGGCAGCAGCACTCACTAGAGAAGCCATTGCAAACCAAGTAGCATATTTCGCACAAATGCACACAGCTGGAAGCCTTCCAGACCAGCTGAAATGTCTGCTTGCCATTTGGATAACTTCACAGAGTCTCACTTTTGGCTTCTTTGTTGCAATATAACAAAAAAACTCTTCAAAAACCCAGGTCACATCTATTATTTCCTGATGGTAGTCACAGTGGCCCAGAATCTGCTTTCAGGGACACTGGTGCAATCCCATGTGGACGCACCAGTATAAAACCAGAGTCCTGCTAAGCACCCATAGCCTGTTTCAATGCCCTTAAGTCAATGAGAATCTTTCAATGGCCCTTAAATCTGCGCTTATTTTTAACCATGTGAACAGTGAAGTCAATAGGACCACTTATATGCTTAAAATTAAGCATGGGCTGAAGAGCTTCCCTGGATCAAGTCTACAACGTGAGCAGAATTTGAATCCATGTAAGGTGTATAATGCAAACTTGGCAGTCACTACAAGCATCTACGAAAGCTGGTGAGATGCTTCCGCAAATCCAGCTAAGTGAGAACCTTCTTCACGTCCATAGCTCATTCGGGATGTACAAACCAACCCTAGTTCTCTTTACTCTAGGGCTGAACACATTCTCGATCAGAGATTAACATCCACTGTACAGTACAATGATGTTGTACACTCTGGGAAAGGACTATTCTGGCTCTATGCTGGAATCACTCTGGAAAGCCTGTACGGTGGTGCTACCCCCATCTCTGCTGCTCTCTGTCTTCTCGAGGTGGGGAGCATGCTCCCAGCTGTCATATAGATATACCCTACAGCCCGGCCCACACCTAAAACATAGGTCGACCTAGTTACGTCACTCAGGGCGGAGCAAAATTCACACCCATGAGAGTTTAATGGGTCGGGGGGGGGGAGTTGTTGAAGTTGTGGTGGAATTCTGAGGGAGTTTAGGTTGTCTGTCCGGAGGATGAAAATACCATTGATGTATCTCAGATATATCATTGGTTCTGTGGTGCATCTACCCATAAATTATTCCTCCAAGTGGCCCATTATGAGACTGGCATATTGTGCAGCCTTCATCAAATGCCCCAAGAACAGCTATATGGATATAACCAGACAATCACTACGCTCTCGAATGAATGTAGGAAAATGATAAAAGACAAAACCACCCTATTACCTGTGGGCGAGCGCTTTTCACAAAACACTCACTCCAGCTCTGACCCCTCAGCCCTCGTCCTCAGAGGTAACCTGCACAACACCTTCAAAAAATGAGACTTTCGGGTCCTTGCACACGACTCAATTTAGCTCCATTGGCCACTGACACATGCAGTACCCAGTGTGCGAGCACAATTGCGTGAATTGAGCTATTGTGGTTGGAAAATCTTGTGTTGCAGTCACTTGTCCTTTGTGCCTTACAGAGTCCCCTGAAACATGCAGTATTAACCTAGAAATGCTGCCCGTGCCTCCTTAATTGTTTTGTTTCGGCCACAAGCTGCAAGTAAAACAATAAATAAATAAATAAATAAAACCATGCTTGGAAATACAAATGACCTCTTTGTACTTCAACATGATGCACTTCAGACTGAATTGCAATGAAAGGGTGCGTCCTGGCCTTTAATAAGCTGTAATTTTATAGACAGGAGATGGTGGTTTCTATTTCATTGTTCTAAGTGGATCATTGGGGAGAAACCATTCCAATACACTGGATTTATTGTTGTTCTAGTGGTTTTCCCCCCAAGAGTTTTATTTCCATTTTTTTCTGTTACCTTTTTTGCTTTGTGTGCAGGATAAACTGTACCACATATTCACAGGGATAAATTACTACCAAGCAAGAATGGTTGCTCTGGGGTGCTGATCACTTTTGAAATCCTGGCTATTTCAATTAGCTACCTAAAAGGGAGCTTAGATGTTTTGACAATCCAAGTTCAATTGTGCAGGTTTGGAAAATCTGACCCCAGGTCTCCTTATTCCCCAAGCTGTGTCTACGTCACGACACCATCTTGGTCTTGAAACTAATTGTCTATCCTGATAGCCGAACAGCAGCAATGCATATTTTCCCCTTGAGCTAGTTCATTATCAGCTGAATGGACATAGAAATCACCACCAGACTCCTTATCATGTATGATATTACTAACTGGATAGTTCCATTCTGCCAATCCAAAAGCCTTCTCTAGTTTCAGCTGAGGAAATTGTCCTTTGCTGCCCATCTTAAAAAACACCTTATTGTGTAGTGCTGCTGCCATGTTCCACCCCAGAAACAACTGCATTCCAGTGTGGGTGAGTGACCCCAAACTGTAAAGTGCTTTCGGAATCTTCAGACTGAGTGATGCTACCTCAATACGAAATGTTGATGTTACAATATGCTGTATTAGGGTGGCCAGTTTTCAACCAGAAAGTCCGGTCAAAAAGTGGACCTGACAGGGTCCAGTCAGATCCACTGATCGGACACCAAAAGTCTGGTTAATGCGGGTGAGGGAGCTGGGGAGGCATTGGGTCATCACCAGTGCCCGCCTCTACTCTACTACCTGCATCGGGAGGCTGCAGCGCCCAGCCCCGGCGCCACAGGCTAGTCCCTCCCAACCTAAGCAGAGGCGGAGGGAGAGAGGGGGAAAGCAGTGAGTGACAGGAGAGGGGGGAAGAGGAATGAATGGGGGCCAAGTCCTCAGGGGAAGAGGCGTGGCAGGGGTAGGGCCTCAGGAGGGAAGAGGTGGGACAGGGAAGGTTCTTAAATATTATATAGTTGGCAACCCTATAAAGCTGTATGCAGAGGCCAACTGAATTATGGCCCAAAGTTATATGAGGTGGCACTAAAGTGGCAGCTCTTTACTGGTGAATCTGGGGGGGGGGGAGGGAGTCCATTGCTTCTGCTCTGTACATTAAAATCTAGCTGTCACCCTCCTTACCTGTGTCTTTAGTGTCATCCAGGAAATGTTTAAAACAAAAGAGAGGACTAGAAGGCACAGGTAGTCTGTAGACTTTTCCTTTTGCCAGGGCTAGCAGACTTTAATCCGTGAATAGACATGCAAATGGATTTTTGATCCAAGTTTGGCAAACATCTGTGGCTTCCTTCACTTGGTCTGTTTTTCTGAGTGATGGGCCAGTGGGAGGAGTTTACTTCAGGGTGCTTTTTTCAGCGCTGGCTTATTTGGTAGCAACCAGTTAGGCATTCAAGAGTGATTCCTGCATAGCCAAAACAGTCCATCCCCAGAGTTGGGGCCTTTCATTTTCGGTTTTTATTTTATTTAATTTTTCCCAAGCATTTATCGGTGTTTATTATCACCACAACAAAAATAGGTGAAAATCGGTGGAAAAAAACTATAATTTTTCTGGGTAAATATCGGGGTTTATTTTGGTGGATGGAAGGACAGGGAAAAAGTATTCAGAAGATTAATGCTTTGATTAATGGAATTCATTGAGGTTTGCTGCAGAACTAAATCAGAACTCAAAACGAAATGCCACCTCTGATTTTAAGAAAACAATCCCTAAATAAAACTTTTCATTTGAATAAACAGTTTGCCATTGTAGACCTAGAACTATCAGCCTATAAATATTTACATTTGATAATTGGGACACACCACTTGCAGCGCATACACTCAACTTCTTTTTCTCCTGTTTTTGTTTTTTTAAACTTTCGAATACTGCCTTGTGTTCTGAAACGTATCCTGATACAGATTTTCATTTTCTTTCCATTTTAGTGTGTCAAATCTTGAAACTGTTATCTGCTGACAGCTTGAAATGTGTAGGTGGTGAGCATGAGATTCATCAGATGCACACGCACTTCAGAGCTTGTGTGCATGTCTGTTTGTTTATTGTGTGTATCTTCTAGATAGACTAATACATAGCCTTACTTCAACAGGCTGCTTTGCAGATATACACAGACTAATGCATTATCGTAATACATATATAAAATCATAGGACTGGAAGGAACCTCGAGAGGTCATCTAGTCCAGTCCTCTGCACTCATCTCAGAACTAATTATCTAGACCATTCCTAACAGGTGTTTGTCTAAGCTGCTCTTAAAAATCTCCAATGATGGAGATTCTACAATCGCCCTAGGCAATTTATTCCAGTGCTTAACCACACTGACAGTTAGGAAGTTTTTCCTAATGTCCAACCTAAACCTCCTTTGCTGCAATTTAGGCCCATTGCTTCTTGTCCTGTCCTCAGAGGTTAAAAAGAACAATTTTTCTTCCTCCTCCTCCTAACAACCTTTTACATACTTGAAAACTGTTATCATGTCCCCTCTCACTCTTCTCTTTTCCAGACTAAACAAACTCGCTTTTTTCAATCTTCCCTCAGAGGTCATGTTTTCTAGACCTTTAATCATTTTTGTTGCTCTTCTCTGGACTCTCTTCAATTTGTTTACATCCTTCCTGAAACATGGTGCCCAGAACTGGACACAATACCCCAGCTGAGGCCTAATCAGCGCGGAGTAGAGCGGAAGAATTACTTCTTGTGTTTTACTTACAACACTCCTGCTAATACATCCCAAATGATGTTTGCTTTTTTTGCAACAGGGTTACACGGTCGACTGATATTTAACTTGTGGGCCACTATGACCCCCAGATCCCTTTCTGCAGTACTCCTTCCTAGGCAGTCATTTCCCATTTTGTAGATGTGCATCTGATTGTTCCTGCCCAAATGGAGTACTTTGCATTTGTCCTTATTGAATTTCATCCTACTTACTTCAGACCATTTCTCCAGTTTGTCCAGATCATTTTGAATTTTAATCCTATCCTCCAAAGCACCTGCAACCCCTCCCAGTTTGGTATCGTCCGCAAACTTTATAAATAAAGACGTGCGTCTGACGAAGTGGGTATTCACCCACGAAAGCTTATGCTCCAATACATCTGTTAGTCTTAAAGGTGCCACAGGACTCTCTGTTGCCTTTTACAGATCCAGACTAACACGGCTACCCCTCTGATACTTGAAACTTTATAAATGTACTCTCTATGCCATTATCTAAATCATTGATGAAGATATTGAACAGAACTGGACCCAGAAGTGATTCCTGCAGGACCCCACTCATTATAGCTCATGCAATTTTTTGTATTTTCCTAATAAAACAAGTTATTTTTCATATATTTGAATAATACAAAAGTAGGATGAAAATCAGAAAAAAACTAATAATACTTTTTGTAAAACCCAGGGTTTTTTTCGGTAAAAATCAATTTAAACTGAAAACAAAGGGGCTTATCTAGAGTATACAACATCATTATAAATACCGTGTATTTAGCTGTGACATTTTGATTACCTTTCCCAGAGCTGAAGAGCTCTGTGTAGCTAGAAAGCTTGTCTCTCTCCCCAACAGAAGTTGGTCCGATAAAAGATATTACCTCATCCACCTTGTCATTCTCTAAAAGATGAGACAAACTTTCAGTGACTTGACTGCCATACTGTGCATTTGCTTAGATCCTCTGACTCAACAGATGTCAGAAGTTTCAGGCGCTGTGTACTAACTAGTGGAAGCAACTGAACTTTCCTCCAAGTTATTGCTGAAGGACAGCACTTTGTGCCCAGCAATTGATAGTTCCTAGAGAAAATACCCCTGCCCCTATAATGAAGATAGGCAATGTGGTTTAGGTCCTTGGAAACTAAAATAAAAAGTTCCCTGGTGCAATTAGTCTTGCTGTCTTCATTTGCAGGGCTTTTGACCATGAAATTGATACCATGTTTAAATCTCAAAGGGAATGTTCTCCCAATTTTCTTGTGCAGTATTTGACAGGGAGTGAAGTAGGAAGTGGCTACAAAGGCATATGCTCCATGAAGCTCTTTATTTCTTTTATAATTAAAAACACTAAACTGGTGGAGAAAATGTTTTAGATTTATGGTTTGGTTACATATACACTGGAGGATAATGTGGTAGCATTAACCCAAGTTACTGCAGTCAACCTTGGTTTCAATGGAGTCACTGCACAGTTTCTATGTACAGTAGTTTCCGTGAAATAAAGCAATATTGCTACCTCTGATGATTTTATCGCAAGTCTCTCCATTTCTCTCCAAGCTCCAGCTCCTGGGGTCACGTGATTACATGAGAATCTCAGCTTTCATTTTTTAAAAATAGTAAGTTTCTTGCCCACAAGGTTGTGAAGAAAAGCTCAAAAACATGACCTGAGTGCATCCTTTTGGTTCAGAAACCAGAAGACAAATAACAGAGACCAACATTTTTTTATATCTCCTGATTTTGGGGGGCCTGACTCATGATTTTTGAACAACTGGGGTTGGCAATACCAACATTATTCATATTAACTTAACATGTGTCGCTCATGGCACCTTGGTCTTTTAGCTCCTAGAAATGTTGTTGCACTCCAGTTCAACTGTGAGCACAACTTAAATATAAGACCGAGGGCTAGCATGACAGAGTGCTGGGAATCTACGGCTCAGCCAGCGTTCAGATCACACAAACACCAATTAACTCCCCCAGAGTGGACCTGACAGTGCCTAGTTAGTGGATTATAATGGGCTTGGGAGGACTAAAGAACTAATTAGCCCATTAGCGCAAAGAGTAGAAGATGGCACAGGAAGAAAGTGCTTGGGGAGAGGCAAGCTAGTGGAGCCAGAACAAAGGATCTCTGCATGTAGAGATCTCTTCCCTCCCCTCCCCTTGGCAGAGGAGGAACTGATGTCCTAAACACTGTGGTGCATGGATCAGTAAGGTGGTGGGACGAGCAATGTAAATACAGTAGAACCTCAGAGTTACGAACATTCGGGAATGGAGGTTGTTCATAACTCTGACATGTTCGTAACTGAACAAGACGTTCTGGTTGTTCTTTCAAAAGTTTACCACTGAAGCTTGACTTAATACAGCTTTGAAACGAAACTATGCAGAAGAAAAATGCTGCTTTTAACCCTCTCAATTTAAATGAAACAAGCACAGAAAGTTTCATTACCTTGTCAATTTTTTTTTAAACTTTCCCTTTATTTATTTTTTAGTAGTTTACGTTTAAAACAGTACTGTACTGTATTTGCTGCTTTTTGAAAAAAAAATTAATGGAGATATCCTATCTCTTAGAACTGGAAGGGACCTTGAAAGGCCATCAAGTCCAGCCCCCTGCCTTCACTAGCAGGACCAAGTACTGATTTTGCCCCAGATCCCTAAGTGGCCCCCTCAAGGATTGAACTCTCAACCCTGGGTTTAACAGGCCAATGCTCAAACCACTGAGCTATCCCTTCTTTGTTTGCTTGTTTGGTCTCTGCTACTGCCTGATTGCATATATCCAGTTCCAAATGAGGGGTGTGGTTGGCCACCCAGTTTGTAACACTGAGGCAGGGCCGGCTTTACAAAGTGCGGGGCCCAATTCGAACATTTTTGGCGGGGCCCTGGCAGGGATGACTAACAAAAAAAAAACATTAAAAAAAGCCTTTCATTTCTTCCATGTATTATTTACTTTCCATAACTATATAAATAATAAAATTATATATTATGTACATTGCGTCATATATGTTGTTGATCGGTTATTAATGAGCTCTGTTTCACATGTGTGGATCCCCACCACTCCCTGGGGGTGTGCTAGGGTGACCAGATGTCCCGATTTTATAGGGACAGTCCCGATTTTTGGGTCTTTTTCTTATATAGGATCCTATTACTCCTCATCCCCTGTCCCAATTTTTCACACTTGCTGTCTGGTCACCCTAGTGGTGTGCACATGTGTGGGTTCCAGCTGCTCCTTGCCCCCCTCATTGAAGCAGGTGTGCAGGGTTACTGCCCTGGGAACTGCAGGGCATCAGTGGACATGGGGTTGGCTGGAGGCAGGGCAGGGGCTGACTGGAGGTAGGGTCTGGCTGCAGGCAAGGCAAGGGGTGCGGGGCTGGCTGGAGACAAGGGGGTGTGGGGTGGGCTGGCTTCAGGCAGGGGGGTATGGCAGGGGTTGGCTGGAGGCTGGGCAGGGGGTGCGGGGCTGGTTGCAGGCAGGGCAGGGGGTGCAGGGCTGGTGCGGGCAGGGGGGGTGTGGGGCTGGCTGGCTTCAGGCAGAGCCGCACGGGGGTGTGGCAGGGGTTGGCTGGAGACAGGGCAGGGGGTGCGGCAGGGGCTGGCTGTGGGCAGGGCTGGTGCGGGCAGGGGGTGTGGGGCTGGAGGCAGGGCTGGGGGTGCAGCAGGGGCTGCTGCGGGCAGGGGGTGCAGGACTGGCTGGAGACAGGGGCTGGCTGCAGGCAGGGCAGGGGGTGTGGTGCTGCGGCCGGAGGCTCTGCTCCTCCCCTGACTCTTCGGCTCTGTTTAAGAGCCGAGCTGCCCGAGCGCTATGGGCTTCAGGCAGCCCCCATGCCTCCGGACCCTGCGCCACCGGAGCCCGGGAGGGGAAGTGCCCGGCCGGCGGCTGGGGTCCGGAGGCAAGGGGGCTGCCTGAAGCCCATAGCGCTCGGGCAGCTCGGCTCTTAAACAGAGCCGAAGAGTCAGGGGAGGAGCAGAGCAGCCGCAGGAGGGGAAGTGCCCGGCTGGCATTTTCCCGGACATGTTCGGCTTTTTGGCAATTCCCCCCGGACGGGGGTTTGATTGCCGAAAAGCCGGACATGTCCGGGAAAAACCGGACGTATGGTAACCCTATTCTAGGCAGAACCCGAGAACAAGAAATTTCTTCTCAAACGGTAATTTTTTTGACAAAAATTCATGAGCAGCGGAAAACAGGTGTTTAGAATGAAAGAGCCAACTCAGCTTTCACACTAGCTCCAGTCCTGCAGTGATCTCATCCATATTATAATAGCAATACAAAATGAAGCGTTTACCCACTGAAATTTGTATATATAAGAATGACTTTGAATTACAGCTTCTGCGAGCACTACAATGAACTACTTCACCCTACTATTGTAGTAACTTAATGCAGACTCAAAAAGCATCCATTTGGAATTCTGACTAGAGCCACACCTAATGCTGATTTGTGAGCTCTAGCACTTTTATTATTATTACCCTTTTAGACTCTGTACTCAGCCGCAAACAACTTAGCAAATCAAAGAATGTAAAATCACAAGGACGAGCCACCCTCATTTCTGTCAGTGCACTGATCTCAAACTGATATTAACAAGCACAGGATCAAATACAGGTTATATAAGTTTGGTCTGATTCTCCTCTCGTACGGATATAAACTGTCATAAGCTGACCTCTAGGAAATGAAAGATAGGAAGAAAGTTCCCTGTGGGAAAGTTATTCCATATATGCCTAGTTTAAGGTTTCTTGCACTTTCCTCTGAAGCCTCTGGTGCAGTTCAGCCACTGTCAGAGAGAGGATACTGGACTATCTGCACTGTGGCAATGCCTGTGTAATTGAGGAGTGACGTCCCTGAAACCAGTGGAGTTCTACTGGTGTCGAACGGATATAGGTGAGAAGAGAATGAGGCTCTAGATTGATCCTCACTTCTCTATTAAAGGTGTAGAGTAAGGGCTTGTCTACATTACCCACTGGATCGACAGGCAGAGATCGAGTCAGCGGGGGTCGATTTATCACGTCTAGTCTAGATGCGAATAATCGACCGCCGAGCGCTCTCCTGTCGACTCCAGAATTCCACCAGGGTGAGAGGCACAGGCAGAGTCAATGGGAGAGCGTCAGCCGTCAACTTACCGCAGTGAAGACACCGCAGTAAGTAGATCAAGTACATAGCTGAAGTTGCGTAAAATAGATCAATTCCCCCTCCCAGTGGAGAGCATGCCTAAGTCTAAACCACACGGCTGCATCTTTGTAAATCTATGTCATTTTATTACACTTAAATTATGGAGCCATGATAGTGATCTCATAGTGACGGTTGTAACTAACTGCAAAATATATACAAGGGGTATTTAATTCTAACTTCCTCAAAAAGGCTCCTTCTCTTCAAAATTTTCTCCAACATGATCTCTAACCTAAGTAGAATTTTGTTTGCAATGTTCACTCTAAGCCAGAGAAGGCATAGCAGAGAAGAGAGGTTTTTCCCTTTTGGAAAAAGTCTAAGGTTTTTGGATTGTTCTGTCTCAAAAGGGTTTGGTCTGGAAAACCAGATTTCTCTTATTCAGTTGCCTGAAATAAGACATAGTGTCTGAGTATTTTAAAGAAGGTTTGGGGTTGTTAACAGAGCTGAACGAATAATCTGCAACAAGAAAAACCACTAGAGAAATGTTGCCTTGCTTTCTGTTTGGAATAACAAAATCCATTTGTGAAAGCTATTTGTGAATCTCTTCAGCAAGTGATTCTTAGTCTGTAGATCACGCATGAATAGCTGTTGTGATTATTCACAATTTGCATTAATTTAGTAACATACCAAAAACGTGGCCCGGGTCTTAATGGAGCAGACCAGCACCAAGTGGAAAATCAACAACCCCACCAAGACAAGGTCTTTAATCTGGCAATGCTAAATGAGGACTAGTGTCTGAATCGATTTAGCCATCTTCTGTCGAACTAGGCAGGCTGCAAAGGTAACTCAAGACCCCATTAGTCTCAGATAACTCTGTAGGCTACTTTTAGACATTTCCACATGCAAGAGGCCGAGCGGACTCATTGTAGGACAAAAGCCCTGGTATTTGGAGAAAGGCAGTGAAACAGGCTGCGCTGGCTCTTTAAGAACAGACCCAGGTCCAGCATGGACATGTTACTGATGTCCACCCAGACTGGAAACCAGAAAGCAAGGAATGGTAGGGAAAAGGTGCTTTCTTAGATCCCTACCCGCTTTCCCCACCTCCTTAAAGGGCCAAAACAGCCTGGGACCGAAATAGGCAAAAAGCCTCTCTCTTGCCCTCACGCCAAGAACCAGCAATTACAATAATGCAATTCAAGTTCCAATTCAGAAAGTCCATGTAAAAATCATTCCTAAACACAGAAGGAAAAAAAATATTGAGCGTGTTAGAAACAGAAGTAAAGAGAAGATGGGGGGAAGGGAAGAGAGGGAAAGAGAAAGATGCAGGGGAAAAAGAGAGTGGAGAATAACAACAGAAAGCAAACACCGTAGACAGGGAACCTGCAGAATGCAAACATCAACCGGGAAAAGGAGTCTATCACAGGATAACACATATAGAAGAATCCCATTATAGCTTGAGACGTGGGTTTGATATATCACTGTTTGAGGCATGAAGAGAATGAAATCACTCTAGCGGCCTGTGGGGAAAGCCCACCCAGACCCTCCATGTCTATGAGAATGCAGATAAAACTTCAGAGGCAACTGCTCGTAGAGTGAACAGCATTTCCTACAGGCAGAGCATGAGCAGGTGAACTGAGCCCGTGTGCTGTGCAGACATCGCCACGGTAAATGGTCAAAAATAAATAAATAAGGAACTTGGCTCTGCGAGCTGAAGCAGAACATCTTGTTCTCACATGCCGTCCTGTCTGCTTTTCCACAACCTCTCTAGCTGACAAGCTGCCACGTGGCACTGGCATTCTTGATACCTGATGGGCCCAATTCCACTTTCACTCAAGCCAGGAGTAGCACTGGTGAAGTGGAGTTATGCTTCTCAGGGAGTCAGGCCGTGCTGAAGGCAGGAATGGTGGCGGCAGGGAGAGGCAAAGGTAGCTTCATGCATTCCTCATATTCTGAAGGTTTGGGAGCTAGTGTGCCCCTGGGAATCACTCAGAGCAGCCTTTAGGCTGCTCTAAACCATGGGAAGCAGAGACTAGCCACTGTCCTACCTCTCCCTCCCTTAGACTTCAATAAGGAGAATAAAGAATCACAGAAATGTAGGGCTGGAAGTGACCTCAAGAGGTCGTCAAGTCCAGCTGCCTGTACCGAGGCAGGACCCAGTAAACCTAGACCATCCCTGACAGGTGTTTATCCAACCTGCTCTGAAAAACCTCTAATGATGGGTGTGACATTGGTAAACCAAATGCCAGCTCTGGCCTACACTGTATTCTTCATCCATAGCAAAGCGGCTGAATCCCTGCTTTAAGTGCAAACTCCAACTCCACCTTAACTATGGAACCGCAGGTGGCACTTCCATAATAGAGGGTGGAATTTTTCAAAAGTGCCTAAGTGGTTCAGGAGCATAAATCCCACTGAAATTCATGGTTGCTCCTAAGTCACTTTGGGCCAGACTTATAAAGGTATTTAGGCACCTAAAAGGTGCAGTTAGGTGCCTGGGAGGATTTTCAAACACTCTTAAACAGGTTAGGTGCCTAACTCTTATAGATTTCGATGGGAATTAGGTGCCTAATCTGTTTAGAAGCTTTTGAAAATCCCACTGATAGTCTGACAGGGGATGAGTCAAAGAGGAGCATGGCAGCCCAGCAGATGGCTCACATGGTGTCCCCTGACAGGAGGGGCAGGGCTAGGGGATGGAGGCAAAACCACATGGGATCCCATCTGATGATGTGGCTAAGGCCCTGGGTTTCCATAAACTGACCCTGAGGCAAGCTCTGTTGGGAAGGATGCTTTGGAGATCTGGAATTTAAAACTGCCCTCCTCAGGAATAAACCCCCTGCACCAGGGGGTGCAAACGGCACCATGCTGCTAGGGTGGGGGTGAAGCTGACCCAGGGAACAAGTCCAGTGTGTGCGTTTGGTATTTTATCCTCTCGGTCTCAAATGGTTTGGATCTGACTATAACTGGGCCAGCATTTTAAAATATCAGTTGCCACTTGCATTATTGCACTGAATTAACAGAAAGGGAGACAGCCCCCGCCCCAAATATCTTACAATCTAAGCAGATAAGTATTAATTATTTGTATGGAAGCCACAGTGCACTGGGGGCTTAAAACCGATGGTCCTTGCCCCCCAAATCTTACCATTCAGGCTTAACAGCAGACCAGGAAGGGGACCGAAAAACAAGGGTTCGGCTCCTGGGTTTGCTTGGTTCTCTCTGCGAGCATCTTGTTGGTTCCAGTGTGGATTTTGATGACTTAGTAGTATGGGGCTTTGGTTTGCAAAGTACGTCTCTTGGGAAGTGATATCCACATGGCTAGCTTGTGCCATTTATACACGCCGCCCAGACTAAGGAGTGATGGGGAGCTACACCACCCCAACGTGAACGCCAGGAGGCATCTACCTCTGGGCAGCAGAATGACTCCCACTCCAACGATCACCCGCAGCCGTGCCACTTTGAGGGATGCAGCCCATCGAGCCAGTTCTGTGGGTCAGTGCATCCAAGTGTTAGACCGTGACCCATCCCCCTCCCCTTGGGGTGCTGCACACCACAGAGGGAGCAGATATGGAGCAGCCTCTCCACTCTGCAGAGTACAGAGGGGCTGAAATTCTGCTTGGTCTTATGTAGGCTGCTCAGGGAGGATGCAGGGAGAAGTCCCTTTAACCCCTCTCTCTTCATTGCACATCATGTGAAGGCCAGGAGGAACACAGTCAATAGCACTGGATCAGATCTTCAGCAGTGTAAATTGGGGTCGCTCCAATGAATTTCCCTGGAGCTGCACTGATTTGCACCAGCCGACTAAGCGTGTTTGATCCACAGCAGTGTTGCGAATCAGGCTTTGAAAGTTAGTTTTTAGAAAGAAGAAGCTAAGTATAGCAATAGTATTCTGCAGCCACTTATGTTAGCCACAGGTGTGTATTACTGCAGGTTTAGCCCAAGGGATGTAACCCAGCCACCGTTTCTTATTAGAATAGAGTCGTTTCAATTCAGACTGAGGATGGTAACCTATATTATATGTCAACAAGCTGCTCCAAGCATCCCATGTTTCTTCGTTATATAGGCACTTTATAAAGAGTGGGCCTGATTCTTGGATCTGCTTGCTGCCAGTGTCCCAGCACAAATCAACCTGGCAGATTCAACCTATGGGGGTAATGCTCCATGCCATAGCAGCACCTATGCCGTTCCAGGGTAAAATGGGGCACGGCTGGGATCTCTCTCTACTCCGGTCAGCCCCAGCTTCTGGAACAGGGCCATGGGTTACCAGTGTGGCAAACTGCAGCAGGGAGTGGGCTGGCCCAGAGCCATCCCAGGATTGAGGGGATGGTGCAAATGATGCCTGTGTGACCTCCCTTCTTCCCCAGCTATTCCCAGTGCATATTGGATGTAGATGAGAACCACCCTAAGAGATGGTGTAACATAGACCCACACACACACGGCTCTGACTGAAGACAATGGCAAATGACCCAATGATTTCAATGGGAGCAAGATTGTCCCCTTCATATTACAATCACAGTTCTAACATACAGACCAAGTGGGATCTGCTCTAGCTTTACTACCTATCACAGATGAGGTCCGTGGGTTCCTATTCCAGTAATACGACACCTCTGAATACATCAACAAGGGAAGATTTCTGCTGACCCTGTATTACCAGTCTGCAGTTCAGCAAAACACTAATTTGAATTAGCCAAGAATCAAGATTACTTTGTGCTCCATCACAGCCTCTGATTGATTAGTGCCCGGTTGTGCTGTTCTGTTTAAATGAAGTGTGGATGGAAAGTACCAGAGAAGCTACGTGTCATCGGAGAAAGCCTCCTGCATTCACCTCCTTAGCAGCTACACCTCAGAGCAATCAAATTAGATGTAATTTCACTGTTCGTTAAAATGAAACAGTTCAGTTAAAAATAATGGTCACTGCTCTACACCAGCATGACTAATCCAGTGATGCAAGCCCGGTGCAATCTATTTCATTACTGTTTTAATAAAAAAATGATTTCATGGTTTCTTTCTCCCCCCCTCCTCACAGATGCCAACATATTGGCAATTACTTAGAGTTATGCCAGCGCTCATTCCATTAAGCAGCCCAACCCACAAGGCAGCTGTGATTTAAATATGCAATTCCTCTGGGGGCCTGATCCTGCCGAACACTTCCTGGGAAAGGATGAGGCCCTTCAACGCCCATGAACTCAAAAGCTTACATGCATTATTTCATGGCACCATTGCAATGCTGACACCTGTCACTGCCCCCATTTACAAACGAGGAAGGTGACGCTCAAAGAGAGAGACGTTTCCTTGGGCAGCAGACTTTTGATTTCTTTGCGCTTTGCACCATGAGGCTCTCCATCACGTGACCCAGGATGATTCCTGAATAACTGTTATTGGGTTTTAGCTTATTTATCTCGTAATAAAGCAAAGAAAGAAGGAGGGTGGTAATGACTCGCTGCCTGCATCCGTTTGTGTGTTTCCTGCCTGCCGCAGATGCCAGCAATCCGTGTGCTGGCTGATGATTAAGCAGCTAGGCAGGAGCTGAGTATTAGGCCTTAGAAGTTAGTCTTTGGGAGTTAATTGAATTTTATTTGATACTTATTAGAGGCTCTAATGAGGTTCTTCCTTAGCTCCTCTGAAAAGGTTACTTTGTCTTCTGTCACTGGCATTCATTTCAATGTTTATTGACCAGAAGCTGGGACTGGATGACAAGGGATGGATCACTCGATAAATTGCCCAGTTCTGTTCCCTCCCTCTCCAGCAGCTGTCAGAACACAGGATACTGGGCTAGATGGACCGTGGGGCTGAACCAATACGGGGCATTCTTAGGCGAAAATATATTTGCAACGCTGTTCCCTGGCTTTCCCTCGGGACCCCATGCTTTGGAGATGCATTCTGCATTCCTAGTCTTCAAGGGACAAACAGTAAAATGTAATAATAAGTAATATGGTCTCCAAGGGACACAAAGTAATATGGAGTAATAGGAGTAGGAACATCTGCTCACGCACAAAGTGCTACTTATTAGTTTAGCTCTTAATTCTATTGCTTGTTCCATCCTGCTAATATAGAATTCCTCCCATTTTACAAATTAGATTGTTCTCTTGCTGCCCGGTGTCATGCTGATTCAAGGGTTTCTCTATAAAAGTTGATTTTCTGATTAACCCTATAGCTCTGGGAGTTGGATTCTGCCTCTAACTTTGTCATGCTAACCCCGTCAGTCTTGACTTGTCCACCAACGCTACCAGTCTCTTGGGAAAGCTTACGTGCCATGCCCCAGCCGGAGGAAAGAGTTATCTACTGGAAACAATGGGCAAGGACCATTGGGCCATGTGAGCCAAGAGAAAGTTTCCTGTCTGTTGCTTTTGAAGAGTGGGGAGAGCCCAAACTCTGCCTCCCAACACACAGACACGCACTCACAGTGGTGTCTCAGGCTGAGAAACTGAGGCAATATGACATGTCAATCACAGGTAGACCACTCTCCCCCATGGAGTCAAGGAAGGGAAGCCACATAATGAAGGTCAAATAAGTTGTAGGATATCACCAATAGTATCATGGAGGCATTGAGCTACTCTCCTAGACCTTCTGTTGCTCAATAGTGTCCTCTATCATGAGTGGCAATGAGGGACCTCAGCAAAATAACCCACTACATTGCAGGACCTATCCAGGGACAGGAGGATACCACAGGTTCTACACTGTTCCATGTCCTTCAGCTCAACACATGCACACTGCACTCTGGGGGCAAAACACTGGGGGCAAGTCACGGTGGGATAGGTGAAGGCCTCATACTGGAAGGGGCCGGTCACAGGAAGATTCCAAAACATCCCCTAAAATAAACGGCATGATTCAGACCAGAGATTAGAATGATCCCTACAGCTGCCTTTCAACGACCACGGCTGAGAAAAATATGTTATAGGAGGTCAGGCTAAATAATCTGATTCTCTCTTCTGGCCTTAAACTCTGTGAACCAAAGTTCAAACTAGGCACCATGGTCTAGTGGACAGTACATGGAACCGGGAGGGAGGAGACCTGGATTCTATTCTAGGCTTTGCCACTGACGGGCTGACTGAGCTTGGGCAAGTCACTTAATGTCTCTGGGCCTCTGGTTCCCCTCCCACCCTTTCTGTCACGCATATTTAGAGTATAGGATCTTTGGGGCAGACACTGTCCATCATCATGCTTATACACAGCCCCTAGCACAATAGGGCCCTGAACACAGTTGGGGCCCTCTCAGCACAATCATAATACAAATCAATAATAATAATAATAATAGTCTTCAAGACTCCATGAAATGCACTGGATATTATTTTGCCTTTTGTAAATTATTTGTGAAGTGTACTTGAAAAGCATAAAGTGCAAACTTCATATTTTTTTAACAAACACTCCTTGAGCTTCAGAGCATGAAATAAGTACACGCAGTAGGGAACAGTATTTTTAGCTCCTCCGATCACATGACATGGCAATGGTTTCTGTCAGGATCATCAGTCTTGCAAATCTAAATTGATTGAAGTAATAAGAGCGCTTGGCAAATGTACACAGTTGAAATGTGGAAAGGCCCAGGACTTCTAGTCAAACAGCAGGAAGGCAATGCAGACCCCTTCATAACATCCCTGCATAATTCATATTATCAATGCCTACAAAGGAAATGTATTACGTTGCAAACCTAAAAACATTATTTCTTACCCTGGACTTATTCTTTGTAGTCTCATTTACTATATCAGCTATTAACCTTCATATCGACATCCTGTCCTTCCTTTCCAAATGTTTATATAAATTAGTCTGGTTTTCATTAAAATCTCATTAATTCAGCATCACACCAGAATTTCTGCTGCAAACAAATCCCAGTGTGTTAGGAGTTATTCTTCCATTGCAGTTATCATGGATAGGTGTGTTGTGCTGTGCAATACATTAAGGATTCAGACCAAAATATGTTAAAAGTCTGGATTTAAACTGATCAAAGGCAGGAGAATCAGAGAGAAGGTCGAGATAGCCTCAGTCCTTCTCACTGTAGCTAGGTATTGAAATAAAACTCCCAACAGAAGGTGATTTTGCATACGAGAGGCCAGATGTTCAACTGGTGCAAATCAGCATCACTCCTCTGACTTCAGTGGGACCAATTTACACTAGCTGAGAATCTGGCTGGCACATATATTACAATAACAGCTGAAAACAGTCGGGCAGATTCAGAATACATGAGATGGACAAAAGAAGGGAGAAGCAAAAATAACTGAAGATGAAAGTGCAAGTCTATATTCATGGCCCAGGTCAGTGACGTGCAACTGGCCAACCATCCACATAGAATTAGCCATTTAAAAATCTTTCTGTTTTAGTGAAGTCATGTGTTTGTTGTAACCCAGTCACTGTAAGGACATATTTTTTTTTTAAATACTTGGTCCTGATTTTCCTCTTTATTCCACCAGTGTAAAGCTGGAGTGACTCCAGTTAAAGGAATTATTGGTTTAAAAGTGGTGGATGTAACGCCATTGGTTTCAGTGGGGTTATTCCTGATTTACACCGGCGGAAACAGAAGAATCAGTCCCAGGATCTTTAATCAGAATTTTGGTAAGACTTTACCAAACATACTCTGTGTCCAGTGTAGGACACCGTGTGCCAACTGGATCCCATGATTATGGCCAAATTTAGTCCTGTAAAGAGGGGCTCGAAAGAGGCACCGTAACATACAATTAACTACTATAGTACTACAGGAAGGACCAAAGGCACCTCCACAGATTTCAGCTGGAGATATATCAGGGGAGAGCCTGGCCTGAGGTCTCTACACTACAAACACCTTTCTGTAATTCAGCAAATTGCCTGAACTATTATTTTCCCAAATTTTTCTTGAGGTGAAGAAGTGACTTGATCTTGGTCTATAGATACCTGTTACAACCTTGAACAGGCTCCCCCTGGTGGACGCTCACCAAGTTGCTGTTCAGCCATATCCTAACCCAGGGGTGGCCAACCTGAGCCTGAGAAAGAGCCAGAATTTACCGATGTACATTGCCAAAGAGCCGTCTGCAGTCCCCCGTCATCTCCCCTCTCCCCCAGGTCCCAGCGCCTCCCACCCAACGGCAGCCCTGCCAATCAGCGCCTCTCCCTCCCTCCCTGCATCTCCTGATCAGCTGTTTCATGGCGTGCAGGAGGCTCTAGAGGGGGAGGGGGGAGGAGCGAGGGCACGGCAGGCTCAGGGGAGGGGGCGGGAAGGGTGGAGAGGGGGCAGGGCCTGTGGCAGAGCCAGGGGTTGAGCAGTGAGCCCCCTCCCCCCCCCGGTACATTGAAAAGTTGGCACCTGTATAGCTCCAGCCCCGGAGTCAGTGCCTGTACAAGGAGCCGCATAGTAACTTCTGAAGAGCCACATGTGGCTCCGGAGCCACAGGTTGGCCACCCCTGTGCTAACCCATCACAGTATCTATAGAGGGAAGAGATTCCTGATAGGAGTAGGATGACCAGATATCCTGTGTTTAAAGGGACAGTCCTGTATTTAAACCTTCCTGCAGGTGTCCCAACTTTTTCTTTAAAATGGGCAAATTGTCCCATATTTTCTATCTCCCCTTCATCAGTACTGGTGGGTCCTGCTGCTGGCAGGATCCCTGCTCGCCAGCCACCAGCAGTGAGTGTGGGGGGGGTCCAGTGGCCGATGATGGGGGTGGGTGTGCAAGGCTGGTGGTGGAGCAAAGATGCAGCGCATGGGGCTGGCTGCTCCCCCTGTTGGTCCATCAGCACAGTCCCTGCTGCGTGCCGGCTCTCGGCAAGCAGGGCTCCGTCCCTCGTCCCATTTCTGGCCAGTGCTGGCAGCGCGTTGCAAGCCGCGGTGGCTGGCGAGTGCGGGCAGGCGTCAGGCGGCGACCAGTTACGTGTCACCTCTGCTGCCCACCCATCGGCCCTTTACGTGCTCCCTCTCTCACTGTCCTCTCCCTGCTTTTCCCCTTCGCCCCCCCCAACCCCGCTGCTCCTCCATACTCCCCCCGCCCCAGCAGGGCACGTCCTCTCCCAGCGCTGTGCGGAGAATCAGCCCCAGGTCGGAGCGCTTAGCTCACTAACAGCCTGGCCGGCAGGCTCCTTCCTTCCCCCACTGCCTCTCGCTGGGCCAGTGCCCCGGGTAAAGCCCAAGACCCTCCGGCCTGGGGTGCTGGCCAGGAGCCAAGCCCTGCGTGTGCCAAAGCCCCGCACAGCGCTGGCATGGGGAAGCCTCTCCGCCCCTCAACTGAGCTCTGTAGCGGGGGGGAAGCAATTTCCAACCTGTTCCTGCCCCGAACCTCCAGGCTCCATAGCAGCCCTCAGGGCAGGGGCTTAGCACCCTCTTCACCCACCCTCCCCCCCCCGGGTCCTGCCCCCAGGGAGTGCAAGGCTGCTCCGTCCCCTAGACACCCTCCTCTGCTGAGCCCCCTCTCTGGCCGGGTTCGCTGAAGCCCCTGAAGTCGGGTTCCCTGGACCCTGGTGCACAATATGTCCTTAGGACTTAACCCCTTCCTGCCCGCGCTGGACCTGGGGGGGGACAGGAGGCGGCTGGGTGATGTCGGTGGCCAGCAGCAGCCTGGAGGTGTTAGCTGCCTTTCGACACTGTGCGGGCAGGAAGGGACAAGGTGCTTCCAGCTGCGGGGCTGGGAGGAGAAGAATAAGAGATGAGCTCTGCAAAGACATGGCCAGGTCATCCCCACTTCTCCTCCCCGGTGGCTGGAAGCAGCTCCTGTCCCTTCCCTCCCACATAGGCCCAAAAGGCTGCTGCTTGCCACATTGTGGTGTGAACCATGGCAGAAATCTGGAGGGGGGAGGGAATGTGACCCTGTGTGCCCCCCACACACGTTGCTTTGGCAAGATGCAGCACCAGGTACCAGGAGAGGCGGGTCCATCCTGGGGGCCCAGCCAGGCATGAAGGGCAGAGAGCACTGGGCAGGGAGGGTCGAGTCGATCGGTCACCCCCCTGCGTGAGAGAGGTGTACGGAAGTGTGTGTGTCACCTCTCCCCGGGGGAGGGGAGTGTCACCCCTCCCCGTGTGAACCCTAAAGCCTTAAAGATAAGAAGGTAAATAAAAAGAACCCAGCTATTCAGTATTTCTTTTTAACGGGGGCACAGTCAGCTTGATGTTAATTTGAACATTTGTACTGCATAGTTCTGATTGATTGCCATTGAACTTGCTTGAATACGAGTAATGTTACCGGGTGTCCCATATTCAGCACAGGGAAATATGGTCACACTAGACAGGAAACAACTTTTGAATCTAGCCAAAAAAGGCATAATGAGAACCAGTGGTTAGAAGCTCCAGCTACTGAAGCCAACATGCTGTCAAGATGGTGGAGCCTAGGGTTACCATATTTCAACAATCAAAAAAGAGGACAGGAGGAGCCCCGCCCCTGTCCTAGCCCCGCCCCATCCTGTCCTAGCCCCGCCCCTGCCCCTTCCACTCCCTCCCACTTCCTGCCCCCTCAGAACCCCCAACCCTCCCCCCCACTCCTTGTCCCCTGACTGCCCCCCAGGACTCCACCCCCTCCCTAAGCCTCCCTGCCTCTTGTCCCCTGACTGCCTCCTCCTGAGACCTTCCCCACATCCTAACTGGCCCCCTAGGACCCTACCTGTCCCCTGACTGCCCCAACCCTTATCCACACCCCCACCCCCTGACAGCCCCCTCCAGAACTCCTGACCCATCTAAACCCCTCTGCTCCCTGTCCCCTGACTGCCCCCTCCTGGGACCCCTGCTCCTAACTGCCCTCCAGAACCCCACCCCCTACCTAAGCCTCCCTGTTCCTTATCCCCTAACTGCCCCTTCCTAAGACCCCTCTCCCTAACTGCCCCCCAGGACCCTACCCCCTACCTGTACCCTGACTGCCCAAAACCTTACACCCCCAACCCCCAGACAGCCCCCCCAGAACTCCCAAACACCCCCCCGCTCCTTGTCCCCTAACTGCCCCCTCCTGAGACCCCCCCACCTGTACCCTGACTACCCAAAACCTTACACCCCCAACCCCCAGACAGCCCCCCCCCGAACTCCCTGACCCATCCAACCCTCCCCCCTGCTCCCTGTCTCTTGATTACCCCCCCCCCAGAACCTCCCTGCCGCTTCTCTGACCCCCAGCCCCCTTACTGTGCTGCAGAGCCGCGTGCTCGACAGCGGGGGAGGGGAGCAAGCTCGGAGCTCCAGACGGCGAACGGCCGGCGATCTGTGAGTGCAGGGAGGGAGGGAGAGGAGGGGGGGTGTCAAGTTTCAGGAGGGAGGAGGGGGAAGTGCAAGCAGGGCTCTGGCTTTTGGAGCACCGGCTGCTTTGTAAGCGGGCGCACGCTCTGCATGGGAGGGGGGAGGAGGGGAAGTCCGGACATTGACAAATTCCCCCCGGACACTATTTTTAACCCGAAAAAGCCGGACATGTCCGGGGGAATCCGGACGAATGGTAACCCTAGTGGAGCCTGATACTGGCCTAGGCACACTCTCAGGGTGTAAATCCCCTCTCTAGCCCGCTTTCTGAGAGATCAGGACTCCACAGTCCAACTGCTCATACCCGGGAGCTAGTGCCGGCTCTTCCAAGCCTCCCCAGTAGCTCTTGCACACTCCCGGATTCCCATCAAAGTTATGGGCCTCCTGGATTGTTTCCCCCTTCAGAGATTCTGTGACCATAACAGCAAGGGGGACAGAGACTTTGCAAAGGAATTTCTAAACCAGCCATACTTTACTCACAAACAAAGCACAAGAGGTGGACAGATCTATGGAAAAAACAACAAACAACTGCATACACAAGCCCTGCCTCCATCAGCCTCGCCACACCAAGAGCCCTCTGGGTTTTGGTCAGTCCTTTCAGGGTCTCAGAACCCTCCTCTCCATCTGCATAGCCTGGCCTTTTTATTCTGGTCTCTTCTCCCCCAAAAATGGCCAGTAAGAAACATTCATTTTATATGGTTCCAGTCTCCCCATACTCTCCTATCAGGTGACTCTCCTCAGGCCACTCATCAGATGTTCTTTTGTTTGGTTACAAACCCTCCTAGGAGAACTGGTTCCTCTGGGCAGCAGCTAGCTCATTGCCCTAGGGGAATTCCATTTTAACTCCAGCTTAACAACACTTGATTGCCCTGCACTATTAACTCATGGCCAATATTGCTTGGAATTCCAGTCCAAGAGGGAGGTAAAAGGATAACCATGAAGGCAGAGCAGTTCACTCCAGTTAGCATTCACAAACCAAAATGGAGTTTGCAGGTGGATATAGACATGTACCACCATAGACTGATCTGTCACAATACGTAGGGAAGAGATTACCCATGGGAGACAGCACTTTAATCTAGCAGAAAAAGGCATAATGAGTGCCAATGGTTAGACGTTGAAGCTAAAAAAATCAGAAATAAGATGCACCTTTTTAAAAATGAGCATAGAGCAAACTAGGTGTTCTTCTGGCCTAAAAAGAAAAATCTATAAATCACGAGGGCCTGAATTAGCCCCCTGCAGATGGAATGAAAACCAGGCAGGAGGAAGCAAGCCATTTGTGTGAAGTCATACACCTCCACTTGGACCATGTAACAGCCCCTTCACAGAGTGCGAGATCCACTCTCTGGAAGGGGAAGGCCAGGGCTGAGGGGTTGCAGCAGGGCCCGCTCTCTCCTGCCTCTGCTCAACTCCACAAACAGCTCAGAGATCTTTTTGCTGGTAAAATATCCCATGCAGATTATTGACAACATTACTTTCCACCACCCTTATACCCTAGACAGCCTTACACCCGCAGTCCTAGGGAACCTGCAGCTCCTGAGGCAAGCAGGGAAGAGCATTGTCCCTCTTCCTGCTTCCCCCTTTCCCACTTCCTTCCTGTGCCTTTTGTGCCATCTGCCTAATGGCCCAATTAGCCTCTTAGCTCTCCTCAGCCCATCAGTTAGGCCCAGCTCTTCTGAATGAGGTCCACTCCAGAGTAATTTATTGCAGCTGCAGTGACCAGGGTGCTGGCTCAGCTGCTGTTGTCCCGCACAAGGGGACAAACACTCCGGGCATGAACCCTCAGCCTCCCCACACAACCAGTGATTCCCCACGTCAGCAAAATTAATTCTGACTCCAGCACTTTTCTACCAGAGGTATTTGTAAGTTACTTTGCACTGTGGTATCTAATCTCTATACAAGAGCCAACATGGCTCCTGTCTATCTGGCTGGCAAAACTCAGTCAAGGGTGATAGGTTAGGCAGCATCACTGGTTCTGTTTGGCCTTAGCAAGTCCCTCTCCAGTTCTGTTGGATTTTACTGGTGATGGAAGAAAACCCTTCGCCTCATGGGGCCTTGGGTCTGAGGATCAGTGGGTTAACTCAAGATCAAGTAGCCACTGTGCTGTATGGAACAGTTCCATGGTCTGGCGCTCTCAGCTGACGAAAGTTTTTGTCTCCCATTTTTACTGTGGTGGATGTCTGCAGGTAGTGGGAGCCTTGAGCTGTTGTTGAATTGAGGCCGAGTGGGACTTACACCAAAGACATTTTTAAACGTCTGCTTTCATGTTCATCTTCTACACTGCGCAGCCCACACTGGAGGGGGAGTTTCCGGGACAGAAGCTGGTACTGGAGACCTTAGCAGCCACAGAACAAAATGGGGCCAAGAGAACTCCATGAGGGAGCATTGAGTCAGAGGGCTCCCATAAGGACGGCTCTAACCTAGAGTGGCTCCCTGGGAGTAAGGCCGCTCCAGGCACCAGCGAAGGAAGCAGGTACCTGGGCGGCCAATAGAAAGGGGCGGCACGTCCGGGTCGGCGGCAGCAGCACTTCGGCGGCAGCTCAATCGGTCCGCTTCAGTCTTCAGCGGCAATTCGGCAGCAGCTCAATTGGGTCTTTTTTTTTTTTTCCCGCTGCTTGGGGTGGCAAAAAAGCTGGAGCTGGCCCTGCCTGGGAGATCTATACACATCTCAGGGGATCAACGAGCTTTTGGAGGGAACCACTTGTTTGTTCCTTATCCTCCTTCCAAGTGGAAATAATGGTGGAAGCTCTGTAATGGGAACCTCACTGGGCCCCCGTCCCTTACACACGATTTCCCACAGAAGTGTCTCTCTAGGCCTGTCACCGTAATTACAATTAATCATCAGGGACCTATAAATACAAGTAACGTTATTGCTCTCAGGAGCGGTTTGTTCTGAGTGTCGACAGTTTCTGCTACACACAGAACATCAATGCCTGTTGCACCCAAGAAGTGATATTTTTAGGAATTAGAGACCCGACGAAGGTCGTGTTTCATTAGAGCAGGGGTTCTCAGACTTTTGAACTGGTGACCCCTTTCACTTAGCAAGTCTCTGAGTGCGACCCCCCCCCCTACATTAAAAACACTTTTTTATATATTTAACACCATTATAAATGCTGGAGGCAAAGCGGGGTTTGGGGTGGAGGCTGAAAGCTCGCGACCCCCCTGTAATAACCTCGTGACCCCCTGAGGGGTCCCGACCCCCAGTTTGAGAACCCCCGCATTAGAGGATGCCCTATACTACAGAAGCTCAAAATAAAGTAGCACACACTTGCAAATACTTTTTGTCTCTGTATTTGCCCTAAGGGAAATAGGGAGTTTCTTCTACACTTGTTTTCCTTAATACAGTATGTGCAGTAATCACATTAATTAGAGGATGAAAGTCATCGTTAGACATAAAAATCTACCCACAGAGCAGAAAATATGCAAGGTACTTTTAAGTTCCTGTCATTAGTTCCCAATGTCCTCATTTGTGACCTATAAAGAAATGGAAGAGTTATACTTGAGCCAAAACTGTCATTCAGAACCCAGTATGGAAAACCATAATGCTGGTGTAGTGGGGTTTTGTAATGTGCACTGATCGCCACTTAAGGAGAAGAATAGAACAATCTTTACCCAGGATGCCTTGTACCATAATTAACACAGCTAATTTTGCACATAAAAATGCAGCTTCTGTATGGCAGGTTTCTCCCCAGTTCAGATGCAGATTACAAGGACCGCTGCATGTCCGCTGGGCTGCTGAACGGCAATTTTCAACTCCCATTGACGTATTCAGTTACTGCATGTCACTGTAACTAAACAAATGGAGCTACTGCAGTATTTACGTACCCAGTAAAAAATTACGTGTTCAAGCAAAATCCGTGTAAACCCGGAGTAACTCCTTAATGTTGCAGAGGAGTAAGGATTTATCTGTAAAGAGTAACTATGGATTTACACTGATGTTCCTGAGATCACAATCTGGCCCACGAAAATCTTAAAACAAGACAAATTCAATTAGAAAAATTTAAAGAATTTGCTCCCACGGGAAAATATGTTCTTTGTATCTACATTTAAAAATGTCCCGCATTGTCCGCAGAACTCCACGTCAGACGCTCAAGTACTGCTCTATAAATAGATTCTAGCCATCCCCTGAAATGCATCAGACATGGATAGGGCAAACAAAAAATCAAGGGATCTGATTTTGATCTCATTCACGCCAGTTTTATACTGGTGTAGCTCCACTGATTTCAATGGAGGTATGCCTAATTTACCCTGGTATAAGTGAGAATAGAAATAAACACTACGGTTTGATTCTATTTTTAATCCTTGTGATTAATTATTAACACCACATGGCATGTTTAAAATAAGGACATATTGCTACTCTAGAGAAGACTAATACAGGAAGGCTTTATTACTTTTCCAGATAAAAGAAAACAACAGAGACACAATTGTCTCTAATTTCACAAAATATTCCTGCATTTGTGTGGTGTCTAAATTAATGGCAGTGTTATTCCTTTAAGAAACCATTTTTATTTTTCAAACACAAAGACAACAACAAAGGAAACAAAACCTAAATGTGGCATAAATGCTCTGGCTTCCCCCTTTGTTTCTCTCCATTTTGCAAACTGGGATGTGCAGAAGTAATTACTGAACGATGCAAAAAAAAAAATCAATTAGACAGAATACTGATAGGCAGGTACCTGCAAATAAGCACCAAGATCAAAATTAACTCACTTTATGCACCAATAAGTACAGTCTATTTGCAAGCAGACTCAAGTCAAACAAAATGCAGCAAAGTGAAAAACACCTCGGGCTCCATCCTGCGGACCTGAGTCAGGCAAAACTCCAACTGAAATCAATTGGAGTTTTGCCTGAGTCAGGAGTGCAGATTGGAACCTTAATTAGAGCTGAACAAAGTATCCACAAACAATTCATTCTGCAAATTTAGTACTTTTTCCTGTTCACAAACTGATTGGAATTTTTACTAACTGTTTCACCATCCGAAATGATTTGATGAACTTTTTCTGCAAGGAATCCTAAGCCAGTGGATGGCTCACATATTGTCTGTTGCAAGCATCTGAAATTTAAATTGTATGCCTGGTCACCAGGGCTGGATTAAGGCACAGAAAATGTAGGACCTTGTCTATGGTACCAGCTCCCGGAGTCATGTGATTACATCAGAACCTTCATTTTCTTTCTTTTTTAAAGTAAATTTCTAGCCCTCAAAGTTATAAAGAAAAGCTTGAAAATGTGACTCAAGTGCAACCGATGCAGCATCTGCCACAGTCTGCAAAGAGCCTGAAACAAGAGCACTGAGAGGCATGAGCTGCCCCATGGATCTCAATGGGATTTCAACGCCAAGACCCACTGCTCTGGGGGCCCTGCCAACAAGACCCCAACAAGGGTCTCTGTGCATGGCAGGAGGCAAAGCGTTCAGTGAGCCCAGCCCACCCACTCAGATACATCCCAGCTTCTGGAATAAGGGCCTTCTTCCCTCTGCTGCTAGATTTGCTTCCCCAGTGGGGGGAGCATTGCCCCTGCTGTCACTCCTGTGGCAGACCCCATGCTGCTGCCCTCCCTCTCTGGAAGGGAGACCCCTCTGCAAAGCCATGGAGGTGGCAGCCATGGGGCAGAGGGGCCTAAATTGTGGTGCATCTAAAGCCCCAGATTGCCTAAATCTGGCCCTGCCACTCATTTAATCATGTGGTCCGATTTCTGCTCCTTAATGGGATGAAATCGTTTATGAAACATGCCCAATTCTGCATAAAATTACGTTAGTTTGGTCATTAAACAAATTTACTCTGGGATTCAGTGAGTCCCAGATACAGGCCCGTAATTCACTTTATGGGGGAATTTCACCCCTGTGAAGAAGGTCAGCGCAATGCCTAGGTACTGCTTAAATCCCACCCTCAGGCATAAATGGGATTCAAGTGGTGGGTAGTCTTTGTACTCCCAGCTTGAATTACATATAAAGAAGCCTTCACGCGCACAAATTCTGGCAACAAGCTTAAAATAATGAAAATAGTTGAAATAAATTTATATTTAGAAGTCACTGAAAAGTTCACAAGTTCTCTCACTCTCTTTCCAGCATTGACTGATCTATAGACAAATATAAAGAGATTATAATAGGAATGCATCTTAACATACAAGTTTTATTTAAAGTTTTCAGTGGAGCAATGGAAAACTGTATTGTACATGGGCTTTAGTAGTCAATTTGCCCCATGGTACAGTATATTTCTGAAGAATAACTAGATAGCCTTGGACCCAGTCCGCTTTCAGTTATACCCATAACTTCTTGACCTCTATTAAGTTTGCACAGGGTCCGTCTTCGAACAAAATTTGGCCCTGTGCACCTTTTAAAACAAGTTAAATGCCCCAAAACTAAGGGTGTTAGTCATATCCTGTTATTAATCCACACACACAACTCATAGGGTTGCCAACTTTCTGATTGCAGAAAACCGAACACCCTTGCCCTGCCCGCTGCCCTACCCCTTCTCCGAGACCCCGCCCCTGCTCACTCCATCCCCCCTTCCTCCATCGCTCACTCTCCCCCATCCTCGCTCACTTGCACCGGGCAGGGGCAGGGGGTTGGGGTGCGGGAGAGGATGAGGGCTCTAGCAGGGGATGCAGGTTCTGGGGTGGGGCCAAGGATTAGGGGTTTGGATTGAGGGGCCAAGGATGAGGGGTTTGGGTTGCAGGAGGGTGCTCCAGGCTGGGTCAAAGGGTTGGGGTCTGGGGGGGCTGAGGGCTCCGGCTGTGGATGTGGGCTCTGGGGTGGGGCCGGGGATGAGGGGTTTGGAGTGTGGGAGGGGGCTCAGGGCTGGGGCAAGGGGTTGGGGTGCAGGGTTCAGAGTGTAGGAGGGGGCTCCAGGCTGGGGCAAGGGGTTGGGGTGTTGGGAGGTGAAGGCTCTCGGGCTCTGATGTGGGGCCGGGAATGAGGACTTTAGGGTACAGGAGGGGGCTCCGGACTGGGGCCAAGGGGTTTGGAGTGCAGGAGTGGTCACGGGGTGTTGGCTCTGGGAGGGAGTTTGGGTGCAGGAGGGGATTCGGGGTGTGGGGTCCAGGTGGTGCTTACCTCTGAAGGCTACCAGAAGTGGCCGGCATGTCCCTGCGGCCTCTAAGTGCAGTGGTGGCCAGTGGGCTCCGTGCACTGTCCTCACCCTCAGGCGCTGCCCCCGCAGTTCCCATTAGTCACGGTTCCCGGCCAATGGGAGCGGCGGAGCTGGCGCTCGGGGCAGGAGCAGTGTGCAGAGCCTCCCTAGATGCCCCTGCACCTAGAAGCTGAAGGGACATGCCAGCCACTTCTGTGAGCCGCGCAGAGCCAGGGCAGGCAGGGAGCCTGCCTTAGCCCCACTGTACCACCAGCTGGACTTTTAACTGCCCAGTAAGTGGTGTTGACTGGAGCTGCCAGGGTCCCTTCTCGACCGAGCGTCCAGTCAAAAACTGGACTCCTGGCAACCCTAACTCCTCATCACTGAAAGCAAAAGTCAGTAGGCCAAATTTCAAGGCCCTTATGCAGGACTCTGGGATTTGGACAAATGGCAGAATATGGTCTAAATAGTTTGTTAGCAATAATTGCATACTCACATCACGTGGCACTGTACTTGAGGAGTTAGCTACTACTCAGCATGAGAAAGAACAGCAGACACTGACCCCTAACCTTGATGCATGTTCATATTTTCATTAAGAATTAGGACTGTTTGTTCTTTTGCACCTATGCACTTTTCCTACAATTACCAGAAACTGTTCTGCAGCAATCCAGTAATCATATGCAATTATGCAGGGTTAGAGAAAGAGCAGACATAATATATTCTGTTCTATCTCTCTAGTAGTTGGCGGGGGGGCTTACGAATTTGGCTGTAAGACATATGAGCCCATTTTCCCTTTAGCAGTGCCAAAGGCTAACCAGAAACTGCACTACAGGAATACACAGATTTCAAATCCTTTCCAAAAAAACCTATGGTTGAGACTTTCAAAACAGTCTAAAGGATTTAGACGCATCTTCCATTAAAATTAATGTATGGGATGTGTCTAAATCCTCTAGACTGATTTGAAAGTCATATTCAAAATTATTTTGGGAAAGCAGCGCTCATTTCAGCTGTCCCTGATGTACACAGAGTAGGGACCAGAGGGGACCATTAGATCGTATAGTCTGAACTTCTCTGTGTAACAGGCCATTAAATTTCACCCAGTTACCGCTGTATTGAGCCCAATAACTTGGGTTATTGTGTAACATGAAGCATGGGAGTCTACGGTGGGGCAGTCATGGGTGGTTTTGGTTCCCCATCATTGTGGTGGAAGGTTCTCCAGAAGAGCAGAGAGTTGAGCATTGTGAATTGGGTCACACTTTACAGTTAAGGTACGTTTGTAAAAAGTTCATAAAGGGTGAACAGATCTTCTAGGAAATGGTTAGTCAACTGTTCTAGATTGTTAGCACTGATGTCAGGACCCCAGTAATGAACCTACGCCCGCTGGTCCCTAGACTGTGTCCTCACCTCCATGCCACAGCAATGTGCTGATCTACTCCCCCTAACCAATAGCCTTTGTGCTAAAGGCTTACAGACCCCCAGCACCCACGCCCAGGTCCAACTGGCTGGACAGACAGCATTCTTGTGGGGTACCTGGACTATATAACGACCACCACAGGAAGAGAAAGCTGTCTGAGCAACAGGCCACTGTCTGCAGGTTGCTGTCTACAGCACCTAGCCACGCCACCTCGCCTAACTGTCCTGCCAACCTGTCCCCTTGAATTGGATCTCCAGGCTACTGATCCCCTGTGAGAACTCCAACCCTGGCCCTGGACTGTCCCTAGCCCTTCAGCCACTAGGCATTAAAGGCAAGTAGATTGACAGATCATCTATAACCCTCTGTAACGCCTTCCGCTGATGTGCTTATAATCATCTGTAATGCTTACAACTCACATCTGGAACATGGTTATAACATCTTTCAGTCATCTCTTTATAAACGTCACCTTCATATAAAGCGTGTGCTGAAACAGCACCCTAGAGGCTAAATTAAATACAGTTATTTTAGCGCAGTCCCTTGTCCAGACTCCCAAGTTTCAGGTTCCTGCTAGGTACTTTACAACACAGACACGCTCTCTTTATAAAAGAAACACCTCTGTTGTGCGAGCACTGCAAACAGCTTCCTTTGTGCACCTCTACATCAGTTCTCAACCTACCTCTTTGTAAACAATTCATATACACCTCTACCCCGATATAACGCGGTTCTCTAGAGCCAAAACACTCTTACTGCGCTATAGGTGAGACCACGTTATATCGAACTTTCTTTGGCCCCCCCTGCTCCCTGTCCCCTGACTGCCCCACCCCCTATCCACACACCATCGTCCCCTGAGAGGCACTCACCGGCAGCGGCGGGAAGCGGTGCAGCCTGGCCCCAGCCCGCTCCACTCCGCCAGCTCCGAGCCACGGCGCTCCGCTTCCCGCCGCCGGTGAGTGCAGGGAGGTTGGGGAAAGGACGCCCCCCATACTCACCTGCGGCAGGAAGCGGAGCGCCGCAGCCCCAGCCCGCTCCACTTTCCTTGGTCTGCCCCAGCCGTGTCGCTGGAGGGGCGGGGGTGGGGGGATTTGCAGAAAGGTCCCGCACTCACCGGCAGTGGCGGAAGCGGAGCAGCCCGGCCCTGCCCGCTCCACTCCGCCAGCTCCCAGCTGCGGCACTCCGCTTCCCGCCGCAAGTGAGTATGGGGGGGCATCCTTTTCCCAACCTCCCTGCACTCACCAGCGGCGGGAAGTGGAGCGCTGCGGCTGGGAGCTGACGCACTGATCCGCCGGAGCGCTGCTTTACCGCGTTGTATGCGAACCCGTGTTATATCGGGTCATGTTATATCGGGGTAGAGGTGTATAAGCATGTGGCTACTGTGAGAAGGGCTATTCTCTGACCATATCCACTGCAGAAACCAGTACACTCATTTATATACTAGACAGCAAATGCATGGGGGTGTTGAGGACCTAACCGGCTCCCTGTTCTCTTGGGATAGCTGAGATTAAGACTAAACTACTGCCCCCTAGAGCTGGTCCTTCCTGAGCAGAGTCGAAGCAGATCGTTGGGCATGGCCAGGAGGCTTGCCCCGCTGCCCGTGCTGTATCGGTTCTGTGACTAAAAAGGGACTCCATTCTCTAAGGCTGTCACCAGGCAACTTTCACATACACTGAGGACCTGATTGTCCAGGGCTTATTCCTGCACTTGATACAAAATGCAGTATATGGCTTAGACCCACCTTTGAACTACTTCTACTCTCAGGCTGCCTGGGGCCTTACCTAGCCTCTAATATAAATTAGAGCCACCTCGGGTCTGCTCTAGTTTACATTCTAGCTGAAGTGGCCCCTTATGGACAGTCCATCAGCCTAAAATTCCTGGAGAACTCTAGCAATGCTCTCTACCTCCCCAACATGCCCCCTTACACCAAAGACTATGACAGCGGTAGTACACGGCTACTGCAGCAGCTCTATATTACTCAAGAAATCCCTGTACACGTAGGTATTCCCTAAGGGCTGTCATGGCCCTCTTTATGCAATCAGAGCAGCATAAAAGGTCTAGTATCAGGGGGTGGCCATGTTAGTCTGTATCCACAAAAACAACAAGGAGTCCGGTGGCACCTTAAAGACAAACAGATTTATTTGGGCATAAGCTTTCATGGGTAAAAAGCTTCACTTCTTCTCCATGCATCTGAAAAAGTGGGTTTTTTACCCATGAAAGCTTATGCCCAAATAAATCTGTTAGTCTTTAAGGTGCCACCGGACTCCTTGTTGTTTTTATAAAAGGTCTAGGGTCCCTAAATTTACTTGTACAGTAACTTTAATATTTCTTTTTATACATGTGCTCTCTTAGTTTCCAAGTTTGCCTTCAAGGTTGCACAGAGCTTAACTAAATCCACCGTAAACCCACAGTCAATGTATTTGTGAATTATATTTCACTATATTTTTTACAGGCTAAATCTTTGCACCCTTTCTAAGCCATAGTGCCAGATTTGAACAACTGCACACAATTACGTACACTCCTTTCACAGTGATATGGACAACCCAACAGATTTTGTGGGCCAAGGCTTCTAACTGCGATTTCTCCAAAGACTATTGTGATTTGAGTCTAGGGAAAGCAATGACTTAGGCCTAGTCTTCACTTACCGGCTGGTCCGGCGGCACGCCATCGATGTTCTGGGATCGATTTATCGCGTCTGGTTAAGACGCGATAAATCGATCCCGGATCGATCCCGGATGTGCTCACAGTCGGCGCCGGTACTCCAGCTCGCCGAGAGGAGTACGCGGCGTCGACGGGGGAGACTTCCGGCCGCGTCTGGACCGCGGTAAGTTCGGACTAAGGTACTTCGAATTCAGCTACGTTATTAACGTAGCTGAATTTGCGTACCTTAGTCCGAAGTCCGGACTAAGTGGGGACCAGCCCTTGCATTCACAAACTCTCCCCCAACTAAGTTCGGGTAAGAGGGGCCCAGGACAAAGTTACTTTTGGGAGGAGGGGACAAATAAGGAAAGAGCAATTGATCTGTTGTAATCTGATCTGAAAACATTTCAGAAAATTCAGGGCAGCCGAAGACAAACTAAAGGGGAAAAATTCTAGCACAGAACAACCCTCAAATAAAAATAGCAGCACTGGATAAAAACAACCCTTCAAAGGGATGTCAGACTTTACATTAGTTTGTGCAAAAACAGCAACTAAAAAGTCTGCATGCTGTCGCTACATGGCAGTATTAAAATCGTCAGGTTCAGAGAAGGGCAACTAGAATGATTAGGGGTTTGGAGCGGGTCCCATATAAGGAGAGATTAAAGAGGCTAGGACTTTTCAGCTTGGAAAAGAGGAGACTAAGGAGGGATATGATAGAGCAGGGGTCAGCAACGTTTGGCATGCGGCTCGCCAGGGTAAGCACCCTGGCGGGCCGGGCCAGTTTATTTACCTGCTGACGCGGCAGGTTCGGCCGATCGCGGGCCCCACTGGCCGCGGTTCGCCGTCCCGGGCCAATGGGGATGGCAGGAAGCCGCGGCCAGCACATCCCTTGCCTGCGCCGCTTCCCGCCGCCCCCATTGGCCCGGAACGGCGAACCGCAGCCAGTGGGAGCCACGATCGGCCGAACCTGCCGCGTCAGCAAGTAAATAAACTGGCCCGGCCCGCCGGGGTGCTTACCCTGTCAAGCCACGTGCCAAATGTTGCCAACCCCTGTGATAGAGGTATATAAAATCATGAGTGATATGGAGAAAGTAGATAAGGAAAAGTTATTTACTTATTCCCATAATACAAGAACTATGGGTCACCAAATGAAATTAATAGGCAGCAGGTTTAAAACAAATACAAGGAAGTTCTTCTTCACACAGCGCACAGTCGACTTGTGGAACTCCTTGCCTGAGGAGGTTGTGAAGGCTAGGACTATAACAGCGTTTAAAAGAGAACTGGATAAATTCATGGAGGTTAAGTCCATTAATGACTATTAGCCAGGATGGGTAATGAATGGTGTCCCTAGACTCTGTCTGTCAGAGGGTGGAGATGGCAGGAGAGAGATCACTTGATCATTACCTGTTAGGTTCACTCCCTCTGGGGCACCTGGCATTGGCCACTGTCGGTAGACAAGGTACTGGGCTAGATGGACCTTTGGACTGACCCAGTACGGCTGTTCTTATGTTCTTATCAGTCGCTTTTGGGAAAGTGGAGGCGTCACACAGCAAAATAATCAAGTGCAACCAAAGAAAAACTTGTTCTGAATTATATTGATAAACCCCTGGAGTGTTTTCCTTATTTAGCTTGGTCGCAGCAATATCACATGCTAACCTTCTACTCAGGTCGGAAATGTAATGACTGGCAACCCTCTGCAGTGCGAGCAGAGCGAAATCATTGCTAGGAATATAATTCTTTAAATAAACAGGCATGGGATCGTTTCCTTATTCTTATTTTTTAACTAAAGACGCAGAGCTACTCAAAGTGTTACATCCACCCCTGGATTATGGCAGCATTGCATGCTTCAATGAGCTCTTCCGTACACGGTTTTCCTGAACATTTCCTTTAGCAGCCAAAGAGATGTCTGCAATGATTGTACTTTCCTCTATTTCAATCTGCAAGGTTAAAAAAAAAAATCTTCCCTTTTATTCCCAAGAGGCCCTGGCATATTTGTGAGCCTAATAACATCCCTTCAAAGTAGATAAAACATGAACTATCATCTTTACATTACCCAGGCAGAGAAATAGAGAGCTAATAAGCAAAGGCAGTTATTTTGCAAATATGAAATTAAGATTGGATTTTATTATTTCAAATAAGTATAGATGATAGTCATGAATATTTGATAAGAATTCCTGCATTCACTCCATTTTTATTAACTATAAATCTGAACTGGCTTCCTGCCATAGCATATAATAGTTTGGAGTCTTTTACTAATACTTGCAGGCCTGTAAATTAACCTCTTACTGATCCAATTTCAGGCCAAAACTTGAAACTTTTATGTGGGACCATTATTGTTATTTATATTCCAATAGCACTTGAAGTCCCAACCTAGCGCAGACACATCGTGAGAGACAGTTAGTGCCCTGAAGAGACAAAGGGTGGGAGGGAAAACAGAGACACAGAAATGAAGTGACTTTTCCCAGGTAGCAGACCAGGGAACAGTACCAATGTTGCTTGATCCCCGACCCAGTCCCCCACCCACTGGACCATACTGAATTTTGTGAGGAGTAAGAAAGATGTTCTCTTTGTTCCAGGATAATCCCTATTTCACACCAGACTGATCAATCCTCTATATTTCTCTCTCCCTCCCTTCATTATTACCCCTATGCCTTTGAATAAAAATACATGGTCCGATTCTGTACGTTAACAGACGTTACTCTCATGCAGCAACTGCAGAATCACCATCCATGGGGCTGGCAGTAAAAGGAAAAAAGAATCAGAAGGAATTCTGTACTATATGGGAACAGAGAAGCCCCTCTAAGCCACCCGAGAGACAGGTACACATGACAGGGAGCAAAAACATAGTGGCGATGAAAACGGAGAGCCTGCAGTTCTTAGAAGAGCAAACTGCTTTAAGCTGAACAAACTGCTCCAGAAACCTACATGTTACAGACCTACTACAACACGCTCTGCCATTCTTTTCCCTTAGAATCATCCCTGCCACTTGCTTCCAGTCCCTAACAGCCTGCTACAAAATGTCATAAATTATAGAGTACAAATGATGTCAAACCCGGTCCTCAAAGGGAGGCTGGAAACAGCCATCATGTGTTCGCCAGCTTTGGATACACAGAAACAATTTTTGCTCCTCGTCTGCCAAAAAAAGGCCCCACTACAACAAAGGCACCCAATATATTTCCTAACAGATCTCCACCCCGACCTGCCCAATACACCGTTGCTGACGGGGGGGCGGGGGAGAGGGAAAGGTGTTGGCCAAGGTCAATGGCCTAATCCACTCAACATACAGGAAATGTAAGTGCAGCAGGGGACCTGACATTGCAGATTTTCAGTTCACAGTCAGAGCCAGCCTTCACCTGGCCTCTAGGGAAGCCGGCCTCTGAATACATCAAAGGAGATAAAGTCTGGGGCTGCAACTGTCATCTGAGGATCTTTGCACGCTCCACATCCCAGCCCCACACAAGGCCACTGGAAATGACAGCCTGCAGGCTGCTCTGAGTTACACCAGCTGTCAACGGTCCCAGAGGGTCACCATGTCAGCTGGGAAATGCCACGGCATGGGGAACACCAGGGGGCAGGTACGCACAGACACATCTTTTCCCCTGGCCAGACCCTCTCTGCCAGCCACATGGAGGGTGTGCAGCATAGGTGCCATTTCAGCAGCTAAACCCCACAAGAGTTTTCCCTGCACTGGGGTGACCCTGCTGTACTGGTGTTAGCACTACTTTGTACCGTTGAGCAGGGTGAGGCAGATGGAGCAGAGCAGAGGCTGGGGCCCTGATATCCAGCTTGAGAGTAGTGTTCATTGCGGGAAGATGGAAAAAGAACTGGGTAGGGCTTCACTTTTGTCTGGAACGGGGCCTAGAACCATCCCTCACTTCTGAACATCCCTGAAGTAGGAGAAGCTGTGGAATCCAAACCTGGACCCATGCAAATGACCTCTCTCTTTATACGGGGTCTGTCTTAAATACTCCTATTGCAGTATCCTATTGTGTCCCCAACTGTGATTGGGGCCCCGCTGTGCTAGGTGCAGTACAAACAGAGAGACAGACCCTGCCCCAAAAAACTTAACATCTAAATAGGTTATTGGCGCCTCATCGTTACACTGAGCCAAACCCAAACCCTGGATCTCGCCTTCATGTTGTACATGTGCAGGGACTCCTCAGAAGTGTTGTTGGGTTTCTTTTCCACTTCCACCAGGACAAGTTTGCCTGGCTTGTCTTATTAAGACTGTAAACTCTTCAGGGCTGGGAATGGCTTATCTATGTTTGTAAAGTGCCATGTAAATTTATGCACTGTATAAATGTTTTATTATAATAATCAGCAAGGAGCAAGTTTTCAAAGGCACTCTAAGTGATGCCTGTAATGTTTCTATGGGCACTGCAAATCCTATATAATCCCTCACACACATTGGTTAATAGTGCATCGGAGTACCCCTCTGCACGTCCATATACACAGATGTAGTACGTTCAGGTACCTGCCTTGGAAATGCTGGCTCTGTGAGGTGGCACTTCGTGTAACTGGGTCGAATTTATCCACTCGTGTCTAACTGAACTTTCTGGACACCACTGATATAGTTATGCAGTTTTGGGCTGCAATGTTGTATACCCCCCCACCCGCCAAAATTAAGGAAATTCAGAGCTAAAAATGTTACTAACTCTTCAACAATAGCAGTGCACTCTCTTTATCAATATATCATGATGGGCTTAGCATAGTCTATGTAGAGTGACCGTACATCCCGTTTTGGCCGGGACAATCCCTTTTTTAAGGCCTGTTCCAACTGTCCCGACTCTTTTGGCAAAACTGGGCATTTGTCCAGTTTGCTCTTGCCAACCGATCATCAGTTGGCAAGAGCAAACGGGACGAATGCAGTTTTGCCAAAAAAGTGGGGTATGACCCCTAGCGAGGCATGGAGGAACGTGTGTGGGGAAGGGGGACGAGTGGCAACTCCAGCCCCGCATGGGTGGGCAGCAGAGGTGGGCCTTGGCCGGCCCCATGGGGGCAGGAGGAAGCGGGGGCTCAGGGCCCCGTAGGGGTGGGGGGCCTTGGGCTAGCCCCCTGCAGTGTCCCATTTTCCCTTTGGGAAAATATGGTCACCCTAAGTCTATGGTCTTACTTTTGTAAGCAAAGTTAATAAATAGTAACAACTAGCCTCTTATATGCATCCGAAGAAGTGGGTATTCACCCACGAAAGCTCATGCTCCTATACGTCTGTTAGCCTATAAGGTGCCACAGGACTCTTTGCTGCTTTTACAGATCCAGACTAACACGACTACCTCTTTGATACTAGCCTCTTATACAGCGCTTTTCATCAGCAGATCTCGAAGCACTTGACAAAGGAGGTCAGTATCATTCAGTTAAAGAATTGTCTGGTTACACAAGTCGTGCAATAGGTGAAAATAACACGTTGCCCACTGCCAGTAACAGTTGTGACAGCTGTGTTCTATGGCGTACTACATCATCAGCCTCCAATGGTGCAGTGGATACGATGTCACATGAGGGATCTTGGCACTAAGATGCAACTTCTTATCTCTGAATTTCCTTGCTTCTTTTAGTCCTGATAGTTGAAAATTTGGGTGCAGGATTTTCATCAAAGTTAACATGGATAAATCAGTGGACCCAGATTTGGAAATATGGGGGGGCGTGGGGGAGGAAACTTCTTTAAACAGATGTTTGTATCTTATTGGCTTTGTTTCTTTAGTGGCAGTTTTATTTTAAAAATCTGCAATATTAACTCTTTCTCTTGTAGCCTGTCTCTTGTTTTTAATATGGAGTCAGGGATAAACATTTATGTCTGTCTTTTGTTGTTGTTTTTTTAACAAAATCTACTCCAAAACCCAATTAACAGGATGACACTTCAATGCAGAGCAGTAATCTTAACTTTCAAAATTTCAGAGTATATTTTTGCTTGCCAAGAATACTTAATACTACAAACAATACATATTGCAGACTAAGAATCTCATACAAAATCCCAGTGAGTGTAAATTCATAGTCAATGTCATTCGAGTTTCTGAAATTTTTGCTGACATTTACAGAAAACGTGGAAATGGCAGATGTGCTAAATGACTTTTTTCACCAAAAGGGTTAGTAGCGATTTGACGTCTAACATAGTGAATGCCAGTGAAAATGAGGTAGGATCAGAGGCTAAAACAGTGAAAGAGCAAGTTAAAAATTATTTAGACAAGTTAGACGTCTTCAAGTCTCCGGGGTCTGATGAAATACATCCTAGAATACTCAAGGAGCTGACTGAGGAGATATCTGAGCCATTAGCAATTATCTTTGAAAAGCCTTGGAGGGCAGGAGAGATTCCAGAGGACTGGAAAAAGGCAAATATAGTGCCAATTTATAAAAAGGGGAATAAGGACAACCTGGGGAATTACAGACCAGTCAGCGTAACTTCAGTACCCGGAAAGATAATGGAGCAAATAATTAAGCAATCAATTTGCAAACATCTAGAAGATAATAAGGTGATAAGTAACAGTCAACATGGATTGGTCAAAAACAAATTGTGTCAAACCAACCTAATAGCTTTCTTTGACAGGGTAACAAGCCTGGTGGATAGGGGGAAGCAGTAGATGTGGTATATCTTGATTTTAGTAAGGCTTTTGACACAGTCTCACATGACCTTCTCATAAACAAACTAGGGAAATACAACCTAGATGGAGCTACTATGAAGTGGATGCATAACTGGTGGGAAAACTGTTCCAAGAGAATACTTATCAGTGGTTCACAGTCAAGCTAGAAGGGCATATCAAGTGGGGTCCTGCAGGGATCAGTTCTTGGTCCAGTTCTGCTTAATAGCTTCATCAATGATTTATAGAATGGCGTAGAGAGTACACTTATAAGTTTGTGGACGATACCAAGCTGGGGGTGGGTGGGTGGCAAGTGCTTTGGAGGATAGAATGAACATTCAAAATGATCTGGACAAACAGGAGAATGGTCTGAAGTAAACAGGATGAAATTGAAGAAGGAAAAATGCAAAGTGTTCCACTTAGGATGAAACAATCAGTTGCACACATACAAAATGGGAAATGACTGCCTAGGAAGGAGTACTGTGGAAATGGATCTGGGGGTCATAGTGGATCACAAGCTAAATATGAGGCAACAGTGTAACGCTGTTGCAAGAAAAGAAAACATCATTCTGGGATGTATTAGCAGGAGTGTTGTAAGCAAGACAGAAGAAGTAATACTTACTCTCTACACCACGCTGATTAGGCCTCAGCGGGAGTATTGTGTCCAGTTCTGGGCGCCACATTTCAGGAAAGATGTGAACAAATTGGAGAAAATTCAGAGGAGAGCAACAAAAATTATTAAAGGTCTAGAAAACATGACCTATGAGGGAAGATTGAAAGAACTGGGGGTTGTTTAGTCTGGAGAAGAGAACACTGAGAGGGGACACAATAACAGTTTTCAAGTATATAAAAGGTTGTTACGAGGAGGAGGAGGGAGGTAAATTGTTCTCCTTAACCTCTGAGAATAGGACAAGAAGCAATGGGCCTAAATTGCAATAAGGAATGTTTAGGTTGGACATTAGGAAAAACTTCCTAACTGTCAGGGTGGTTAAGCACTGGAATAAATTGCCTAGGGAGGTTGTGGAATCTCCATCACTGGAGATTTTTAAGAGCAGGTTAGACAAACACCTGTCAGGAATGGTCTAGATAATACTTAGTCCTGCCATGAGAGCAGGGGACTGGACTAGATGACCTCTCAAGGTTCCTCCCAGTCATACGATTCTATGATTCTATAGTTAAGATCATCATAGATATTACCACAAGATTCCCATTAATATCAAATCAGCGCCTTTTGACCTTGACCAAACAAGATGTCAATACAAATCATTTTGCCCTCAACTACAGGGGTTCAGCTACTATGGTTTTAACTTTTATGACGCTCCAATGGGAGTTAATGCCATGCAGTTAAGAGCAGAATTGTGCACTTGTAACCAGGGAGCTCAGTTCCATTTAGGCACCTAAATGCAATGTACAGAAGATATGGCCACTGTATTTAAGTGCATAAATGGGAGCTGAACATTTCCAAAAATGTCTCCATTAGAATGTAAATCTTAAAATGAAAACATCCACAGAAGTCACTGGGACTTTGTCCGGTTTTCATACTACACAATACAGAGAAAGAAAAATAAGGCACAGGAAGCTAACATTTTTCAAAGATAACTAGACATTTTTCAAACGTAAGTAATTTAGATGTCTTTAAAAACAAACAAAGCATTTTATAAATAAGTGATTGGTCCATTTTACCCTCAGGCTTTTGTGGAAGCTTACAGAGCAAACATGTTCATTTGGCTGCAAAATGGGAAAGTGGTTACAAATATTTTGTTCAATATTTAGCAACTTTGCTCTTGAACTTCATGGAAACAAGCATGGACTTTTGAAATCCTGAGAATTTTACCACTTTTATGTATGTCTAAAACAAGATTTAACCCAATTTAAATCAAATATTGTAATAAAATAACTTTACAACTCTCAGTGAATTGGTAAAGGGATCTAGAAAGAATTCAGCCAGGCTAGAGTACAGCTGCATGAATACATTGTTTGCTTTGTATGTTGCTTCTGGTTGTTACTTAAGCACCTAGAGCCAGATTTTTAAAGGTCTTTAGGTGCCTAAAGATGCAAAAATCCATGTAAGGCAATGAGGCACTTTTCAAAATCCCACAAGGTGCCCATCTGCCTCTTTAGGTGCCTAGATCTTTTAAAAATCGAGCACTCAGTCACTGCAGGGATGGGTGATATAGATAAGCTAGTGTCTCCGACCTTCTGGTCTTCAATGAGAATCTAGCCCAGCTAGACATCGACTGAAAGTTGTGACTATGAGTATGTCTACACGGCATTTTGGAGCAAGGCTCCCAGCCCAGGTTGACAGTCTCAGGCTTCTGGGCCCAAGCTGCAACCTGAAAGCACTGTCTATACAGCGATTTGTAGAGCACTGGTGTGAGCCCCGCTAGCCCAAGTCAGTCGACCCGAACTGGGAGACTCACTCCAAAATGCTGTGTAGACATACCCCATATGGCACTCTGTTCTCCAGGGACAAGTGCTACCGCATTGGCTTGAACTGATAAGCTTTGCTGGCAGAACTAGTCAAAGTTTTTCATTTGAAAAAAAGGTTTTGACAAAAAGGCCTTTTTCCCCAAAACAAATGTTGCGGGGGTTATGAAATTTTCCAGGTTTTTGGCCAAAAAAAAAAAAAAAACAGAAATTTTTCAGTTTTCAGAAACAATTTTTTTTTTTTGCCTACTTTTTCCAGTGGAAGAATGGAAACAGGATGAAGGGGAGAAAAAAAAGTTAAACAAAAAAATGGTGGTAAGGGGACAGGGGGGGTAAACTGGAAACTTTACAGTGAAAAATTTGAAAAAATCATTTTTTTTCTTAAACTTTCCATGAGACATACTTCCCCTTTCAGGCCAGCTATATTTGCTGGTAGTCTCCTGAGGGAGGCCAAGGATTGAGAATGAACTAACTGCTTTCTCATACCCAGAAGCAGAGCCGATGTGGGGGGTGGGGTGTCACATGCCCACCTCCCAGCCTTTTGCCAGGGTTTATATTTTTATTTCTTTTTTTTTTTTACAAGGAGTGGGTTCAGAATTGTGCCCCCTTCCCACAATCAACAGTTATGTGTCGCCTCTGCCCAGAAGTGATCCGCCCAGGGACAGACCCACTGGTGAGGGCTGTGTGGGGAAGTCTCCACTTTACTGCGCATGCTGTATGTCTCCGAGGTGTTCATTCTGCAGAGCGGTAGAAAGCATCGTGCATCATATATAAGTAGTCATAGGTTCAAATCCCCTCTACTGCGTCGCACTGGAGACTGATATTACTGCCGCTGTCCTGTGGCACTAAAACGCGCAATCAAGTTTCACAATTGCAGGGCTCAAAACATGCCTGCTGAGTTCTGTCTTATAGAGAACTAAAAGTGACTGAGCTTTAACCAATCAAAATGAAAGTTCCTAAAGAAAATGCACTAGAAGATGACATTTTAAATCAAGGTGATAAATTTAAACACACATCACATTAGCTAGTGCAGCCTGCTGTCCCAGAAAGCCCTGACAGATGACATACGGACAGTCCCAGGTTCTCAGATAGCTCTCCTACACATTGGGATGAATTGTGTGTGCTAAATCTCACGGAAAAGGCTCGCCAAAAGACCCAGTCTCCACACAGAAGAGAGATGGCTACACAGCATCTTTCCTCAGCAGCTGAGCACATTTGCACCATTGCACCAGTTCCAGAAAGTCGCTTCCCAGGCAGCAATTCAGTGATATAACCTGGGCAGAGCGCAGTACGTAAGACAGGAAGGAACAAAAATTGGAAAGGAAGGTGATTTATGCCTGGTGCTCTGTCCAGGGCCCGCTCCAGGCACCAGCTTAACAAGCAGGTGCTTGGGGCGGCCAAGGGAGAGGGGCGGCACCTGCGGCAATTCGGGGACGGCAGGTCCCTCACTTCCTATCATAGAATATCAGAGTTGGAAGGGACCTCAAGAGGTCATCTAGTCCAACCCCCTGCTCAAAGCAGGACCAATTCCCAGCTAAATCATCCCAGCCAGGGCTTTGTCAAGCCGGGCCTTAAAAACCTCCAAGGAAGGAGACTCCACCACCTCCCTAGGTAACGCATTCCAGTGCTTCACCACCCTCCTAGTGAAATAGTTTTTCCTGATATCCAACATGGACCTCCCCCACTGCAACTTGAGACCATTGCTCCTTGTTCTGTCATCTGCCACCACTGAGAACAGCCGAGCTCCATCCTCTTTGGAACCCCCCTTCAGGTAGTTGAAGGCTGCTATCAAATCCCCCCTCATTCTTCTCTTCTGGAGACTAAACAATCCCAGTTCTCTCAGCCTCTCCTCATAAGTCATGTGCTCCAGACCCCTAATCATTTTTGTTGCCCTCCGCTGGACTCTTTCCAATTTTTCCACATCCTTCTTGTAGTGTGGGGCCCAAAACTGGACACAGTATTCCATATGAGGCCTCACCAATGTCGAATAAAGGGGAACGATCACGTTCCTCGATCTGCTGGCAATGCCCCTACTTATACAGCCCAAAATGCCGTTAGCCTTCTTGGCAACAAGAGCACACTGTTGACTCATATCCAGCTTCTCGTCCACTGTGACCCCTAGGTCCTTTTCAGCAGAACTGCTACCTAGCCATTCGGTCCCTAGTCTGTAGTAGTGCATGGGATTCTTCCGTCCTAAGTGCAGGACTCTGCACTTGTTCTTGTTGAACCTCATCAGGTTTTTTTCTGCCCAATCCTCTAATTTGTCTAGGTCCCTCTGTATCCGATCCCTACCCTCTAGTGTATCTACCACGCCTCCTAGTTTAGTGTCATCTGCAAACTTGCTGAGAGTGCAGTCCACACCATCCTCCAGATCATTAATAAAGATATTAAACAAAACCGGCCCCAGGACCAACCCTTGGGGCACTCCACTTGAAACCGGCTGCCAACTAGACATGGAGCCATTGATCACTACCCGTTGAGCCCGACGATCTAGCCAGCTTTCTATCCACCTTACAGTCCATTCATCCAGCCCATACTTCTTTAACTTGGTGGCAAGAATACTGTGGGAGACAGTATCAAAAGCTTTGCTAAAGTCAAGAAATAACACATCCACTGCTTTCCCCTCATCCACAGAGCCAGTTATCTCATCATAGAAGGCAATTAGGTTAGTCAGGCACGACTTCCCCTTCGTGAATCCATGCTGACTGTTCCTGATCACTTTCCTCTCCTCTAAACGTTTCATAATTGATTCCTTGAGGACCTGCTCCATGATTTTTCCAGGGACTGAGGTGAGGCTGACTGGCCTGTAGTTCCCCGGATCCTCCTTCTTCCCTTTTTTAAAGATGGGCACTACATTAGCCTTTTTCCAATCATCTGGGACCTCCCCCGATCGCCATGAGTTTTCAAAAATAATGGCTAATGGCTCTGCAATCTCACCCGCCAACTCCTTTAGCACCCTCGGATGCAGCGCATCCGGCCCCATGGACTTGTGCACGTCCAGTTTTTCTAAATAGTCCCGAACCACTTCTTTCTCCACAGAGGATTGGTCACCTTCTCCCCATGCTGTACTGCCCAGTGCAGCAATCTGGGAGCTGACCTTGTGCGTGAAGACAGAGGCAAAAAAATCATTGAGTACATTAGCTTTTTCCACATCCTCGGTCACTAGGTTGCCTCCCTCATTCAGTAAGGGGCCCACACTTTCCTCTAGGAGCAAAGGACCTGCCGCTGAACTGCCGCCGCCAATCACGGCTTTTTTTTTTGCTTGGGGCGGCAGAAATGCTAGAGCCGGCTCTGGCTCGGTCTCTCCCCTTGTTCTGTATATGGAGGCCTAGTCACTGTTTTACCTGAGGTGAATTTAGTGGAGTCATCCCCGGGACAGAGCTGCCGCTGTTGCCCATCAGCAGAACTACCAGTGTTTGGCCAGTGTTTGGCCTGGGCTCATGGTACCTAAAGATCATCTGAAGGTCTAGGACAAAGACCACACTTGACAACTTCACTCCTGGCACAATGGAACTCTCAAAAATAAGGGTAAAGTTTGTCTGTATGGGAAACTGAACTTTCTTGGGGGGCTGGTCCCAGACTGTGGAATGAACTTCCCCAGGAACTAAAGACCATCACATACCTCACCATTTTCCATCCCAAGTGCAAGGTACATTTATTTGACCTTGCCTTCTCTAATATAAATGCATAGCCACAGGTATATTTATCCAAAAAAAAATTTTTTTTAATCCATCTCCCAAAACAAAACACTGCACTGCATATGCTTCTCCCTCTGGGCAGAGGTTGAGAGAACAAATACCACATGACAGATGTGAAGTCACACAGCTTAAAGCACTACTGGATCGTGCGCTGATACTTTAGTGATGAGCACAGTATAAAAACCCTATACAGAATAGAACAGACAGTCCTGGAAATATTTTCTATATTTTCAAAATCAGTCACTTGGGATTGCACGGTGGAAGGGAGTAAAAGCGGGAGGATGGTTCAGTGGCTAGTTTAGGACTCAGGAAACTCAAATTCAGTTCCTTGCACCTCCACAGATTTCCTGCATGGCCTTGGAGTAAGTCACTTAGCTTCTGTGTGCCTCAATTTGCCATCTGTAAAATGGGGATAGCACTTCCCTACCTCACAGGGATGTTGAGAGGATTGTGAGACACCCAGGTACTACACTGATGGAGACCATATAAGTGCCTTAGATAGCTATCTGGCCCAACTGTCACTTGGTTCTGATGCTTGCAGTTCAGCATGATGGTCAAGGTTTTCTGGACAAGTTATCGCCACAGGGCAAGGCCAAAATGTTATTCTAGGCCATTCTACCAACTATTGTGGAGATGGTGAGACCCCATCCACAGAACTGTGAGGTTTGATAGGGATGAAGATGACATTTTCTTGGCTTCACTCACCATGGCTGCACTTAGTGTATGTGCCAGTTGGGTGGAGAGTGGAGTTCAGTCATTTATGGGGGGAGGGATAGCTCAGTGGTTTGAGCATTGGCCTGCTAAACTCAGGGTTGTGAGTTCAATCCTTGAGGGGGCCACTTAGGGATCTGGAGCAAAATCAGTACTTGGTCCTGCTAGTGAAGGCAGGGGGCTGGACTTGATGACCTTTCAAGATCCCTTCCAGTTCTAGGAGATGGGATATCTCCATTTATTTATTTATTGCAAACTCTTCACGATTTTGCTTCTCTCCCAGGGAGTATTTATTCTTTATTCCGAGATCCAGTAGAATGAACAATAGGACCAGTCAGCAGGAGCATTCTGTCCTCAGAGGATGCTATGCAATCCACCTCTACATACCAGCCCAACTGGGTGTGGCAAAGCTTCAGGATGGCAGGTTCTTGACTACACATACACCCCACATGACACTTTCCTTAAAGACTGTGAGATATTCAGATACGATAGTAACAGGGGTCATAGAAGTACCTAAGATAGACAGTGACCAGGCAAAATACTCGAAGAGCCTTAAAATACCCTAAAAGAGAAACTGAGATTCCCCTCCCATTCTTTCAAACAACGTCATATGTCAGCTTGGATTCTTCAGGGATGGGTCGGTGGCAACCAGTGATTTACCTCGTTCAACCTAAACATAGAAGTGTGCCTCCTGGACTCTATCGCCTCTACAGCGTTCCACTCAAAGCCATCTTTCACAGCTAACATTGAGATTAACCCACGCGTCAGACTGGTAACGTGGGCAACAAAAGGAAGTGTAAAAACTTGATGCCAGGGACGGAAGAGCCTGTTTTACCAGCACTGTTTGTTCATTCCAGCTGTAGACCGGGAAGCAGCTGCATTTTTTTAAAGCAGCAATAAAGAGGCTTTATTTGCCTGGGTGAGAAGCTGAACACCTGTGGCCTTCACTCTTGAACGTCAATCATCATCTAAAAAACTCTAGCAGACTCTTATTTAGTTTCCTACAACTCTATCATTCTGGTGTTAGAAAAACCTGTATATGAAGCAGACATGACTCTAGCCTTGCCTCCCTTAAGTGTGAAATACACCCCCGTGCAGAAAGCCAGGATAAAGCCTACATTGAGGGCATTCTGCATAGGAGTGAATTCCACCCTTATTGAGTAGAGTGGGTCCAGCGAATTCAGCCCTTTTTCTATTTGCAGATTATCCACAAAGAGACACTGATTTTTACAGAGGTTTTCATTACCCAACACCAGGTGTATGTGAACAAATTCCAGCCACTAGGGTTCAACCAGCAGCAAGTGGGTGAGCCAGAAAACCAGCCATTCGCCAAACGCTTGCACAAAGATATGTTTGCATGAACAAATCGCTAATAAAAAGGGAACACATACAGATGCAGCAAACAGCTGCTCAGAATTCAATCCAGTGCTCCTAACCATGTTTCACAGTATTTGCCTGGGACTGCACCATCAGCAGAAGAGAAATGGAAAGGGGGCTTATGGGCAATATATCCAGGGGAATGGTGGGAGGAGAAGAGAATGAACTGAAAAGAGAAAGAGATGGACTGAAGAGTGAATGTAGGGAAGGTGATTGATTTTACACAGAAAGCTTTTATCATATTAAAGACAGCTAGAGAGACACAGCTAGAAGCAATTTCTGTAGGCACCACATGGGTGATGCGACTGTAAATGGGAGAGGAGGCTGGTTCATGACAGTCCCTCCATCAAGATGCGGTGTGTGCTGTACTCTGCTTTGAGAGATCCCCCTGCCTCAGTCCTGTACAACACAGTTAACTCTGTTACTCTACACAGTGTGATGCAATGTAACGCCCATGAATATCCAGTGAAGAATGCAAATGAACATTTCACTGACCAAAATGAAAGGCAGCATTGTCTTTGAAAATGAGCAACACTTAAGTACCTTTAAAAATCTGGGTCGAGGTGACTTGCTCAGGGTCACAAAGTACTGAAGCCAAGTACTGAAGCCTGATCACTGGGCTCCTAGCTAGAAGGCTGAACCACAAGACCATCCTTCCTTTGAAGGGCTTTGAGTTCCTCAAATGCATGACACTACCGAAGCATTATTATTAATACCAGAGTATCATTCACAAGCACATTCTTGAGTTCCACCCACAAGACTTTAGCAGAGGTGCAGCAATATTACTAAATGCAGCAACTACACAAAATATGGATTTATTACATTAAAAATGATGCGCACTGAACAGCCAGAATATGGTCAGTAAAGAATATCTATTTCATTCCTTTCACTTGTGAGAAACACTTTCATAATGTACTTCCACTTGGGGCTCTTGAGAGCTATCTACATTTTTCACATCTTGAAAGACAGATAATAATCACCTTCCTGGAGGAACTATCCCACCCCTTTTCTAGTCTGCTCTGGCACCTTCTTTAGACTACACTTTGAATCAAAGATCACTTTTTCCTTTCGTGCACAGAAATCTCATATCTTAAAAAAAGCCAGATACACATGTATTTGTTAATGTTGTGCTTGTAAACAGGCTGTAAGGTAATAGCTACACAGTCACATGTTCTGTACCCGGATCTCTGCTTCATTCACTCAGAACTGATGGGATTTGTGAATTATGGGTTAGATCTTTGACCCCCGTAGCATCAAAAAAAGCTAGAAAGTTGCCCTGACAGAGCAGCCCAGGATTCCCATGCATCAGGGAATTCCTGGCTGGTGTCAAGAGGAAGGAACTATGGTGTTAAGGCTTTGATTTCACTGGAAATGCTACAGCTGCGCCACGGTAGCGCTTCAGTGTAGACACTGACTACAGTGATGGAGGCATTCTCCTGTCCCTGTACTTTATCCAACTTCCCAGGAGGCAGTCGCTACGTCGACGGAAGAGTTCTTCCACTGCCCTAGCACTGTCTACACCAGGGGTTAGGTTGGCTTAACAACATCAATCGGGGTGTGGATATTTCATACTCCTGAGCGATGTAGCTGGGTTGACCTAACCTTTCAGGATAGACCTGGCCTTAGTCACCTTTGCCCCATCTTAGGTCCTGCCCCAAACATAGCTCATCCAGACTTCTGTCATCTTCCAACAAGTTCAAAGGATCTTTCTTTACAAATTAAATTACACCACCCAATCACACGTTCTGTATGCACTGAGTATCTTAAAATCATGCTTTGGCGGTAGAGGAGAGGTCTACAGAAAGCACAACAGCCGTGTCAGGCTGTTTCCAGAAAACAGATCAGGACTTCATTTTCCTCACTGAAAGTGGCGACCTGCCTGCAGGGCATGTCACTTGGTAAATGTTGAGACGTTCTAGTTCTGTCGTGTGCTTCTTACTATAGCAGAGCTATTGACACAGCTACTGTAACAGCCAGAAGACAATTCACTGCATTGTTTTGGAGTTTGTTTCTGCATCGTGACTTCTTATTTTTAAAGGGTAAAAGCTGTGGGCTGGAGCTGGGGAAGCTATGTGTGTAATCCCAAGCAAGTGTGTAATCCCAACCTGATCCAACAAAGCACATGCTTAACGTTAAACGCAGGATTAAATCCAATTGGCTTAAAGTTAAGCATGTGCTTAAATGCTTTGCTGAATCAGGACTCAAATTGTCAAAATAAATCACTAAAAACTGGAAGCTTCTATATCAAGCTAACAAAATAAATGTCTTATTTTCTACATCTGCACGTACACACGGCCACATTCACTCCTTCATCCCAGAGTGCTAAGTAAGGTCACGGTGCCGTGATAAAGCTACACAGTGAAGTGGTAGTAAGCCATACTCTGCATTCACTGTAAGAATCCCGGTAAAGTATTCAGCTGTGTATCCCGTAAAGAGGACAGGACTGCTGTTGATGGCACTGGACAGCTCCCTCTGCACGTGGTCCTGATGCTGCCAATCACCAGACATCCTGGCACCGCTGGCAGCTTGCCAAAAAATGTCTGCACACAGCAAAGCCCTATGGCATAATAATATGCAGCATCTGGACTGATGTAAGTTGATATCAGAGGGCATGTTCTGCAGCAGCATCTAGATTCTTTCCCGATCCCTGTCAGCCAGCCCAGGCGGTTCAGACTCACCTACGCACTGTTCATGCTGCAGGGTGTTCATTCCGCTCAGAGTGCGTCTGCCGACCAGGATCCTAGCAGGGACCCAGAGAACACCTGTCTGCAGCCCCTGTGGAGTCTGTCTCAGGTGAGGCTTGTGCTATGAAGATCTCTGCAATAGACTCTTACTATCCTTAAGTGCTTAGATACTACAGTGATGAGCGCTATAGAAAGACCTAAGATAAACAGAATCATAGAATATCAGGGTTGGAAGGGACCTCAGGAGATCATTTAGTCCAGTCAAAGCAGGACCAATCTGCAGACAGATTTTTGCCCCAGATGGCCTCCTCAAGGATTGAACTCACAACCCTAGGTTTAGCAGGCCAATACTCAAACCAGTGAGCTATCCCTCGCCCGTACTGAGAGGTAACACATTGGTGAACACGAGGGTGGCCAACAGTCCAGTCGAAAAAGGGACCCAACAGTGTCCGGTCGGATCTACTGCGGGGGGGGAAGCGCCGAGTCATCACCCGCGCCAGGCCCTACTCAGCCAGGGCCACCTCCCAGCTGCATTGCGCGGCTGCAGCTCCAAGTCCTGGCTCTGCAGGCAAGTCCCTCCCAACCCACACAGGAGGGGAAGAGCAGCAAGTGACGGGGGGAGGGGGAAAGAGCAGTGAATGAGGTTGGGGCCTCAGGAGGAAGGGGCTGGGCAGAGGCGGGGCTTTGGGGGAAGGGGCACAGTAGGGGTGGGACCTCAGCGGGAAGGGGCAGGGCAGGGAAGGTTCCATTTTTTATATATTACAAAGTTTCTGGTTTTTATATACTATAAAATTGGCAATTCTAGTGAACACGCTTGTCCACACAGAAGGGATGGTTATTGTGTCTCCAGTTCTCCCTTTCCTCTCATAGACTCATAGACTTTAAGGTCAGAAGGGACCAATTATGATCATCTGGTCTGACCCCCTGCATGCTGCAGGCCACAAAATCGTCCCTACCCCTTCCCTGGACTCTGCTGTTGAAGTCCCCAATCCTGGGGTTTAGTGATTTCAATTGGCAGAGACCCTCCTGCTAGTGATCCCTGCCCCATGCTGCGGAGGAAGGCGAAAAACCTCCAGGGCTCAGCCAATCTACCCTGGAGGAAAATTCCTTCCCGACCCCAAATATGGCGATCAGTAAGACCCCGAGCATTTAGGCAAGAGTCTCCAGCCTGACCCCTGTTAGCCATTATATTATTTACCTACCATTGCTTGGTATTCTTTGGCTACTATGTTTGACCATTAAACCATTCCCTCCATAAACTTATCTAACTTAATCTTAAAACCAGACAGGTCCGTCGCCCCCACCGTTTCCCTCGGAAGGCCGTTCCAATATTTCACCCCTCTGATGGTCAGAAACCTTCGTCTAATTTCAAGCCTGAACTTCCCCACGGCCAGTTTATATCCATTCGTTCTCGTGTCCAGATTAGTACTAAGCTGGAATAATTCCTCTCCCTCCCTTGTATTTACCCCTCTGATATATTTAAAGATAGCAATCATATCCTCTCCCACCCTGCCTGCTGGTGTGCATTGCCTATCACTCAAGGTCAGAACCTGGAATCTCTTTTCTGGGCCAGTGCAGCCATGGTGCACAATGGACACTCTTACTCTTGCAAATCCTTTAGGGACCTAACAGAAAAGAAGGGCAACCTCTTCTTTAGCTTACGAGCCAGGGAGCTTTTACACACTTCTATACATTTTACATTGGGGAATGATGGCATCAAGTTATACACAAATCACCTTATACGCAGGAAGACATGGTATTAGTTTTTGGAAAGGGCCCATCCGTATTGGGAGTAGGCAGGACAGAGAACTATCTTCTCTTATTCCTAAAGAGGGGCCCAAGTTCTAGATGAGATCAACTACATACAGGCAGATGGGAAAACTCACCCCTGTAAATTAGCATATTCAGAAGTGTCTCAATTTCTAATGCTACATTTCATGCAATGTAAACTTTTTGTAAAATGCGTATTTTAGCAAGGATCAAAATATTAGTTAATGATAGAGTACAGCGCCGCTAGAATAAATAAAACCTTTTACTTCTTTAGCTACTTTTTTTAGAATGAATAGACAAAAGAAAAGTATCTATTACTCTGCAGACTGATAGGACTGACATACGCACACGCACGTTTTCCATAGCTTCACGCTCACATACTGTACCAGTTGGACTAAAGACATTCCCTAGAAAATACTGTGTTTCTGCCTTTTTGTAAGATCAGCTATTATGTCACTCATTGATCTTCATCACTATATTTCACAGACATCATATCTTTATTTCATCTTCCCATTACTTCACACTGGAAACACACTTTGTTCTCTAATGAGTGAAATTCATCCCTGTCGTGCGGGCCAGCAAGAGGCCTATGCATTACGCTTTACTTGGAGGACTTAGAGTGAAATCCTGGCTCCACTGAAGTCAATTTAGAATATCAATCTATTCAGTATCTATATACTTAATATGTATAATGTCTGGATTCTCAGAATTACAACTGCATAAAACAGTGCAAAGTAAGAGATACTAATTTTTAAAAATCACTAAAATAATTTTCAGAATATATTTTAACCTAAATAAAGTAACACAGAAAAATCTCCCACCCAAGATTTTCAAAAGTGACTAGTGATTATGGGTGTGCCCAGATTTGAAGTCCCCATCTTGAGACACCCGAAGGACGGCTGATTTTTCAGAGCACCCACCCTTTAAGATGTCTTACGTTTGCACCCAAAAACTGAGTCAGCTAAAATCACTAGTCTTTCTGTATTGCCAGTTGCAAGCCCTCAAAAATCACAATTCAGGTTCCAAATATCATGACACTGGCTTAAAGATCACGAGATTTTTTTTTTAATAGTGTTGTTTTTATTTCCTTTCTAGTTTTTGACTATTTAGGTGAACTCGGGTCACATTTTCAAGCTTTTCTCTGCAACCATGAGGACCAGAAGCTTATTTTGGTTTGTTTTTTCAAATGAAAGCCACATTTCACACCTAATCACCTGCTTCTAGTCCCTGGGGCTCTAAGAAAAACACCATATATCAAGAGGCTTGCAATATAATCATGAGTGTTGGCCTCCAAGCGTGTTTTCTGAAATCTGTAACATGTTCAATTTGTAGGATATTTAAGCCCCTGCTCCTGCACTCAGCGCAATGCAGGAAACCCTCCTGCACCCAGGCAAAGCCCCACCGACTTCAGCAACCTACCTATGCAGAATTGCAATATCAGGGCCTCACTCAACCATGCATTTTGATACAGAGTGTACGTAGAAGAAGGCTGTATTGCAGCAGATATAAAAACCCCGTTTTGCTGTCAAAGCAAACCTGAGGCAACGTACTTAAGTCTTTACCCCCTATCCATATTTAGCAAATCTCTCGATTGTTCTCCACTGGAGGGTTTTTTTTTTTTTTTTTTTTTGCCAGACTTCAGGAATAGGCCCACCTTGATCAGGTTTCACTGGTCAGTGGATTGAACCATCACATTACTTCCACATGTTGTTATTCCTGTTTGGTGTGTCTTCCTAGCTACTCTTCAAAAAGTCCTGGCTTGACTGTGTTGCTAGAGACACATCAAATGACCTACCTACTCTATTGCCCAATGTACCTAGCACACTGCTGGTACCCTCCAAATAATCTCATGCGGTGGATTTACTCAGTTTGTTTGTTTCCCAGCTGCATGCGACCGAAGAATTTTATATTGTGTTTCATTGTCTGGCTAGTCTCTCGCATATCAAGTATAAAGCCTGTGAGCATGTGTCTAGTATTGGCACTTTGTTGGTCGACCCTCGGTTTATTCTTGCCATTAAGGCTAGCTGGTTGTGTTGTACCTTTTAGAAGTGGTTATCTCCTTTGATTCCACAGAGAGTTTAAACAGCCATAGAAAACAGATTGTTCTTTATTTTTTTTCCCACTTAAATTTTTTCCGTTCACACATGCACTGGCCACTGTTTCAACTTCGGGTTTTAGTCACCGCATTTTAAGTATCATGTGTGGCCATTTGAGCTTTTGCAAAATGCAAAATAATTATTAAACGATAAAATCCTAATGTGTAACTTTTGCAAGTGAAAAAAGTGAATCGCTTTTCATTAGATTAACTTCCATTGTTTAAAAAAATAAATGGTTCTAGAGAGCACCGGGACATTTATAGTTTCACAGAAACATTCTAAAGCTTTCCCAGCTGCCAAAACCCCACTGTTCTTAATTAAAAACGTGAAAAGCAAAAATATTTAATTTCTACAAGGAGCACTTGCTTTCATTTTTGCTTCTCCAGCTTAAAAAAAAAAAGCCTTCACCAGAGAAGTTTTATATTAAAGTAGCATGAAGAAAAATCACTCTGTAATTCATTGCTTTTTTTTCTGGAAAAATCTAACCCTATACAATTAAGTTTTGTACGGAAAATGAATATTCTACCTGTCTTATGTTAAAACAGCTACTAGAGAGGAGTGATATATATTTAAACCTTCCCAAAACAAAGTGAAATGCTAAACCTGTTTTTTCAGAGCTTCACTCTCTGGACTGAGATTAGCGAGTCAAGCAAAATTCCTGCAGACTTCAATGGGAGTTTTGCCCAAGTAATGACTGCAGGACTGAAGCATATAACACAGGGCACACAGGCTGTACAATCAACATTCCTTGTCTTCTTCTGAGCTCTGTCATTTTATCTGTTCTACTGGGATCGCCTAATTAGTTGGCCTCAACCATGAATTCGTTGTAGCAAATCAGGGTCTAAATCCACGATCTCTCAATCCCTCGTTTCAAAAAGCAAAACCAAACCCGTTTAGTTTAACTTGCCAATAAGTATTCAGAGAAGAGAACAAATCATCTCTGTGCGCTACAGGCAGGTAAATTCTAAAATAATGACGTGTCTCTTCCATAATATCTGACTGTAGAGGAAAGAGTGGCTCCAGACACAGCTGGAAAACTAATGACTGCGAGAAACCTACTACACCCCATGGTCTGTAAATATGAGCGATGGTTCTGCAGCAGCTCCAGGCATCGCAAATCTCCTACGGCTTCAGCAACCCCATGATCTAACTTACCGGAAAAGGCAACGCTACCTGTACAACAGTTTTATTTGGGGGGGGGGGGGGGGGATTTAAATTCCCATCTGACTTTTAAGGAAGTGTGTGTGGAGGGGGGGGATCTTTTAGGCGAGCAGCGCCACTTGCCATCTATCAAGGAGAGGCGGCTGTTGAAAGCCTCCCGAGTAACTAAATGGGGGTGAAACAGTTTGTGGGTGAGGAGCCGCACTGCACACCGAGCAGCAGCCGGGCGCTGGGCTCCCTCCACGCCTGCTGGCTCCGTTACCCTGCAATTGCCAGAGCTTGGCTAACACGCGAGATCAAAGCAAAGCCCCACGGCGCAGTCACAACCACGCGGAGGAAGCCCGCCCGCCAGCCCCGCAAGCAAACCCCAGCGCCCCCCTCGCATCCCTCCCCCACCCCCAAAATCACGCTCCGGGGCAGCTTTTGCAACCCCCCCCCCCATTTGCAAGTGCCGGCCAAAAACTAGCCCCTGGTTTCCTTTGCAACCACCCCAGGCTGGGGGAGAGGCACTTGCCGAAGCCGGCCCCTCTTGCCCACGGCCGCTCCTGCTTCTTTGCAATGCCGCCCCCCCCCGAGGAAAATCCGCCCCCCACCCAGGGGCGAGCGGGGAGGGGGCGAGGCGCGGGGCTTACTTTTCTGGCTGGAGTAGCCGGGGTAATAGCCGTAGTAGCCCGTGATCCGTAAGATCCTGTCCTCGATGGTGGCCACCCCGTTGGGCGCTGCCTTGACATCCATGGGGAGCGGCTGGGGGGCAGGTGCGGAGGCGGCGGCGGCTGCTGCTGCCGCAGCTCGTGGTGCAGCCGCTGCTCTGCTCCGGCGCCGGGGCTCTGGCTCCGCCGCCTGGCGCAGGACGGGCTCCCCCCCGCACCGCGGCAGCCGCCGCCGAGCCAGCCTCCCCCGCCGCTGCCAAGCGTCCTGCGGCTCCGCTCGGGCCACGGCTGGCCGGGGAGCCGGGCCACCCCCGCCCGCGGCTGGGCCACGGCTCGTCCCGCGGCTGGGGGGCTGGAGCACCGGGGTGGGGAGGAGTGCGGTGGGATGGGGCAGCAGGGAGGCTGGGGGCAGGAACCCGTTGGGGGTCAAAGGCTGGGGGGGTCAGAGGCTGGGGGCAGGGAGGTGGGGGCCAGGAACACGTTGGGGGTCAAAGGCTGGCGGGGTCAGAGGCTGGGGGCAGGGAGGTGGGGGCCAGGAACACGTTGGGGGTCAAAGGCTGGGAGATGGGGGGCAGGGAGTGTGCGGAGGAGTGCAGTGGGGGGCAGTAGGGAGGCTGGGGGCAGGAACATGTTGGTGGTCAGAGGCTGGGGGGGCAGGGAATGGGGGGGAGTGCATTGGCATGGGACAGAAGGGAGGTTGGGGGCAGGAACACAGGGGTCAGAGGCTGGAGGGGCAGGGAGGTGGGGAACAGGAACACATTGGGGGTCAGAGACTGGGGGCAGGGAGGTGAGGGGCAGGAACACAGGGGTCAGAGGCTGGAGGGGCAGGGAGGTGGGGAACAGGAACACATTGGGGGTCAGAGGCTGGGGGCAGGGAGGTGGGGAACAGGAACACATTGGGGGTCAGAGGCTGGGGGCAGGGAGGTGAGGGGCAGGAACACATTGGGGGTCAGAGGCTGGGGGCAGGGAGGTGAGGGGCAGGAACACATTGGGGGTCAGAGGCTGGGGGCAGGGAGGTGAGGGGCAGGAACACATTGGGGGTCAGAGGCTGGGGGCAGGGAGGTGAGGGGCAGGAACACATTGGGGGTCAGAGGCTGGGGTTTGGAACACTTTGGAGGGGAGGGGGCTTGGACAACAGGGAGACTGGTGATTAGGAGCTTTTTGAGGCCATCGTCCACCCATGGCTGCTCTTTCCCTGTGTGCCCTCCATTCTGGGCAGGAAGGGAGCAGGGTCCTACCATGCATGGACAATGTAAGGGAATCCTTTGTGCCTTTCCTCCACCCAACCCTTGAACTGAAAGGGTCAGGAGCCTAGTCCTTTGCTACTCTTCCCAGCTCGGTGCATGATCACAGCTGCTATAGAGAGGGTGGGACATCACAGGGAAATTCATGAGTGTAAAGGCAGAGGCATGACATTTGCTTGGTCTACTGCCCAGCCTAGGTGTACTATCAACTGCCCTTCCAAATTGCATGCAAGCCCCTCTCCTACTTCTTGGATTTGACTCCAGTGTAGGCTGTGAGGAGGGGGCAGAGGCCTTCAGTCCTCCCCACTAAAGCAGAAGTGCTCTTCCCCTTCCCTGGATTTGGGGCACATTGTGGGAGACTTCGGGCTCCTCTACCTTACCCAGCTCAGGTTTGTTTGGTTCTTGTCTCCACTGGTGTCCTCCTTTGTGCAGTCAGATCTACCCCCCTAGCACCTCTTTTGGTAGGATCAGCTTCTTACCCTTGGGGAATCTTGCCTCTTCTGAACCACTCTTCATGTGTCCTATTGGTATCAGGGGTGAATCCTGTAGCTTCATTCACTCTTTAGCCAATGGAGTCAATGTTGGGGGTGGATGGGGAGGGAGTTATAGGATCTGACCCTAAACCCACTAACCAGATGAGCAGAGTGTGACGTATTGCAAACTGTTAAAATTGTAATCTGACACTTTACATTCTTTGAGGTTTTCCTTGTCTTGCTTGCAGGGTAGGGGGTTCTGGAGGGAAGCAAGGTGGAGTGAGTTGTACTTTGCTGCCTTAGGGAGCAGCCTGCTTTATCTCTCTCTGTTTTTGGTTCTTGTGCATTAGTGTTCTGGATTCTAAGAAGTCAAGCAGTGCTATGTTGCAACCTCCCAGAAAGAGTATTTTATGTTTTTATCTAATGTCTCTGTTTGTATGCCAGGAACATAACATGGGGAGTATATAAAAAGATAGGGCTGGATTAACCAGAACAGTTTGGCACCTTCTTTCATTTGATCCTTTTCCTCCCTTTGGTCTAGATGGTGTCCTTGGGCACAGCCTTGAGTAAGGGTTGGTACGTAGACTACACCATCCCAGGAGCAACCCCAGGCGGCACTGTGCCCTAGGCCTTGTCTATTCTCAAAAGTTTTGCCAGAATCGCTATCTCAGTTAGGAGTTTGAAAAAAGTCACCACCCTAGCTGACAGACCTATGCCAGCCTAAACCCTAGTGTAGATGCAGTTAGAGTGGCAAAAAAGTCCTCCTAGGGTATTGCTTATTCCATGTGGGGAACCGATATAAGCTATACTGCAAGCTGCAGCTCCCTTGGGAGAATTTGCTGCTATAGCTATACTGGTATATTAATATATCTCCGAGGTGCCGATTTCCCCAGTTCCCGGGGGAAGCTTGGCCCCCGGTCCGCCCCAGACCCTGCCCCCACTCCACCTCTTCTCCCAAGTCCCCTCCCCTGCCTCTTCCTGCCCCCGCTCCTCCCCCTCCCTCTCAGCACCTCCTGAACACCGCGGAACAACTGATCGCAGCAGGCGGGAGGTGCTGGGAGGGAGGGGAAGGAGCTGATCGATGGGGCCCACTAGCGGGTGGGAGGCCTGGCGGGAGAGGGGGAGGAGCTGATCTGTGGGGCTGCCAGTGGGTGCTCAGCACCTACTATTTTTTTTTCCGTGGGTGTTCCAGCCCCAGAGCACTGCACAGAGTCGGCGCCCCTGGTATATCTACTGGCATACCCTGTCTAATGAACATAGGGCCTTTGAGACATAATGGCTCCCTTCTTGTTTGGGACCAGGGAGCAGCATTACAGCCCCAGGTGCCACCAGACTCCTAGCCCTTTACAGAGTGCAGCATAGCTGTGAGGCCAGAAGGGAGGGTTAGATCATCGAGGTCTCTCTCTCGTGCACGTATGCAGACGTTAAGAGATCGAGGTCCTGGTGCTATAAGCGGAGGATAGCCTCAGTAGCAAGGGAGGCTCGGCCCTGTGAACTGCCCTCCCGCTGTCAGGTTGGGCACTTTTCCACCGCATGAGCTGTCGTCTGCAGCACCGCCCCACTGTCACATGTGGGGAGGAAACCAGGCCAGGCTGGTGCATAGTTGCCGCAACTCTGTGCGAACCGGAGAGTAGCCTGTTGAGCCTGGTCCAGGGTGTGTGATCAAGTGGCAAGGAGACAGGCGCAGCAATGGACTCCGGAATTTACGCAGCGTCTGTCTACACTTCAAACGCTACAGTGGCATAGCTTCAAAGGCTGCAGAGCTTCAGCATAGACACTCACGACGGAGATGGGATGGGTTCTCCCACCATGTACTTAATCCACCTCCCCCACAGGCGGTAGCTGGGTCAAGGGAAGAATTCTTCCATCACCCTGCAGAGATAAGTCTCAGCTGTGGATTTTTTCACACCGAGGAACATAGCTATGCCGATGTAAGTTATCAGTGTAGACCAGGGCATAGTGTGTTAGATTTCCCCCCTCCGCCCCCCGCTTACCCTTTGTGAAGGTGTCGTTTTCAGCTCCCTGGCCCCGCTGATCATCTGTGCATGGTAAAGGGCTAGTAGCACCCTTGTCCAAGCGTGCCTGAGCTGCCCTAGCAAAGGGGTGTCGAGAGATCAGCTGTGGTGTCACAGCCAGGTCTGCAGGAGTGGGGAGCAAGTCTCCTGCCTTCACATGGTGCCCCCCCACACACACACACCACTAACTAAAAGTAAAACTAAAGTACACAAAATGTGAAATTGGAGCTCAAGTTCTCATCGTAAAAGTGAAAGAAAAATACAGTCCCCAGGAGTCCTCCAGTGGGGTTCCTTTCAGGGCCAGCGTTCCAAACCCTAGGAGTGGGGCTGGCTCGCAAGGGATGGTACCTCAATATTGAGGGAATCTCAGCAGCCAAGAGGGATGTCCTCCAGCTGGCCATAGACCATGAAGCACGTCACCTTGCTTCAGGAAACACACTATTACTGACACTCGACTCTCAAGTCCTGGCTTTGCTGTCACGTGTGTCACATAGTCGGACCTTCTGTGGATCACAGGTCTTTACATTCAGCCTGTGTTGAGCCAAGCGATTTATGTTTGGGCCATGGCTATCTTCCAGAAAGGCATCCCGTCTTCATCTGACAACACCAAGAGATGGAGAATTCACCACATCCCTTGGCAGTGTGGTGCAATGGTTACTTCCCCCCCCCCCCGCTCCACGGATAAAAATTTGTTTTAGGTCTCATTTCTGGCTTCACCTTCCAGCCATAGGTTCTTGTTCTGTTTTTCTTTGTGAGATTAAAGAGGCCTTTAGTTACCCCATATTTTCTCCCCACGAAATAATCAAGTCACTGCTCAATCTTCTTTTTGATAAACTAAACAGATTGAGCTCTTCAAGGCTCACTGTCAGGGGTTTCTCCTGCCCGCCAATCATTTTTCTCTCTTTTCTGCAACCTCCCTGCACTATCCCCACCTCACATCCCTCCAGGAGCTGGTGCATGGGGAGGGAGGTGGAGTCACTTCCCATTCACAGCACCAGGCTTCCAGCCCCTGCTCTTCACACCAGGATGCCCATCTTATGTAGCCATGCAGGGAAGTGGGCTCTGGGCCTTAATTCCCCACCCTCTCCGCATGGCCACATAAAATGAGGCCACAATACAGGCCTTTTATAAGCCCAAACAAAGAGATGTGTAAAAGTAGCCACTGCACTCACTTAACACACAGGTTTGTAGGTATTCATTCGATGGTTAATGTTAGTACAGGGCTTTGAAGATTGGATTTTTTTGTGTCTGAACATGTGGATATAATAGATGCTTGTAAGAGACTAAATACTCTTTTGATCTTGGTTACTTGTCGCCCCTTGCTCTGCAAGAGACTTTTACTGGTAACTAGTGTACTGGGTGTTAAATCAGCCACACCTCGGTGAGACTACACTCAGTCAGGAATGGGAGAATAAATTTAATTTCCCAGTTTTTCATTGCCTATGGTGGTCTAATACCACACAACTAACCTGTGTTCATCTACTAATTAACCTTGAGAGGTGCTGAGTCAATAGGAGTTGCTAGCGCTCTCAGGATCCAGGCACTCTAATACCAAAATTCTCTATAACTCGGAAAGCATAAATCATTTGCATTGTGTGTTGTTTGGAGTCACTGAATAAATGACAAGGTATCCTCAACCCTGTTCCAGCGGGAGCCGCTGCTATGAAACAGTATCGGCATTGATCTCAGCTTCAAAGTCAACTTTCAAGCCTTAAAAGTGCTACTTTAGAGAGAAAAGAATTGATCTGGTTCATTTGAAGGTTAAACTAATAAGACCAGAAACAACTGTAAAGTTCAAATTGTTTCTAAACATCATAGATTTGGTTTAATATTTCGTCTCTTCTTCCTTTTACCCTTTGTCTTTCAAGGACATGCTGTGCATGTCCAAACATCCCTAGATAATAATGTAAAGCAAAGTAATTCTTGAAATTGCTCCTGGCTAGGTTTCCCATCCAGCAGCTGACTATATGCAATAGATAGTACTTCTGTGTCTTTGAAAGCTTATAATGAATTTCAGCTTGGTCTTATTTCTGAATTCTTGCTATGCGGACAACTTTTAAAAAAAATTAAGCATGTTACTTTTTATATGGAAAAGCTGTTTGAAATGTTCTACACAGAAATACAGTGGGAGGTTCAATAGGATAAACTGTATCAAGCATCGTTTATTACTAAAACAGATATTTACACACTTTAATGCACTTGGGGACTTATTTGTTCCAACTTTTCAAGTTAACAGTTTCAATCTAAATGACTAGCTGCATAAATATGTTAAAGTAATTCTAGAAAGATTTATACTTCCACCGCTCTGAGTAAAACGAAGGCTCCTGTTCAGTAAAGCACTTAAGCAGTAGCTTAACTTGAAGTCTATAAATCGTCCCATTGACTTCACTCAACTCTGACAAATAGGAAGCTTTCACCAGTAAGTGAGGGGATTTATATCACCAATATCCATGGACATTTTAAAATTTCATTTTAAATCAAGAGGCTAGCCCTTCTATTTACAAAGATAACCTTCTAAATATGAGAATGATGTAAACACCACACTACTGTCTTCTTGAGTCTGCAGCCAGACAGCTCCAGTGCCTCTGTGGCTGCTCATAGGTTTGCCAAGCAGCACTGATGGAAATCAACAAGGTTCTGGTCAATTTGGAAGTTCTCTTTCAGAACCCTGTGGGAGCACTGTAATTGTAAAGAATCATGTTAGTTTCATGCTGCTGCAGCAGCAGAATGTTATGAGCAGAAGCTGAAACAGGCAATGGAGTTGTTCAAAGAGGTGAGAATTTAAAAAAAAAAACAACCCACAGATGGTGGGAGAGGGATAGAGTGGAAGAGACCTGTCCCCTTCCCCTCTTTGCAGCCACTAAGAGGCAGCAGGGGTAGAAGTACTCAGACACTATGGTGATGGGTCTGGTATAAAAATACAGAGTAATGGGGGCACTGACGGCAGCCAGAAGGCTATAGAAGAGAAAGAAGAAACAGAGCCCCCCACTTTTCTAGCAAAGAGAAAGATGGATACTACAAATTGATAAAAAGGTGAAGAGCAGCATTTCAGAAGATCACGCTGGTAGAAAGACCAGCCACTGAGAGTGGTGGGGGCAGGCTTTCTACCAGGGCATTGCCCCTGAAACTCACTGGTGGGCCTATGCCCCGTTATTTCTAACCAACTCTGGTTAGTAAATTTAGCCCTCCGGATACTGTGTGTCCAATACATCTTCCAAGGCTTATGTATTACATCTGCACAGAAGGCAGCATGGGGAGTTTATGTAAGTAGCTAGTAGAGGAGAACACATAAGAAAGTGATGGGCAGATCCATAATACCCAGTGCTGTATATTAGAGGCTGGGCATCCTATAGCACTAAAGACAGGTCAGCTTTTCTTCCCAACATTTAGTTCCACCCCGAAACTGTGGGACCCTTCCCACGAATGAAGATTATGGAACCAGACTTCATTTCTGTAAGCCTTTTCCCCCCACAGACACCTTCAGTTCTAGGGCAGCATAGGCTCAGGTTCTCCCAGGTCCAGAAGATAAGCAGCATCAGTTTTGTCTTTCCCTTTTCTTATTTATATTACAATATCATCTAGAGGCACCAGCATGCCATAGTAGCGTACAACCAAATGAGTGACAGTACCTGCCCTGACAAGCTTACTGTCCAGACAAGGGGTGGCAGAAGAAACAAGGGACAGAGACAGGAAGTGTCTTGGCTGAAGTCACACAGCAGCTCAGTGACAGAACCGCTGGATAAGAAACCAGTTTTCCTGACTCCCAGTCTAGTGCCTTAGCCACTAGACAATGCCAGTCCCCCACCCCACTTCTCTCCTCCCTTATTCATCCAGATAGCTACGTTGGCCAGACTTGTGTTATGGACCTGGATGTAGGCGGTCTGGCCTAGAGGTCAGAGCAGAAGTTGGCTCTAGTGGGTGGAGCGGGCATTTAGGATGGAGAACAAAGCAAAGGGTCAGCACCAGAGTCAACTGCTAGTTACCAGAGCCAGGGTCCAAGCCAGAGTCAGGGTCAGAAGCAGGAGGCCGAGGATGGAGCCAGGACTGGAAACTGATGATTGGAGGCAAGGCATAAGGGCAGGAACGGGAGGAGAGGCAAGGATCAAGCCTGGCACAGGAACATGGTGGGAACAAGAGCGAAAGCAGGGGTGAGGCAGGCGCAGAGCTGGAATCAGGAACAAGGATAGGTGCAGGAACCAGTCACCCACAATAGGAAACCACCTAGTTGCTCAGGTAAACATCCTGTTCTTCCTTCTGGCTTAAGTAATGTGGCTGGACCAATCAGTTGGGCAGGGCGATCCTCCAATCAGGGCTCCCATGCGTGGTGCCTTGGCTGAGGATACAGTCCTGCCAGCTCTCAGCCCACCAGGTTTCAGCAGACAGTGGGTGGAGACCAGGATGCAGTGGCTGTCTAGGAATTCCTAGGACTGGGTTCAAGACCTGGGAGGTTACAACTTGGCACTAGAAAGGGGTGGCTAGTTGCTCAGATTTCATACCTTGTATGCTGCAGTCTTCTGCGTCTCTATAGGCGTGTGTGCTCGCATACTGTGATGAGGGGGTAGCAGCACAAAACATTAAGATAGTTGCCTATACTAATGAGTCACCTCTGATATGACTGTCCAGCCAGGATTGTTTTCCTTTGTTCTTGTCTGCACTGTTTCTTAAATGTACCATGAAGAAAACACAGGAAGCTTTTATTTAACAGGTACCCCATTCTCTGCATACAGCTAAACTATAAACCCCAGGAATGTTAGTAACTGAGATGAAATCAAATCACATTCAATGAGGCAATGTTCAAAGCAAAATTAAAATTTTTAGTGAAAAATAAATTACAATTCTTATCATCCTAAATTAAAACCCCTGTACACAATTTTCTATGAAAATATTGAACAATTTGCATTAAATAGCTATTGCAATTTGACAGGGGTGTCCAAAATAAAATAAATCAGCATCGCAACTATTTTTGGATCTTAAAAGGCTTTTTTCCCTTACTGTTTTTATTACCCCAGTTCTCCTCTCACACCAGTGTAAGTCAATGGAGTTAGTCCAGTTTAGAAACTGGTGTGAATGTGAAGAAATTAGGCCCCTAGATAGAAGAAAGGGTGTCGTGTATAAGGTGTGAAATGACTGAGTGTCCACTCACCACTGTCAGTGTAAAACTCACCAGAGTAGATAAGTCTCCATCTTTTTGTGCCATACCTGTTTCCTTTTGCATTCTGCCTCAGATGCACTACGTATGAAGAATGACATGGTATCTCCTTCAATGAAACTGAAAGTTACCTATTGCAGAGATCAGAATATATAGTGCAGACATATCCAAAACAGAACTCTTGGATCCAGAACCCGTCCCCTCCCCCTGGAAACTCAGGAAATTCCAATTTGGGTCCAAAACTGCAATCAAACCTCAAAATCCTCCCATGACAATGGACCAAAGGGGGCCCAAAATAAGCTGAACACTGTTGAACTTTGGGAGGTTACGATTCAGACCTGAGCTAAGGGGCTGGGGCCCATCTCTCTGTACTAATCCGTTTCATTGACCAGTGGAACAGTAAGAAGTGCTCAATCCTGCATGATCCAAAGCACAAGGGTGACATTGTGGGTGGTGGAGAAGAACCCAAGACAAAAAAAGGAAGGAAAGTCAAAGAAAAGAGAGAGCAATAGTGGACGAGGAAAGGCCGGCGAGAGATTCATGCACACAGAGAGGCAACGGAACTAACGTGACATGTCATGGACTTAACATGACATTTGTAAACCATCCCTCTGTTCATCCTGCTTTGCCCTGCATCAGTGCCTATTCAAAAAAAAAATTGTTAGCTATGGCTAAATAATAATTATGAAGGCAACTTTATAACTCTTTCAGTTCTTGGCAGTCAAGGCACAGCACAGGCTGGTGGGAAAAGGCAGAAGCGGTTCAAAGCTCACCTGTGCATTCTCCCAGTCATGAAGTATGCGATGCATTCCCCACATATAAATGAGAGCAGTCTAATTTATGCCAGTTGCTAAGAGCACCAAGGGGCTGGGGATCAGTGCAGCCTAGAGGTGTCCAGACCACCCTGCTTTTCTTCCAGTCACATCCCCTACACCTACACCTGGGATGGGAGTCTTAGCAGGGCCGTACATGCCTGCTCTGTGACAAGGATCTGCAGAACAGCCACACCACATTGAAGAAACTGGCTCTCAGGGTTCCTTCCCCACTCTGATCTCTGGGGTACGGATGTGGGGACCCAAATTATAGACCCCCTAAGCTTATATTCCACCAGCTTAGGTTAAACACTTCCCTAAGGCACAAATTCCTTTCCTTGTCCTTGGACGGTATTGCTGCCACCACCAAGTGATTTAAACAAACATTCAGAGAGGGGCCACTTGGAGCCCTATCCTCCCCCAAAATATCCCCCGAGGCCCCTTCACCCCCTTTCCTGGGGAGACTTGAGAATAATATACCAACCAAATAGGTTAACAAGGTGAGCACAGACCAGACCCTTGGATTTTTAGGACACTAAAAACCAATCAGGTTCTTAAAAGAAGAACTTTATTATAAAAAAAAATTAAAGAAGCACCTCTGTAAAATCAGGATGGAAGATAAGTTTACAGGGTAATAAAAAGATTTAAAACACAGAGGATTCCCCTCTAGGCTCAACTTCAAAGTTACAAAACAGGAATAAACCTCCCTCTTGTCATAGGGAAAATTCACAAGCTAAAACAAAAGATAATCTAACACATTTCCTTGCTATTACTTACAATTCTGTAATTTTAGATGTATCATTTCAGTAGGAGCTGGATTACCTGCTTGGTCTCTCTCTTTGTCTCAAGAGGGAACACACACAAAAGAGCCCAAACAAAACTTTCCCTCTCCCCAGATTTGAAAGTATCTTCTTTCCTTATTGGTCCTTTTGGTCAGGTGGCAACCAGGTTATTTGAACTTCTTAACCCTTTACAGGTAAAGGAGGGATTTTATGCTACCCTTAGCTGTATGTTTATGACACTACCCCCAAATCACAGACAGTGCTGGACAGCCAGTTCCACACTGACTGTGATTTCTTCCTGGAACTCTGTGTCAATGGAGTGGTATGCCCGTTCGCTCCGTCCTGGGGTGGCTAAAAACATCGGCGTGAAGCTAGTGCAGAGCTCCTTGATCTGTTGTCGCTGCATCCATCCAAGGGTCATGGAGAGGGTCACCTCTTCCACACCACTGTCACTTTTTCCTTCATAGTAGACACCTTCAGGCCACTCAGCGTCATCTCCTCCCTAGGCTGTAAACTGACAAAGCTTTAATTCTTTGGAATAAAAGGGCTTTAGAGAATTAATATGGTACACTTTAGGTTTGAGGTGGGGGATGCTATGAGATAGTTAACAGCTCCCAGGTGCTCTTGGACCGTAAATGGCCCTTCCCATGACGCTTCCATCTTATGGGCCTGTAGCGCTTTCAAGACCATAACCTGGTCCCCTACTTTGAAGGAACGCTCTCTGGCATGTTTATCATACCAGGCCTTTTGCTCTTCCTGAGCCTCTTTTAGGGCTAAAGAGGTTCGGAGGTTTTGTAGGTGTAGTCCAGAATGTTAGTTCCTGGAGAAGGCGTAAACCCCTCCCATTGCTGCTTCACCAACTGTAATGGCCCCTTAACCTCGTGGCCATACACAAGTTCAAATGGTGAAAACCCTAAACTGAGGTGGGGTACAGCTCTGTAGGAAAAGAGCAACTGCTGCAACACTAGGTCCCAATCATTGGAGTGCTCATTTACGAATTTATGTATTATGGCCCCCAAAGTTCCATTAAACTTCTCCACCAGGCCATTTGTTTGATGGTGGAAAGGGATGGCTTGAGCTTCCCACAGGCTTTTCATGGTCCCTGCCAGGAAATTAGTTCCTGAATCCGTAAGGATGTTGGAGGGCCAACCTACCCTGGCAAAAATGTCTGGTAATGCCTGGCACACACTTTTAGCCCTGGTGTTGCTTAGAGCTACTGCTTCCGGCCATCGGGTGGCAAAATCTATGAAAGTCAGTATGTACTGCTTTCCTCTGGGTGTCTTTTCTGGAAAAGGACCCAGAATATCCACAGCTACTTGCTGAAATAGAACCTTAATTATGGAGAGTGGCTGAAGAGGGGCTTTGACCTGGTCTTGGGGTTTTCCCACTTTTTGACACACCTCACAAGACCAGACATAAGTAGAAACGTCCTTGCCCATTCCCTCCCAGTGGAAGGACTTTCCCAAATGGTCTTTGGTCCTGTTTACCCCAGCATGGCCACTAGGCTGATCATGGGCTAAGCTCAAGAGCTTTACCCGGTACTTAGTTGGAACTACCAACTGTCTCTGAGGATGCCAGTCTTCCTGGTGCCCACCAGAAAGAGTTTCCTTGTATAAAAGTTCTCTTTCTACAACAAACCGGGATCGATTAGAAGAGTTGAGAGGCAGTGGGTTGCTCCGTGCTGCCGTCCAAGCTACCTGGAGGCTTTCATTTGCTTCCTGCTTGGCCTGGAACTGTTCCCTTGATGCTGGAGACATCAGTTCCTCACTGGATGGTGGACTTGGGCTTGGTCCCTCTGGAAGCGATGCAGGTGATGGGGCTGTTTCTGTTGACTGTGAACCGCTCTCCACTGGTGCACTATGTTGTGTTTCAGGCTCTGGTTGAGCCTCTTGTGCAGGTTTAGCTGATGCTGCCAGTGCAGGCTCAGTGGTGCCCTCCGATGTTGGAGTTGCAGACAGGATTGCAAGTGCTGGGTTCAGTGCTGGCAATGATTCTGGTGCTGGTTGCTCCGCCAGTTCCAGTTCTGGGACTGGCTTTGCTGGGTCTCTGTGACTGGGTCCACTACTGCTGTTGCAGACGTTGGCCTGGGGTCCGGTTCCACCACCTCAATCTGAGTTTCTGGTAACACAGACTGGGCCCTTGTAGAAGGTTCAGGAACAGAGCAACGTGTGAAGGCTTGCTTAGCCTGGCTGCGGGTGCCCATTTCCACCGTCTTGGCTAGCTTCACATGGTGGGCCAAGTCTTCTCCCAGCAGCATAGGAATGGGATAATCATCATAGACTGCAAAAATCCACATTTCTGACCAGCCCTTGTACTGGACAGGCAACTTGACTGTAGGCAAGTCAAAAGAGTTTGACTTGAAGAGTTGAATAGTCACTTGGGCCTCTAGGTTGATGAATTTGAGGTCCACTAAGGATTGGTGGATAGCTAACACCTGTGCTCCAGTGTCCCTCCATGTGATAACCTTCTTCCCACCCACACTCACAGTTTCCCTTCGCTCTGAGGGTATCTGGGAGGCCACTGGGCCTGAGGACCTTTGGTGTGACCCCGGTGCAATGAACTGTAATCTGTTGGGGTTCTTGGGGCAGTTGGCCTATACATGCCCCAGCTCGTAACATTTAAAACATCGCCCAGCTGACTGGTCACTGGCACGAGGTGGGTTGCTGGAGAATGGTGTGGTGGGACGATAAGGTGTCTGGGATTTTCCTTGGGGTGTAGGTGGGGCCTTGGGCTGCCCCCAGTGGTATGGTGTGGTCTCGGGGTGTCCCTTCTGGTATCTGCCCAAACTGCAACCAGGGTTGTTCCTCTCTGCTACCTCCACCCATTTTGTTCCGATTTGCCCCACCTCTCTGGTGGTCTGGGACTGCTCGTATTGATCAGCATAAGAAGCAAGACTTTCTGCTGAGTCCATTTTCTTATCCCATAAGCACTGTTTTACATCATCATTGATCATAGTCAGGAACTGCTCCTGTACAACCAAATCACACATTCCTTCAGAGCTAGTTACACCCCTTCCTTTGACCCATTTATCTAACAGATCCTTCATCTGGTTTACATAAGCCACATTACTTAGTCCAGCCCCTCTCTTAAGGGCTCTAAATTTTACTCTATATGTTTCAGGTGTAATTTGAAATTGTTTTAAAACCAAATCCTTGAATTTACCATAGTCAGAAGCATCCTCAATAGGCATCTTGTTGAATATGTCCAGAGCTCTTCCAGTCAATTTTGCTACCAGAATGGTCATCTTGTGATCTTCAGGAATTGCATGGAGGGTGCACAGTCTCTCAAAGGTGATGAAATATTCAGAAATATCACTGGATTCATCATACTGTGGACAGAGTCACTCCCATTTGTGGATTTTTGGGGAAGTGGAGCCAGGTGCTGAATGGTTCTGTCTTTTCAACTCCATAACAGCCAGTTCATGCTTCTGGGCCGAAATCTGGGCCTGTATTTCTTTGTCTTTTAACTCCAGGGCTCTTTTATGGGCAGCCTCCTCCCTGGCTGTTTCTGCCTCCAATTCCAAGTGCTTTAAGGCCATTTGTCTTTCAGGTTCTTTCTGTCTCTCTTCAGCTTCCAATCTAGCTAATTCTAGTTTCTTTTGGACCTCACTTTCCATCATCCTAACCTCCCTGTGCTTAGCCTCGCCTAACCCGAGAGCTAGAAAGAAAAAAAAACAGCTTGTGAATTCCCTTGCAGGAACTTAACTACTCTGCCTCCAGGCAAAGAAAAAAAATTCCATCTGCTCTCAGCTTAAAAAATAAATAAATAAAATAAAGTCCTTTTTAAAAAAAACCTCCCTGGTTTTCAATCAGCAAAAAGAAAAAATGTTTTTAAAATCCTGAGGTCTGTGCTTCTGGTTCAAAATGATCCACCACGCTGCCACCATGTCAGGCTTCCCTCCCCACTCTGAACTCTGGGGTACAGATATGGGGACTCGCATGAAAGACCTCCTAAACTTATATTCCACCAGCTTAGGTTAAAAACTTCCTTAAGGCAAAAATTCCTTTCCTTGTCCTTGGACGGTATTGCTGCCACCACCAAGTGATTTAAACAAACATGCAGGGAGGGGCCACTTGGAGCCCTCCCCCCCAAAAAAATATTCCCCCAAGCCGCTTCACCCCCTTTCCTGGGGAGGCTTGAGAATAATATACCAACCAAATAGGTTAATGAGGTGAACACAGACCAGACCCTTTGGTTTTTAGGACACTAAAAACCAATCAGGTTCTTAAAAGAAGAACTTTATTATAAAAAAATTTAAAAAAAAGAATCACCTCTGTAAAATCAGGATGGAAGGTAAATTTACAGGGTAATAAAAAGATTTAAAACACAGAGGATTCCCCTCTAGGCTCAACTTCAAAGTTACAAAACAGGAATAAACTTCCCTCTTAGACTTGGTCTACACTACGACTTTAATTCGGATTTATCAGCTTTAATTCGAATTTACCCTGCAACCGTCCACACAACGATGCTATTTATTTCGATGTAAAGGGCCCTTTAAATCGATTTCTGTACTCCACCCCGACGAGCGGAGTAGCACCAAAATCGATTTTAACATTTCGAATTAGGGATAGTGTGGCCGCAATTCGATGGTATTGGCCTCCGGGAGCTATCCCACAGTGCATCATTGTGACCGCTCTGGACAGCAATCTAAACTCGGATGCACTGGCCAGGTAGACAGGAAAAGCCCCGCGAACATTTGAATTTCATTTCCTGTTTGCCCAGCGTGGAGAGCACAGGTGACCACAGATAGCTCATCAGCACAGGTAACCATGCAGGCTGATAATCGAAAAAGAGCACCAGCATGGACCGTATGGGAGGTACTGGATCTGATCGCTGTATGGGGAGAAGATTCAGTGCTTGCAGAACTTCGTTCTAAAAGACGAAATGCCAAAACTTTTGAAAAAATCTCCAAGGGCATGATGGAGAGAGGCCACAATAGGGACTCAGATCAGTGCCGCGTGAAAGTCAAGGAGCTCAGACAAGCCTCTCAAAAAACAAAGGAGGCAAACGGTCGCTCCGGGTCAGAGCCGCGGACATGCCGCTTCTACACCGAGCTGCATGCAATTCTAGGGGGGGCTGCCACCACTACCCCACCTGTGATCGTGGATTCCGGGTCGGGGATAGTCTCATCAGCTACACCTGAGGATTCTGCCGATGGGGGAGAGGAGGAGGAGGAGGAGGAGGATGAGATTGCAGAGAGCACACAGCACTCCGTTCTCCCCAACAGCCAGGATCTTTTTCTCACCCTGACTGAAGTACCCTCCCAACCCTCCCAAGCCAGTACCCAAGACCCTGACCCCATGGAAGGGACCTCAGGTGAGTTTACCTTTTAAAATATAAAACTTGTTTTAAAAGCAAACGGTTTTTAATGATTACTTTGCCCTGAGGACTTGGGATGCATTCGCGGTCAGTTCAGCTACTGGAAAAGTCTGTTAACGTGTCTGGGGATGGAGCGGAAATCCTCCAGGGACATCTCCATGAAGCTCTCCTGGAGGTACTCCAAAAGCCTTGCCACAAGGTTTCTGGGCAGTGCATCCTTATTCCGTCCTCCATGGTAGGACACTTGACCACGCCATGCTTGCAGCAAGTAATCTGGTATCATTGCCTGACAAAGCCTGGCAGCGTATGGTCCCGGTGTTTGCTGGCATTCAAGCAACATCCGTTCTTTATCTTGTTGTGTAATCCTCAGGAGAGTGATATCACTCCTGGTAACCTGGTTGAAATACGGGAACTTAATTAAGGGGACAGAGGTGGCCGTTCCTACTGGGCTGTTTGCCTGTGGCGGAAAATAAATCCTTCCCTGCAGTTAGCCAAGCGCAGATGGGAAATTGGCCCTGAGCTTTTCGCATTTGGCTAGCAGGGATCTTCCCTGTTACCAGCCACGCGGTGGGGGGAGGGGTACCGTGATCATCCCAGAGAATTTATGGCGGGAGGGGGGCGGCGGCGGGGGGGTGGTTAGTTTGGTTCCTGCAGGGATCTTCCCTGATACCAGCCACACGATGGGGGGAGGGGTACAGCGATCATCCCAGAGAATTCATGGCGGGAGGGGGAGGTGGGGTGGTTAGTTTGTTTTCTGCTGCTGCTGAATGTTAACAGAAAAACCGCAGCACTCTACAGGCTATGCTTGGTATGTGGGAAAGCAGGGCGCAGAAGCTGTAAGACAATGGCTTACCATGGCCGCATGCAAGCCGAATTCTGTTGCCCAGACCTGTGATCTCTAGCAGCAAAGCCACAGGCACTCAGCATTAAGAGGCAAAATGCGACCTTGCACAGAAATCACATGTGCTATGTAATGTGAATAGTGTTGGTCACCGTGAAAGAGTATAAGCATTGTTCTGCAAAATGTATCTTTTTAAACAATTCTCTCTTTTTTCTCCTCCCTACAGCAGCTGCAAATTCCTCAAGCCTCCCTCCCTCCATCCCGAAGGCTATCACAGATAAGGCGTCGTAAGAAGAGAACGCGAGACGAGATGTTTTCTGAAATTATGGAATCCAGCAGCAGTGACAGAGCTCATCTGAATGAGTGGAAGGAAACAGTTTCAAAGTATAGGAAAGAAGCCAGTGAACGTGAGGACAGGAGGGACCAACGTGAGGACATGAGGGACCAACGTGAGGACAGGAGGGAACAACGTGAGGAGAGGAGAGACGCTCGAGATGAGAGGTGGCGGCAGGAAGATCAGAGGAGGCAGGATGCAACGCTGGGGCTGCTGCGTGAGCAAACAGACATGCTCCGGCGTCTGGTGGAGCTTCAGGAACGGCTGCAGGAAAACAGACTGCCGCTACAGCCCCTGTTCCACCCTCCCCGCTCCCCATGTTCCGTATCCTCCTCACCCAGACGTGTAAGAACGCGGGGGGGAGGCTCCGTAAACCTTCCCATTCCACCCCAGTAGACAGCCCAAGCAAAAGGCTGTCATTTTTTTAACCTTTTTTTAGTGGCCTTTTCCTTCCCACCGATCCTCCTCCCAAATCCCACCCGGGTTCCCTCCCTCTTTTTCTAATCTATTAATAAAGAATAAATGATTTTTAAATGATAGTGACTTTATTTGGTTTGAAAGAAAGCTGGGGGAAGGGGGAGGGTGGGTTCCTTACAGAAAATGAGTCAATAAAGGGGGCGGGTTTTCATGAAGGAGAAACAAACAGATATTTCACACTGTAGCCTGGCCAGTCATGAAACTGGTTTTCAAAGCTTCTCTGATGCACAGCGCTTCCTGGTGTGCTCTTCTAATCGCCCTGGTGTCTGGCTGCGCGTAATCAGCAGCCAGGCGATTTGCCTCAGCCTCCCACCCCGCCATAAAGGTCTCCCCCTTACTTTCACAGAGATTGTGGAGCACACAGCAAGCAGAAATAACAATGGGGAGATTTCTTTGGCTGAGGTCAGAGCGAGTCAATAATGATCGCCAGCGACCTTTTAAATGGCCAAATGCACATTCTACCACCATTCTGCACTTGCTTAGCCTGTAGTTAAACAGCTCCTGACTCCTGTCCAGGCTGCCTGTGTATGGCTTCATGAGCCATGGCATTAAGGGGTAGGCTGGGTCCCCAAGAATAACTATTGGCATTTCAACATCCCCAACGGTTATTTTCTGGTCCGGAAAGTAAGTCCCTTGCTGCAGCCCTTTAAACAGAGTAGTGTTCCTGAAGACGCGAGCGTCATGAACCCTTCCCGCCCAGCCCGTGTTGATGTTCGTGAAACGTCCCTTGTGATCCACAAGTGCTTGCAGCACCATTGAAAAGTACCCCTTGCGGTTTATGTACTCGGTGGCTTGGTGCTCCTGTGCCAAGATAGGGATATGGGTTCCGTCTATCGCCCCACCACAGTTAGGGAATCCCATTGCAGCAAAACCATCCACTATGGCCTGCACATTTCCCAGAGTCACTAACTTTTGTAGCAGCACCTGAGTGATTGCTTTGGCTACTTGCATCACAGCAGCCCCCACAGTAGATTTGCCCACTCCAAATTGATTCCCGACTGACCGGTAGCTGTCTGGCGTTGCAAGCTTCCACAGGGCTATCGCCACGCGCTTCTCAACTGTGAGGGCTGCTCTCATCTTGGTATTCTGGCGTTTCAGGGCAGGGGACAGCAAGTCACAAAGTTCCATGAAAGTGCCCTTACGCATGCGAAAGTTCCGCAGCCACTGGGAATCATCCCACACCTGCAACACTATGCGGTCCCACCAGTCTGTGGTTGTTTCCCTTGCCCAGAATCGGCGTTCCATGGATAGAATCTGCCCCATTAACAACATGATCTCCAAAGCACCGGGGCCCGTGGTTTCACAGAATTCTGTATCCGTGTCCATGTCCATGTCCATGTCCTCATCATGCTTGTCGCTGCCCTGCCGCCGCCGCTGCCTCCTCACCTCGTTTTTCTGGTCCTGGCTCAGCATAAACTCCACGAGAACGCGCGAGGTGTTTACAATGTTCATGACTGCTGTCTTGAGCTGAGCGGGCTCCATGCTTGCCGTGGTATGGAGTCTGCAGCGTTCACCCACCCAGGAAAAAAGGCGCAAAATGGTTGTCTGCCGTCCGTTGCTTTCATGCAGGGAGGGAGGGAGGGAGGAGGTGAGGCTGTACCCAGAACCACCTGCGACGATGTTTTTTGTCCCATCAGGCACTGGGATCTCAACCCAGAATTCCAATGGGCGCGGGAGACTGCGGGAACTATGGGATAGCTATGGGATAGCTACCCACAGTGCAACGCTGCAGAAATCGACGCTAGCCCCGGTACTTGGACGCACACCGCCGAATTAATGTGCTTAGTGTGGCCGCATACATTTCAACTTTATACAACCTGTTTTCCAAATTCGAATTATATAAATTCGGATTAATCCCATAGTGTAGACATACCCAGAGTCTTAACATAGGGAAAATTCACAAGCTAAAACAAAAGATAATCTAATGCATTTCCTTACTATTACTTACAATTTCTGTAATTTTAGATGTATCATTTCAGAAGGAGCTGGATTACCTGCTTGGTCTCTCTCTTTGTCTCAAGAGGGAACACAAACAAAAGAGCCCAAACAAAACCTTCCTTCTCCCCCTGATTTGAAAGTATCTTCTTTCTTTATTGGTCCTTTTGGTCAGGTGCCAACCAGGTTATTTGAGCTTCTTAACCTCTTACAGGTAAAGGAGGGATTTTATATTACTGCATGCATAAAGGTTGTTACTCTTCCCTTTATATTTATGACACTGGCCTTTGCTTGTTTGTTTCTTATATTCTTGGCACTGCTACTGGGAGAGGGAAATGGAGTGTCATCAACAGAGTCAGGGAGCATGAAGGCACATACATCTTCCAAAGGTGGGGCAGTGCTCTCCTAGGCAGAGGAAGACAAACTCCCAGCTCTCTAAATCTTTTCTAACTGAAGCCAACAAGGGAGGTAGTTTCAGGGCACACATCACTTGTATTTCCAAATATCCAAGGCATGCAGTTATCTACTTTAAGTCCAAACCCTCAATCATTTCCTGAAAACATTTATTGACATTTATTTCAACAAGTAGTTACGATCAGGGGAGTAAAAATTGCACCTTGTTACTGCAAACATTTGCTTCCTTTGGGTCATTCAGGTCACACCTGTTCATTTTCACCAACAAAAACAATTTTTCCTCCTACAGCCAATACAGTTGTAGATGGGCAGGCTATTCTGTTCTGCATGTCAATAAAGGGACCGATTCTGCACGTTGCTGATCACTCTCAAGAGCTCTTGCTCCCCTTCAAGTCAATGGAGTTATGCCAACTTCCACCAGCTGAGGAACTGGCCCTGTGAATCCAAATTTAGGGCCTGATCCTACAAGTTGCTGAGCATTCTCAACTCCCATTGACTTCACTGGGAACTGAGAATTCTCAACATCTCTTAGGAAGTGATCAGCACCTCACAGAATTGAGCCCTTTGCTGTTTTCAGTAGAGGCAGGCCAATTTACACTGTCTGAGGATCTTTGTTGCTGGGGGTGATGTATGTAGCAGAGAAAGCCCAGCTTGACTTTCAGATTCCAGGTTGAATTTGTATTACTGGCAATTTGCAAACAAAAAAATTGACTTTTGACTTGGGAAAGTAACGAGGTAGTCTGTGAATAAATATGAGACCCCCGAGATGCTATTTCTACAGGGCCTCTTTTCTAATAATAACTGCACTTAAAGCCCAATCAGAATTTCGATCCCTGAACAATATCCAGTGTAAAGAGGGCTCGGAGGCATTTGGATTCTTCATTGTGATAATGAAGTCATATGCATAGACTCCTTTTCATCTCGTCAGTATCTGGTTAGAGACCCTGTATCTCCATTTACTCTCCCTTTCCTCAACTCTAAAAGTGGACGCTGGTGCCACTTGAGAGTAACCAGGCCAGTGGACTGGTACATGGGTGTTCTCAGAGGTGACCTACAGTATGATCTTTATATGGACCTGTATCTGACTCATTCTGTCTACCCGACGGAGACGTCTCTGTCCTCTGATCCTTTATGGCAGGAGTCTTACTGCCACTGCAAACAAGTAACAAACACACGAGGACCCTCTTTCCCAGTTAAACAGGAGAAACCTTTGATACTGGATGTCTATAAGAGTGGTAGATTTATTAGGGCATAAGCTTTCGTGAGTAAAAACCTCACTTCTTCGGATGAAGTGAGGTTTTTACTCACGAAAGCTTATGCCCTAATAAATCTGTTAGTCTTTAAGGTGCCACCAGACTTCTTGTTGTTTTTGTAGATACAGACTAACACGGCTACCCCCTGATACTTGATATAAGAGTGGTGGGTTTTTCAGGTAACGAAGCCATGGCCCATCCAATATTTTTATAACTATGAGGTTCCCCAACTTACATTCAGAGCGAGGCACAGAGTTCATGGAACTTAATGAAATAAAAGCCTAAGAATAGTGTTAGCTACATAGCAGTATCCACCATTTGTTCTTCTGTATATCACTATAAAACCCTCACCCTCTATTCATACAGGGCCCGATCCAAAGCCCTTTGAAGTCAATAGAAAGACTCCATAACCCCAGGCCATAACCCATGCAAAAACTCCTGCTGACACTCATAGATAAGGGAGGAAGCATTTCAAGACAGATCCCACTAAAGCAGGCTCCTAGCCCTTCACCACCTCTCCCTAGGTTATGGATGGACTCCCTTCATTTAGGTTCCCTGTCCAATTGATTGGGTTGGAGAAAAGATTCCCCCACCCCTTCTTCTTTCTCCCCCTCTCCCCAGTTGGTCTCTTAGGCTGTATCCTGTCCACTTGGGAAAAGTTATCTCCCCTTCAAAGTCACTGAGCCACAAAAAGGCACAAATGAAGATGAACAATTAAAGAGGGCTTGGCCCCCATAATAAAGGCAGGGGATTCTGCAGGAACGTGCACACATATCCTCATGCTCCCCCAATAGGACGTCTCCCAGGTGCTCCAGACTGGTAGTTCCCGGAGTCCCACTGGACAGCTCACAGGAAAACTAATTGGCTACCCCACTGGAATGAGGTAATGGCCATCTGGGGAGAAAAATGGGCAAGTAGAAGTATACACCCCTCAACCTCTCCTAAGCAAGATAAAATCCTATTCACAGGAGTTCAAGGGCCCTCTTGTGCCCCACTTGCAGTAATACCCCCAGGTAGATTCGCCAGTGAGCTCCCATCGGTTTTACCAAAAGCTCTTTGCAGCTCTTGAGACGGCCACAGCAGTGTCCCAAAGCTGCAGTGGCTGTTTCAGAAATAAGATGGACCTTAATGAACCCACCTGGTCAGTAATGATCACTTTAGTTGAGACTGTAGCACATTTGCTAAGGCTTCACAACCACAATTCACAGAAAAAAAGCCTGTAGCTCTCATGGCATAGGTAGGAGATCTTGTCTGTTTGATTTCAAGACACCTCTCCCAACCCCCAGTCAGGCAGATTGCCATCTGCACTGAAGACGGGAGTGCCTCTTTTTTAATCAAGTATCAGAGGGGTAGCCGTGTTAGTCTGAATCTGTAAAAAGCAACAGAGGGTCCTGTGGCACCTTTGAGACTAACAGAAGTACTGGGAGCATAAGCTTTCGTGGGTAAGAACCTCACTTCTTCAGATGCAAGAAGGTCTCAAAGGTGTCACAGGACCCTCTGTTGTTTTTTAATCAAGTGATCCAGGGTCTCTACCACTATATTGAAGCTAATTGGTCTTTGTACAATTTGAAGGTGAGACAAGCACATTCTGCCTCTTCTGTTGTCAGGAAATTTCATCCCGAGTTATGTCTATGTCCCAAGGATCTGAGAGAAGAGAGCTTTATTCTCTCTCCCCCTGGACTCTCTGAAGTATGAGTGCTTTGTGGACTTCTCCCTGAGCCAGATCCCCAGGTGATGTAAACAGGTGCAACTCTATGGAATTCGACCATTTTATACCATGCATTTCCATGGAGGATTTGGAGGTGAACACTAACAGATCCATTCCATTGGTGGCATTACTGATTTAGACTAGTGCTTTCTGCCTCTTTTGGCAGGCCATTTGACTGCTTTTTTTCACCCTTATGGAACAGAGATCTTTTTCCATCAAAACCTCACATCCAATCTCATTTAAAATATAGCCTATTAAGGCCATTTTAAAAAAATGGGGGTAAAAAGTCCACATTCACTTGAATTTGTGCAGGCAGAAAAATGTTTAAGCACTGACTGCTTTGCATGCGCCAAGAACTGCACTTACATTTTCTCCATTTGTGCATGCAGTAACTGTGCACACAGATGTGCAAATGCACATGTACATGCTCAATACTCTGCAGGGTGGATAAAAATTGATGTTTTTTAAAAAATTGATTTTTTAAATTTAAATCCGATTTTTGTAAATTTAAATGAGAAATAAACCTATTTAAAATTAAATTTGAAATTGACAGTTTGTGTGCAGGCCTAAACTTATCATAATCTATTAAAATCATTTAAATTAAATACAAATAATGATATTAAGCAGTACATATTTGCTACCCAATTTTAAAGAAAGTCAGATCACTGACCTGGTGGAAAGCACTGGCTAAGTACCCGGATCCAGAGTTTGTTGAAGCCCTAAACCAACTTTTGACTGCAGAAGCCTCTTTCCGCGGGTGCAGAGAGAATATCTTTTCATTTCTGTTTAGTCAACTAGTTCAGTACAATGACTAGTTCATTCAAAGTTAAGAAACCGATTGGGAATTGAAAAAAGCATGAAAGCTTGTTTTCCCTTTTCCAATCTATGAATAAAGCCTTGGTGAGAGAGGATGAGCTCTACTAGTTCTAAAATCTTGAAGAACTTGGTGACCAAAGTCAGTCAGTTACATCACTAACTACAGATAATACTTCCTTTGTTTAATAAATAAGTTGGTTTGAAATTCAAAACAGCTTTTGATACATTTATGTTCTTATGTATCCAGCACATGGAAGGTAGTTTTATTTTATTACAAAAATTAATACTTTTTCTGTGCATTTTTGATTTAATTTGAATTTGCATCCAAATAAAGCTTGGATACAAATCACAAGTACGAGATTAATCACCATCTTGTAATTTAAAAATGCATCACTAACCAATTTCTAACATATAAAAATAGAAAAATTAAGAATTTGAATAAATGTAAGTTAAATTGTATAATTGCTTAAATAAATGTGTACAGCTGTAGTGTATCCTTCTGGTTACCAAAAAGAAGCACCAAACTTAATGTAAATACTATCTTTACTTGGAAATCAACATGTTTTAATGGTTACCAATGAGAATCATTTTCTTTAGGAAAATAACTATAAAGTACAAATGCAAAACTCAATTAAAATCAATTTATTTAAATTGCGGTTTCCTGCTTGCTGATTTAAATCATTATTTAAATTGGTGATTTAAATCAATCCACCTTGATCCTCTGCCTTTTGAAAGTGGGTCATTATTGTCTCACCCTTCGGTCAACTGTCTCACTGGGGATAGGGGTTGAGTTTTAATCCCCACTCCCCAGCTGTTCACCTTGCTTTACTAAATTTAGCAAGTCCCAATTAGATATTATTACCCATCTTCTGCTTATTGCCTTCATCACATTGCACAGCCCAAGTGATGTAGCAATCCCCCTAGTATCCTCATGGGGAGATTTTCAGATGTGCCTAAGGGATTTAGGAGCACAATTTGCATTGAAAGTCTCCCCACAGTAGTCTAAGGAGGTTTTCGCCATAATATTTACCTTTCTGCATATTTTAATAGTGACAAATTGAATTTCCAGTCTCTCCACCAATCACACAGTTGTGGGAGCAAAATTACACTAACTAGGATGTGATCTAACAGAATCCTTGATAGGATCTTGGTTTTAACGTCTAGTTTCTCTCTGGAAGCGCCCTAAAGTAAATACATGGGTTTGGGATTATGATTAAATTTAAAAAATGGTATCTTGCTCCCCCTGGTGGTGCAGTCTTCACCCACATCTCCACACCAAACGTTAAACAGTCCGGGTGTTCCAATCTCCAACTTCTGTTGTCTAGAAATTGACCACTCTGCCCAACGAGACCGGTTAGGAGGGGAAACAGCTCATTTCACAATAGATTTTCTAATTAAATCAAGTGTGTCCTGGATGGTGTTGTATATTATGTAGTGTTGCTTTGGTCTTCCCCCGGCTCCCCAAGCACGTCTGCAACTATTTTTTCTGTCTTGACAAAGATTTCAGAATTTGCTAGTATCATCATGGCTCTTATTGCATAATCAGCCTCCCAGCTCCCATGAGATGCGATTCCTCTATAAACACATTGTCGCCATGCTTCTGTTTGCAGCGCTGCCGTATTTTAGAACTTTCTGTGATATTCCCCAGATACTGTCCCTCCCATTCCATCTGATGTCCCATTTCAAGTATTATCAGGCTTCGTTGGCACAGCATTATACATCTGCAACATTGAATTGACACATTTGTTAGTATAATCTCTAGAAAACATGAGTTCATTAATCCCAGAGAGGTGGGTATAGCACTATTGAAATTTAGAGCAGCAATAACTCATTCATAGAAATGGGTGCATGGTGGTCTATGGGTTTCTAGTCCATTTCTACAGTTTATAATAAATTACTTCCTTTCCAGTTATTTGATTATGGTATAAATCATTTGACTCCATTTCAAAGAGATGTCAGGTGTATCTGAATGCGCACGGCTGCCTTCTATTTATTACATCAAAAATTAGCTACATTAGGAGAATGTAAAGATTGCAAAGTCAAGCACTCAAAAGATAGAAAATACCAGAATTCAGCTTGCCTGTGCAACCTTCATGCAGCCCCCTTGCATGTATGCATTCAGATACCGTCTTTAATTACGTGATCGCATGCTACGTGTTTTCTACAGGACCCCTGCCTCATTCAGTGTTCAGGACAGATGGCTCTCCCTGAATTATTCATTACTTGTCTTCATGCTTATCCTTCAATGTGTGGCCCCAGGCCGTTTTTACTACCCATTGTTCAAACCCTGCACTGAATCCACAATTAGTAATTTCTTTGTGGGGTTTTCTATGATACTCTAAGTGTTTCAGAAACACTAATGAATAAATCTCTCTTTACATCACCCGTGATTTGTAAGAGGATACTGTTGGCCCCATTTCACAGATGGGGAACTGAAGCACAGCATTGCCAACATTCTCAAAAGCGACCACTAATTTTGGGTGACCATCTTGAGACTCCAAGGGCCTGATTTTTCAGAGAAATTTGCATTTTTACAGCACCTTAAATGTTCAAAGCACAGCTCCCATTGACTTCAGTTGCAGCTGTGAGCACTCAGCACTTCTACAAATCAGGCCCAAGGCATTTCAAATCAGACACCCAGAAAATGAGGAACACACAATTAGTGACCACCTGTGAAAAGTTTGGTTCAAGGGACTCTCCCATCACGTGGGAACTCCTGGCAGAGGCAGAACTCAATTCCCCAGAGCAACATTCAACTGCATTCATCATGACACCATCCTTTCTCTTCTTGCAAGCCCCTGCATCCACACACCTTCTAATTTGTCTACGACTAGCAAGGCAGGGGTTCTACAGACAACAGCTTTGAACAGCACACAACTCGGATTCATTTCCAGAGCACTAGCCACTCTGGTCACAGAATGAGGTGGGGTCCTGTGAAAAAGGCAGTATGTGATCATGCAATTAACAATTGTACCATATAGGAGGCCAAATTAAGATTGCACAGACAACCTTAAATCTGGCATTTCCTAACTTAAGTGCTTAACTTTACAGCCTTAATCTTCTTTTAATATAAAGAGGTTGGGAGGTGGGGTCCAATAAAATTTCCTAATTTTTAAAAAAAAGCAAACTGAAAAAATAGAAAATTCTATCATGTGGAGCCATATTAATCACATGGGTCATCATCATGTTTGGGCCCTTTAGATCCACAGCTAACTGAGTAACTGGTAGCAGCAGTAGGTTGTTATTCTCCACGTGGGCCAGTCACTAGAGGGGGAAGAGAGACACATAGCCATTTGCTAGACAGCAGAGGAATGTTGAGACTCAGGAATCTTGGGTTCAGATCCAGTTTCTGGAATGAGCCTAGACCCTGCTTCTCACATCCCTGCAGCCTGTCTCTGTGCTCCTCTATTTCCAATCTACCCGTTCCCCACCTCCCTTCTCACGCCTCACTCCTCCCCTCTGCAGTCAAGTCACTCAGGCTGCTTTTCTGTCTCCTCTTCACTGGCTGGCTGCTAAGGTGGGGGTGAGGAAGCACTGAGGGCACAGAAGAGACAGTCTTCCTGCTCTCAGTTCTGGTACCTAGAGACCCAGTGGCCCCCAGCAGCCAGGAGGAACAATTTCAAGAAAAGCCCTGCTCAGTCCCTGCAGCCTTCCGATGGCACATGCTCAGTCCACTGTGGGGATGGTGTATGGAACATCCAGTCAGTATGAAGGAGCTGTGTGATATGGGCCATGCTCAGTGTATGGAGAATATCCGGAGACCAGGGCTGCCAGTCTCTAACAAAGCCTAACAAACTTCTACTGAGCGTGTGTGAACTGTGATTTTTCTGAGGCTTGGCCACATTTCAGAGGCTTGTCTCCAGGAAAGCAAGTTCCCTGCCACCAGGATAACCTCCCTGCCAAAGTTCAAGTCCCCGCTGCCAAGTTCGGAAGCGCTTGAGCATCTCAACACAACAGCTGTAAGAATTTAACACAGGCAAACCAATGCCTTTTTCCCTATTCTCATTCTTGGAAATGGCTGAACTGTTTTGGCTGAAACTTTCCCAGATAATTCAGCGACAGACAGACACCCAGCATGGAAAATTTCAGCTCAGGTCCTGAACCTTGCATTCCAGGCACACGCTGACTGAGGACATCTCGCCCAGAGTGACGCTACACTCCCCCAAAGAAGGTAGGTGGGGCCTGCTCTTACACACTAGCCAGCAAAGCTGGAGTGGCTATGGCTGCTGCAATCTGTCGTGGGGACCCCTCAGATTGGCATGCCCCAGGGCTCCCAATGCCCTCACGCACACTGTTTCTGGGAACAACCATCAATGTGCAAACCCAGCTCACCCCTCAGCCCCCACCACCACCACCACCAATGTGGGCAGTGGATTAAAACTACCGTCTTGCCCAATATGTGTAACAGAGGTGGTTTCTGTGCAGCTGAAGAACGGAGTAGTGCTTGAAACGATTGTCTGTCATTTGTACAGCACCAGCGGGGGAGCTGCAGCTGAGGATTGAGGCCATTATATGAACGCTGCCCAGTTTATTAGGTTCTTTGGGAGCTGTTAACTGAGTGACTGTGGCACCGATGTAATGTCTCTGGTTACGTCTTTAGATTCAGAGTTCCCACTAGCACAGCTTTCCCAAAGATGTCCAGCCGAGGTGTCCTTGAGTCTCCCTTCACCCACGTTTTCCTCAGAAACTTACGAACATTAGTTCCTGTCACCAAGCAGGGAGGGGTTGCAAGCACTTTTAGAATCCAAATCAACTTGGATTAGTGAATGGGTTTGAAATTAACAAGATGAAATGCCATAAAGACAAGTGCAAAGTACTACACGTAGGAAGGAAAAATCAAATGCATAACTGTAAAATGGGGAATATCTGGCTACATAGTAGTACTGCTGAAAAGGATCTGGGGGTTACACTGGATCACAAATTGATTATGGGTCAAAAATGTGATGCAGTTGTGAAAAAGGCTAATATCATACGGAGGTGTATTAATGGGAGTGATAAATGTAAGACATAGGAGGCAATTGTCCCACTCTGCTCAGCACTGGTGAGGCGTCAGCTGGAGCACTGTGTCCAGCTCTAGGTGCGACACTTTAGGAGTGATGTAGACAAAATGGAGAGAATCCAGAGGAGAGCAACAAAAAGGACAGAAGGTTTAGAAACTCTGACCGATGTTTAGTCTTGAGGAGAGGTACCTGGTAACAGTCTTCAAATACGTTAAGGGCTGTTAGAAAAAGCACAGGGATCAACTGTTCTCCATCTCCACTGAGGGTAGGACAAGAAGTCATGGGTTTAATCTGCAGCCAGGGTCATTTAGGATAGATATTAGACAACCTTTCTAACCATAAGGGGTAGTTAAGCTCTGCAATAGGCTTCCATGAAAGGTTGTGGATCCCCATCATGAGAGGTTTTTAAAAACAGGCTGGACAAACACCTGTCAGGGATGGTCTAGGTTTATTTGGTCCTACCTCAGCACAGGGGGCTGGATTTGATGATTTCGAGGCCCCGCCCTACATTTCTATGATTCCCAGACACCTTCAGTCTGGCCCACCTTTTCCTGTCTGGTTGAGCATATCTAGTCTTGTTCCTGCTAGAACGGACACACTCTGGTTCAGCCCCCTCCATCCTGGCCAGCCTTGTACTGGTCCTTCTCCTCTGCTGACTGGCTCCTCCACTTTGATAGAACTTCCTCCTGGGCTAGCCCAATCTAGTTCTTCACTTCTCAAAACAGCTCCTCAGAGCCACTCTGGTTGCTTGCTCAGCTTCGTGCTGCACTGGTGACTCTTCTGGATTGTCAGGCTAGAGAAGCCAGCATGTCCTCATAGCTGCCTCCCTCTTACTATTTAGATTGCAGTGGCACCTAGGCCCTAGTCATAGGCCCGGACATCTTGGAGCAAGGTGCTGTACAAACACAGAACCCAAACGACAGACTTGAAGGCACTATATAAGAACTAAGTACCATTGCAGTAGGCACGTTAAAGAATTCCGCACCGTTCCTGATGTCATTTTATGGGTTCCCCAATAATTTCCTCCTGAGAGGCTCTTCACTTAAGGCTTCTGTACCCCTGACTTGTGACCCACAGCTCACAGTTCACGGTTACAATGATGGAAGCAGAAATAGGATAGTCAAACTTTAAAGTGTTAGATGAGGCAAAAGAACTATTAATTAGGCTATTAGCAGCATGTTTGTAGAGTAAAATATATGTACATATGTTCATTATCAAACAATAAACTCAGCAAACCCTGTTGCTCAGATGGCAACGCTGTGATGCCATACGGGGAAGAGAATTTGAATTTAAGGAGTGACTATTGGCTTCCAGTCTCCAGGCCAGTGCAGCTAGGAAAACATTGCTTAGCTGACACTTTAAATCTCCTGGGAAGAGGCAGAAGTGTACATCATGCCACCGACGCTCTTCAGCGGCTAGCCCATGAAGCAGCGTTAATGTCAACCCCCCCACCCTCCACCCCAAAGAGACTGTCAGTTCCACTCGGCCAGTCACAGGATTGGCCCAGAGCGTGTTTGAAGCACACTGGCATAAGGTGATCAGACATAATGGCAAAAGGGATGTCAGCCTGAAATACAAGATGAAGAAAGTTATGGCCCCCCTAAAGAAAGCTCCTTTGAGAAAATACAATGGGCAATTAAAAGGCTTGCGTTCCACCTCTTCTTCTGTCCCCAGTCCATGTGCTCAAAGGGTTCCTGGTAACACTTTAAACGGGAACAACTCCCTGTTTGGTAGACAGTTGATGTAACCCTGAAAGCAAGGACACATCTGAGGATTCGCTTCTGCCTCATCAAAATTAACAGTGCTGTTTGTAGAAGAAAGATGGTACAAGTGGGAGGTCAGGTTACAGTGAGGGCAGGCATGGAATATAATTAGCGACGAGACACAATAGAGAGGTCTGGGACAAAACAAGGGGAATCTTTTCTTTTATGTCCTACATTCCCCCGTCGTTGTGTCTTATCTCTGTTCTGACTGTGAACTCCTGTAGGGACGGAGCCAGACCCTCAGCTGGTGTAAACTGAAGTAAATGGAGCTACACCAATTTGCACTCGGCACCATGAGTCCCGAAAACTGACCAGGGCCCACTGGCTGGTGCTGTAATACAAAAATAATAGCAGCAACACCTTCCTGGGAGCAGAGAGAGAAGAGCCATACACAAGGGCCCAGATACATGTCACTTTTCAGTTGCTGCTGGTCTTATGTCCATGCAAAAGAGGGAAAAGAGGGAAGTCAAAACAGGAAGATCCGGAAAAAAAAGAATGGGTTCACATGAAGGCTCAGAACCTCGGCTGATGTAAATGTTAAAAGAAAGAATCATCTTTGCTTTTTTTCCACATCCGCAGAAGATTTTAAACAGCTTACTGGGCATAAACAATAATAATTATAATTAGTGCCTAGCTCTTATACAGTGCTTGTCATCAGTAGATCTCAAAGCACTTTAACAACGGAGGTCGGTATCATTATCCCCATTTTACAGATGGGGAAATTGAGGCACAGAGCGGGGAAGTGGCTTCACCAAGGTCTCCCTGCCAGCCAGTGGCCCAACCAGGAATAGAAGGGAAGTGCAGATCCATCAGAGTGATTCAAGGACATTTTCGTCACTCTGCCTCTTACAACAATGGTTCTGTTGAACAAACCCCCACTCCCGAGTGAACATCTGCACAGAGGTAAAGTGTTTAGCATCCCATGGATAAGGATATACCAGCACCGTCTTGTGCACAATGACAAATATAAAGTATTGTAATAGGAAAAAACTACATTGGGATAAAATGGCTATAAAACAAGGTGAAATAGAGTGTTTATGGTAAATATCCAACCAGTTACTAAGTTTCCACTTGCAAGGAGAGAGAGAAAAAGTACTTAGACTGAGCATACCACACATAAGCCAAATGTAAGCGATTTAACGCAATAGCCTAAACAGGAACTTGCATGTGCTTATGCAGCAACAGTGCATGCTTCCGTAGCTCAGTGCCTGTTGTAACTACAGCTCCATTGTACTGGATTGGCCAGCTACAGCCTATGAAATGCTGTTTCTACACCACACCGCAGCGATCAATATAAATATCACATTAAGATGGTAAATTACATGATAAAATAACCTATAATGTCAAATAATATGTTACTGATATTCTAACAAAAGAGTCTCCGGACGGTAACAATATAGCATATTACTGTCTAGTTATTACATTACAGTTTGGAGCGTAAGATCTAGAGTAAACAAAGCAGAGTTTTGGATTCTAAAGATATATTTCAAGATTATTTGAACTAAGTGGGATTTTGAAGTCATTATAATGGCTTTCACAAACTCCTAATTTGTATACAGACAATTCACAGGCCCAAAGATCACTAGCAGGCATTCAACAAGGGAGTCGCTCAAACTACGGCTACACTCTAAGTACAGCAAACTGAATAAAAAGGCTGACCAATATTTATGCAGATCATGTTACCAGAAACCACTTATTTGCAGATAAAGGGTAACAGTTCACTGGTGAAGACACAGTAATAAACAGCAGGCTACTGCAGCTCCTAGTGAAAATACAATTAACTTAGTACAAAATTAGACATACAAAATCCATAATAAGTATAAGCAGCTTACTACTCCCTATGGGTTGCCTGTAAGAATATAACATATCAACCATCACTGCACATAACCACTTCTAGATCCCCCTGAATGCCTGGCACTTATTTTAGTTCCATTCTAAATACACATTTTTATTATATTTTATATTATTGTAGTAACACATCCGCATCTTGTGGACACCCCCTCATCTCTGGTCACAGCCTTGCATGAGGCCCCCATCTCTGTCACCCCCTACTGGGATCTCCTTCCGACAGGGCCGGCTCCAGCATTTGCTTGGGGCCATCCCAAGCAAAAAAAAAAAAAGCCGCGATCGCGATCGGCGGCGGCAACTGGAAAAAAAGAAAAAGCCGCGATGGGCGGCGGCAGTTCAGCGGCAGGTCCTTCGCTCCTAGAGGGAGTGAGGGACCTGCCGCCCCCGAATTGCCGCAGGTGCTGCCCCTCTCCCTTGGCCGCCCCAAGCACCTGCTTGTTAAGCTGGTGCCTGGAGCCGGCCCTGCCTTCCAGCCTGCAATGTCCTTTCTCAGCCTGTGTCTACTCCCAACTACCCCTCTGGGTATTCTGTGGCTAAAAGTCTAAACCCCGTATGGGGCAGCATGACCAAGTCCAAATGAAAGTCCAAACAAATCTTCAAACTAAGAGCCTTTCCATCCCTCTTAGGGCCCACTGTAGTTCCCTTGTTGGCTAGGCCTCACGGCTTTCCCTGCTGGAGCTTAACCTGCTCCTGTAGCATTCGGCCTCCATTGTATCCTGACCACTAAACACTAACCCAGGCAGGGCGGGTGCAAGGATGTTTTGTGCCCTAAGTGAAACGTCCACCTTGCGCCCCCACCCCCGAGCCCTGTGGCAGTTCTCCACCACCACCCCCCCGCCCTAAGGCGCCCCCCCGTGGCAGCTCCCCACCCCTCTCTGCCCTGAGGCGCCCCCCCCCACAACAGCTCCCCCCCTCTGCCCTGAGGACCCCCCCCCCCGCCGCCGCCGCGGCAGCTCTCCCCGGCCTGGGGAGCCGTGTGGCAGCTCCCCGCCCCAGCTCACCTCTGCTCCGCCTCCTCCCTGAGCACGCTGTTGCCGCTCCATTTCTCCCACCTCCCAGGTTTGTGGCACCAATCCGCTCTTTGGCGCCGCAAGCCTGGGAGGGAAAGAAGCAGAGCGGGGTGGCGTGCTCGGGGAGGAGGCGGAGCAGAGGTGAGCTGGGGCGGGGAGTTCCCCTGCGTGCTGCCCCCCACCTCACTTGCTGCAGGCGGCCCTCCCCGCACCCTCCTGCCCCAGCTCCCTCCACCTAAATGCCGACGACGACTGGGTGGCCAAAGATCCGGCCGCCACGGTCACCGCCGAAGGACCCGAAATGCCGCCCCCCAAATGCTAGAGCCCTAGGCAACTGCCTAGGTCGCCTAATGGGTTGCACCGGCCCTGATCCCAGGGCTTCTCTCCACCAGAGACCTGTCTCCTCTGCAGTCGCTCCAAAACCGAGCTCCCTGGGTCAACTTATAAGGCCCAGCTCTGCCTCCTTTGGCCAGGAGGCAATTAGTTAATGACCTGCCAGGTGTGAAGCATGACTAATGGGGGTCTTTCCCTTCCCTTGCAGGGGATGGGGGGTTAAGCCCCATCACAATGTATATATAATTGTGTGTATATATTACACACACACACATACACACACACGCCAGATCGTCAGCTGGTGTATATCAGTATGAGCCCACTGACTTCAACGGAGCCGTATTGATTTGCACTTGCCGAGGACCCAGCCCGTAGTCTTGCACAAATGCAATTTTAATAAAAGTGCTCGTACTATGGAAGATGTAAACTTTGATAATCTGACTTCCCTTTCACTGACCCTGATGTAGATCAGGAGTAATCCCAGTGAAGTTGGTGACATTACTGCGGTTTAAAACTAGTGTAAGCGAAAGAAGAATCAGACCCCATGCACTTTGTACGTGTATTCTAGGCACCTTGCAAAGAGAAATACATCAATACATTATTGCAGTTTACAGAAACCAGGCCAGTGCAAAACAAAAAACCAAAAAAAAACTCTACCTAGGCTATTTTAGTACGATAATCAAGTTTGGGCTCTGCAGCAATTGTTTGAAATTACAGTGCTTCTGCCAAATGAATTTACATTCCACACAGTCTCCCTTCTCCAATATATGAAACAGAAAAATAACATGATGCATGAGCCATTGAAAGAATACTCCTTTTTGTGCATTTGCACCTTGGAGGCTGTTTTGAGAATCAGTTAAACTAATTTGGCTGCCCTTAATACCAGTATTCATAGAACTGTAGGGTTGGAAGGGACCTCAGAAGGTCATCTAGTCCACCCCCCTGCTTAAAGCAGGTCCAATCCCCAGACAGACTTTTACCCCAGCTTCTTAAATGGTCCCCTCAATGATTGAACTCACAACCCAGGGTTTAGCAGGCCAATGCTCAAACCACTGAACTATCCCACCTGCCCTGAGTTGAGTGCCTGGACAGGGGCATGAACCCTGGACCCTCAGATTAAGAGCCTGATGCTCTACCAACTGAGCTAGCCAGGCTTAAAAAAAATAAAGGTCATTGAGTCCAGCCCCCTGCCTTCATTAGCAGGACCAAGTATTGATTTTTGCCCAAGATCCCTAAGTGGCCCCCTCAAGCATTGAACTCACAACCCTGGGTTTAGTAACCCAACGCTCAAACCACTGAGCTATCCCTCCCCCAGATTGCTCTTTGTCTTTGCCTTTGCCTTTGCCTTTCTCATTATGGGTGAAACTCATCCCCACGCAGTATGGGGATGAGCTGGCACAAGGCATATGCACCATTTAAATTCTATTTAAGATGTAAAGACCCTGAGGGGCTTAAATGGGACTTAAATCATGGCTAGACTTTGTGCTGGCTCTCTGCATAGGGGAGAGTTTCATCTTCTCTCCATAGCTATTATGACCATTGGGAATCTCAAGCAAGAGTAGAGAGGTTATTTTATCTCTGTATTTGGTACTGGTGTGACCACTGCTGGAATATTGTGTCCAGTTCTGGTGTCCACAATTCAAGAAGGATGTTGATAAATTGAAGACAAGAGCCATGAGACTGATTCAGGGATTAGAAAACCTTCCTTATAGACTCCAGGAGCTCAATCTATTTAGCCAAACAAAGAAAAGGCAAAGGGGTGACTTGATTATAATCTACAAGTATCTATGTGGGGAATAAATATTTGATATGGGCTCTTCAATCTAGCAGAGAAAGATATAACACGACCCAATGGCTGGAAGTTGAAGCAAGACAAATCCAGACTGGAAATAAGGTGTAAATTAATTATGAGAATAATTAACCATTGGAACAATTTATAAAGGGTCATGGTGGATTCTCCATCACTGACAATTATTAAATCAAGATGGGATGTTTTCCTAAGAGATCTGCTCTAGGAATTATTTTGGGGAAGTTCCCTGGCCTGTGTTCTATTTGAGGTCAGACGAGATAATCACAATGATCCCTTCTGCCCTTGGAAACCATGAAATCCTTTCAAGCCCTTACTCAGTCTAAAGCCATGTTGAAGTCAAGGGGGTAGTTTGGCTAAAGGCTTCAGGACTAGGCCCAGTATTTGGAATTTGACCTTAACATGTCTGTTCATGAGGCTGAGGTCCCAGATTTAGTTCTCCGTTCTAGAGATGGGCCCATGCCACAGAATTCAGATGTGAATTTCAAAAGTTTGGGGATGTTCAGTTCCAGGGTTTTGACTCTTCTCTATTCAGCATCATGTTATGGAACAACACTTTCCATTTTCTACAGCCTTCCGATCACCCTTGACATGAGAGTTAAATGTTCCCAAACTTCTCTGGTTTGGCCAGCTGTCCCTTCCTACTATACCATCCACTGACAACCTGGCTTAATTAAACTGTTCCAAAGGTTCCCAGTGAAACCCCACCCCTCTTCCCATTCAAGAACACATTGCATTAAATAAGAAATGCTTTCCAAGAGGAAATTTCATTCTGTTACCCCTCAGAAGGTAACAAGGAATCAGAAAATTTATAGGAACATTTACATCTGAGAAGTTCTTTCAGGACTATGATATCGCTGTGACGTGATGCACTGGTCTACTGGTGTCCCCTGGAAGGACCCTGAAGAACTGCAGCTCCCAGAAACCCACCAGAAGGAGGTGTGGGGTGTTCAAAAACTGATATTTATGAAAGGTCACAGGGAGAAAGGGGAAACAAAGACTATTATCTTAAAAACAGACAAATGTTCTTCAGAGGCTCCTGATTGTTTAAAATTTGAGGGGCCAGCAGGTGAAATTCCTGGGTGATCTCCAGCACAAATTGATGCTGATACCCATCTCACTAAGCAAAACAAACGCCAGCGTCCACACTGGTGCAAAGTCCATGGTGACGGACGTTGTTGTGACGACAGATAATGATTTTCCATCACCCACAGAGCTCCAGCACAGCTCGTCATTACTCACAAGAGATGGATGGGTAACAGCTGTTGCTCAGGGCAAATTCACCGAGGCAGAGACAACTGCTTTTCTCACTGGCAGCTCTATGGCTTTGGTATCACAAGCCCAGGGAGCAAAGATTATCCTTTACAGGTACCAGGAGGAAACTATCAGGCCAAATATGAGGCAGAGGGTCAATACAGCCACACGGTCACTTTGGTATACAGCAGAAGGACGGGATGCATGTGCTATCCCACAGCTAGAAATGGGGGTGAACTGCAGCATTAGAAGGTGGTCTTGGACCTTGCTGGAGTTGGGATCTGGGGGTTGAGTTTGAACCCCTCTCCAGTCATAAATCAAGAAAATTACTGAGACTAGTACCTAGGGGTAATAAATAGCCTTTTAGACCCAGTCTGTTGTTTCATTTAAGTGCCTGTGGCTTTTGTACAGAAGAGTGGACACTGTGCCGGACAGTAACTGTGATGTTCAGAGCCCCTTTATGCCAACTGGCAAAGAGTACATCCAACCCACTGAGGTTAGAAATTTAGCCAGACAGAGTCTTGTAAGGTATCATATAAAAACTGGCTTCCCGCTGGTCAAGAATATCACTGTGCAATGCCCATATGGACTGCGTGTACAGAGTAATGTGTCTGCTGTACAACTACTTTGTTGATAAACAAGCCTACCCTAGGCAAAGGAATGTCTACCTGACTGCATGGATCAAGCTAACATGCGGATGAGGAAAACAGCAAGGACAGCAGAAGCACATTTGCATCTCAAGTAAACAAAGTGATCAAAACAATCCAGACAGCACATTGACCTGACCATGAAGAAGGGACTTGGTGCCTGCACCCCAAAGAACAAGCAGCAGGAGAGAGGAACTTTGTCTGGCTTTACTTTTCAAAGAAGACATTTCAAAGGTTTTCGGGACTATAAAAGGGAAGAACGGGAACTCCTTTGTTATCCATCACTTACAGGACAAAGGGATTGATACTGTCTAAGTCTGGCAGTGGAGGATCCACCTGCTGGAAGAGCTGGAGATGCTGATAGCTTGATGTAGCTGAGAAAGGCGCTTAGGCAAAGATTGTAGCTTGCTAAAGTTAAGTTCTAGGCATGAGGAAGCGTGTTATTTTTGCTTTGTCTATACCCATACCCTGTCTTTTCTTCTCTTGCTTAGTACCACTTCAATCTGTGTTCTTTAGTCCTAGTTTTACAACAGACTCAGTGTTATGTATTAAGGACAAGAGTGTGTGTCCACAACAAGGCTAGCAGGCTAGCATGTGTGTACTGGCTCGCTGGAGACAGTGGACTTAATAATTTCTGTGAGTATCCAGTGAAAGGACTGGACACTACAGAGAAATGTCTCTGGGGAACTGGGGTTCACTGAACATTAGCTGCAAGGCGAGGTTTAGACTGACAGAGTCTCACGGAGTTTGCTGGTAAGACAGACAGACTGGTGCAGCAGGGAGCTGTCACACAGTTTAAGCGCCAGCAAAGTTCCCTCTTGCTAAGCCAGAGAGATAACACAATGGCTTGCAGCTCTGGGCTCCCTGAGGGAAGTGTCACAGTGACCTTAAAAATCAGTGTGAAAGGGATTTTCAGGAGATGGTTTTACAGTGCATGCAGAATTTTCACCAAACGTTTCAATTTCCACACAACTGCATTTTTCTACGAAGAAAAATTTTGGTCGAAAAATTTCAGTCAGCTCTAGAATTTACATTTCTGCACATTCTCCCCTGATAGGCCACTGTCCCGCCTCCAAAGACTGCAAAGAGGAAAATGCCTTTTCGTGCCGGTGCCTCATGAATCACGACAGAACCCCATTATGAAAAACATGCACTGTGCAGCACTCCACACAGAGAAAGTACCCAAGTGATCATGTCACCTACACTTCCGTTCTAGTCCACCTACGTCCAATTCAGTCACACCGTCCTCATAAATTAAGAGGTGTGGTTTTGCATATAGAAGCCTTGGAGCAGCTGAAGCTGCAGCAAGGGGACATACCTGCCCTAAGAGGATGACGGGGGGAGGGATAGCTCATTGGTTTGAGCATTAGCCTGCTAAACCCAGCATTGTGAGTTCAATCCTTGAGCAGGCCATTTAGGGAACTGGGGTAAAAATCTGTCTGGGGAGTGGTCCTGTTTTGAGCAGGGGGTTGGACTAGATGACCTCCTGAGGTCCCTTCCAACCCTGATATTCTATGACAGGGGATTCCCCTGATGTAGAGAGAATGCCAAGTGTGCAAAGCTGGTGTAACGCCCTAACACCTACCCTCAACATCAGGCGAGGGGGCACCCAGGGGCAGGAGGGGATGGAGCTGGAGTATGCTGCACATTGGCAATCCCAGGCCAGAAGAGGCTGTGTAACTCAGAGCATCCCTTAGAACACCTTTAAAGAGTCCTTACTCACGTGAGCAGTCCTGACCATTCAATGCAACTAACAAATGCCAGTAAGGATCAACGATAAATTCAGCCTTGGAGATGGGGAAAGTCTCCCATACTCTCATTTCCCTTTGTTTTTTAAACATTCATCCAAATAATTTAGATACACCATGATGGTGGGCACACTTTCCTAGCTACAATCTGAAATGCGTGTAGATCTGAAACTCTACCCAGCATCCAGACACTCCCCTAACCCAAAATATACATGCAAATGACGGAGGGACCAAAACCTAGCTCCACAGTCAAAGCTGCATTGAGATTTGCACATAGAGCCTGATCCAGTGCCCACAGAATGTAATATGAATGCTCCCATTAACTTCAATGGAGGTTGGCTCAGGCCCTTGAAGCGGGAATTTAACCTCTTTGTTTTACACAGACACTAAGCAGTACAGTGTCAAAGTGATCAAGGGACTTATTGGCACGGATAACGTTAATAGAATGGGAACCAGATGGCCAAATATGGGGGATCCTACTTACCCCTAATGAAACAGGTTTGTAACGTCAAGTCTGGAAATATTCCTTAGAGCACAGTTCAGCTGAAATCCTTAAGTAGAGTAACTCTTCAATATTTAATGTAAATAGTATCTTAATCACCAAGGAGCCACTGGGGCTCTGTGCATAAAATATTACAGTTTAAAATTAATAAACTGGACCCGATAACCTTGATCAATAGATCACCACGACGACTGATCCCTGTTAGTCTGCAAGGAAAGCCTGATCCAAACCCCACTTAAAGACAATGGGATTCTCTCCATTGATGCCAGCAGACTTTCGAGCAAACCCTAAATTTGCTTGGTTAAGCTTCCCATTGAAATAAGTCACTTGTGTTTTTTCTACCCAACCAGTACTTACTTTAGACACACACGCACGCATATGGATTTTAACAACTCAGGATATTAATTTGGAGAGGTAGCACCACAGATTAATTGAATGAAGACCAGCCATGAATATTTAACAGCTTTACAATCTAAAGCAATTCTACAGTAATCTGTCACATAGATAGGCCCAATAATCAGTCAGATTGAGAGTTGGGCTGCATGCATTGTGAATTATTCATTTCACCATAAAGCTGTGCCAGCGCGTCTGAAATGTGAATGCAATGCAATTTGAGTAAGTACAAATGGAGATAAGGGGGTTGTGGGCATGGAGGGGAGACTAATCACTTTTTTTTCCCTTTTACACTTAATAGATTTTAAAGCCAGAAGGAACCAGTGTGGTCATCTAGTCTGACCTCCTGCATAACCCAGGCCAGAGAACTTCCCTGAATTAATTCCTGTTTGAACTGAAGCAGAACTTTTAGAAAAACATCCAGTCTTGATTTTAAAATCTCCAGTGATATAAGAATCCACCACAGCCCTTGTTAAGTTTTCCAATGGTTAATTCCCCTCACTGTTAAAAATTTGCACTTTATTTCCAGTCTGAGTTTGTCTAGTTTCAACATTCCGGCCATTGGATTGTGTTAGAACTTGGTCTGCTGCACTGAAGAGCCTTCTGTGATCAGGTTTCTATTCTCCACCGAGGTATTTATAGATTGTGATCAAGTCACCCCTTATGCTTCTGTTAAACTATCTAAAGCAATTCTACAGTTAAACTTCTGTTAAACTAAAGAGATTGAGCTCCTGGAGTCTGTCACTATGAGGCATATTTGCCAATCCTTTAATCATTCTTGTGGCTTTTCGCTGAACCCTTTCCAATTTTTGGAGATCCCTCTTGAAGTGTGAACATCAGAACTGGACAGAGTATCCTAATAGTAGTTACGCCAGTGGCAATAGAGAGGTAAGATAACCTCCCCACTTCTACTCAATATTCCCGTTTGTACAAAGGATCACCTTTGCCCTATTAGCAACAATGTCAAACTGTCAGTTGACTATCCACCATGACCCTCACCAGGACTTTTTCTAAGTCACTGCTTCCCAGGATAGAGTCCCCCATCCTGTATCGATAGCCTACATTCTTTGTTCCTAGATGTGTACATTTATATTTGGCCATATTGAAATGCATGTTTGCTTGGGTCCTGCTTACGAAGCAATTCAGATCACTCTGTATCGGTGACTTGTCCTCGTCATTATTTACCACTCTTCCAATCTTTGTGTCAGATGCAAATTTTATCAGTAATGATTTTATGTTTCTTTCCAGGTCGTTGATAAAAATGCTAAATAGCATAGAGCCAAGAACTGATCCTTGCAGGACCTCACTAGAAATATCTACTCGATGATAGCTTCCCATTTACAATTACATTTGATCAGTTAGCCAGTTTTTAATCCATTTAATGTGTGCTGTATTGATTTTATATTATTCTAGTTTCTTAATAAAAATATTGAGCAGTACCAGGTCATAGGCCACGTAATTATATTACATCAACACTATTACTTTTCTCAACCAAACTTATAAACACATCAAAAAAAGGATATCAAGTTAGTTTGAAAGGATCTATTTTCCATAAATTCATGTTGATTTGCATTAATTATATTACCCTCCTTTCATTCTGTATTAATAGAGTCCCATATCAACAGTCCATTATTTTGAATGAAAGAGTGGCCAAATTAGGTCAGACCAGTATCCTGTCTTCTGACAGTAGCCAGTACCAGATGCTTCAGAGGAAATGAATAGAACAGGGCACTTTAGCGAGTGATCCATCCCCTGTCATCCAGTCTCAGCTGCTTGCAGTCAGATGTTTAGGAACACTCAGAGAAATTGAGACATACGTTACTCTGTGAGTAGTCCTAGTATGTTCAGCTAGGCTACTCATGCAGTAAGGCTCTACCAATGTGAATAAGAAGCAGGTTCTGGCTCTTAATTATTTGAGGGTCTCCTTTAGAACATAAGAACAGCCATACTGGGTCAGACCATCTAGCCCAGTATCCTGTCTCTGACAGTGGCCAATGCCAGGTGCTTCAGAGGGAAATGAACCGAAAAGGCAGTCACTGAGTGATCCATCCCCTGTTGTACACTCCCATCTTCTGGCAAACACAGACCAGGGACATTCAAAGCATGGGGTTGCATCCCTGACTATCTTGGCTAGTAGCCATTGATAGACTTATCCTCCATGAACTTATCTAATTCTGTTTTGAACCCAGTTATAGTTTTGGCCTTCATAACATCCCCTGGCAATGAGTTCCACAATTGCCTGGGATCAATATCAGGCTGGCAGACCTATAATTATCCAGGTCACCCCATTTACCCTTTTTACATATTGGCAACATTAGCTTTCTTCCAGTCCTCTAGAACTTCCACAGCATTCTAAGACTTTTTGAAAATTAGCATTAATGGTCCAGAGATCCCCTTGGCTAGTTCTTTTAAAACTCTTGAATGCGAGTTATCTGGAACTGCTCATTTAAATATATCTAACTTTAGTAGCTGCTGTTTAACATCTCCTTAGTTACTGTGAAAATGAAAAGTATTTCATCATCATCATATGATATAAATACATCTGGCTTTTTGCCAGTACAGAACATAAATATTTATAGAACTTCTATGCATTTTCTGCATTATTATTGACAATGCTACCATTTCCATCTATTAATGGACTAATATAATTGTTACAATTCATTTTGTTCCTAATGTACTTCAAAAATCTTTCTTATTGTCCTTAGCTTTGCTAGTTATAGAGTTCTCCTCATGTCCTTTTCTTTCCCTTATCAATTTTCTACAATTCCTAGCTTCTACTATATTATTACTATCAATTTCTCTTTTCCTCCATCTGTTATATATGTATTTTTTATTTTTTTATATAGTCATTTCACTTCCCTTCTAAGCCAGGCTGTTTTTTTAAACTGACCTAACCTTTCTCAGCTGCAGGATTGTGGCTTTTGGGGGGCATTTAGAAAAATATTCTTAAGCAGTTTCCAATTATCATTCACATTTTTCTGTTTAATTTTTTTCTCCAAGCTGATTTGGCTCATAATTGCTTTCAGCACTGTGAAATTGCCTGTCATAATTGATGGTCAGTTTCAGTTTCTTTTTTTGGGAGGGGCTTTCTTGGTTTTTTTGTTTGTTTGTTTTTTAAGAAAAAGATACCTCCATTTATAAGAACAGTTTGGAAGTTGTAGCTGTGTGTTTAAACAATTTTTGGCCTCTTCTTGATGCTTATTTTAACTTCCTATGACCATGCTAGTTAAGATGACAGTATTGTCCACTCCCATGTCCGTAACAGCACCTGGAAACAAGTGCCTGATTTACACATGCAGTAGGCCTGAAAGTGTGAATATGAATTTCTCTTTTATAGCTGTTGCATAAGCATTTATGAGGCTGGCAAATATAGGCCCTTTTGCAATTGTGCATGGTGAGGATTAGGCCGGTCTGTACAGCCCCAGATCAGTGTCTGGATTAGACATATAAGACAGGCGATGCAACATTCAGCCAGACAGGGTCATGCATAGGAGGTTAATATTCTCACTTTCAAGTGTGAAGCTGGCATGTGCTTCCAGCCCTAACACAGCACTTTGAACATTCTGTGCTGCACAGGTGCTCAAGCTGCCATGCCAGCCCCTTGGATCCTTGAATGAGCCTATGTGTCTTCATGATAGGTCTGCTGCCTCTGGTGCCCCACACCCAATGAAGGGGGGAGGGATAGCTCAAGGGAGCCACTTAGGGATCTGGGGCAAAATCAGTACTTGGTCCTGCTAGTGAAGGCAGGGGGCTGGACTCAATGACTTTTCAAGGTCCCTTCCAGTTCTATGAGATAGGTATATATCATATTATATTTTATTTAACCATGCAGGGTGCTGGGGCCTCACACATAAAACAAGGCTACCATCCATCCCTAAATGAGCCAGCTCACACAGCCCTATTCTAAGTGAAATCTGTTGTTGAGGTGTTTAACGTGGACAAATGCAGAGTTCCCATAGGCAGTGTGCCACACAAGCTGCAGTGGCACACGCACAAAACACGACAACCCACTTGTGATTTGTCCCTCCTTTCCAGGAAGCTCGCCGAGCCATTATTCTGCTTCCCCTTCCCCCTTCTCCCACCCTTACCCAATGCAGTAAGCCCCCAGGCTCTCCGCCAAGGCAGAGGTTTTTGTGAGCGCTGCATTTAGTTTTTAATTACTTAGGAAACTTAGCTCAGCATCCTTCCTGCATCAAAACATTCTCCATCTAGCACTCGTAATGGGGAGGCTGAAAGGCACTTCTAGGTTTTCTCCTTCTCGAAGGGCGCCATTGCTGTTGCTCCATCTCTCATTTTATCGCTTTGATTCCACTGCTGTTTTGTAATTAAGATGGAACCGAGCTTTAGTTACTTCTTGTCAGGCTTGAGATCAAGAGGTTAGTTTGTGAAGTGCTTAAAGACTGCCTCTATTTTGCCTGTAAATTAACAGGTCAGCTTAACTCTTCTTTCTACAGGAACATGCACTGACTACATTAGCGAGCAAGTAATGCTGTTCTCCATGCACTCTCACATTCAACCAACCCTTCTATGAATCTGTTCTCTCCGGGATATGTACATACATTTACCATCCATGACACTGGATGTGTGTGTGGTAAGGGCAAATTCACATAACGCAAGAACTAGGGTCACCCAATGAAATTAATCGGCAGCAGGTTTAAAACAAACCAAAGGAAGTATTTCTTCACACCACGCACAGTCAACCTGTGGAACTCGTTGCCAGAGGATGTTGTGAAGGCCAGAACTATAACAGGGTTCAAAAAAGAACTAGGTAAGTTCATGGAGGATAGGTCCATCAACGGCTATTTGCCAGGATGGGTAGGGATGCAACCCCATGCTCTCAGTGTCGCTTGCCTCTGTTTGCCAGAAGCTGGGAGTGGACGACAGGCGATGGATCACTCAGTGACTGCCTTTTCGGTTCATTCCCTCCGAAGCACCTGGCATTGGCCACTGTCAGAAGACAGGATACTGGGCTAGATGGTCTGACCCAGTATGGCCGTTCTTATGTTCTAAAGGCGATCCTCAAATAAGAGCCAGATTCTGCTACTTATTCACATTGGTAGAGCCTTACTGCATGACTAGCCTAGCTGAACATAGTAAGACTACTCACAGAGCAACGTACTTCTCAACGTCAGCAAAGAGGGCAGTATACAGCCCTAATGTAATTGTAGAAATACGTGGCATTTGCAAGCTATTGTTAGAAGGCGGGTTAAAATACGTGTCCGAACTGACACTGAGAGTTCCCATTAAAGCAGTCACTGCCGTACCAGGAAGAGAAAAGCCAGACAGGTTGAGTTTGCCATTCCATTGCAAAGCCTCTGTACCGCTTCATTATGATGTTCTCTTTCACTTGTAAAGTGTTGCGTTATTCAGTGACATAGTGGAGAGCTGACCCGAAACAGAGACAGAATTTCTGTGATGCGCAAGAGGAAACTCAGGGTACGTTTACACAGCAAAAGAAAATCCATGGTGCCGAGTCTGAGAGGGGGCTCAGCAGGAACGGCAGAAGTGCCCTAAAAGCGAGGGGGCCACAGGAGCCTGAACTGTGGCCCTGCCCACCCTGCCCTGCACTGCCCTCCCAAAGCCCCGCCCCTGCACCGCCCCCTGAGGCCCCGCCCCATACCACACCTTCGCCCCAAGTCCCGCCCTCATTCCACCCCTTCCTCCAAGGCCCAGCCCCCACACCACCTCTTCCCCCGAGGCCCCACTCCTGAGCCACCTCTTCCCACCCAAGACCCTGTCCCTGTCTCACTCCTCTCTGCCCCCTCCCCCCATTGCTCACCCATATGGCTGGTAAAAAGTGGGAGGGCATAGCCACTTTTAAACATGGGGGGCCATGGCCCTCTGGCCCCCCCCATTCCAGCACCCCTGGGGCTCAGGCTGTGGAGCTAAAAATAGCAGCATACATGTTCAGGCTTGGGCTGGAGCCCAGGCTCTGAAATCTGGCCAGGGGAGAGGGTCTCAGAGCATGGGCTCTAGCTCAAGTGGGAATGTCTACACTGCTATTTTTAGCCCTGCAGCCCAAGCCCAAGTCAATTGACCCAGGCTCTGAGACTCGGTGTCCCGGGTTTTTCTTTGCAGAGTAGATGTATCCTTAGGTCCATGTTCTAGCCATACCAGGCCCTGGGATTTCTCCTCTTTCTATGGATTTGCACCCACCTAGCCATTCTACAATTACTCACAATATTGGAGATATGCTGATCTGGCCCATTTGGCCTAGTATATTTTAGGTCTCCTATTAAGAGAGAAAGGTAGTCAAATGAAGAAGTCTTACCCTTGGTCAAGCTTTTGCTTTATTGAAGCAAGATGCATAGCAAGTTCAATCTGAGAGGCATTAATGTGGGTGTGCGAGCAGGTATTGATGCTAACCAAGGAACTGTCTTTATCTGGAGTCCATAACTCCTCTAACCATTTTTGTTATTAGTGTCTTCTGTTATTTCTCACCATGTTTCTATGATGTTCAGAGAGACCAGAGGGGAACCATTCTGTGGCTAGTTTAGCATTTGTAGATGGACTATAATCAAAGACTGTGCAGCTTGCTGGATGGAGGGCAGCATATTACAAACCTAGTGGAACAAACTCTGCTGTCATTACACCAGAGTATTCATCAAGTTACTCCAGATTTATACTGGTGTCATGAGAGCTGAATTCAGTCCAACAAATTATAAAATTGGTACAAAGTCTCTCTATCTACCCAATCTATCATAGGTAGTACCCATGACCATGGTGTCTAAGTGCTATTCACTGTTATCCAGTCAATTCCTTGGGACTGGGAGTTATACACATTTAGAGAAGGATTGGATGTGATAAGGATTGGATTGGATTTCCATGAAGTCAATGGCAAAAATTCCATTGCCTTCAAAGAGAGCAGGAGCTCACCCTATTATTAAAAAAATTACAGCTATCAGGAAAAATTCTGCTGTCAGATAAACTAGTGTTACTGACAGCGGAATTTGATAGAGAACATCTCTCACTAGTGGGGGAAGCCATGTTTCTATTGGGAAATTCTTTGTCTCTTTTATTCCATGTCAGGTGTATCATTATATGTGCATGTAACAATGCGGATTCACCCCTGCGGCACCGCCTGCTGGTCATCCATGGGAATTAGCTCTTCCAGCATCCTGGAGCGCCCCCTGCAGGCTGGTGATCCGCCTTGCCAGTGGCCCCGTGTCCCTCCCAGGACCCCGGTACGCCTTTCTCTGGGTGCCCCCTGGCAGTAACCACACAGTTCTGAGTCTCCCCTTCCCAAGGGAATCCCCACCCACTGTTGTGAGAGGCTACCGGTGTGGTGCTTCTGCTTTCTCCTGTTGATATCACTCGGCTGCGTGAGTGTGTTCCCTCTGTGTGCTGCCCCAGCTCTGCGCAGATAGCTGACACAGCAGACCCGACGAGAATCCCCAATAACCACAGAGTCTACTAAGATACAAAGGCACCTCGGCCAGGTTTATTGCGATCTCGGACACAATTGCAGTTCCCTGTAGGTTTCTGAGCCTCAATCAGGGCATACTACGAGAAAAGTGCCTCTTGGCAAGGACCCGGCTCAGTGGCGGGACTTTCCACTGCCCCCGTGGCCGGACAAAGACACCACCCCAGGGACACATTCTTATACACAGGTACAAACAAGTTACACATCACTCCTGACGTATTGAGGTTCAACCCCTCTACGTAGCAAGGTACAACCCCTCTATGTAGTAAGGTGCCGCCTCTCACCTTGTACATGTTGGTTCGATCAAAACAACTCTATCCATCATTTTACCCTTTTGCCCCTGTCATTGGGATGGGTCGGCCTGTTCCATGTTATCTGTGGAATGTTCCGGTATGGTATGTCTTGGTACCATGTTTATACTTTAACTTTGCTAGGTGAATATATATTTATGCAACATCAGCCCTTTCCTTGCCAGCTTCTGTGAGCAGGGCCTGCCTCTTGCTCACAGCTTAACTTTGCTTTCTATGCTAGCAAAGCCTTGACCATTACTTTAGTTTGGTTCAGGCCTCATACTGGGCCTTCATTAGGCCTTTACTTACTACATTGCCTTCACTTACTACATAAGTAGTACCCCCACTTCGCCTCAGTCTTGACTACTGCCCAGTCTCCATCTAGCCCCATTCACTGGGGCAGACTGCAGTATCAGCCACTCATCACAGGCAAAGGGGTTCGGACCTGCTGCCTCTGCCTACCTGTGGGCTGCCCCATGAAACCCTACTCCTAGGCTTTGCCAGGCCTGCAGCCTGGGGCTTTCCTAGGCCGGAGCTCCCAGCTCCTCTGGCCCTTTTCCCAGCCCTGCTCCCAATCTAGGTGTCTGGTTAAGCTCCCTGCAGCCAGGCCCTTCTCTCTCTGAATGCAGAGAGACAGTATCTAGGCTCCTGGCTCACTGCCTCTTATAGGGGCCAGATGGGCCTGATTGGGGCGTGGACCAGCTGCAGCCGCTTCCCCTAATCAGCCCAGCTTTTAACCCCTGCAGCCCTCCTTCAGGGCTGATTTCAAGCCCTTCGGGGCAGGAGCGGGTGTTCACCCCGCTACAGTGCAACAATCCATTTTGTTCTCCAAGGACACTGTGCATTTAAAACAGAAATAATTGTTCAAGAGGCAGTGCAGTAGTCCCCAGTATTGCCCAGTTTTCAGAAGATTTTTGCAGCCGTGGGCATCTTACTATGAACTAGGAAATGGATTTAAGGCATACATGTTGTAGCCTTCACATTCGTGTTTTTAAATGGTTTGTAATTCTTGATGCAGTACTTCCATTGCAATAACGGGAGAGATAGAGGATCCTAATAACCAAAATAATTTCTCTAAAATTTGCCACAGAGGATAAATTTGGATTGTGTAGCCTAGTCAATAAAGCTTCATATTTCAATTGTACCAAGTTTTAATCTGGATAAGGAAAAGGTTTCTATTAACTTCACATACACGTCCATGAAACTATAAATGAATCACTACAACTCTCTAAGTCTCATTCCCAGTTGGCTTTGGAGCAGATCTTCAGCTAGCCTGAAGCAGCGTAGTTCCATTGCCTGTCTACTTACATGGCCCACACCCCAGAGTGCACCATAATCATTGACTGATTTAACACTCAGAACACCCCTGAGAGATGCTAGCCGCATTTTACAGACATCTGAAGACCAGGACAGCTGAGGAGATCTGAGGCACAGAGTAGACCAACTAGCTCGACTAAGGAAGTCTGCAGCAGACGTGAGACTTAAACACGGGTCTGTAGCATTCTAGTCCAGTGTCCTAACTGCTAAACCGTCCTTCTTTTTGTTGAGCTCAATAGAGTTACACTGATGGAGACCAGCTGAGGATCTGGCCTTCCATCTGATCCCAAATGCTTTTCATGTAGAAGATGCCAGTTCTCCTCCACTATAACACCTCTTTCAGCAATTGAATGAAGAGCCACACTCTGCCTTCAGCCCTCCTTCGTCAGCTATAATACCATTAGCTCTGGGCCAACCTCTTCCACTACCTTTTAAAAAACATATTAAAAAGTTTGAGGCATCATGTGCACTGAATAAATAAGGAAATTGTAACTATCCAGTGCTGACTTGGCGAGAATTGCTTTTACAATAATCCGCTTGGGGAAAGGACGCTCAACTGTCTTCTTTTTAATCACACTGAAAAGAGTTGACTTAGGAAACACTTCTTTTCTTCTGCAGCCCTCCTGGGCAGGAGCAAGTTAAAGGGAAAGTCAAGAAAACATGTGCCCTGATCATCAAAAGTCCAGACTACTCGTCAGCTCTTACTGAAGTCAGTTGGAGGTGGCTGGATATGGATTCAGGAGACTAACTTCAGGCACCCAGTCTTTAAAAGTTTGGCTCTGTAAAATGGAAGCAACTGCACCAATTGATAAGCTACACAATATCACATGGAAGACACTGGATTTGAGGCTTTTACACAAGTCTTAGCTTGGTTCCCAATGCCATTTCACTTCCAAAAAGACCAAGCACCATAAACTACGGTATATGCTTGGCTGTGAGTGTGTTGCGAACCCATGCTCATAGTATATGACAAGTCTGGCTTTGCACCTTTCTCATGTTTCTTTGCTCGTGTTTCTCTTTCAGTCTCTCAGACGGAGAGAGAGAGAGATATCTTGCACCTCTTTAATGCCAACAAAGTGAAATGGGCTCATTGAAATAAGCCCTTGGCTCAGGTGAAAAGGGCTGTTTGTTTGAATTAGTAGGGCCAGAGTTCTGGTCTCAGGTCTGTGAGTGAAGCTGTGTGCTCTATCTAGTAACCATGCCTGCTCCGTGCACCTGGAGGCATTTCAAGGGCATCCAGGACAAATTACAAAGGATGAATATAAACAAATAACATGAGCACAAAATTAGAAAGGCCACGGCACAAAATGAGATTAAACTAGCTAGAGACAAAGGATAACAGGAAAACATTCTACAAATACATTAGAAGCAAGAGGAAGACTAAGACCAGCATAGACCTGTTACTCAATGGCGGTGGGGAGAAGACAATAATAGAAAATGTGGAAATGGTGGAGGTGCTAAATGATCTTTTTGTTTCGGTTTTCACCAACAAGTTTAGTAGCGATTTGACATCTAACATAGTGAACACCAGTGAAAACCAGGTAGGATCTGAGGCTAAAATAGGGAAAGGACAAGTTTAAAATTACTTAGCCAAGTTAGATGTCTTCAAGTCACCAGGGCCTGATGAAATACATCAAGAACAAATCATGTCAAACCAACTTAATAGCTTTCTTTGACGGGGTAACAAGCCTTGTGGATAGTGGGGAAGCGGTAGATGTGGTATATCTTGACTTTAGTAAGGCTTTTGATACTATCTCGCATGACCTTCTCATAAACAAAGCAGGGATATACAACCTAAATGGAGATACTATAAGGTGGGTGCATAACTGGTTGGAAAACCGTTCCCAGAGAGTAGTTATCAGTGGTTCACAGTCATGCTGGAAGGGCATAATGAGTGGGGTCCCACAGGGATTGGTTCTGGATCTGGTTCTGTTCAATATCTTCATCAATGATTTAGATAATGGCATAGAGAGTACACTTATAAAGTTTGCAGACGATACCAAGCTGGGAGGAGTTGCAAGTGCTTTGGAGGATAGGATTAAAATTCAAAATGATCTGGACAAACTGGAGAAATGGTCTGAAGTAAACTGGATGAAATTCAATAAGGACAACTGCAAAGTACTCTACTTAGGAAGGAACAATCAATTGCACACATACAAAATGGGAAATGACTGCCTAGGAAGAAATACTGCAGAAAGGGGTCTGGGGGTCATAGTGTTGCCCTGGATTTGAGAGGTTTATATACCCCAGAATGTTATCAAGCTAATTGCAATCATATTATGTGCATTCAGCCACCATGAATTAATGAAATATAACACCACATAGTTAAGGGTTAATTTGGAGACAGGCTTTCAGAAGCAAGGTCAAAACTAGCTACAGTTTCTGCTAATTAGAATGGGAGGAGGGGACAAATAAGTAAACAATTGAGACTAAAAACCTTGGTGGTTGGAAAACTTTGAGTCTGGAGGCCTCGGGTATTAAAAGTTTATTGAAAGTTAGAAAAGTGATAGTCCAGTAGGGGCCATTATGACCTATGTGTTTTGTTGAAGTTAATTATAAAAGATTAGCTAATAGAGTGTACTTGGGAGCAGTCCTCTGAAGCTATCTTGAGAGACATTTTTCCTGACACCCTTTCTCCCCGGTGGGTGAGCAACTGGCCACTGCGAACCTTCTGTTAATTACGCAATACCGTTCCAGATGTTCGGTAAAAATCTGGGATGTTCTAAACCTATTGCTTATGTCTGTCTGTGCTTAAATCTAAAAAACTGCAGTTTTAGACAAGAGCATGCTTACTTGCATTACTCCTTGATCAGACAGAATCGCTGTTTCTGTTGATTTATTCCTTATACAGTAACTCCTCGCTTAACGTTGTAGTTATGTTCCTGAAAAATGCAACTTTAAGCAAAATGATGTTAAGCGAATCCAATTTCCCCATAAGAATTAATGTAAATAGGGGGGTTAGGTTCCAGGGAATTTTTTTTCACCAGAGAAAAGACTATATTACATATATACACACACAGAGTATAAGTTTTGAACAAACAATTTAATACTGGTACACAGCAATGATGATTGTGAAGCTTGGTTGAGGTGGAAGTCAGAGGATGGGATATTTCCCAGGGGAATGCCTTACTGCTAAATGATGAACTAGCACTCGGCTGAGCCCTCAAGGGTTAACACCTTGTTGTTAATGTAGCCTCACACTCTACAAGGCAGCACGAACAGGAGGGAGGGAAGACTGCATAGCAGACAGAGACAGACACACACCTTGTGTGGGGAAGAGACAGAGAGATGCACACTGCCCCTTTAAGTAAGGTGACCCACTCTTAAGTGCATTGTCTTTTTAAGTGGATCAGGAAGTTGAGACAGCAGCTGCTGCCCCAAGCTCTCTCTGTCTCTCTCCGTCTGTGTAACCTCCCTGCTGTATATGGAGAAGGGGTAAGCGGGGTGCAGAAGCAGGGGGGAGGAGGACACCCTGACATTAGCCCCTCCCCCCCGCACAGCAAGCAGGAGTCTCTGGGAGCAGCTCCAAGGCTGCAGGAGTGGGGGGAGGGACAGCTGAACTGCCAATTGATAGCTTGCTGAGCGGCTGCAGCACAGGGAACTTAGGGGAGCGGGGAGCTGATAGGGGGCTGCCGGTCCACCCTGGTTCCAAGCCCTCAGCTGCAACGGGCTGCTCTTCCTGCAAACAGTGGACAAAGCAGGCGGCTGCCAAACGACATTAGAAGGGAGCATTGCACAACTTTAAACGAGCATGTTCCCTAACTGATCAGCAACGTAACAACGAAACAACATTAACCGCGATGACTTTAAGTGAGGAGTTACTGTACCTCGTCTGGACAAAGGCAGCTTGTCCTGTATCTGAGGTTCCCAACAGTTCAAATCCTGGACAAGTCCTTCCCCCCTTCCCCCCCCTCCCCCGTTACTGTAGCATCCACCGTCTTGACCAACATGCATAGGATTGAACAGGAGACCTCCAGAGCTAAAAGCATAAGCTGCTTGAACTGAAGGGCCGAGGTTTCCCCAATGGGGGCTGCAACAACTCACATCCTTTGTGGCTTGGACACAAAGGGGGACATGGAACACACACTCACCAGTGGTTTAACATGGACAGAGCTCCTGAAATCGTTAGTCTGGGAATGAAGCCGGAACATTAAACTGTATTAAAGTTCTAGGATTTCTCTTCTGCTCTCTCTCCTTGCTAAGGAACCTAAGTCATCCATCAGAGGAGTCAAACGTTTGACACACAAGAATCAGAGCGCGCCATTCCTGTCATTTTTTGTTCACATTCCCTGGGGGCTGTAAAACATCTGCATGCTGACAAGTCATTTAGCTTCCAAATATGTTACACCTAGTGGAGAAGATTAAATGTCATCGTTTAGACTACGTTTGACATTAAACACAATCACATGTGCCATTGCAGGTGAAAATGTGCCGTGGATAAAATACTGTCCCCTAGCTCATATACTCAGGCAGCGAGATTGGGGAGTGCAGGGGAAAACGACAACTGAGCTTCCTTTACAGAAATCTTCCCTTCCCTGCTAACAAAGGCTCATGCACTCTGGCCTATCGCCACTTTGGCACCAGGGCAAAAAGAGACTTTGCCAGGCAGCTCGTTTGCGTACACTGTTCTTCGTGTTAACAGGCTACCGCCTTGTTTCACAGCATGCGTCGCTTTAGATAATCTGTCACGCTTCGTGGGGCCGGCATTTTCCAAGGGAGGCCAGGATTGTCAGCAGCATCGGAGGGTGAGGAGTTCGAGAAATAACTCCCCAGCAATGCTCGGCTTTTCGCTTCTTAAAAATAGGGTCAGCTTCCACAAAGGGATTGCAAAACAGCTCAGGCTGAGGTTTGTCAAAGCTGCGGAAGGGATTTGGATGCCTAATTCCAGTTCCAAAGAAATCTCAGCCTAACTGTGTATCGGAGACATTACTCTTTGTCTAACACTCAACGCTGATGAACTAAGATAATAAGTGCAGATAGGCCTGACCCTAGCCCCACGTCTGGACAAGGTGGGGCTCTGGGGAAATTCAGATCCAGGCTTTGCAGCTGGGCTTGCTACGGAGCTGCTGAATCAAAGATCTGGATCCACAAATTCACAAGCTCTGTGGTTTAGTCCCATCCATGGTAATAATAATAATAAAAAAAATCATTTAACCCAATGCCCAGGAAAAATGCACAAGGACTTTTGAAATCCCTTGTGTGCAGTGGAGTTGTGGGGGAGGGGTCCAGGAAAGAAAATAGATTGTGCATCCGTGGTTGATGTTTAATTATAGTTCTCACCTGGCGGGTTTCAGAGGAGGGACAAAGTCCTAGTACAATGCTGGAGCAAGGGAAGGAAAGACAAATTTCCCTGGCTTATGGAGGGGGATTTGGCTATGGCAGTAGGTGAAATCTCTTCCCCTCTCCCCTTACTGCAGGGGAGAGCGGTGCTGAAGGAACTTTCCAATCCCACCCCATCCCTTGTACCTGTGGCACTCAGTTGTGGTGACATGTCGTCACAGCTGACTGGCCTGGACATGGTCCAAGGCAATGCCCCTGAAGGACCTCGTGCAGAAACTCCTGCAGGCTCCCTTCCAAAACACGTGGGCTCTTATAGGGGTGCTGCCCCCCAGCAGCACCTTCTCCTACGGCTGCTCTGGAAGGGAGAACATGAAGGCTCCCCCCTGGCTAAGTACAACCATAGCAGCCGGCCGGGCCTGAATGCTTCCATCCATATCGCCAGGTATCAGAGGCTGCACGGATTGCAGCCTCCGAGAAGGGGTAGCAAGAGAAGCTGATGTGGCTCTACCATTCTCTGCACCGAGAAGAGAGCTGTGAAGGACCAACAGCACAGGAAGTCCTCCTTCACAGACACTCCTCCACTGCGTTTCCCATGCACTCAGGGATGGCGGAATGGGGGGATCCAGGGGGCCATGGCTCCATCACTTTTTACCAGCCGTAAGGGAGAGCAAGGGGAGGGGAGGGGGCAGAGAAGAGTAAACTGGGGGTGGAGGCTCAGAGAGACGGGGTGGTGTGAGGGCGGACCCTCAGGAGGAAGGAGCAGTGGAGGGTGGGGCCTTGGGGGGAGGGGCATCACGGGGGGTGGGGCCACGGTTCAGGCACCCATGCCCCCCCACACACACACTTTTAGTGAGTTTCTGCCACTCCTGCATACCATGGGAATTTCAGCTTCATTCGAAATCCCTGGGGACAGAAAGGAGGCCCTTGCCCTTAGCCAGGTGCAGGCCACAAGTGTAAGGAGATTATTCAGTGCATTCCCCGGGTTTTCCTGGCGGCACCTCAGTCTTTATGATTACAGGAAGACAGAGCTTTGCTTTTTAAGAGCTCTTCAGCTCCCATTGCTTAGTCCCCCCTTCATAATCTTGTGTCAGGATCATTTCAATAACAATAGTCCCCAACCCTCCAGCCTGGCAATAAGTACAGGGGCATCGTTATTACTCAGCATTTAAGAGGCAGTTACAAAATGAGTGATGAGCCCTCTAGACCCCAAGCCAGCCTAGTGTGAGAACCGCCTCAGTGCTCCTACTCACACTGGCCCTGCTCCTTCTCCCACTTAACAATGGGAGGTTTGCCATTGAATTCAGCAGGGTCAGGATTGAACTGAGACGTATTAGCAGTCAGGGGTTTGAGCCATCTTGGGGGCTGGGCTGGGAGACAGTAACCCCACTGAAGTCACTGAACTCAAAAGGCTTGAAAGCTGCGGTCCTTTCCCTCCATCTTGGCCAAGCCTTTCACCCTGGCTTCCCTCTCCCCATTACACTCTAGTAAAGCAAATGACCGAGGTGGCTCTTGAGAGGTAAAAGAGAGTTGCGGGTGCTAAGTATTGCTCAGGACTTAGTTGAAAGGGAATGAGATTGAAGGACATCATCTTGCTGGCCTACACATTGCCCTGGTTTCCTGGGTATGAGTGTGACTTAGGGAACGGCTCACATAGTCTCCACTGTACCTCTGCCGGGAGAGTAAAGGACTCAGTGCCCTTTGGTCCCATGCTGGCTGAAGATACCCCCCTGGACTTTTGCTATAAGCTCCAGGGGAAGGTGTAGAAGCTGCTGGGCTCATGACAAAGTGACCCTAGCTGGACCATTCCCAGGCCATCATTTGCTCAGTCTATTTCCATATTCCATGCCCCGTCACCAAGGTTTATGCAGACAGGGATTTCAAGAGAAAAACAGCACCCCTGTCCCAAGTTACTGTCCTCCCACCTTTGACTATGATTAAGGCTTTAAGCGCTCATCTCCCTAGCACTTACAAAGTACTTCATAGCCAAAGCACCCAAGAGGGTATTTTTGCACACCTACAGGGCCACGGTATCAAAATAATGCATGTGCCAAGGAGCATCTATGACAAGACTGGTGATATTAAAAGGGAAACCGAATACACAGAACAAATTCCTGCCCTGCCTTGTGTAGCTGCATTGATGAGGGAAAGAGGGTGCAGGGATCCCACAACACTTCCGCACAGGAGGCAGCCAGGATACAGACTCTCTCTTAATATCATATCCCTGCACCCTCTTAATATCATCAGCCCTCCCTGGAGTTCAAGGCAGTTGACCCGGCTAATTTATCCATGCACTAGAGGGGAGTGCCATTCATCATGGAGCAGCATTTAGGAGCACTGCGGAGTGCATTGCCCCCTATGAACTACCTCCACCTACGCAGACAGCATGACTGAAGGACCCTTTACTTGGCCTCTGCCAGTCTGCTCTCCCAGCCCTGCAGGTCTCAGAAGCTGTAATGGCAAAATGTTGTTCTCTGCAAGGTACTTGTGGGCTCTTGGACTCTGCAATAGATACGACTGGGGGGGAGGGATAGCTCAGTGGTTTGAGCATTGGCCTGCTAAACCCAGGGTTGTGAGTTCAATCCTTGAGGGGGCCACTTAGGGGATCTGGGGCAAAATCAGTACTTGGTCCTGCTAGTGAAGGTAGGGGGCTGGACTCGATGACCTTTCAAGGTCCCTTCCAGTTCTAGGAGATAGGATAGGACTGCTCACTGCTACTAGAATGGTTTGCAAGAAGATTTCTAGGCCATGCATTCAGGAGCTGGAAGTGTCAATCATTCAGCTCTGGGTTTTAGCACAAAATGTGGCCCATGCACTATTCCACCCAGCAAAACCCATCTCAGTCTGAAGCAGAGCCGTTCTGCTTGCCAATGGATCCCTTTACTTCCCCTGCATTGAGGTTCAGGAGCTACAGGTCAGTTGTGCTCACTGCAGATGGTCAGCAGAGATGCCAGAGTTCTGAATCAATCCGTATGAAGCAGCAGTTGGTAAAATAGGCTGCTATTCATGTACAGAAAAGAGGAAAGTCCTGCCAAGCTCGGAATCAGTTTGACAACAGGACAGAGGTGTTTTTGGTTTGGGGTTTTATTTACATACCCTGAAGAGGGGGTCCTGGAGGCTGTTCTCTCCTCAAGCAGCAAAGCTTCATCCTCATCAGGCCAAAAAAAAAAAACCCCAAAAAAACATATTTCTCATCTCTTGACTGTTTTAGTGTGAGGGAAAAAATGAACCTTCTGGCAGACTGACTCGGCAGGGAAATGCTTCACCCTGGGGAGTCGAAATTGAATCTGGAAGGCGCTATTCAGACTCGATGAGATTTTCTGTACCAGACTTTTTGTGCCGTTGCAGGGAGCTGGACACTGACAGGTGTATATTATGGGGGGAAATTGCTAGCGATTGCCACAAATGAATTTATGGCCTCATGGAAAAAGCTGTTATGCAACTTCCTTCTTAAAGTGAATTGTAATGCAAATGTATGTGAAGGCAAGTAAAATTAACTCTTTGTGGTCTTGGTGATTTTGACTGGTAGGACCTCTAGTCATCAGCATCCTCATCAGAATGGGTTCATCGAGGTCTGCTTCTCAATGCACCGGCTCTTGCCTTTAGAAAGGGAAATGAGTGTGACAGGACACAGGAATAGGGGTAATAACCCTTATACCGCCAGGAGGCTGGTTTGAACCCAGCTCAGGCCAGAATTGACCAAAGCCTTTTACTGTTCAATTCCTGTTTTGTCACCCTATGTCAAATGAGCGAGTAGTCTTGCTCCACATCACACAACTAGCCCTAATTCTTGTAACATTGTTGCAAAAAAAAAAAAAAAAAAAAAGCAAACATCATTCTGGGATGTATTAGCAGAAGTAGTAATTCTTCCGCTCTACTCCACGCTGATTAGGCCTCAGCTGGAGTATTGTGTCCAGTTCTGGGCGCCACATTTCAGGAAGGATGTGGACAAACTGGAGAAAGTCCAGAGAAGAGCAACAAAAATGGCTGAAGGTCTAGAAAACATGACCTATGAGGGAAGATTTAAATAATTGGGTTTGTTTAGACTGGAGACGAGAATACTGAGGGGGGACATGATAACAATTTTCAAGTACATGAAAGATTGTTACAAGGAGGAGGGAGCTAAATTGTTCTCCTTAACCTCTGAGGATAGGACAAGAAGCAATGGGTTTAAATTGCAGCAAGGGAGGTTTAGGTTGGACCTTAGGAAAATTTCCTGTCAGGATGGTTAAGCACTGGAATAAATTGCCTAGGGAGGTTGTGTAATCTCCATCATTGGAGATATTTAAGAGCAGGTTGGACAAACACCTGTCAGGGATGGTCTAGATAATACTTAGTCCTGCCGTGAGTGCAGGGGACTGGACTAGATGACCTCTCAAGGTCCCTTCTAGGCCTACAGTGTTATGATTCTAATTGGCACCTGGTACATAAGGCAGAAATCCTGTCCAGTGGTTGGTGAGGAAAGGGTTAAAACTCTCCCTCTGAGCATTCTACCTTCAGTACAAGGATTGCCAGAGCACCCAGCTGGGTGACGATGTATGTGGCTGAGCTAAGATGGAGCCACGTTCTTTGTCGCGAAGGAGTATAAAAGGAACAAACGTCACAGAATCTTCTACTCTGGGTGACGGTGGACCTGGCAAGAGGGTAATTCTAGCTGTAAGCAGGACTCTATGTAGGTTGTTTGCCTGCCTACCTGCCCTTATGGAAGAGACCTACAGAACTTAGTAGGGAATGATGACCTTTTAATGGGTGTTTTGAGCCATCCTGTAGAATTTAATAGTGAATGATATCCCTGCGCTAGAATTCTGTAAGATGGCTCAAAAACCTTAAAGATAAGTTATTATTTTCTATTAAATCCTATGGGTTTCTAGAGTAATTCAAATCAAAACCCATTATCTGTCTATAGAACCGTATTGATGTCATCGCTGCAAATTTCTGTAGGCCTTTCCCATAACAGTGACCCATCACAGCATACTCAGCGGCATCTTCAGAGGGACCAAAGCCTGAATGGGCACAGAGACTGATCTTTTCACCCTTAGATTTCATCCTTCTAGTGATGGGGAAGCCCATGCCATCACTGTCTCTATTAAGTGGGTGAACAGAGGCCTTGAAAATCCAGAGCTGCCAAGCAAGCACCTCGCAGAAGTCCTTAAATAACTGAAGGGAAATAGTCATAAATGTTTATAAAATATCTCTTTTGAGAAAAAACTAAAATCACCCAATGCTATACACACACCCCAACATCCGCAGTTAGCAATATAACCTCTCCGAAGAGCTATGTTATATGGGTATTTTGTACAGCCTCAGTGCCCGTTATCTACAGAGTTATAGCAGGTTGATGCTTTGGGCGCTATAAGATGATTCCCTTGGGAATTCCTGCTGCTATTTGAAGATATTTCACAGCTTCATGAGCCTCTCGGAAAAGTTACTTCCCCCTCTCCCCCGCCCCTGAATCTGAATATCCTTCCTGGAGATTTTTACAAGCCTCCTGGAAGCCACTATGTTCAATAACACTCTAGGGCCATGCTGGAAGGGCTAGACTGGGATTTTAGGCCCAGCCCTGAGCAAGGATTGGTGCATAAACTGCACCAAGCCAGGAGTATCCCCAAGAGGCATTGGTCTCAAGGGATGTCCCTCAACTTGACACTGCCCCTAGCTCATACGGTGGGTGGTGTGGGAATTTGTCTAACAAGGCATACCTCTACAACTGAATGATCACGTGGGACCTGAGCTAAAACCCACTGAAGTCCATGAAAAGGCTCCCTGGGTATGTCTACACTGCAATGTGAGCCCAGGGTTAGTAGAACTCAAGTGAGCAGCCCCTGAGTTTGTCATCTAGGGCTTGAGCATCTACACCCATTTGTAATCCCAGGTTAGGAATTGTTGAACCCTGAGTCCCAACCTGCAGTTCCAGCATCTACACTGCGTTATGTGGTCCCAAGTCCAACCACCCACATCCCAGACTTCCTAGCAACCTACCAAAATATGGCTGCGCTAGTCCTTTGTTTGTGGTGCAGTGTGCAAAAACCTGCCTGTCCACCAAATTTAGCTGTCCACAGGACAAAGAAAGTCAGCCCGTGGGATACTTTTGGCAGACTCCCAGAGCGCAAGTCATGTGGGGCTGCGTTTACACTGCAAAGCAATAGGACTGGAACCCTGGGTCCTGGCTTGACTCATGCTCAGACCCTCCATCCACATGGGGTCCTGGGACCTTGGGTCTGAGCCCTGGGTTAGTGTGATTTGTGCGTAGACGGAAGGCTAGGTAGGCTTGATCCTATAGCCATACCCCCCTTGACTTCACTGGGCTTTGATTCAGGCTTGTGAATGGCTAGTTGGTAGCTCTCAAGGCAGAGCAGTACCCAGGCAAAGTTCTAGAGATGCTCGGTGGGATGATGATAAAGCACAGACCATTAATCTAATAACAGGAGTATCTATTTAATAGTCATTGAGCAGTCAATATATATTTTTCCATTAGTGATACTAAATACTGCACTATAAGTAACATAGGATTCTAGATGAGCCAGATCCTACTGGAGCGGAGGCATTCTTGATGGGGTTGTCTTTTGCACAAGTCCATTATACGACTCCATCTGTAGTGATTAAATGAACAGCTCTGTCACTTTTGAAGTTATCCTCAGTCTGACTTTAAAGACTAATCTCACTACAGCAAAAGCTACTATTAGTCTTAACTTTCCTAGGACCCTAGACAGCAAAACTCCTACGTGACCAATTTGTTGGTTGGCATTTATAAGCATAATATTTATCAGCAATGAGGGATTTATCTTGAATGACAGCATAAGCCTGCAATGCAAAATAAGAATGCAGCTGAATTGATTTCAATAATTTAATAGACAATGTTTTCGTGGTGGAATGGTTCTGGACAAAAAATTTACTCTCCTTGATCTGTGTCAGTCATTCCAAGCAAGTGTTCAAGAACAGATCTCTCCTCTTTTCCGCATAACGTCCACTTTATTAGAGCAGTAAGACTCTAACCATGGCTTTGAGGGGGCATTATTGCTTTTGTCAAGTGAAAAAACACATTGGTCTCTGTCTTCGTTCCTCACAAGGCATTCAGCAGATGCAACAGTTTTCCAGAAAACATTTCTAAGGTCTTTTGTTTAAATATGCAAGCTGAGGGCAGGTCTACACTGCTGCTTAAGTCAACCTAACCTACATTGCTCAGGGGTTGGAAAAAGACACTCCCTGAACAATACAAGTTACAGTGACCTAAGCACTGTCCATACCGGCTATGTCAGTGGGAGATGTTCTCCCGCCAGCATAGCTTCTGCCTCTCGCGGAGGTGGAGTAATTATTCTGATGGGAGAGCACTCTCCTGTCGGCACAGAGCGTCTTCACCAGACGCGCTGCATCTGCACCGATGTATCACTTCTAATATAGACCAGCCCTGAGATTCTGAAAACTACTGATTAGAGTGTGAGTGTCAGTCAACGTTTTTCCAGTCTCACACAGAGACTACACCTAGCTAGCGATTACTTTTCCTGACATCTCTCCCTGCATGAACTGTCTATCGCTAGCTGGACCCATAGTGGGCTCTCAGGAGCAGCAGTTTTCGACTCAGACTTAGAATACGAATACTTTTCACTTCTGCAGCACCGTTAGTGGGAGGCTCTCAAAGCACTTCGTGAGGATACATTAAGCCCCTCAGCAGGCCTGTGAGGTAAGTGAATATCTATTTCCTGCTGGATACCTGAAGAAAATAGGGCTTAAGTGACTTCCCTCTGACCACGCAGCGCGTCCCACCTTGATTTTATTCCTCCATAAGGCAGGAAAGAGAAGCCAGGGTCCTAGGTCTGAGCGCTTTGCTCTAATCACTAGACCATACTCCCTCCACCTCCAGACTCAAATGCTATAGAAATCACCCCATTTTGGTTTCCCTGTGTAACTGTAGGAAGGGGGCTGGTTCCACAAGAAGGCAGCTGCTTAAACTGCGTGGAGTTCAGCTCGGAGCAGGCAGAGGGACACAGGCGAGCCTGTTTAAAGGAAGCAGGAAGAGAGCTCACTGCTCAGTGGCAGGCTCAGGCAAGCCATCCTGCTCCGTGCCAGTGGAAAGGCTCCAGGACACAGCCCCTGCTATTACCACCTCAGCCCCACCGCCCCAATGCACCCTGGGAGAATTAGGGATGCTCTCGTCTTTAAACACATCCATGCAGCAGAAGTTGTCACACTTGTTTCAGCAAGAACGTTAGTCTTACAGTAGCAGGGATTGTGCAACATGCTGTGTACGCCTTATGAGAGATGGTCCCTGGCCCAAGAAGGTCTGATCTAAATTGGACAAGACAAGGGGTGGGGAGAGGAAAATGAGGCACAGAGAGGTGACGTGACAACCAAACTCACAGAGCAGCTCAGTGGCAAAGTCAGAAATAGAACCCAGCTCTTTTGAGTCCCAGTGCAGCATCCTACCCACTAGACCACACTGCCTGGCCTGGTTCAGGGTATTACCCTCTGGCCACAGAGTTGGACCAGTTCAAAGTAAAGGCACCATTTTAAACTGCTTCAGTTAAATCAGCGCCGCTTTGTATGTGGACCCTCTTCAATCGCTTTAAACCTGGTTTATAGCTGGTTCGCTTCCCTCAGGAAATGTACGGGGCCAAGCTAACCCAGGATCATCAGTCTAAACCCAATGGGTGTGTGCGCCATCCAGGTATTTAACTCTGCTTCTAGCGGGGGTGTAATTCCCAACTCGAGGAGACATCCCCAGGCCAGCTCTGAGCAAGCTAGCACGTTCCAAAGCGAGCGTAGCCGCAGCAACATGAACAGCAGCCGCCCTGCCTACGTGTCTATGGTCTCTATCCGGTGGGTACGCAGGGCAGCTAGCTCTTCCCGCCATTCAAGCTGGCAACGCTACACTGTTTTTAGTGGCGCTTGCTCCCTCAGAGCTGGCACAGGAGCATCTCCTCAAACTGGGAACTACCTCCATCCCCCAGCTTGAAGTGCAGCCAGACCCGAACTGGTTAAATTAAGCCATATTTGTAGCGGGACAAGGCCTGTTGCATGCTTCCAAGCAGACAGCTGCCTCTGAAGAGAAAAGGGCTTTGACCAGGGGCCACTCAGTGGACCATTTCCAATACTCCTTACACCAGACATGCCCGTGCTGTGAAAAACCCGAGAGCAGGGATGTGGCAGTCCTGAACTGACACTGCTCTCCAGAGGCTAGTTGTTACGTACCAGAACTCCCCAATCCACACCAAAGGGGGCAGCTTCTCTCCGGAAAGTTTTAATAGCAGATGTGGCACTGAGGCCCACTAGTATTAATGCCGCGTTATTTTTGCCAAACAGACGGCTGACCCATTCCTAGTGCAGCATCCAGAACAACACACTGATTAAAAGAACGGATAAATAAGGCACCAAATCACGCATCTCTCAGGCTAGTTTAGTCTACGTCTTCACTCACTCCCTAGTTTGCAAAACGCAGTACATGCCAGTGGGTTCCCTGTCGTACGTGCAAATCAGTGTGGTTCTACCATGCTACACAGAACCCTTAGACCATATGCACTCCCAGTTTGTGTAGCCAGCATCTGGTCTTTCCCTCCACCTCTCCTGTGTGTGTTTGTGAGGGTCATGTGGGAACACTTGGCCTTATATAACTATACAACATAAGATGCCGTGAGTTATTCTTAACCATCAAACAGCCAAGGATCATACAAATCATTTTGCTAAAAGGCTTAAATTAATTGCTAGGCTTCTACTGCCCTCAGGATTAAGAGACCAGACTCTGGCTTTAGCACCCTTATGTGTGCTGGCCATGCCAGGACAGGGGGACGTTGCAGATGGAGATTTCAGACAGAACTCTGGCTAGCATTTGTCCTTTGGGGACTTCCAGGGAGCGCACGCCAGAGCCATGATGCCACAACCCTTGCAGAAGTGTGTGGATACGTGTACTGTTTCTTTAAATCCTCCCTCAGGAGGTAATTGGCGTTGGCCAGCTGAAAGCCTTGGCCTTTTCTTTCACAGCAGGCGTCCCGTTTTCTCAAAGTGATTGGCACTGCAATTATCCATCATTCCATGGGAAGATACAGGGGGTGCACCTTTCCCCTCCTCTCCAGAGAAAGGACGTGATATTCGGAGGAATCCGACTCTAAGGAACATTAGAGAGACTGGGCCAAACTCAGCTCTGTTACAGCTTGCAACACCAGTGCTTCCTCCTGTTAGTTGCTACACCCTCCCACTGGCATGTTAGTTAAACCAACTTATACCACCATGCACATCAGCTTTGCCTGGGGATATCTGCCACTCAGACATCAGCAGAGCTGAATCTAAAAAGGCATCAGGCGGGAGCGTGCGGAGAGAGAAAGGGAGGGGGGTGGGCTCTCACTCGTTTGGCCTGGTTGCTCTCAGGCCCACCCAAACGACCCGTAGGCAGTTCTACTCACCACCACTGCAGTACCCCCTCGCCTCACAACATGGCATTGCAAGGACTCGTTCATTCTAGCAGCCCCTGTCGTTGGCCAATCTGGTTCTTCCGCCGTCCTCGTCCGGGTGTCTCTGGCCAAGTCACACCTAGAGTTCAGTCCCCTTCCGCGATAACAAAGTCCAATTTGGACAATGAAACCTCCTGCCAGTCAAGTTTCTGCCCCTCGAGGGGCTGACAGGTTTCCCATGGCCTCCCCTCCCTGGGACTCGGAGGTTTTCTCTTAGAGACCCCCCTGTTTCTTACAGGCCTTCCCACAGGAGCCTATACTGTGGCTTCTATCCCAGATTCCTCCTGAGTGTGCTCTCTTAAGTGTTTAATGAGACCCAGGTGTTCACCGTACCAACACTTGACCCCCTAGGTTCTGCCCCCTCAGGCTGGGCTGCAGCTAATTACAGCACACGTGGGGATAGTCACAGGCCACCCTGTTACACAGCACTGCTACTGAACATCAGCAGGAGAGCAGGCCAGCTTTTTTTTTTAAGATACATTCAGCAGTTACTATTTGCAGGACACTTTCTCCCAACTGAGAGTAGTCAGCTTACAACACTCAGGTGAACAGACGCCTTTTAACTAGGGTCCGGGGGGAATTTGTCAATGTCTGGATTTCCCCCCCATGCAGAGCGCGCGCGGCTTACAGGGCAACCGTCCGGATCGTGCCATTCGCACGGGGCTCCGGCAGCCAGAGCCCTTCCTCCACTTCCCCCTCCTCTCCCCTGCAACTTGACACCACTCCCCTCCTCTCTCTCCCTCCCTCCCCGCCCTGCATTCGCAGATCGCCCGCTGGCCTCGGCCTCCGGCAGTCTGGAGCTCCGACCCTGCTCCCCTCCCCCGCTGCCGAGCGTGCCGCTCTGCAGCACAGTAAGGGGGCCGGGGGTCAGAGAAGCGGCAGGAAGGTTCTGGGGGGGGGGGGGTAGTCAAGAGACAGGGAGCAGGGTTGGATGGGTCAGGAGTTCGGGGGGGGCTGTCTGGGGGTTGGGGGTGTAAGGTTTTGGGCAGTCAGAGTAGAGGTGGGGGGGTCTCAGGAGGGGGCAGTTAGGGGACAAGGAACAGGGAGGCTTAGGTAGGGGGTGGGGTTCTGGAGGGCAGTTAGGAGCAGGGGTCCCAGGAGGGGGCAGTCAGGGGACAGGGAGCAGAGAGGTTTAGCTGGGTCAGGAGTTCTGGGGGGGCTGTCTGGGGGTGGGGGTGTGGATAAGGGTTGGGGCAGTCAGGGGACAGGAGGGGGGTAGGGTCCTAGGGGGCCAGTTAGGATGGGGGGAAGGTCTCAGGACGGGGCAGTCAGGGGACAAGGAGCAGAGAGGCTTAGGTAGGGGGTGGAGTCCTGGGGGGCAGTTAGGGGCAGGGGTCCCAGGAGGGGGCAGTCAGGGGACAAGGCGTGGGGGGGAGGGTTGGGGGTTCTGAGGGGGCAGGAAGTGGGAGGGAGTGGAAGGGGCAGGGGCGTGGCTAGGGCAGGACGGGGTGGGGCTAGGGCAGGATGGGGGCGGGGCTAGGGTAGAGCTCCTCCTTTCCTCTTTTTTGATTGTTGAAATATGGTAACCCTATTTTAACATTGCCGTTCTGCTTTAGTAAAATAAAGGAATTCCTTCAGACAAGGATTTCACTGTTCACTGGGAAGGGAAGGCAAACACATTGCATCTGGGGACAGCTACACATTGTGTTCTCTCATTTCTTGAGTCCCTTGCTACAGCTTACCTATATATACAGGCTAGAAAGCAACTGGCTACATATTCATAGATTCCAAGGCCAGACGGGACCATTGTGATCATCTAGTCAGACCTCTGGTCTAACACAGAATTTCCCCAGAATAATTCCTAGAGCAGATCTTTTAGGGAAACATCCAATCCTGATTTTAAAATTGTCAGTGATGGAGAATCCATCACAACCCTCGGTAAATTGTTCCAATGATTAATTCCCCTCACTGCTGAAAATTGACACCTTATTTCCAGTCTGAATTTGTCCAGCTTCAATGTCCAGCCATTGGGTCGTGTTAGACCTTTCTCAGCTAGACCGAAGAGCCCATGATTAAATATTTGTTCTCCATCTTAACAGGAATATTAACAGGAGTGTCCTATGTAAGATCATTGTCATCATGTTCCTATTACGCCTCTGGCGTTTAGGGCAGTGACGAAGGTAATTGTTTTGCTCTACATGGCTCCAGTGTGGCCTCACCTGGAGTAGTGTGTCCAAATCTGGTCGCCACTCTTTAGGAAAGATACGACAAATTGGAGAGAGTCCAGAGGAGAGCAACAAAAATGGTACAAGGTTTAGAAAACCTGACCTATAAGGAAAGGTTCACAAAGCTAAGCGAGGGACCTGATCATCTTCAAATATGTGAAGAGATGTTCTGAAGAAAGCTGTGGTTCGTGATCCCTACATAAAAGCCTCCTTAAAATTAAAGTGTAGTGGAGCTTGGTTAATATGTCAGGCTCCTTTTTCATATTCCAATTTAACTTTCCATGCTGCTACATTCAAGTGAAAAAGATTTCAATAGTTAATGTCCTCAGAGATTGTAGTTTATCCTCAGAGGTTTTTTGTCTGCAATATCTGGTAAGTTTCATTTTGCTTGAAATAGTCCCATGCCGGCCAGGAACACTCCCTTGATTTTTGCAGCTCAGCCTCTCTTTCTAATTGTATAATGTGGATGTCAGATTATTGGAACCATTTTAGAATTACTTCACAAACTTTGTTTGCAAAACAAACAGCAATTCATTCACAGACACACTTCCAGCAGAAACTGCATACTCTCGGATGCATGCGTGCAGCTTCCAAGTAAGACAATCAGAGCAACAAGTGCACATCTAGGGTAAAAAGCAACAGAGGGTCCTGTGGCACCTTTAAGACTAACAGAAGTATTGGGAGCATAAGCTTTCGTGGGTAAGAACCTCACTTCTTCAGATGCATCCAGATGCATGGCAGCTGGAAGGTGTGATTCCCAGCTCAAGTAGACGCACGTGTGCTAGCTCTGCTCAAGTTAGCGCCTAAAAATAAGGGTGTGGGCGTGGCGGCATGGGTGGCACTGGTTAATGGCCCAAGTACATACCAGAGTATCGGGCGGGACTATACACGAGTTGTTAACTTGAGCCATCGCAGCCACACTGCTATTTTTAGGTACTAGCAAGAACAGAGCTAGCACAGGTATGTCTAGCCAAGCTAGGAATCGCACCTCCCAGCTACTGTGCTGACACACCCTTAAGGTACATCTGCAGGGCGATATAAAACCCGCAGCACCAAGGCTCAGAGCCCAGGTAAGCCAACTCAGGCTTGTGGGGCTCAGGCTGTGGGGCTAGTGTAGACATTCGAGCTCAGGCTGGACCCCAGATAGAGACTCTCCTCCCGTGCAAGGTCTCAGAACCCGGGTTCCAGCCTGAGCCCAAACACTGACACTGCAATTTTCTAGCCCTGCAGCCCCAGTCCGAGTCAGCTGAACCAGGCCGGCCACGGGTATGTTATCGCAGTATAGATGTCATCGTTTGGCCATAAATACTAGGAACTGGATTCCCTGGTCTGCTAAGGCCTCATTACACAGCACGAAGAGGCTTTAAGCCAGCCAGAGCTTCCTATTGGAGAATTCCATCAGTTGTCGGGACCAAGTTCTGCCACACCCAATACTTCTCCGGTACAAGAGACGTTATGCCAGGAGCACAATTCAGATTAAATCTAACTTAGACTGGGGTCATGTGGCCTTGGACCAGGGAGCCACAATCAGCTCCCTGAGGACACCACTGCTGACCACATCCAAGTGCAGGTCAGGCATAGTGGAAAATTGGGGCCTTAAGTAGGATGCAAGCCTGCCATTGGCTACGTGCGAGCAGAGCCTGCATGGGTGGAGACTCCACCAGTGTAGAGCCAGCTGCAGGATCATGGCCTTAGACAGTAAATCTTTGAAAACCGTGCTGTATTTTAGCTGTTTACCATTTCATATTCTGTGTCCTGGCCTGTTAGATTTCTAGAAGTCGGCTGTGCTGTCTGTCGGAGAGGGGTCCCATTGTGTGTTCGGTCCAGATGCAGCCTGTGGCCAAGTGGACAGCCACACTGTGCTCTCTCCTTTTTATCCCCATTTTCCCCCATTTATTCTAGTACAAAAATTCATTCAGATGGAAAGATAATGGGAAACAACGAAACCCTTGCCGGAGGTTTAATTTTCTCAACTCCATAGGTTTGAAAAATCCAAGTAAAATGTTCAGCAATCTCTTTCCCCCTGACCTCGTTATTATTTGGAAAACATGCAAAAGCAGGGGGAGTACTTCATGGAATAGAAAGCCAAAGTCACTCTCCTGAAGAGTTTGCAATCTAACGATAAATGTAGCATTAGGGAGGGCATGGGGTGAGGAGTTGCAACAATACAAAACTTGTCATAAAGCAATACAATGTGACTGGCCAGCACTGAAGGAAGACTGGCGCACACTGCCCGGCAGTAGGCTTAGACAGCAAGTCAGAGCCCGATGCCCCACTGGTACCCAGTGAAATATTTAACTTTGCAATATCATTGTTATTATTTCTGGTTGGGCAGCTCCGGAGGCCACGTCTACACTGTGGCTGGAAGCAAGCCCCCCAAGGCCTAAAGGGTCAGGTGGGCTTGAGAACAAGAGCTACCTCCCAAACCGCAATGTCCACACCGCTAGTTTTAGCACAGTAGCTAGCGTGAGTCTGTCTACCAATCTGGGAAGTTCGCTTCAGCTGCAGTGTCGATATACCCTGAGGCCCCAGTCAGGGTCCCATTGCGCTCGCCAGGGTACATGCACACGGTAAAAAGACAGGCCTCGCCCCAAAGAACTCACACCTAAGTATACAATGGGAGACAGCAGGTGAGTACAACAAAGAGACAGCAGAGAGAACAAAATAGCAGTGAGGCGATTATATGGCGGGGGGGGGGTGTAATGAGCCATGGTCACCACTCACCGAGCATGGAACTCCTCAAATTAGTCTGTACACTCCATTTGCCAGGCCGCTAAACTGTTCTAAGTAGGTCCTTGAATTGCATGATCAAGGTGGCCGGATCTATAAAGCCCCCAATGGTTTAGTACCCGGCCTACTTAAGAAACTGCCTCTGTCCCTACGAGATGCCACAGAAGACGTCAGTGAGACATTTGTTCTTCAGGCCCCTGGTTCAAAAGAGATCCTGGATCCCAGCAGAGTGTTCTCCATGAAAGGCCCTTGATTCAGAACTCAGATACCTTTGGTCACAAATAGCCTGAACCTAGTGAGCTTCATGGCAATCTGCAAAGCCCATCCGTCTTCCTGGGCTGGAGAGTAGATGGAGGAGCACCCAGGGCAGGTATGTGGGGATAAGATATGGGGGACTGCAAGCTCTTGATTTTCACTTGTGGTTGGTTCCTTGCTGGGTATGAATGAGTGAGGAGAAACTAGTTTTATTCATGTTTGGGTGATTTTATTTTTAACATATGTAAAAAGCTCACAGATCTTCCCACCATTTTCCTTTCTGCCCACATAATAAAGTAAATAAATTGCCAGGGAATTATGAGGCTCTTGATTCCCCTGGTGGACCACAAACTGCACAGGTATGGAAACTGATTGTGATTTAGATCAGATTAAGCTCAGGGATGCACATGTAATTGTTCATTTCAACCGGAAAAAAAATAAAACCATCATAAGGCACCCTTCAAATTAATGTAAAACAGTGAGAAATGGTCGGCTCTTTACATTTTAAGATGACCCTAATGCCACTTTTAAAAATAAGTTTGAGGTAAAGGGTTCTGTCATTCCAAAAAGATCCTTCTGATGTAATGTTTTTGTTTTAATGTTGCTGTTTTAAACAGTTTTGGAAAAGATCAAAATCACTTACATTCACTCCCACAACACTTTACAAACACGATGATCATTTCATACACCCCGGAGATGAACCATGGCAGCTGTTTAATGGGGCACAGCGGCACTGCATAACCATTTAAAAGTCAGGACAGGAAGATGAATACTGTATCCATTTGGAAACTGCCGGGGAAATATATGTAAGCAGAAAGCAATTAACTGGTATAGAAGCTGGCCAGGGCACTCGGGTTAAAATTCTTGCTGAAAGTGCCATGGAACCTTGAAGGCAATGTTTTTAGAAAGAGAAGCCAAGGTTGGTGTACAAACACACATGTTTGTATATATAGTACTGCCATTTCCCACACAAATCAGGTGACTGTACATGCAAATAGCCGGTTAGGTGTCTCTAAACTATTTGATCCTGTAATCACTTGATTTGACAATGTAGCTGGAAAAATTGCACACACAAATATAGGTATGGAATTGCCCATGAATGTTCACATATGGATCTTGGGCCGCTATATAAAAAAATTGGGCCTAGTGACCAGGCATTTAATTTTATGTCTCATCTGAAAGGTAGCACTGTGCTGGGGTGTCAATTCAATACTGCCCCTAAAGGAAAAGTGCGACCTACTGAGTTACCGTTGTTTCTTGTGCACTGTGGGGTTTCCTGGGGATTTCCCATGCAAATACAGAGCAAGGCCCAATGCTGCTTAGCATAAGACATGAGAAACTCTCCCACCTTTAGCCTTCCCGCTTCCCAACTGGAATTGAAATTTGGCCCCAACCCTGCAGTGAATTCCCTGCAGGCAGACACTGAATTCCTGTGCAGCCTGCCAATGAAGTCAACAGTCTGACCCAGGAAATGCTAATCACACTACAGCTGATGAATACATGAGATGGGCTGAAGGCTTTCGCAGCTGTTTCAGTTAAGATTCTTTTAACTTGAAAAGGTGTAGAGAGTGCATGTATACTGCTCATTGTGCATCCGTGTTAAATGAACAAATTCAAAGAAGGTGATACAAATACACCTCTACCCCGATATAACGCCGTCCTCGGGAGCCAAAAAATCTTACCGCGTTATAGGCGAAACCGCGTTATATCGAACTTGCTTTGATCCCTCCCCCCCGGAGTGCTGCTTTACCGCGTTTATCCGAATTCGTGTTATATCGGGTCGCGTTATATCGGGGTAGAGGTGTACTTAATAATGATATAACTTGTCTTAACATAACTGGCCTCTGGAAGTCTCCTGCGTTCAGATGGCAAGAAGCATTTCCGCTGTCACAATCAATTCCAGCAGACAGGACAGCAGCTTCCTGTTTCTTTAGCCATCTTTGCATTTAAGCATATTTCGTATTTTAAAAACAAAACTCAAAAAGATTCACAACTACATGAAGTGATTCTGACATTTTAAAGGTCAATTGCCGTTTTCCTTTGAAGACTCTGCCCTGCTGATCCTCGGGAGCGCGTTTCTCCAGAGATGTGGCTGCAATCGGAGCCTGCTCGTTTTTCTCCCAAGAAGCTTTTGTGCTTCTTTCATTAGAAATCTGGACTAATGTTCACTCCAGATTCCTCATTTCTGTTCCAGTACCATGCCCTGTACAAGGGACAGAGAGCAAAGTCACTGGGAACTAGGGCAAGAAGCGCTTTAACTGAAACAGCGTTAAACTAAAAAAATAAACCCTGTGGCTTGATGTGGACTTGCAAAAGATTTTGCATCAGCAGAATCATACAGGTTTGTATCTGTATATCCAACTGCAACAGGTATCCCGCACCCTCGCATACATACCCTGTATACATGCCAACCATGCTGTCAATGCATCGCATCACAGGGATGGCCAAGTTAAATCCTGGTCCAGTTGGAGTCACTGGCAAAACCTCTATTGACTTCGCTGGTGTAGGATCAGGCCAGGATCTTCATACACACCGTCCTATCCTACATTACAGTCACAGGGACACATGGGCATGTCATTAGCAGAGCAAACAACAGGCTGTCCTTGTCTGGGACACGCGCAGCCCTCCCACTGTAAGAGGATGTGTGAACTACTGCAGGCCTAGAGCAGCCAGAGGGTCAGCTCCTCTGTTGGTGGAAATCAGGGTCGTTCCTTTGATTTTAAAGGACGACCCCATTTTACACCAGATGAGGGAGAGACCCATGGTGCCAGGGGCAGCCCTCACTGGAAATGCCAAGGTCAAGGCAGGCTGCAAAAGGGAGAGCAGATGACTGGTGGGTAACACTGAAGTTAAACTCCCCAACCAGTCACAAACTGTGCTTCTGATCCCCCGCACTGGTTATCAAGAAGCAAACAAGAAATCACACAGCCCCCTTTATTGCATTCCAGTTCTCTGGCTCCCAATCAGCACCTACGTCCAGTACAGTGAGAAGTTATTTTAAACTCTGCTCACATATACCAAAATGTTTTTCTGACCAGGGCCGGCGCAACCCATTAGGCGACCTAGGCGGTCGCCTAGGACACTAACATTTGGGGGGTGGCGACCGCGGCGGCCGGATCTTCGGCCGCCCCGGTCGTCGGTGGTATTTCGGGGGCGGGACCTTCCGCCGCCTCTGTCAGGGGCGGCATTTCGGGGGTGGGACCTTCCGCCGCCTAGGACAGCAAAAAAGCTGGCGGCGCTCCTGCTTCTGACCCCAAAGGGTCAGCCACATTACCACATGCGTGGCAACCCTAGATGTACTCTGTACTTAGAGCCCTGTAGGGAGATTCAGAGTTGGGGCGGGGGGAGAAGCTCCCTCTGAAGTTTAGCAAAAAATGGAAGAAAAAAAATTAATTTTTCTCTACACAATTTCAGGTTTTCATCAAAACAAAAACCATGAAAATAGAAAATGTTTCCGTTTTCTGCAACTGAAACCAAAAAAATATCGGCAGGTTGGGGAAATGTTTTGTTGAAATGGACAACCCCAAGGAAATACCCGTTCTGGTGGAGAGGAAAACATTTTATGTCAAAAAAAAAAATATTTAGGATGAAAAACTTCAACCAGATGTAATTGTTAGTGAAACACCGCAGAGGGCGAATGTAGGTGCCACATGATGAATTTTAGCCATTACGATTTAAGAGCCTAAGCAGCCTTGTCCATTTTTGCATGTTCTCAAGATGCATGCGCAACACATGGGATGCACCCACACACTAGGGTAGTGTATATGCAAAGGCGTTCGTATACTCCAGCCTTTGGCCTATGCATGCAACGGGCATATTGCATACACAACAGTGTACACATGTTAGAAAAATATGGTCGACATTTTTCACTTTCAAATGCTTTCCATTCTTCTGTATCATTTGCACAAAATAAATTCTTCCTCTAATCGCCATCTGTGCACCAGTTCATTACTTGATAACAGGCCTATTTTCTTGACGAAATATTTGTAGAACCTATTTCTGGATCTCTCGGAAAACTGCACAAATACCACGAGTCAGTCCCAGACAGAATTTTGCATAGGCCCCTAAAACATGCAAACAAATCAGACAAGAAAGAAAGGCAAACTTGGGTCTTAAAAATATGATTTAAATATTAATAAAAAAAGCCAGTGAAAGTGACAAACCATAAATCAAGGATGCGAGTCAATCAAAGTTAGATATGATGGACAGCTTTTATTTTCTGATATTTTAATTTAACAAAGTGCTACATTCCATTGGTACAATATGAGCAGTAGTTTTTGTTTGGAATAGAAAACCACAGTAAAGCACAAGGGACTGCTGTTAGCACTTTGTGGAAGCCATGCAGCCCAAAAAAAAAAAAATCAATCTAATAGAAGGTGAACATCCAGCATGATAGACGTTTTAAAATCAGCAACTGTACAGTGAAGGTACGTTTTGTCATGACAAGAACTGCACATCAAGCAGGCCTGTTCCTCCCATTTGAACCAAAACTTTAAACAGTGAAATTCTTTTTTGTGATGCCTACAATAAATTGTGGCTTGTGCTAGCATGAAATTCCTAACCAGGCACCCGTGAGTAACAGAAGCAAGCTACCTGCCTCGTGCCAAGCAAAGGGACCACTACACTGTGGTTATAACTGGGCCGACGCTTTCATGATACACCCCTATTTTCAGAGGCTGATAGTCCACTGTTGCAATGTAGGGCCAGAAACAAGTGCGGTTGTTATATTTTTAAAAAAGCAGTTAAAAAAAAACCAGAAGTGATTTATTTTAATACATAAGTACACATAAAATCAAGAAAGCCTTAAGAGATGGGAAGTTTCAGCTTACATAGGGTGACCAGATGTCCTGATATTCAGGGCTTTGTCTTATAGAGGCACCTATTACCTTGCACCCCCTGTCCGGATTTTTCCCACTTGCTATCTGGGCACCCTACTCCGACAGGACACGACTCCCACCCAGCCTGAATCCCGATTGTTTCAAACGGATTTGTCCAACTACTGGTAGGAAACCCAGGTTGTTGTCTAGGAAATAATTTTAAAGTCCTCTGAAGTCTTTCCACTGTCTGTCTTGGGATCAGGCCCTACATGGATACGCAGTTAAACGGTGTGTGCATACTGAGGGCCAGCTCCAACTCCGATGGACTTCAATGGGCATTAGTTCAGGCCCGGCCTCCTTTCCAAAGCCATTCCAAAATGATTTTTCATTGGCAGCCTAATAATGGGCCTGGCCGTCGTCTCTCCTTGTCTGTGCAGAGCGGGAGCTGGATCACAAGATCCAGGCTGCAGCTGGATTTTGTGGCATGCTCTTCATCAGAGGCGAGGCTCTCCAAGCAGTTGTCTATACCAGTGCTGCTAGAATCTGCACTATGTTGCGCTGCATGCCTGCAGCCCTCCTGAGAGGATGGTTCTGCCCAGACAGGGCGTGCCTGGCAAATGACAGCCCCATTCCTAGGGGAGTCATGATGTTGAGGGGGCCCAGAACAAAAGCCTGGAGGGAAATGCCCTTTCTGTGGATGTCCCTGCATCTGCCAGACTGGGGCTTTCCCTTCAAACACTATGGAAGGCTATGTCACCTGCCTCCTCTCCAGCACCCTGCGTGGGGGGCAGATTAGCTGGAAACTCTGAGCCTCATTCAAAGCCCACTGATATCAATGGGCATCTTTCCATCGACTTCATCCGGCTTTGGATCAGGTCCTCTTGAGCGTCACCTGACAGTTTTGCAGGCCCTCTGCTGCTTCCCATAGGCTTTTTCCACAGGACGATGCACCCTGGCCCCCAGATGGACCACAAGGCAGACACTGAACAGGACCAGGAAGTGTAGCGCATCTCAGCGAGCTTGGAATTTCCTGCTGCGGCGGCTCACGTCGCACCATAAGCAGGGGCGCTGGAACAATTTGTATAGTGGGGGGGCCGAGAGCCATGGAACCAAACTGCAAACCCTGGATATAATGGAAACCACTTCAAGCCCGGGGGTGCTGCAGCCCCTCCTGCACCCCTAGTTCTCGCACCTAAGTGCTGTTTAACCATTGGGACGTTTGCATTTATCTGTCAGACCCTACTTCAGACACAGCTGTTACAGCCCTGTGGTGAGCACACGCGCCTGGCACGGGCAGAGTGAATAAAATCCGTGATATTCCCGAGCTGTTCTTGGCTGTCAAACACACCATGACAGACAAGAAGAGAGACATGCAGCTGTTTCATTTAAATGCAGCTTCATCCTTTCCACAGGCAGCCTTCCTTTTAATTTCTTATGAACTTAATGACAGTGGGGGGAAGAGAGAAATGGTTGAGCGTACAAAGTTAGCGCTTCCCAAACTACGGCTTTATTAGCACAATGAAAGGCCGGGGCGGTTCACTCGCAGCTTTTCCAATCCGGCAAGCTGACATCCCCACCTGAGGGGCCCTAGCCTCCTTTCAGGGCTTGGCTACACTCGAAACTCCAAAGCGCTCCCGCGGCAGCGCTTTGAAGTGTGAGTGTGGTCGCGGTGCCAGCACTGGGAGAGAGCTCTCCCAGCGCTGCAGGTACTCCACCTCCACGAGGGGATTAGCTTACATCAGGAGGCTGGTTTTTCACATCCCTGAGCGAGAAAGTTGCAGCGCTGTAAAGCGCCAGTGTAGCCAAGGCCACAGTGCAGCCACAGCAGCGTTATTAACATTCCTAGCACTGGGTTCCCCCACCCCCACCCTTCCTCTTTTCCTGCTCAATCAACACAGGCTAGACATCTATTGCACAGAGCCCACCCTGCTGTTACCCCTTGTGAACAATCACTAGCAGGAGCACAATGCAGAGGCTGTCATTGCAGAAAGCCCTCCTGATTCCCAGCCTTCTGGGTCTCACTGAGCCATCCCGAGTCCTCTGATTCTCATCTGCCCCAGCAGCTCGCCTTCCCGCTACCAGCTCAGATCTGTCTTCCAGGGCATCGCCGCTGGCAAAGAGCCCAGTGAGCCCAGTTACTAACCTTGCTGCTCCTAAGTCAGATACACTCACTCCTCCAGAATGGTTCATGCCCTTAGCCCAGACGTTCTTCCTGCACCTCCCCCTTTAAGATGGAAGAACAGTTTCCACAAATATCCCGCAGTTGCCTGTATAGTCTCTTACTCCCAGCCTGATAAAAGCTGATTCCGGCTGAGACAACAGTAATTAAGCTGAGCCGGGATGAAGGTCACTCTGCTGAAGGCTTCGCTTCCACCATCAGACCTGGCCACAAGCCCTGCCACCTCCTCAAAAAGTCCAAAGGAAAAGACCTCCCCATTATCAGACGCCCCAGCTGGAGCAGGTAGTTGAGCCAGCAAAGTTCCTCATTTTGTTAATGTAGCAACATCCCAAAACCATCTCCCCTCCTCCAAGCAACTTCAGAGAGAGAGAGAAAGAAAAGAGTGGGCATTCATTTCAAGAGGAAATGCTTCTCCTAGCTAGGACTGATCCCTAGCTCTGAGGGAAAGAGGCACTAACCATTTGTTATAAGAACAAACAACCCTGGCGCTTTTAAATTTAAATAATTGCTATATGTTTCTCGTGTGGATTTAGGCAGAATCCTTGAGATCCAGACCTCATGGACAGAGACACCTGGGAGCACCAGTGAGCGGCAGAGTAGCAAGTGGCAACAGAACAAATAGGTGATTGCTGCCAGGGGATCTGGGACTGCCTAGCAAGGCAGGAAGACCAAAGACCCAGGCGTGGAAGACAAGAGTCTATCTGGAGGTGCTAGGAGGGAAAGTCTGTCCCAGAGGGGTGCTTGAAGGAAGACACTCTCCAGGGGGACCCCAACATTTTGTTGGAACTGGCTCTGTTTAGCCTTAGTCCACCTCTATTTTCTGTGTGTTCGTTGAGAAATTCCTGACTCACCGTCTATAACCATACGTACCCCAGCCGTGACTGCCTAGCCATCTACAGTCACATGCACGGCAGCCTTGTGCTGGCACAACTTCTAAACGTGATCTAAATCTGGTCCAAAAAAATCTGTCCGCCACAGGTGAGGTCCTCTTCAGTACTCAAGAGGAGGAGAGCTCCTTTCGCATGAGCCCTCAGCCTGTGCTTCGTTTGCCTTCTGTAGTGTATCCCACACACCACCTGCTTTCCTGATCAATCAGATGACAGGACACAGCCACAGCATTATGCACCTTCCATGATGCAGAGGGCCACAGGTGTTTGTGACGCTTGTAAGAGTTAGTTACCAATTGTGAAAAGAGACAGACACTCGATTATTATTTCTCTAGCACCGCTAAGAGGGCAGAGCTCCGCTTGATAGGTGAACCACGCCAAACAAATAATCAGACAAGCTCCTTAAGATGAAAACTCGCTAGCCTGCTTTTTCCGTTGCTTTTGCCTGCTTGATATTCCAGCGGCACACTGAATAAAAGCTAAGAGATCATGCAAAGAGCATCTTAGCATTTGTCAATGTGCGGGCGGTGGCATTTGTTGTGCTGTTATAATGCTGGCGAAAACTACACTGGATATTTAGGCTATGAATCATGTTTTGTTGCTATTTCCATATGTTTTCCCTAAACATGGAACACAGTTAAAAGGAGGATTTTTAAAAAGGACAAGGGAAATTGGGGCAAGGAATGTACAAATGAGTCTATTATTATGTCTATAATTGGACTGTACTTGGGCGTCTCCCTGTTGACAAGGGAGGCGGTTCAAGTGTGTAGTTTGTTAATTAAGCAGAACAGCTAATTTTAGCACTGACAAACTCTAGCTCCGGTAATATAACATTTACAGTTAACTAATTGGACAGAAGTCATTCTCGGTGAAGGTTTCCATCCTGAAATTAGGTGACAGCAATAATTATGATTAGTTACCATCAGCTGGAACAAAAATATTACACTGTGATCAAAACAAAGCCATCATCCATTAGTATCAGCTCCAGCTGTAACAATACGTATTCTGCATTTCAATGAGGTGCACTGTGTGAATGTGTAATCTCACTACTGTGTAAAAACAAACATCATCGCGCATTACATTTAGAATACAACATGCCTGTTTTGCCAGGATGTAAAAACCACTACACAGTGGCACGTGGTGGCTGATAGCAGTGATGCAGCACAAACGCCTTCCTTTTGCTCCCTCTTCTCCTCTAGCCCCTGAAAAAGTCATTGGAAATCACAACGGCTCCGCAGTCAGGTTCAAAATTCATCTTCAGAGCTATCAGCTAAGAGCATTACTCGATCTTGCATGCTGTTAAATTCCCTCTGCTAAGGGAAAGAAAAGAAACATGGCACAGATTCAATGACAGGGGCAAAAACTTTCAATTCCTTCACCCGCCCTCCCCCACTATAATTAATATAATCTACAGCAGTGATCCATTCCAACCCAAACACACAAAGACGCTCCACAATTAGCTTGTATTTACTTTATGAACCAGAAATGGGAACAGGAGAGTGGTCAGGCGAGCAGATCTGGGTTTTCTTTACATGTGCGGTACCTTTCTTTTATGCCTTTTGGAGCCGTTTCTCCTTCGGCGATTCATGATCTTAATGCTGTAGAGCGCTCCCAGGATAAACAGGGCTCCAGCTATACCAACCCCCACAGGAACCAGCATCCCAGACATGTATCCCGCCTACATGAAAAGGAGACAATCACAGCAATACTAAAGAGGCAAGCAATTCAAGGTGGTCCTTTTTCTACTAGCATAAGACCGCAGTATATTTCTATGCTTCATTTTACAGTATGTTCCCAAACACAGCCACCCCTGAAAAAAGTGGGAAGGGCTCAGAACTATTTATAACACCACCTCGCTCTGACATTGTGCTTTTCATCAGTAGCTCTCCAAGCGCTTTATAGGAGCGGTAGCATTATCCCTTTTAAAATGCATGGAGCCACAACAAAATAAATGGTCTAGCCTTCAGATATACACATGTATCAGCTTCAGTTTTTGCATAAGAACATAGGAGCTGACGACTGGATCAGACCCGAGATCCTTCTACTCCAGTTCCTGATTCTAATAGTAACCAGAGCCAGCTGCCTCAGAGGAGAGTGTAGGAATGCTGCAGAAGGCAGATATAGGATAATCAGCGCCCCCGCCCCCCCAATCAGTTTTTAGTGAAAGCAAGATAATCTGCTATATAGCCTATAGTCTCTTTGCACGACCTGGCCTATTGAGGTGTTTGTACTGCGCTCAGCGCTGTGGGATCTGAAGATTAGGGACAGGCTGAATGAGTTTCAGACAACATCAACCCCCTCACGTGTTTTAAACCCCTGCCGGAGCCAAACCTCGACAGGGTCAAGTTCCATTACAAACTCTGGGTTAAAGTCTCCACTGGCTGCAACTCCACTGACATCCCTCGAGTTACCTACGTATGTCAGTGTGAATTTGCCCCTTTGTCTTTTTAAGGCTGGCTGGGGTTTAGAGTTGGAATGACTCTTCGCTCACCTCCAGCCTGTAACCAGCTGTGCTCCAATGGCTGCACAGGGACAATGAAAAACGCAGGATTTGACAAGAGTTACCACAGTTCCGTACTCTTAAGAAAGGAAATAAATGAGGCACTGGATTGCAAATGCTGTGGGCAGGTTGCGTAGTGTCACTGCTACCTGGTGACTGAGTGGGGGAGAGAATAAAGCCTATGTTGTATGTCTATAACTAATTGTGTGCCTAGACGGGCACGACAACAGTCCCATTGCATGTTGAACACCACGCCCCTGAAATGAGGGGTGCCTAATTCAGAGCACAGAAATAAAGGGGCCTGGGCTTACATGAGCTCAGGGTAGGGAACAACTGGCCACGAGCTTCAGTTCTCTTATGGAATCACGGCCATTTCTTTGCACTCCCTGGTGCGTGGTTAATTGTGCGCTGCTGTGTGCTTAAAATGCATACTTTGAAACTGTAGTCCCACTCAGCCAGGGCTAACGTCACCCTCCACCCAAAGGCCTTCTGTCCCACTTATCTGCCAGGGTGGGTCTGTGCCTGTGCGTGCGCACATGCGTGTGTGTGAGGAATAGCTGTTGTACAAGGATGTCGGGGGATGTGAGTCCACACGAGCAGGGCCGATGAGAAAGGGGGAAGCCAGTACAAATCACCGGGACCCGACGGTCCGGAAGGGGGCCCGGCTCCCCCCCTCCCCTCTCGTTGGCCCTGTTTAGCCGGTCCGCCCTTGCTGGGGGGGCCCGAAAAATTTTTTTCACCAGGGCCCGAACCCGCTCTCGGCGGCCCTGCACATGAGTGTGTGTCGTGCAAACATATGGCTGCAGAGAATACTGGTCATCCTCCATTTTGGAAGGTGGGGTTCTGGACTGCAGAGAGCAGGACATACTGGCTTGCCGTGGGCGTTCATTGTTGGGCTAATACCCAGGGCCGGCGCAACCCATTAGGCGACCTAGGCGGTGGCCTAGGGTGCTATAATTTGGGGGGCGGCGACCGCGGCGGTATTTCGACGGCAAGACCTTCCGCCGCCTCTGTGGGGGGCAGCATTTCGGGGCGGGACCTTCCGCCACCTAGGGCAACAGAAAAGCTGGCGGCGCTCCTGCTAATACAAATAATTAGGCTGTTAAATACAAGCTCTCCATTCTGTAATAAGGAGAACACCACATCGATGGGGGCCAAACTGGCATTGGCAGGGAATCTGCACTGCTTATGAAAGCTGGGCAAACAATGGATTTTTCAGTTTGCGGGAAATCCTGGGGAGAAAAATTGTTTCAGGTCAACCCAAAATTGAACATTTTCAAAATTTAGGACAAATCAAAAAGTCAGGAAAAAATGCTTCAACTAGAGTGTTTTGTTTTGATTTCAAGTCTCCCCACCCTGTTTTAAAATTAAAATTGAAGGTAATTTTGAAACAAAACGTTGCTTTGGATCAAAGGTGTCAAAACAAAACTCATGATTTTTTTCCCCAACTGAAATAAGTCACCAAAATCAACACAAATTTGCTGAATATTCTGGTCAACCTGAATCGGCTTTTTTCCACCAAGACAATGTTTTGGCTGAAAAATTTGGTCCCAGAGGAGGTCTCTGTACTAGCTTCAGACAGGCCAATGGGGAGGGAGGTGCTGTGGACATGATAACAGGGCGGTGACAGGACCTATGTTTAAACTGATCCAGTGGCCCAAGATTTCCTGCCCAGAGGGATGCTATTCCAGCCCAGCCGCTGAAATAGTGGCGGCAGAGGAGTTGTACTGAAGCCCCAGACTGTGCCCACAGATTGGGGAAAGAGGGTAAATGCCCAACTCCATCCCACTCCCACTTGGTTCCATGCACAAAGCCAAATTACTCTGTCTGTTTGTAAGGAGGGGTGAATTTCCTGCTGCATAATTTAAGTGGGGAATATAGTGCTACTAAGGGAATGCTGTTATCACAGCTGAGGCGAGGGTGACCAGACAGCAAACGTGAAAAATCAGGACGGGGTGGGGGATAATAGGAGCCTATATAAGAAAAAGACCCAAAAATCGGGACTGTCCCTATAAAATTGGACATCTGGTCACCTTAGCTGAGAAGCAACATGTAACTCAGCCAAGAAGAAAACCCCCGCCGAGAGAAATGCAGCGAGGATAACCTGATTTAAATTCACTATTGATTATAAGAAAATTTGCATTGCCTGGGAGTTTATAATCTGGGAAATGGCCAGTAACCAAAAAAAGAGAATATTTTGGAAATAACTTCTAGATTTACAAAAACACTTTTAAAAAAATGTGTGTTGTTTTACATTGTACTGTTTTAAATGAAAGTTAGACCACATTTTTAGTGCTCCTATGGTTTGGATGCACCCAACATTTGCACGAGCAAACAGCTCTGGCATTGCACACACAGCTTAGTCAGCCAGGTCCTTACCCTTCCATATATGCACACACAAATGCAAGGTTTTGACACATATAGATGGATACATGCACAATTCAGAGGCCTGCTGAAATTGGGGGCCTTTTAGTTTTGGTCCTCATTCATTTGCAATCATACACACTCAGCTGAGAGAGTCTCAAGCTAGAACAGAGGTGGGCAAACTACAGCCCGGGGGCTGCATCCGGCCCTTCAGACATTTTAATCTGGCCCTTGAGCTCCAGCCGGGGAGTGGGGTCGGGGGCTTGCCCCACTCTACGCTGCTTCCAGAAGCAGCAGCATGTCCCCTCTTCGGCTCCTACACGTAGGGGCAGCCAGGGGGCTCCACATACTGTCCCTGCCCCAAGCGCTACCCCCGCAGCTCCCATTGGCCAGGAACCGCGGCCAATGGGAGTTGCAGAGCGGCGCCTGCGGACGGGGTGGCAAATAGGGCCACCTGGCCACGCCTCCATGTAGGAGCTGGAGGGGGGACGTGGTGCTGCTTCTGGGAGCTGCTTGAGGAAAGCGCCGCCTGGAACCTGCACCCCTGACCCCCTCCCGTGTCCCACCCCCCTGCCCCAGTCCTGATCCCCCTTCCACCAGCCGAACCCCTCAGTCCCAGCCCGGAGCACCCTCCTACACTCCCAACCCCTCATCCCCAGCCCCACCCCAGAGCCCACATCCCCAGACGGAGCCCTCACCCACCCCCCGCATCCCAACCCCCTGCCTCAGTCCAGAGCCCCCTCCCACACCCTGAACTCATTTCTGGCCCCATCCCAGAGCCTGCACCCCCAGCCGGAGCCCTCACCCCCTCCCGCACCCCTACCGCCAATTTCGTGAGCATTCATGGACCTCCATACAATTTCCATACCCAGATGTGGCCCTCAGGCCAAAAAGTTTGCCCACCCCTGAGCTAGAAAAATCTGACACATGCTTTTTAACCATAATTGCTTTTCTTCCATAAACCACTAAGTGGAAAAAAGCTATTCGGCAAGCATTGCCTTTGGATTTTAATCTGGAGAATGAAAATACATACTCTCCCCTGAGAAAGAAGTTGTTAGTGAGAGCTGATTTATACATTGTCCACATCATAAACCCCTCTTAATATCATGGCTTTATCAGAGCTGTTACAGGACTGTAGCCATGTTGGTCCCAGGATATTAAAGACAAAGTGGGTGAGAGTCCAATAAAAGATATTACCTCACCCACCTTGTCTGTCTGGTACAGGAATGGCTTTTCCCATAGTAACAGCTTTATCCCTGTATCCCAAGGCCTGAGGAATGTGTTTGCTGCTTGTTTGCATTCACTGGTTGTTTAATGGCACATTACTGCATGCTGCATGTGCATTCTTTGAAAATGTAGCCTCACTCAAAAGGAAAGACAGCTGCCTGCTTTAAAGTTACTGCAAAAGGAGGTTAGGAAGAATACAGTTGAATGGCTAAGTTTCAGAGTTAATTAAGGTGCCTTAATTGTGTGACCTAATTAATACACTATGGGCATTTCTATTCCTGGAACTTTGCTGTGAGTGCAGACTGCGAGGGGAGGTTGAAACGCTTGCTGTTAGCATTAGCCCAGGCATGGTTCCCAATCCAGAAATCTGTGTTTGTTCTGTGTCAGAATCTTGATTCTCTAGCCAGCCATGACCCTAGCAAATCTGTGCTCCTTTCTAGAGCTTCCTCATGCAATTGTGTCAGGGTCCTGTAGCCAAAGGCTTGCAGTATGGGCTAAATCCAGGCCCTACTCCCTCACACCCTAGCCTGTGGAGCGCTGCATGTATACTCAATGGGAAACCCCACTTCAGGGGCAGCTGTGTAGCCACTCCTCTGCCCCCAGCACCGGGGGTGGAACCTGACTGCTCCCATGAAGGTGATGTTTGGCAGGTTCTGCACATGAATAGGGTCTGCCTGATTCCACAGGGCTTGGAAGAGTCAACAACATAGGACCTTAAAGAGGCCACACAGGGCATCACTCTACATGTTGGCTGCAAGTGGGATAGAGCTAACTGGGGTAAAGAACCCCCCTCATGACATTTGGAAGAGGGGGAAGACACTCCCATGATATCTAACCACCGCCCCCCAAAACCAAAGAGGAAAGGGGACATCAGTTTAGTGACCCCTTATCTGCCCATCCCCTGTGGCATTTCCACAGCCCGTGAAGGGAGGACAGAGACAGGATTGCATGGATGGCTCATTTACATGCTCCCTGCCTCCCAAAGCGGTTCCACGCAGCATTCGCGCAGAACCACGGCACGCTCCCTTCGGCACAGGGCCTGAGCTGTCAGAGATCAGATGGGCTGGTGGAGAATTGGGACAGGAGGCAGTAAGGGGTTCAGGAATGCAGTTCTGAGCAGAGAAGAGAAAATATTAAACCTAAATCTTACTAGGAATCTCAATAGGAAAAAGGACGCAAGAGGGTGAGTGAGTGGTTTTATTTAGCATTTTATTTTGGGGTGTTTATTTTTTTGAACTGGAACAAAGTGTTACTAGATAATATAAAGTAGCATGAAAAAAAATCAGCCCCAGTATAAGTCCCATCCCTTGGGATTCTAGATTCTAGGACAGGAAGGGACCTCGAGAGGTTATCGAGTCCAGTCCCCTGCCCTCATGGCAGAACCAAATACTGTCTAGACCAACCCGGATAGACATTTATCTAACCTACTCTTAAATATCTCCAGAGATGGAGATTCCACAACCTCCCTAGGCAATTTATTCCAGTGCTTAACCACCCTGACAGTTAGGAACTTTTTCCTAATGTCCAACCTAGACCTCCCTTGCTGCAGTTTAAGCCCATTGCTTCTTGTTCTATCCTTAGTGGCTAAGGTGAACAAGTTTTCTCCCTCCTCCTTATGACACCCTTTTAGATACCTGAAAACTGCTATCATGTCCCCTCTCAGTCTTCTCTTTTCCAAACTAAACAAACCCAATTCTTTCAGCCTTCCTTCATAGGTCATGTTCTCAAGACCTTTAATCATTCTTGTTGCTCTTCTCTGGACCCTCTCCAATTTCTCCACATCTTTCTTGAAATGCGGTGCCCAGAACTGGACACAATACTCCAGTTGAGGCCTAACCAGCACAGAGCAGAGTGGAAGAATGACTTCTCGTGTCTTGCTCACAACACACCTGTTAATGCATCCCAGAATCATGTTTGCTTTTTTTGCAACAGCATCACACTGTTGACTCATATTTAGCTTGTGGTCCACTATAACCCCTAGATCCCTTTCTGTCGTACTCCTTCCTAGACAGTCTCTTCCCATTCTGTATGTGTGAATCTGAATGTATGTCTGTGAATCTAAGGCTAGGTCTACACTACCCGCCTGAATCGGCGGGTAGAAATCGATCTCTCGGGGATTGAATTATCGCGTCTCGTCGGGATGTGACAATCGATCCCCGAATCGACGGGCTTACTCCACCAGTGGAGGTGGGAGTAAGCGCCATCGACGGGGAGCCGCGGAGGTCGATTTTGCTGCCATCCTCACAGCGGGGTAAGTCAGCTCCGATATGTCGAATTCAGCTACGCTATTCGCGTAGCTGAATTTGCGTATCTTAAATCAACCCCCCCCCCCCTGTAGTGAAGACCTGCCCTGAGGCAAATCCCGCCGTAATGTGGATGCTAACTGATTTTTTTTTACACTGGAACAACGGCAGTAAAGCCTGGGTGGGGGCACAGTAATGAAATATGGCACCAGCCTTGCAACAGGCTCAATCGATATTATAAAGAACAGAGCAATTCCAATTTGAAATTGCAAAGCGCACAGGCGTCTGCAACAGGGAAAGGAAAAAGCTGGAGAGGGAAGTGCCAGGAGGAGAAAAAGGAAAGATATACACTCGGTGAGAAGAAAAATGACACCGAGTCAGTGCAATGTACCGGGGTAGCTTTGGCATTAGCAGGCGACACATTTGTGTGCATGCCACAGTCACTCAGGACACTCAATCTTGGTCTTGGTTTTCATCATGAAGATGGTTTTCTCCCTCCCCCCCCTCCCCACTCCCATTATGAGTATCTTGGGGTCGACTGGCTGAGTCCTAGGCTAAGATGCTTTGCTAAAAGCCCCACACTGGACCTCCTCGCTAGTACAGGCAGACAAGCACCTCAACACAGGACAGGTAGAAACTCACCTTAATCCCCTCACACATGCCATTCCAGGAAAACCGCTATCCTGATCCCTTCTCCCCCATTACATTGATGGGCTCGGGTAGGTGGTGCTGGGTGGGGGTGAGTGGAACTGCTGGGACTCAGGGATCAGTGTTATTTTCCCCTTCTGATCATTTGTCCAGGCCCTGAGAGCTTTCATTCTAGTCTTGCCAAAAGGGATTCTAAGCCCTAGTGAGTCACAAAATGTGTTTTAAAGCCCAGGGGCCACCTGGTTTATTCTTCTTTGGTTGCCGTTTCTTTGTTGTCACTGAAATAACATTGCAATTGCTTCACAACATTACGAAATTTGTATTTCTCCCTGGGCAATGTCTGAGAAGCTGTTTGAGTCCCACCCTGCAGTTGGTGGAAGAGGTCCTCCCTGAGTCCACCGACAACTCTCTCACGCGCGCGCGCTCTCTCTGCGTGTGTCTACGTTGCAATTAGACACCCGCGTCTGGCCCGGGCCAGCTGACTCGAGCTCAGAGGGCTCAGGCTGTGGGGCTGTTTCATTGCTGTGTAGACATCCTGGCTCAGGCCAGAGCCTGGGCTCTGGGACCCTCTGAGGTGGGAGGGTTCCAGAGCTCTGGCTGCAGCCCAGGCCCATAAGTCTACACTGCAATAAAACAGCCCCGTAGCCTGAGCCAGCTGCAGGTGTAGACCCAGTATAGACGCACCCTGACACTGTGCTGGGAGAGGGATTCACAGCGGAGGTCAGGCCGGAAGGGAGAAGGGAGGAAGGTCGGGCAGCAATCCGAAGGGCAGGGGTTTAGAACAGGCACGTGAGTGGTACCAAGGAGGGGTGCTGCACTCGGACAAGGGAACACAAACTATCATATCCTAAAAACAGTCACACTCCCCCTGTGCTTTAGAAGCGCATGTTCATGGGGGTACGTCACCTCAGTCTTCGGTAGAGCAAACAGCACTAGGCACAGGCACCCTCCCTGCCTGAGGGCAGTGCTACGCCCACAGAGCAGAGCAACTGAGAACCCTTCCCAGGCCTCCAGGGACACAAGAAGGAAAGAGGGAGAAAAAAAATTTCAGCCTTTCCAGCAGCCAGGAATGGAAAGAGAAATGCTCCCTCCCTCTCATGAACCGGGAAATGGAAGGAGAGGAAAGAGAAGCTATGCAGCCAGATCTCAGTGACCCATAGAACTCCCCCAAAATAACTTCACCGGTCTAGACTTCTTTTTTCCAAAAGTCCAAATTTAATTGTCTTTAAAATCAATCAAGGGAAATAAAGAGCTTCCTACCTTATCTTTTAGCTTTTCCATCCAGCTTCTCACTAAAAAATAAGGAAGAAAAAAAGATATGAATGCAGTCATAGTTTGTATCTAATTAATATAACATAAGTAACAATGCTGTTTACAAATAGCCACAATAAACTTGACAGATGGAAAAGGTTTTCATTAGGTTTCATATTTTCTCAGTTATTAAGTAGACAGAATGCAGCAAATCAGCCAGAAAAGAAACTTTAACAAATTCTGCTTGATGGGAGATGAACTGGCATCGTTTTGCATGATCCGGGCCTCACTGGACTCAAGAGGGAAAAAGAAAAGGAGATAAAGATTAATGTTCCACGTTCGGTTCCCTCATCCCAGCATGTGTATAGAGTTTGCAATGGGGAAAAATCTGGTGGTGAGTGGTCGATTGTAGACAGGGCCGGCTCCAGGCACCAGCCGAGCAAGCTCGTGCTTGGGGTGGCAGATTCCAAAGGGCGGCATTCCATCTAATCCTGTAGGGGGCGGAGGAGGGGAGCGCCCTGCATCAAGCCCGGCAGGGCAGCCCACGTCCTTCCCTGCCTGCCAACCGGAGCGGCGCAGAGGTCTCCCGGCAGGCGGCGCAGCGGGAGGGTCACGTGGCAAGCGCCCCGTTTAAGGAAGCCCTGGCCACTCCCCTTCTCTCTCTCCCCCCCGCCCCCGCTGCCCGGGGTCTGCAAGGCCGGGAGTCCCCCTGCACCCACGCTCCCACTGCCCCGCAGGTATTTTTTTTGTTTGTTTTTGTTTTTTTGTTTTTTCTTTCCTTTGCCGCTCCAGCAGGGTGGCCAGTTTGTTCCCCACCACTTGCCGCTCCGGCCGGGGGCAGGTTTGTTTCCCGCCCTCCACTTTGCCGCTCCGGCTGACCGGCCAGTTTCCCCCCCCGCCTTCACTGCTCCGGCCGGGGGCAGGTTGGTTTCCCGCCCCCCCTCGCCACTCTGGCCTGCCGGTTTGTTCTCTTCCCCCCCCCTCCGGCCGGGGGCAGGTTTATTTCCCGCCCTCCCCACCTTCACCACTCCGGCTGGCCAGTTTGTTCTCTCCCTCCCTCCGGCCGGGGGCAGGTTTTTTTCCCGCCCCCCCCTTTTGCCGCTGTGGCCTGCTGGTTTGTTCTCTCCCCCCCACCGCTCCAGCCGGGGGCAGGTTTGTTTCCCACCCCCCACCTTTGCTGCTGGTTTGTTTTCCTTCTCCCCTCCCCCCCACTTGCTGCTCCGGCCGGCTGGGCATTTTTTGCTTGGGGCGGCAAAAAAGCCAGAGCCGGCCCTGATTGTAGATTCTCCAGACAGTGTGGCTGTCTGCTTCTGTTGAACTCTCCCATTCAGAAGGATTCTTTTCTCTGTAAAAGGGTACGTTTATCTTGGTGACTGAAAACTCCTTTCCCCATTAGGTTCACAGACAGCTCTTATGCATAGGGCTGCGTTCTGGCTTGTCCAGAGTGGGTGCACTAGAATGGGAGAGCATTTCAAGGGTCTTCTTATTCCAGCTATGTGTGATCAAGGCAAGATGTTGACCTAGCATCCCCTGAGTACTGTGGTGAGAGTGAAGACAGGTCTGAGTCCCCACTGCCCACCTGCTGGCCTCTGGTGCTGGAAGGGACATACGCTACACCTTTCACCGGCTGGTTTCAGGAGCACTCTTCAGCATGCTCCCTCAAGCAGTCCCTGAGGCAGAGTGCCGGCATCTGCCCTGGCGAAATCTGCTCAGTCCCTACAACTCTGCACACATCCAAAGGAGAAAGGACACAAGATAACTAGATAATTCCCTGTTTCTACCCAATTACAGGAAGGTCATGCAGGGTTATGCAGGACTATCTGGTGCACACAGCTCTTAAAATGTGGCCCCTTAGGGAAGGGGCCTGCTCCAGTCTCCTTCCCTCTCCCCCAATGTTTCCCACTGTTGTACCCACTAGTTCAATTCTACTGATCGCAGAAATGGTGGGAGCACGAGTGGAGACCAGCTACTGGTGCATTCAGCACTGTATTACTTACCATTGCTCAGAGTAAGCCTAGAAGACATGGTGGTTAAAACACCTGTGGCCACTGGTGAACATTCTACACTAGACAGTCTGCTCTTGCTACCACTGAGGCGCTGAACTAGCAGCTACGGGAATGCTGTGTGCTGGTGAGAGGACTCAAAAGACTTTGCAGACGTCTACTGCTGTGTGGCAAAGGGACATCCAAGGAGCTCTCCATGGTGCTGCACCAGCACTGGTCTGTTTGGTGACTCCTAGACGAGCTGTCCCCTTGTAGGTGCATTGCTATGGCAGCTGGATTTGTGACTTTTATTACACTCTTTCCTAGGGAATGTGTAGATAAATCTCTAATAATTTTCATATGACTTTACATTGTGCCTCTTCATAGAACCTTGTGGTGGGTCTACCCACGTGTGACCTCTGTTTTCATGGGACTTTGTATCAAAGCCTCATTTAGAAACTTTGCATTGCCCTTGGTATAATATTCTAGTCCCTAAGGATAGAATAAGATAGAAGAAAAATTTCTTTTTGCTAGCAGTAGAACAAGAGCTCCCCCCCCCCACTCTTAATCAATTGCCCTGTTGAATGAATGAGGTGTGGATGAGCAAGGCATGGAAGGCAGCACCTCCAGATAGCCTCAACTGTTGGAGAGGGGCTGGGAGCCAGACCCAAGGACAATAAAACGTGTCAAGTGGGCTCATTAAAGACAAGCAGACATACCGACGGCCTCGGGGGTTAGAAACAAGCACCTTCTTTTGGAAACACCCTTTTTGCAGCATTGGGACAACACTCAAAAGAAAGCAGCACACAAAGGACCAATGGACACAGACACAGAGTTTGAATCTGGTATAGATTTGCATAAGAAAAAAGCTGCTATAAAAGTGAGGTGTCTTGCAGAGGACCCCGGGTCTCGTCTTGTCAACATGGGAGCATCGATCCGGATCGGCAGAAGCCCGGCTCCACCCCCTCCCCCATCTAACTCACCTGGCCAGTGCAGTTAAGGGGAGCAACTAATTGGTAACAACAAGACGGAGTGTGTTTGTGTGTGTGTGTGTGTGTGTGTGTAAGTGTAATATATTATATGCATATGATACAGTGTTAATAAATACATGTATTACTAATAAATGTGGCGTTTTGTCTTATTCCCCCTAAAAAGATCCTGTGCAGTACTTTAAGTACAACAAATGGAGTACATGCAGTCCCACGTGGAGCAATACACCAGTCTGGGACTTCATTAGGTCAGTCATGGGACTTTACTGGAACTGGGAGTATCCTCCCAAGGGATTTCTGGTTTAGTTACAAATGGATTGCAAGTCCATGCTATCACCAGCTGAGAGTTTCAGAGTTAAGATAACTCATGTCATACCAAAGAATTAAACCCTGCTTCGTGTCATGCACTATGGAGTTAAACATCAAGATAATCGCAAAGAACTGAAAATGATTAACAGTGGGAGCACCATTTATTAATTCTACTGGCACTGCTAGATTCAGCCACAAGGCATTGAAGACAAAATGCTTAGCCTTTGGGACATCTGCCATCGTTTTATATGGATGTCTCTCTCATAGGTAAGAGGCAGTGGACTAGTGAAAAACAGTTCTTTTACCAATGTACAGTGATTATGTTTTAAACACTTTTCACTGCGGAAGAAATTAGATCTGTTCATAATTTTGGATGGATGGGTGTTCTTTCGGGTAATACTTTCCCCAAGCTGCATTAGATCCCAAATGTAATCTGACACATTTCCTTCATGAAGAGATACCTGATTTATAAAGGATACATCCCTATAGGGCATCACGTCAAAGATTTCACTTGCAGTATAAAAGAGTGCCTGTTGGCATATTAAAAGAGCACCACTGAAAGCACTTTTACAAGACAGTCTAAGGAGGCTTAGAGTATCAAAATGTTATGGGTTATAGGCCTTGCATTAACAAAGAAAACAGATGTAACAAAACAGAGGTTAACAATGGACAAAGCATGAAATTCACAAGTGGCCTTGTAAATAACCAGCAGGTAGTAGAATAAGAAATATTAAGGGTCATGTGTGATGACTTTGCAGCTGCAGCCTTGTTTACTAACATTTACTAGCATATGAATTCATGCTTAGTCATTTGTTAACTTCTGTTTTCTTTCATTGTTTGTGCCAGGCCTACATGGGTGGGTGAGAGGGCATAGCAATGGGGACAAGAGAGAATGGCCTTTAAATCTGTCAGATAAAAATAGGGATAAACAAACTGAGTGGGAAGAAATAAGATCCAGTCCAAACCCTGTCGTGATTACTAACCAAACTAAGCCAATTTTAAAGGTTTGGATCAATTTGGATAGTGCCCCTTTCATAATCAACAATACCTTCTGTTAACATAGCATCTTCCATACCTAAACAAATACAGGTACACAGTCTCACACACACACTTTGAAATGCAGCCATGGAAGAAATGTGGCAAACGACAAGTACACAGTGACACTGTTGTTTAGATCAGGAAGAGGCATATACAGGATCTAACTGAACTGTTCTAACTTATGCCAGTGGGCTGGAGCAGAAGCAAATACACAACTTAAACGCACACACCCCACACACACAGATGCCTTCTTCTCCAGACCCCATTCATGGGTCTTCAACAGCCTTTAAGAAGTGCTTGCTTTGAATTGGATTCCCTTTTGAATATTAAGTTAAGCAAGGGAAATACGGAGAGAAAAACATAGGTCTATACTCCCTGCATTGTGCTACTACAGGTAAAACTAAAGTGTAACTTTCACTTGCATGTCAAGGAGAAATACTACTCTGTTGCCTCATGTGCCCCGCACTGGCCCTGAGAGGGTTAAAGCCAGCCAAGGGAGGCTGAGCGGCAGGCAGCCAAAGAAGGGGCTGCAGGGGAAACAGTCAATTAGGGTGGCGGCTGCAGACAATTAGGGCAGTGGCTGGACCAGCCAATCAGGGCCCAGTCGGCCCATATAAAAGAAAGCTGCAGACCAGAGGGAGGTAGTCTGCTGCAGGGAGCCCTAGGGAGAAGACTGGCTTCCTAGAGGGCTACAGAGAGACCAGCACTTGGGGAAGGGCAGGTGCTAGCAGGGACCAGGGGAGCTAGGGAGAGCTCCTGACAGGCTGCCAGGACTTACAGGGTCGAGGCCCTGGGAAGAGGACAAAGGAGCTGGAGGCAGGAGCATAAGGAACTGAGGCTGCAGGGAAGTGTCCCAGGGAATAGAGACAGTGAGCAAGAAGGAAGACGCAGCAGGAAGCTGCTGTTTGTAGGGTCCTTGGGCTGGGGCCTGGAGTAGTGGCTGGGCCTGGGTCCCTCCACTAGCCACTGAAGGAGTGGCCCAGCTGTGGCTGTCAAGCCGCTGTGAGGAGTGACCCTGTGACACTCCGTATATTTCACTGAACAGAAAATGAAAGAGAAAGTAGGTGATATCTGACCGACACCATTGCATGGGGAAATTCTATTTAAAAAACAAAAATATTGCAAAAAATATGGCAAATCTTCAAGTAAATTCTACTAAAGTTGCATAAAGTAATAAAAGAACTGAGCTTCTTAATTAACTAAACTATTCTTTGTCCATTCCAGTTTCCTATGCTAGATGCAGTAAGAGTCTGATGAATTCTCAAACTTATATTGGAATAGTTATAGGTCCAAAATAAAATTCAATGCACATTTTGAAGATTTAGCTGGAAGTCGTAGATATAAACACATAAATATAGCTTCTTAGAGCTTTAATTATGCTAAATTTGCCTTAATTCAAGTTAAGTACAAAACCCATTTGTTATCTGTTTTTCACAATAATTACATTGCAGTAGGAATCTCATGAATAGAATGACCTACTTCCTTGTAAAAGAACAACAATTGAGCATCTCTAAAGCAGCAATTAATGTAAGAATATTTTTAACAATTCTTATATAGGAGGCTGATACTTCCATTGGGGAGAGGATAGTATAACATTCTAATCCCTACTTTCAAAGCATATTAAAGCTTGCTTCATTCTCTCACTCTTCAAAAGAATACTAGGATGTCTTCTAGGACACAGGTACGTTGAGACATGCACCACTATTTGCCTTATGCACTGACCATTTGTTGTTAAAATAGGCCCCAGTTCAGCAATATATTTAAGTATGTGTTCAAGTTACTAATAAATAATAAAGTGGCCCAGCAAAAGGCCTCTACAGTCCCATGTAGATGAGCTGACTTCAGACTCTGGAGCCCATGAAGTCCACCGGCGTGCACAGAGTTTTTGAACTGAACAGCATGTGAACATGTGGTGATGCCCTAGGACAGTTTATTTGCTATTACATCAGTAACACTTGTTGTCCTTGCCCTTTCACTGACTGGGATTTTCAAAGTAATTTCCTGTCATTAACTTGTGGATTATAGTGAATTACAAAGTATTGATTTTATTGTGATCCAATACATAAAACTAATTTTAGCACTAAAGGGGAAAAATGACAGAACTGTTGTGATTAAAAAAGCATGTACTGTCCAATTATTTTGAATATACAAATATGGAAAGTAAGACTGAGAACTGTTCTTACAGCAGGTGCAGTTTGTTTAGCTACCATTGATCATATATGTGAATATAGCTTCTATTATACATAATATTCATAAAATATTAGTATTCTGTCCTGATCTTAAAAGGGGAACCTTAAAGATAATATCTTCACATGAAAATGAAATCTACCTTGAGAACACTAGTGACTGTCATTTAAATCTTTTAGAGATTAGCAAATAATTTCTGACAATTTATTAAACTAGTTTTGTCTAACTCCTGCTCACAAAATGTCTGAACAGATTGCAACACTTGGACGGATCGCATTTACAAATTTCTGCACTGAATAATTTTTTGTCTTTAGACTGCTCAAACTGAGCATACTAGAATTAAACATGCAAGTGAGGGATTCTCAGAAGCTCACAGTGTCGGCCAAACTCAACGGGGAGTCTGAACCATTGACTTCAATGGGAGTAGAGTTAGGCCAGCAATGAGACTTCCAGGTATAATTTATAATTTTCACAGTAATTTATATAATGTATTTTATGGAACTGACATTAATATAAAGTGCCACAAGGACTCCTCGCTGTTTTTGCTGATACAGACTAACACAGCTACCACTCTGAAATATGTAATTTGTGTGTAACTAAGGTAACTACCCAAAAAAGCATTGATTTTGACTTGCACGTCTGACTGTAATAGTCACAGTTTGAGCAGTGTGGGTAATATATGGCAAGCCATCCAATCAGGGAGCAGAACTGTGTTTAACTTATGTCTGATCAACACAGTGAGAATTTCAAAACTGGTTTTTCACAAATATTTGCTCATTCGAGCTAATCATTCACATCCCACCAGTATTCATGCTAGTAAAGTCAGGGCACTTGAAAATATGCAGAAAGTGAAATTTTGCCCTGTTCAAGGCCTAGACAACACTAAAATTCCACTTTCAAGGCCTATTTTGACATGGCAGCAGTTAGCATGGGACATGGCAGCACGTTAATCTTGTGCTGGCCTGCTGCTGGCCTCCAACGAGCACATACTGAATCAAAATTTGTTTCCACATTCAACCAAATATTTGCAGATGCTTTTGTCCACTGCTTACAAGGTACACACAGATGGTCGTCCAGTGGTTAGGGCATTAGCCTAGGACTTGGGAGATCTGAGTTGGATCCCCTGTTCCATGACAGCCTTCCTGTGTGACCTTGGGCAAGTCATTTAATCTCTCTGTCCCTTGGTTTCCCATCTGTACAATGGGAATAATAGCAATACTCTACTTCACAGGGATGCTGTGAGGGTAAATACATTATGAATTGTGAAGTGCTCAGATACTATGGAGATGTGGGCCAGACAAGTACTACAGATTGAAAGTCTTGTTCTGTTGATTCGAATAAAAATGTAACACGCTTTGGGAAAGCTAAGAACCTTGGATAAATCCACTGAAACAGACTTAGCTCTGATAAAGACGTCATTGATCTAAATTCAAGGATATTTTGATCGCCTCTCTTTATAGACAGGAGAGATTAGATATGATTTACAACACAGAAGAGAAAAGGAGCTTTGGAAGCGAACTCTGACTTCGTTTTTGAAGAGACTCTCTGGCAACATACATCCCACATGAATTATTCAATGGAAGGTGCCAATAGTGAAAGCTCTGTACAAAAAAAATAAATGATGTTTGAACTATTGACCACATTTGCAGACAGTCTGAACTACAGCTCTATCACCTTTCTTCCTAAGCCAGAGTACATACTGCAGCTGGTACCCTACACCATTCGCTAGTGCTAATGATTCAGGACTACTGACATGATCCTGCTTAATCAATTAGGGTCAATTTTAAATTCTGTTGTGTGTCCAGAGAGAGGCAATTCATTCTATACCAGCGAACTGAGGCAATACCGTCAATTCTTCCTTTCTAGAATGGCTGTTTTAAAGATAACGGACCATATTCAGAAGTGACGTGCTTGGTGGTCAATGTTAGCTCCTCTTACACACTCCCTTGGTCGTAATTACAGTGGCTCAACTCCTGTGTCTAGAAGTAGGTGTCATTTGCAAACCTAGGAGCCAGACAAAAGTCTAAGTTCCAGTTCCATGCTGTGCAAGTGTCCCAGTTAGACGTCAGTGGAGCACGTGTCAGTAGGGCTTCGAGTGTCTAATGGCCTGATCCAAAGCCCACTGAAGTTAATGTAAGTTTTTCTATTGATCTCAATGGATTGTTGGATCTGAGTCCAAGTTAGCGGACAGGGGTTTAACTGAGGCAGATGCTTTCGTACTATATAAAAGGATGCACCGTTTCTCAATTCTACCCACAGGTCCTGATTCACCTCTCTTGTTCGCTGGCTCTACCCCAGTGGCTTCTGTGGGACTGCTCCTGGCTCAGGGTGGGGTAAGTAAAAGGAGCTTCCGGCTCACAGTGGGCTCTATTTAGCAGAAAATTCTTGCAACCACTTTGCTCCCCCAACAATACCAAACAAAGCACATGCCAAATACCTCCCTCTCCGGAGGAATCACATCTAACCGCCTGTTAAGTGCTCCGGAATGAAAGTGGAGAGCCCTTGAAAGTGGTGCTTTTGAGACACTTTGTCAAAAATAACTTACAGGGGAAGGGGGGTGGCCAGGGAAAGGAGAGGACTGTTTAGTTGAGCCCTAGGCCTTGGAAAAAAAGCACTGAAGTGACAAATGATGACGGCTACTTAGTCTTCCTAATCCCTTCAAACATTGTATGACAGCATACAGTGGATCATCAGGGGAGAGGGATAGCTCAGTGGTTTGAGCATTAGCCTGCTAAACCCAGGGTTGTGAGTTCAATCCTTGAGGGGCCACTTAGGGATCTGGGGCAAAATCAGTACTTGGTCCTGCTAGTGAAGGCAGGGGGCTGGACTCCATGACCTTTCAAGGTCCCTTCCAGTTCTAGGAGATGGGATATCTCCATTAATTTATTTTAGATAAATGTCTATCAGGGATGGTCTAGACAGTATTTGGTCCTGCCATGTGGGCAGGGGACTGGATTCGATGACCTCTTGAGGTCCCTTCCAGTCCTAGAATCTATGAATCTATACCATCTTCAATCTCTGTGGAGTCCCGAGAATTTGGGGAGGTGAAATGTGGAACAGTTCCCCACTTTTTTCTCTTTTTGAAGTACATGCATCTCAATAGGGCATGTGGCGTGGCTATAAATACCAACCGTAAGAATGAAAGTGGGTAAATATAGTTCACACACACACACACACAGTGACCGAATTCACCCCTGTATTCACACCCGACACACTATTGTAATAACTTTTGTACAAATATGCCCTGTGAGGTATCATTTGAAAACTAACTCACTAGTCACTAATATGATGAAATGTGTGTAGCAATATTATATATAAAGTTATAAATTTCCTCTAAATGATGTTGGTGGCATATGTTCAACCCCACTACCATCAATTAGGCAGGACTGGTCAAGCAGGTCTTAAAAAAAGGAACGTGTGCAATATAAATTGTAAACAAAGTCCTCAGACAGTGAGAGGGGCAAGACAGGAGACAAAGAAAATTTGCATTTCAGCAAACAGAAGTGAGAAGAAACAGCATGGAACATCTTTCACCACCAGACACCATGCTGCCTTCTTTATTATTTGAATAAACTTTGCTTTGAGGAATGCAACTCAAAGGGAGGCTGGACTATAAAGGTAAGACAAAGAACACCCCAAGTTCTCTCTCTCTACTCATCTCTCTTTTTCACTTAAGACAAAAGAAACAGCCTCTGGACGTTGGGAGAAGATCCTGACCTCGAATTTGGTCAGCCCTGTTGCTGGAAGCATATGGTAAGAGCTGTAGCTTGAATCAAGTCTAGTATGTTAAGTTTAGAAAATGTTTTCCCTTTGTTTTTCTTGTAGCCATTTCTGACTTTAATGCCTCATTACTGGTACTCACGTAAAAATCTCTTTGTAGTTAAATACACTTGTTTTATTCTTTTATCAAAACTAATCCAGTGCTGTGTGGGTAACTCCATTTAAATGGCAAACTGTAGAGGGGCAACAGACCCAATATATCTGGACTGTCTAGGAGAGGGCTGTGCAGTGCGGAACACACATTTGTGTGGGGGTGGGGGGAATCCACGATTGGAAATGTGTTGGGGTGACCCTGCATGTAGTAACCAATGCTGCTGAAAGCCCAAGTGTGGCTGGTGTGCTGCTGGGGACAGAGTTGCTGGCCTAAGGGTGTGGCTATACAGACACTTAGGGTAAGTCTACATTAAAGGGGGGGTCGATTTAAGATACGCAAATTCAGCTACGCGAATAGCGTAGCTGAATTCGACGTATGGCAGCCGACTTACCCCGCTGTAGGGACAGCAGCAAAATCGACCTCTGCGGCTTCCCGTCGACGGCGCTTACTCCCACCTCCACTGGTGGAGTAAGAGCGTCGATTCGGGGATCGATTTTCGCGTCCCATAAATCGATCCCCGAGAGGTCGATTTCTACCCGCCAATTCAGGCGGGTAGTGTAGACCTAGCCTCAGAGTGTATGCTGTTTGGCTATTTGGGATGAGTCCAGGTTGGGAGCTACAGCACCAAAGCATTGTGACAGGTTTCAGAGTAGCAGCCGTGTTAGTCTGTATCCGCAAAAAGAAGAACAGGAGTACTTGTGGCACCTTAGAGACTAACAAATTTATTAGAGCATAAGCTTTCGTGGACTACAGCCCACTTCTTCGGATGCATATAAAGCATTGTGAGGCACCCCAGGTTGCAGGTCAAGTGGTGACAGCCCCTCGCTGGTCTGGATTGCACCCTGAAGTGTGTGTCTCTCTCTCTCACGCGCACACACACAAAGAATTACTCATTCTGGGTTAAAATAGATTGATCTCGAAATTATTATTACTACTACTTTGACTTCTAGCTGAGTTATACCAGGGATGGCGTGGTCCAGGAAGTCTAAATTTCTGCCACAGAATCACAATGTGATTTGCAGTCTGCTTGCCCCGTGCAGCCACAGAGAGGTATACGTGGGGAGGGAAACACTCCCAAACTGAGGGCATTTGGGCTTGGGCAGAAATTCAGACGAGTTCATTTTGCCTAGGGTTACCATTCGTCCGGATTTACCCGGACATGTCCTCCTTTTTGTGCTAAAAATAGCGTCCGGGGGGAATTTGTAAAGCACTCACAATGTCCGGGATTTCCCCCTCCCCCGGCACAGCAGAGCGAGCGGCTGGGAGGGCTGCAGGAAAGTCCCGGGCTGGACTCCGGAGCAGCTGGAGAGGAGCTCCGCCCTGCATTCTGAGCAAGTGTCTCAGCACAAAGTGCAGCCCTCCCCTTTTGCAACTGGGAGTGGTTTCTGCCATGCAGCGTAGCAAAACGGGAGCGAGAGCACTTTGTGCTGATACAAGGGCAGCTCTCCCCTGCAACCCGGTCCGGACCAGAGACCGGGTTTTGTTGTGCAGGGCCAGGGACTGGGTTTTGTTGTGCTGGGGAGCTCAGCCACGTGTCCGGCTCGCACAGAGCCCAACACCCTGTTCTGAGCAGCAGGGTAAGGGGGGCAGGAGAAGGGGCAGGGAGGTTCTGGAGGGGGCAGTCAAGAAACAGGGGGGGGGGCTTTTTGGGGGGAGTGGAGAAAGTTTTGGGCAGTCAGGGTACAGGTAGGGGGTAGGGTCCTGGTGGGCAGTTGGGGGGGGGTCTTAGGAGGGGGCAGTTAGGGGACAAGGAACAGGGAGTCTTAGGTAGGGGGTGGGGTTCTGGAGGGCAGTTAGGAGCAGGGGTCCCAGGAGGGGGCAGTCAGGGGACAAGGAGCGGGGGGGGGGTAGGGGGCTGGGAGTTCTGGGGGGGAGCTGTCAGGGGGCAGGAGTGGGGAGAGGGATCGGAGCAGTCAGGGGACAGGGAGCAGAGGGGTTTAGATGGGTTGGGAGTTCTGGGGGGGGCTGTCAGGGGGCAGGAGTGCGGAGAGGGATCGGAGCAGTCAGGGGACAGGGAGCAGAGGGGTTTAGATGGGTTGGGAGTTCTGGGGGGGGCTGTCAGGGGGCAGGAGTGCGGAGAGGGATCGGAGCAGTCAGGGGACAGGGAGCAGAGGGGTTTAGATGGGTTGGGAGTTCTGGGGGGGGGCTGTCAGGGGGTGGGGAGTGGTTGGATGGGGCGTGGGAGTCCCAGGGGTCTGTCTGGGGGTGGGGGTGTGGATAAAGGTTGGGGCAGTCAGGGGACAAGAGGCAGGGAGGCTTAGATAGTCCTGGGGGGCAGTTAGGGGCAGGGGTCCCAGGAGGGGGTAGTCAGGGGACAAGGAACGGGGGGAGGGTTGGGAGGTCAGGGGGGGCGGGAAGTGGGAGGGGCAGGGGCGGGGCTAGGGCGGGGCTCCTCCCGTCCTCTTTTTTGCTCGCTGAAATATGGTAACCCTAATTTTGCCCAAACCCAGGGACCAAATCAAGCTGATTGATTTTAACATGTTTGGGGTTTTTTGATCAGCTTTAGGGCCCCAATTCTAATTATAAACCCCAGCGAGACAACCCAACTCTCACTGCCTTAACAGCTGTCTCCTTCCCTTCCTTTCTAAAATGAGTTTAAACTTTCCATTGGTCAGATATAAAAAAAACACTGTAAATAAACACAGTCCTTCTGCCCTTTTCAACAGCCTTCTGTGTTCAGATTTAATTTTAATGATCCCCATTCTGCAAGGTGCAGAATGTCCTCTACTCCATTCACTCAGCAAACCCTTTGTCTGCGATATGTTCTCTTACTTTGTAAGGAACTGCATGATATGAAACAAAAGGCTTCCTGAAATCCAGCAAAAGTTATGTCCTCTCTTTTAGTGCCATCTATCAGTAACACTCAGACCTCAGAAAGTTCTTGGAGCCAGATTCTTAGCTGGTGTAAATCCGCATAACTCCATTAACGCTGACGAAGCTCCATTAACGCGAACGGCCCTTAATCTGTAAGGCCCAGATCCTAAATAGTATTTAGGTTCCTAACTCATTGAAATCAGGGGGAGTTAGGGTCCTACATACCTTTAAGGACCTTGGCCTATCTCTCCGAATATAAGCAATGCACACAAGCTCTGGAAAATGGGTACTTCACATGAGTCAATGCCTATCACCAACTGTGGAGAATGACAGTCTGAAAAGTCTCATCCAGCCTCATTCTGCCAGAAAAGATGATGACTGCAATATATGGCCTTGAGGGCAGGGTTAAAGTGGGGTAAAGTAAGGCTCAGACAGAGGCCTGAAGGACGCTCCCAAGGAAAATAAAAATAACCTAAGCACATTCATTATAATTTCCTCCCCCGAATCCTCATATGTGGCCCTTAATCATGTTTCTCACTGTTCCCAATACTTTCCACATCCAAACGAACTCAGATTCACTGACCTGGTTTCATGAACCCTCCTCTGTGTTATCCCAAATCTGAGCTGCAGTATATTGGCTACACCCGAGACCTCCCGTATTAACTCCATCCACAGTGAACCGTCAAATCGCTTTGCCAAAGGCTTTTTCCGGCTTCCCTCGCTGCTCCCTTCAGAATTCTGGAAAGTAATTCCTCTGGGCTTCCTGCTTTGTCCACATTTAATAATTGTAATAACTGTAATTGCCTAATTATCCACTCCAACGCATTGATAAAAAGACTAATATTTCTGTTCACTTTCCCTTCCTCCTCTCCCCTCCCCAACTAAGAAAATGCATTTCCCATCCTAGGATGTTACCTTCTGGTGAAGATTAATAAATAATTGATTCCGGCTCTCACAGCAACAGAAGTCTCCTCCGTCATTCACGTGCTCCTGATGCTTTACATAGCATAGAAACCAAACTGACAATGTGCTTGTTCTATCCTTTTTTATTTTTTACATTTGTCATCTCCAAATAACTATATTTTTACAGTCATAGGACAGACAAGTTATACCCCTGATTATTATACATGGCCACGATTTCAAAACCAACATCTGAAATTCTGCTCACAAGCTTTTCATTGACAATTAAATGTGCATGCAACTCCCACACTTCAATAACACTCAGCCACAATCTTAAAAGCCAGTGTTGAAAGTCTAGCACCAAAACTCCAGGTATATACCCCAAAGCAGATAGTGTCAAAACCAAGAGTTCTGAAAGGCTCAACACAGCCCATAGGTAAAGGTCATTTAGGGTCCAACCCTGCAGCCCTTACTCAAACCCAACACTGAAATGAATAAAATTTCTGCCTGGGATAGGACGACAGGACTGAGTCCTCTGTGGGTTCAAATATACAACCCCCCTTTTTCTTCCTGAAGTAGATGAAACAAAATGGAAGAGGCATCGCTTCAGGGACTGAAATACTATCAGCTCATTCATTTTCCCAGTTGAATATCAATAGTCAGAGGCATCCAAAGACTTTTAAAGTTTAAAACACCCAGGTTCTGGTGAATTAGGGCATCAGGCAAAAAACCTAAAAATGGAGCTCAGGCAGGAAGTACAGAGGCTGACGTCTTAAGAGCCTGACAATACAAAATGTTGTTAGCTACGCATAGTGACAGCTCTGAGCCACGCCCAGTCATTTCACATTCAGACATGTCACACTTTACTTCCCTGCTCACTCACTGATCAGTGGACTCAGAGCTTTTAAATTCTGCAGGCTGGCCCTGCCACCAGCTATCCTGCAATCCTATAGAATCTCTTAACCCTGCCCCCAGACTTGGGTAAAGCCCTGCAGTGCATAAGAGTTACTGGAAGCATTAGGGTTTGAAGAAGACCCATCCAGGAACTTTCCAGGTAGCTTTTAAGCCTCACAGCACAACTCTGGCAGACCTCAGAAACTCTGCAGGAACATACTGACTTCCTAAGCTTTGTCTGATACTGGACTGGCATCTCTCCCCCTGAGATAGGTATAAAGTCCACAAGCCAGACCCTATCGTATCATGGGGCCTGGTTGAACCAGGCTTTAGTCATGAGGTTTGTTTCTATACTTCATTTTTGTGCCCACTGATACTGTGCCCCCATTTCACAAGTCCCCAGAAGACTTTGGCTAGGGAAATCCACCAAGCTGCCAGGCTTCCAGCCAGAAGCCGAAAAGATATTTGTTTGGAATTAGAAAATGCTTGTACAGGGCTGCAAGCAGTGCTACGCTTTCTGCCAGGGTGAAATTGCTAAGTGCATTCTGGGATAATCATCTGCCTCAAAGAAAGCACTTGGCTGCCCCAAAATGGGGGAGTAAAAGGTTAGCGTGCAAAGCGATCAGCCTTCTCCAGGAGTAGGGTGAGATACACCTACAAGGCCATTCTAGGGTTGCCAACCGTTCGGGATTGTCCTGGAGTCTCCAGGAATTAAAGATTAATCTTTAATTAAAGGCTGCTATGCAATGAAGCCTCCAGGAATACATCCAACCAAAACTGGCAACCCTAGCCCATTCACACCTTTGGCCTCTCTGCCAAGACTGCCAACTAAGGGGCCAAACTAGCACCAGTTGTGATGAGGGAGGTGGTTCTTAAATGTAGACAACCATCTGATAGGAGCTGGACTGAAACATGACTCATTTCATAAAGGCAACCATCAAAAAGCTATGAGATAATGACTCTGGGATTTTACAATGAGGCCTAGATGTGAAAGGCCTCACACCCCTTTGCCAGTCCCCTGGACCATGAAAACTGGCCCAAAGGAACTAAAGCAATTCTTCATTTGCAGCTCCCTTTAGGGAGACTTTCAAGGCTCTGGACTGTACAACATGTTGCTCTCTAGCTGCATCACTCAAACAGACCATTATCGGCTTCACTTTGCAGTATGGCTCATCCCAGGAACAGGATGGACAACGCAAAGCTTGGCATTGGACAAGAGCTATGTCATCTTCTTGATGCTAATGAGCATAAACACAGTGACTTTGGGGACAGACGAGTGAAGGATGGTCTTAAGGAACTGGAATGGGACTCAGACAACCTGACTCTGCCACAAACTTCCTATGTGATCTTGGGTGAGTCACTTACTCTCTGTGTGCCTCAGTTCTCTATCTGTAAAATGGGAATAATAATACTTCCTTTGACTCTTTATGGAAGAGTGCAGAATACTGACACTGCACGCCCAGCTAGCACGGGCATAAAAAGCCGTGCCTCACTGTCTACACTGCTAAAGCGAGTACAGTGCCCTACATGTCTGAACCCCCAAAGTATATACCCTACATGGCTCTCTGCACACCTCAGCAGTGCCTCCCACGTCTACACTGCTATTGTTAGCAATGTCCCGCTGCTGGAGCCTGTCATTGCTGCATGTAGCTACACAATGCCGTGACAAGTGTGGACGCAGCTTGCCTTTCACTGCAGCGTGTAGCTATATGTGTAGTGCCTGTATTCTGCATGCCACTATAAGTGTAGATGTCGCCAGAGTGTGTACACAGCACCTGGCACATGTCCCCTATCCTGGGCTGGAACCTCTATGCACAACAGTAATATGTAAAGATAATATATTTTTTTTACCCAGAGTACTTGCAGCTTGCAATTAAGCAGTTATACCAATAGTCACATCTATAGTTCTTTAGATGAAATATACGGGAAGAAATGCATACTGGTTACTGTTCTCAGAAGTCAGTAAACTGCTGGTTAACTCTATATTTTTAGGAGATCTATATTTTTGTTCTAACAGTTGCCATTACCTGCAATTCACATCAACATGAATTTGGATGGGAAACAATCCTGTGGCACAGAAATGAAGGTGCAACTCTGAAGACAATTTAATTCGTTTTTATTATTGATTATTTGTATTACCATGGTACTTAGGAGCCTGGGTCGTGGTCCAGGATCACATTGTGCTAGGCACTGTGCAGACACAGAATAAAAAGATCTATTGTAAGCTCTTTGGAGCAGGGACCAAGGATAAGACAAGAGACAACAGATGGAGACAGACAGATGGGGGAGCACCAGGAAACCAAGAGAATATTGGCCAGCAACGGTCTAAGCAAACCAAAGTGTAAAATGTTTAGATGTATTGGTCATTCAAAATGATTTCCCCACTTCTAGCCAGAATGAGAGAGCCTGCCTCCATTAAATTTATAATTCACAATTTAATACAGCTGAGACATCATATCCCCAAAGCAGTAGGGTGACCAGACAGCAAGTGTGAAAAATCGGGACGGGGGTGGGGGATAATAAGAGCCTATATAAGAAAAAGGCCCCAAAATCGGGACTGTCCCTATAAAATCGGGACATCTGGTCACCCTATAAAGCAGTTACATGTGTAAAAGTGCCTTTGTCTTCAGTTAGAAAACTGGTTGTTAGTGTTCTTTAATGCAGCTCTTAAATCTCTGTTACACACACAAAACTTTGTAATTTACTAGAGTTGTTTCTTCCACCCCCACTCATCCTCCGCTTGTATACACAGAGCCATACACAAATCTCCAAGTATATTATTTTCTCCCAACAAAAGAGGAATATTTAAAGGATGAAAATAAAAAAGATTACTTTAAACTAATCCAGAGACACAAAAGGATCTGTCCTATGACATTACAGATATCACCTCTTTCTCTGAGGCAAATTAATTGTTTTTATGAGACTACAGAGGACAATTTTACAAAAATGCTCTTCTCTTCAATCCGCTCAGCTCTGACAAGTTAATGGCAAGATGCTGCGTCAAATCCATTTCCTTCAAAAAAATGAAAATGTACTTAATCACCCAAATAAACAACAGAGAAAATGGTATTTTGCTAGGAGGCAGCATGTTTTAAAAAATCCGCATAGCAAAATATTTTCATTTGATGATGATTATAAGTTTATTTCCCTCCATACCCAATTAAACCAGAGTTGAACGGTTGGATGAACAGACAAATGTCAAGTGGATGGTTATCGTTTAAGTTTTCAGACAAATGTTCACAGTGTGAGCTTCTAATTAACCAAACTAATATTTACAGACATCTGAACAATACCATTGTTATTAATGTTAGAGAGCCAAACTTTTCTCTGGCCACACAGATAGAACTCTCATCCAAGCCTCCATCGCCCATCGAAAAGTACTACAAACTCTCCAGAGACAGAGTGTGGTCTAATGGTTAGGGTGTGCTAGCCAGAGACCTGGTGTCTATTCCCTACTATGCCACAGGCTTCCTGAGTGACCTGGGCAAGTCACTCAGTCTGTTTCTGCCTCACTTCCCTGTCAAATGGGGCTAACAACACTGCCTTGCCTCACCAGGGCCTTCGGAGGGAAAAGACAGTGAGGTGTTCAGATACCGAGGTGACGGGGGACCATAAATTATCTAAGGGCTTGTCTTCACATACAGCACTGCAGCTGTGCCACTTTGGTGAAGACGCTACTACACTGATTGGATACTTCCCCCATCAGTGCGGTGAATCCACCTCCCTGTGAGGCGGTCGCTAGGTCTGTGGGGGAAGCTCTCCTGTTGACACGGTGCTGTCTACACCGGGGGTCAGGTGGGGATAACAACATCGCTCAGGAGTGTGGAGCGACGTAGTTATATCACTGCACGTTTGTAGTGTAGACCTGGCCTAAGATCAAGAAGCTACAGAATCTATTTCAGTCCTGCTCTTTCCTCCTCCAGTTCATACAGCAAGCAGCAGCTGAGACCACCTTCCTAGCCTATTGATCTGACCACATCAGTCCTCCTGCTGGCACTGCCTTCTCCATGAGATTAAGGTCAAGTTTCTCATCACCTTCAGGGCTCTACAAAACTATGCCCCATCCTACTTATCTAAATGTATTCTCATGACATGGCCCAGTGCCTACTCCACATCAGGGGCGTGGCCACAGGTGGGGTTGGGTGGTATCCTGGCCCACCCAAATCTGAGCAGGGGTGTGGTGCTGGCCCAGCGACCCGGTGAATCACTCAGGCACCAGAAATCCAGGACGGAGCTATGCGCCAGCCCTTGAGAAAGCTACGCTCTGTTCTGCCTTGCCATTTTCTGAGCTGCCCCATGCGCACACCCAGCTCAGCAGGTGAAGCTGTGTCTGGGGGCACCAGGGCTAGGAACAGGGCGTGGCATCGGGGGAGAAGCTGAGCTAGCAGGTGCTCAGGGGCTGCCCATTGGCCAGCGGCATCTCTGCACGGCTCGTCTCCTGCACGTCCAGTGGCAACGGCAAGGCTGGTCTCTCTGCAGCCCTCCCAGGAGAGGATGCACTTTGCTGGGCAACTCAGTACAGAGTCCGGGCCAAGCTCCGTGCACAGGCAAGCCCCTGTTCGTGCCCCTGCAGTGCAGCCAGAGCCAATCCCGCACAGGGGCCGTACGGCCTGCAGGAGACGCGAGCCCCCAGCTGAAGGGCAGCAGCCCATACCCCGCAACGAGGCAACGGCTCCCTCTCTTCCGCCGCTGCAGAGTCAGGGCGCAGCCGAAGGGATCAGCGCTCCCCGCCCTGGCCAGGCTGCACAGCACAGTCTGTCATTGCCCGGCCACCCAAAAGTTGGGGCCCATCCAAATTTCCATTCCTAGCCACACCGCTGCTCCACATATGATGTCAGCCTTGTCACCCCACCTGTCTGCTTCTTCCACAGCCTCTCTGAGCTTTGAGCCTCTATTCCCGCCCCCCCGGCCCTTTATTCCCCCCCCCCCCGACTCCCCCATGACCTATCTGCATGGAACAGCCTTCATGGGCTGATTGACAAAGATGATGCCCTTTCCTCTTTTCAATTCCTCCTGCAGACTGGCTGCTTTTGTGACGCTAAGAGAAACCTGCCAACTAGGTTCATTCCTACCACCACCTCTTTGTTTTGTCTGGAGATGAAGACATTAAAATGGAGTTAACGTTGAGTATTCATCAGCATTCTTAAAACGTAAGAATAAAAGAGAGTACAGGAATATTGTCATTATCCCCTAAAATAAGCATTACAAACCCAGGAAATTAAGATTAGAGCTAAAAGAAATCCAAACATGCTAAAGTACGGAACTACACAATTAGGGCACTTAACTCTGACCTGTAAGGTCACCATCCAATAACCATATGTTTAGGATAAAGGCATTTTTTTGTTTGTAGTCCCCGATTAGGTTACTGATTTTTAAAACAAACAGATTTTTCCCCACACACACAGATCAGAAAGTACCTATTTTCTGTATGTTTTCTGATCCAGCTCAACTTTTGTTGTACATCAAGCACACATCATTCCAGACTATGGGCACTAGGTACTAATACGCTGTATCATTAAGGTTTACGGTGGCACACCATGTACCAAAGCAATAGATGCACCGAGAAACTAAATGCAAGACTACTTTACTGAAATGTGAACCACCTACGAGAGTGCGCACACGGAAATAGATTCTCAGCCGACGTAAACTGGGCCAGCTCCTAGAGCCGTGCTGATTTATACCAGCTGAGAATCTGGTCTGTTTTAGCGAATTATTTTTATTGCACTGTGAAAATATTCACATTCCCATTGTTCATTTAGTACATAACAGATATTACATTGCTGAACATTCCCTATGTTAACATTGCAAACATAAATATCTACTAAAATACACACTTAGAGCCAGTGAAAGAACCCATGAGTCCTGACTCCTGACACTGACTTGCTATGCAAACACAAGGAAGTCACAAACTCTCTTCTGTAGCTGAGATTCCCAACTGTCTAATCATTACTCACCCCACAGGGTATTTTTGTCTGCAAAGCACTTTGAAATCATCAAACAAAGGGTTCTAGTGCAAAGCATATAGAAAGAACATGTGATGTTGAATAAAACAGTGGCTCTCAACATTTCCAGACTACTGTACCCCTTTCAGGAGTCTAATTTCTTTTGTGTACCCCCAAGTTTCACCACTGAAACTACTTGCTTACAAAATCAGACATAAAAATACTAAAGTGTCACAGCACACTGACTGAAAAATTTCTTGTTTTTACCATATAGTTATAAATCAATTTGAATATAAATATTGTACTTACATTTCAGTGAACAGTATATAGAGCAGTATAAACAAGTCATTGTCTGTATGAAATTTTAGTTTGCACTGACTTCGCTAGTGCTTTTTATGTAGGCTGTTGTAAAACTAGATGAGTTGATGTATCCCCTAGAAGACTTCTGCATACCTTCAGGGGTATGCGTATCCCTGGTTGAGAACCACTGGTATAAAAGGTGAATTGCACGGGATCCAAAACCAGTGCTGATACAAACCCGATGCCACACCACATTATCACTATGGCTGTATTTTTCAAAGGAATCTAAAGAAGTTAGACAGGAATTCAAGGGGAGTTAGGGATCTATTAGAGATTTTTTTTCTATCCCTCCACCTGTAAAGTCAGCCTTAGTAACATGAGTCCTACATAACCAGGGAAAGGAACAAGAGACTTTTAAAAGCTTTAGTAACCTAAAGTACAGAAGCTCTCCAATCCATAAACATACCATGACTATACAGTCTAATATCTTAGAACTTCCAGAGCTAGAAGCAAGCAGTCTGTGTCCCACCAAGAAATCTTGAAGGTCTCCAATCCAGTGATATCAAGCTCCTGTTTCTAGCCCTCATGGATTGTGACATGTCGGACCTTAAACCTCACATGGGTTCAGCAGTGAATGTAGTCCATTCTCCATTTCAGGTCACCGTGATTTGGAGGAAAGGGGTATAAAGAAGGAGAGGGAATTTCACATTTGGGGGGAAAGAAAGCATTTTTGTGGTATGTGTTTGAGGATTTTTTTTTTAATGGCGCTGTCTGAAGCTGCTCAGGGGTTTGTAATTTTAGCATAAATTCTGGGAAAGACGGATTAGTGAACAGAGTGATAGTCAAAAAGTACATGAAAAATTCAATTCATCACATGGCTCTTCAATTTGTTACTTGGCTATTACAACTATATTATACACACAAAGCTGTGTTAAAAGAACATTCAAGTTGCAAAGTCAAGTCTGACTCAGAAAATGCCCTCTTGTGCATATGCATTATGATAGTCTTTAATTCGTAGATTATAAAGCCAGAAGGGACCACAGTCATCTAGTCCAACTCTTGTATAACAAGAGCATAGGACTTTCCTAGATTAATTCCTGTTTGAACTAGAGCAGATCTTTTAGAAAAACATCCAATCTTGATTTCAAAATAGTCATTGAGGGAGAATCCACTACAGCCTTTGGTAAATTGTTGCAGTGGTTAACAACACACTGCTAAAAGTGTGCACCTTATTTCTAGTCTGATTTTCTACCTTCAACTTCCAGCTATTAGACCTCGTTATACCTTTGTCTGCTAGACTGAAGAGCTCTCTATTATCAATTTTTTGTTCCCCAAACACACTGCAATCAAGCCACCCTTTAACCTTCTCTTTGTTAGACTCAAGGAACTTAATCTACTGAGTTTCACTATCCAGCAAGTTTTCCAACCCTTTGATCATTCTTGTGGCTCTTCTCCGAATGCTTTAGAACTTACCAACATCTTCTTTGAATTGTAGAATTACATGATCACATGCTTCTCCTCCACACACAGGACCCCTGCATAGGGGCACGAGAGCTTATCAGTGAAACAGTTGTACGCATTTTTTTTTAATATGACAAAATGCATTTTGCCTCCCCTCATTCTCAGAAACAGCTGAACTGTTTTGTCTGAAACTTTCCCAGAAAGATTCCACTTGAGACAGACATTGAGCATGGAAAATGTCAGCCTTGTGGTTAAAATCTGGCAACGTTATAAGTAACTGAAAACAGGGTCTTATAATGGGAAGTGACAGGCAACCTCAGTAACAGTCAGCTCCACCTATATTAGTGCACGTGCTCGTGTGTGCATTGCTTTATAGGAGGAGGTATTATAATTACGGTTGAGATAAGCTTACTATTTTAACAGGTGATTTTTCTAAGTGCTCTAATGTAGGCCCAGATCCTCAGCTGGATACCCTGCCTCACCTATACCAGCTGAGCACTTGACCCTTACTCAGGTCTTTGTGGGAAGAGACCAGGTCTTTTTTGTGTGTTTGTACAGTGCCTAAGTCAGTTGGGGAGCTACTGGAAACAAAGTAAAATAATATGGCACTTAGCAACTAACTGTGGTATTTAGAGATGCCACATAGTCTATCGCTGTCACACAGTGAACCTTTATGCTGAGAATACTAATAATAAGAATAAATCCTAGTGTATTATAGAAAATCTTTGTACTTCTATAATCCAACCCTGCAGCCTTTACTGAAGCCAAACTCCAACTGACATCACTACAAGTTTTGCTTTAGTAAAGGCTGCAGGATTGGGCCCTTTATGTTTTTTTCTAGAAATGAAGAGCATGCAACCGATACCAGTTTTTGAACCATCTTTACATGCCCATTTTTCCAACCAGCTTGTTTTCTGCTCCATAACCCAGCACCGTCTCTCTTAATCTGGGAAAGGCAGACACATTTTTGCAAGTTAAAACTAACGGCAAATAGCTGCTTTGGGGGGGTGGAAAAGCGAGAGCAGCAGCAGCTGGAGTGCACCTGATGCATTTTCCCTCCGCTCTGACGGTATCTCATTTCTGCTGCAGGATAGCCGCAAAGCAATGGCTACTCTGATTTGACTACATGAATATCTGCAACATCTCCAGCTGAGACCATGGGATCCTATCCGCCACAGACAGAAGAGGCGATTTCTCCATGCACGTGTTTTGGAGTCTCTGTATAGCTCCAGTACGCGCCCATTTCAGCCTTTTCTACATGCAAGCTGCATAAGCTTCCAGCTACTTCTGAAAGTCAACACCCTTATGTGCGCTAAAGGATCCGCAGCCAAACTGCAAAATTCCTTCCTATAATTCAGTTTACGTTATAATTAATCAGGCTCTGAAAATGTTCTCTGGGTTTTTTCCTTACATAAAGAGGAATTGCATTTGTCAAAATTATTTTTTCCTGGGGACACTGCATAATATGTATTTGCCTCCAGAAAGCCATGTTGAAATAAAAAACGGTGCACTTAATGATGGCTTGTAACTGGGATGCTTTCCATGCAGTTCCTTTTATGTAATTTCCTATTCGAGATTCAGCTTCTTCCGCCTTTATTTTCGTTGGGAAGACCAAGTAGTAGTTGTGAAATGCCATAAAGATCAATAAAGTCCTAAATGCTTGAAAATAACGATGAAGGAGGCTGATTTTTACAGGAAGAGAGAGAGAGATAGAGAGAGAGAGACCGAACTGTTTTCAGCAAACACTTCTAATAATTAAACCCCAAAGCCCTAAGCATCGATTAGGATATAAAGTCTGATTATCCCAGAGACTCATTTCCATGCAAACAGTTATGAGCATCAGCAAACCGAACTTGGTCCGGAATTAGCTGCACACGAAAACGTATTTGTTCATACTTGCTAACCAAACAAGGGCCTGCATTCCTTGTGCACCTAAAACTGCACATTGATTTCACTGCAGAGAAAAGGGGGAATGGTTTTGGGGTTACAGTAATGGACTGGGACTTAGGAGATATAGAGTTAATTCCCAGCTCTGTCACAGACTAAGGGACTTGCCTATGGACACAATCTCTCTGCACTTCATTTCCCCATCCTTAAAATAGGGATGATAGTACTTAAATAGACAAAGAGTGAGAGAAGTTAGAAGCTTTTCGGGTAAGGTACTGTCTCTTCCTCGGCGTTTTCACTGCACCTAACATGATGGTTGGTGCATCTAGGTGCCACTGTAATTCAAATATTAAATGACTCCCATTTAAATCCTGATTATTAATCTGAAAACGTTTAGTAGATTTTTACATTGAAACAATGCTCAGGCAACGTCAGTGCCTATATTATTTATGAAAATACAGCTTGCTCTTGGCTCTATATAGGTAGTTTCCATTATTACACAGAGGAGATATTCACATCATCTATTTTCAGACACACACAATTTTCAGACAAACCTTTGCCTAACGCTTGGAGTAAAACTGTCAAATATAAGAAAACAGAAAGAGGAATGACTGCTCTACAGTTCCTTGATCTAAACAGTTGCTACTCAGAAATTCAACAAAAGACACGTCATGGCACTGCCCAACAGAGAAATGGGCTGGGGCCCAATCTTGCTCCCATGGAAGTCAATGGGAGTAATAATTAAACATCAACACAATGGGCCAAATGCAGACTTCTTATAAGTGGATGAAACTTGGCTGACTTCAATCAAGTGGCATCCACTTCCACAAGGTCTGACTATTTGGCCTAGGATCAGACATGGGAAGATCTAGTCGTTTCCATTGATATTTACAGTAAACAAACAAAACACACACAGGCAAAAGGTTCTGTAGACCAGAGTAACAGTCAAGCTTTGGGGAGAGCAGGGAAAGATATTTGATTCCCCATGTCAGCCCCCACTTGCCTTAATTCCACATGTATGGAGGAAGATAGGTCTATAAAGACGAATACGTTTCCTTCCAATTCACACAGGGCCCAATCCAATGCCCAGTGAAGTCAATGGAAATTCTTCCACTGATTTCAGTGGGGCTCTGGCTCAAACCCATGTCTGTACATTTCTCCACTTATAGTAAAACACACAGGTACACAGATTACTGGTCCCTCAAGCAGAGCTTCTTTACCCAGGGATGGGAGAAGGGCAAAAAAATCATTGAAGTTCACTACAGGCTTCACCAGGCAGATGTAATTCGCCAGGGGAGTGATGAGGGCTTCCTCCAATGTCTATTGAAGTCAATGGAAAGACTCCCATTGACATCAGTAGAGATCAGAACAAATTCCATAGATATGGATAGTCTAGAAAGCCCAAAGACAGACGTATGAAGTGGACAGCAAAACTAGATCACTCTGAGGCTACAAGGGCCTTACTCTTGATAAGCACAAGATACAGATTTTGGTTGTGTAACATTTGGATCTACTCCTCGCATGTATTTATCAGGTAAGTCCCCTAATGCCATCAGGAGATAGGTATACAAATGTCCTGTGTCACGGGAGGACTAGACCCCTACAAACTGGCAAAGCAAGGCTCCTGATTGCACCGGAAATGATGGCCCGCCCCAGGCAAAAGGGCACTAATAACATCATATGATAGGCACAGGGACTGCCTGGCACCCAGGCGGACTCTTAATTGGACTGGGATCTTCAGGAAAGGTGCCGGTATGTCTCGAAGAGACTTCATGCCTGGAAGTGAAGCACACAGGGAGCTAATGACATAAGGCATCAGCCCATGGTAGCATATATGATGTCTTCTAGTTACTGTAGTGCATTTAGAATTAACATTACTCCTAGCCTACATTTATAGTACATTAAAAGGGGGAGAAATCTCCATATACATCAAATTAAGTCACATAATGTCAGGTTAAATCACATGTCAAGTAACAGGATTTGACATGTCAAAGTGCATTATTATAGTACTGACTAAAACATATCACACTTTCTAAAAAGCATCTTCAGTTAGTTCTGAGGCTATCTCCTGCCTACAGGCACTGTTTGGTGTTTGATAGCCTGCCTTTTTGTTGTGATGGATATTCATCAGCAACAGGTCAAAGCAGTGACTGTAGTGTGTCTCTATCTAGCCCCGCACCTCTGTAGGAACTGAGCACCTCACAGAAGTTAGGGAATTTAACACTCCTGTGAGGTAGGAAATTCCCATTATACAGATGGGGACACTAAGGCCCAGAGAAACTAAGGCCACGTCAACACTAGCGAGCTTACAGTGGCACCGATGCAGCTGGACCACTGCAAGATCGCTTGCATAGCCGCTCGATACCAATGGGAGAGAACTCTCCCGTCGACATAATAAAACCACCGCAACAAGCGGCGGTAGCTATGTCGGTGGGAGAAGCTCTCTACCACTTATGCAGGTGTAACTTATGTCACTGAGCAGGGTGTTTTTTCCACACCCTGAGCGACATAAGTTTTGCCGCCATAAGTGGTAGTGTAGACATGGCCAAAGTGACTTGCTAAAGGACATCCAGGGAATCTGTGGCAGCGCAGAGAATGGGTGTCTTAAGTGCCCTAACCACAAGTCCATCCTACACTTTGTGCAAATGACACTTTCCCACCCTGCCCCAACTAGCTATATCAACCCAGCTCTGGAGCCATCATCCTATGTCAAGGTGCCCGGATGCCCTGGTGAGGGATGCAATATAAGCACCTAATCACAGTAAGAATTAGACCCCTATATAGAATAGTTGTGACATCTTCCCAGCCCTGAGCAGAGCTCGGCAACTGTCTTAAATGATGTGTGATGAAGGGCTTGTGCTTCCTCGTCCAAGATGACCTAACAGTCTCTGCTTTTTTCCTTCAGCAGGTGGCAGCGGACCTGCAAGATGAGAGAACTAGAAAAAAAGTCAGCAGTACAAAGTGCTGGTCTTGTGACACCTTGTAAGTGACTGGGGACTGCTTCTGAACTCAATGTGCCATTACCGCGGGGTGCGACACGAGTCATTCTTTTGTTCTAACAGGTCCCTCAGATGAACTCGGACGCATGCCAGCCATGCAATGTGCTATCAGACAGCGTTCAGTCGGAGGTCAGCAGCCTCTGTCCTTTGATTTACACTTCCAATCCTTTCCAAGGCGTGCCAGGAAAGACGCTGCTCCCGAGACACAAAGGCTAATTTCAGCGTGAGTTGTGGTCTCGATGGCCAGACGTAGCACAACTCAGCATTACAAGGGAAGGTATATTCCAATTCTGGCCACTGAGCAACACGAAATAATGGTTATGGGAAAACGACTAGGGTTGGCCAAGCTGTCTTCCAGCAACCACGGCAGCCCAGCCCAACAATGGAAGTCTGAGTCATTAGCATAACATTACCTACCCCTTTGTAGATATTTGTTGCTGTGTTACAACATGTTGTGTCCTGGCATTGCAACAAACAGCCTGATCCAAATGGAAAGACTCCAATTGGACAAGGCAACCCTTATGCCTCACGTTACAAGGCTGGATTTAAGTACAAGCAACTTCTAGTTATCCTGCTTAGGAACGCACAGTTCAAACCCCTGTCCCCAGATAGCAAGATAGGAATAGGGGTCACAAGTCTGATTCCTTGCTTGGGGACTTACAAATTATAAAGCTGGCCCACTATCAAACAATCCACGCAACATAAAGCAGGACAAGGTTTCAAGTCAGCCCAATGTTGTGGCAAAAGCCTTCACGTTCATCTTTGCCTCAAACCGACATCGCTTTGATGGGGATGGGCGTTCCCAACAAAGGAACATTTTTAGGAATAACCCAAAGCAAAAGATCTTTGAGCCAGCACTGTGCTGTTGAATCACGCCATGCACAGAGCACTTGCCAGATGGGGGAGCATATATTCTGCTCCATTCGTAAATCTACTTCACCTGGTCCTGTTTCTCCCTCCAGCAGGGTGGGGGAAGTGAGCAGCAGCTCTGTAAACTGGCCCAGAGGGCACAAACTGACTCTGATCTGCTGTAAGCCAGAGTACAGCTTCACTGAGGTCCACTGGAGCCAAGGGAGCGCAGCGCTTTCTGAAAACCAGGCCAAAGTTGTCTAATGCCAGACACCCAAAATTACAGTCCATTTTAAACTGTGCCTCAGTTTCCCTACCTGAAAATGGTGAAAATACTTACGTCTCTCACAGGGGCATTGGGAGGATGGAGACCGTTTCAAAGCCACCTAAGGAAATTAAGCTCCCTACCCCCCAGGGAGAGTTCCCAACTCCCTGAAACACCTTTAACGAGTGCCAGCCTAAACTAGTTTTCATACAGCACCTTAAGTGAAAAAGATTGTAAACCTGGACCGCAAATTGTTTATCCTAGAGAGGGGACTGCAGTGGTGGGTTTACTCCCAGCTAGCCAAACAATCCATCTCTTTTGCCCAAGTCCAGGTGATCCAAAGACCTAAAGATCTCAACACATCTTCATTCCAGAAAGGTACCACTTTGGCTCTTTATACGCCATTGACAGCCTCTCTTTGATAGAAAACAAAAGCAACACAAACTCTATCCCACATTAACTACAGGATATTTAAAGTCATCAACTCTTTAGGTCCATTATTCTCTTGGTCATTGTGGACAATAGGCACTAGACCAGAAAAATCCAACACCAGCTGAGGTGCTGAAAATCATCCTAACTCCTCAGAGCTGGAAACGGAAATAATTAGGGAAAGGAAAGACTGATCTGTTTACCATTTCTTCTTGAAGTCCTAATGGGCAACTCATTCTTTTAGAAAATGACAAGACATAATGTTTCTCTGAACGAACATCTTTTTGGAATGGGGGGAAAGAAGAGATGAAAAGACGAGTAATTTAGCACCTCACCGCTCATCTGTTGGTAAGAATTACAAAACTCCTAATCCAAATCACAAACCCCACAAGAAAACCAAATTAAGGATTGTTTTGAGCACTGCTAGGAAGCAGTTCGTTATTTGTAAGTCTCCTTTTATGCCTAGGAGGTGCGGAATATCTTTCCAGACTTGCTGAAGTTCCCAACCCAGCACTCACATTGGCAAACCACATGGGTCCTAAATTTCTTTTCTGGACCCAGAGAGTTCAATAATATTGATCCCTCACCTCCTGCCACTGAAATGAAATCTCTAGCAACTCAGCACGTGAGTCAAATGGATTGAAGAGCTTCACCAAAAGATGACAGTGAAACTAATGAAACTTTATCCCTTTGACTGCAAAGTCACAGACTAAGAAAACAACAAATTATTTAAACTGCCCCTTCTCCAGTCGGGAAAGCAAATCACATTCCTGCATAGCTTCAGGCACCCCAGAACAGACCAAGCTGGAGAACAGACACTGCAGGGTTTGAGACGTTAACCAGTAGCATGACATCACCATAATTCTTTGTGTTGCTCTCCAGGGATGTAGCTGCAGCAAAATATATATAGTGCACGTTCAACAATCAAACAGCACCTGTTGATTACAATTCTTGACCATGATAAGCTTTGCTGGATATATTAAAGCTCAGAGCTGTATCACTGCTGCAGAGGGAAGAAGTGGAAGGGGTAGGAATCAGCAGGAAGGGACCTGGCTTTGTATTAAAGGAAGAGTAGACCAGTTTCAGTCCCATGTGCTAACACATAAATTAGAGGTATTGAGTATTTAGTCCATTCCTGCCAATGCAGGAGTGAGCCCTACAATACATTCAAACAAACAACTTATACACACATTGGATGGGAACAAAGTCTCAGCGCCTGGCCCCAAAGTGCCTTTTTTGCAAGCAAAATGCATCGTATATCTGAACTGCACTGAAATCAGGCCCAGAACCATGCAACATGCTGCTTTCCTGTCCAGGGCTAGGAATACCAAAGATCATTTGCTACCCTTGTAGGGTGTTCTGCATCCGCATCCTCTTGTGAAGGTGGCTCTGCTTCCATCCCCAGTGCAGTGTGCTCGGGAGGACCAGGCACATGGGTTTAGGTGGGGACAGAGGCACTGCTGCTGGAAGACTGGAGCAGTGCTCCCATGGGGTTGATCCAGAGCCCATCCAACTCAAGGGCAGACTTTCCACTAACTGGCAGAGCTTTGGACTACAGCTTTAGGCAGGAGCCTGCCTTGGTGATGGTGGGGGAGGAAGTGTTGAAAGAGGAGAAATCAGTGGCTTCTCATACAGACCTGTGGCTAGAGAGATGGCCCTCCAGTGCCAAGGTGGCCCAATATTTAAACACTGAAGCCGCCTCAGCAGATATTGCACCATTGGTGGGGGGACCCAGTATTGTGCAAAGGTGACTCCCCTCCATCCAGCAGCAGTAGGGCCCGTGTAGGGCCACCTCCCTCCTCCAGGCAGGAGCCAAAGACAATAAGCATCCTCGACAGGCTCTGCAGCAGAGACTGATGGACACTGGTACGGTTATCAGAGTGTTTCCTGCTGTTGTGACTCTTACTAGATCACTGTACAGTCTGAGCACAATGGGGCCCCATTTTCAGTCGGTCCCCAAATGCGACAATAATTGTTATTAATTATTATTATTATTAATATAAAATCGCTCTGTTCATCTCCAGGCTAAGCTGGCCATGGGGAGGTTCCCTTCTGTAGTCAAGTCATGCAGCGTTAACAGGCAGGTTAGGCTGTGGTCTGATTTCAAAGCTAGATTAAGTGGACCTAAGGAAAGATCACCCAACACAGGTCAGAATGGGCTAGCCCCATTAAATCCAGCCACGAATGAGAGACGGGCACCAGGAATCCTGTTTCTGGGCCTGAGTCACTTGTGCCCTACAACATGTGCAGCCAGAGGCACCGACTCTGTAGGTGCTCTGGGGCTGGAGGACCCATGGAAAAAAATAGTGGGTGCTTGGCACCCATCAGCCACAACTGTTTAGTGGCACCAGCAAACAACTGATTGGCAGCTGGGAGAGGGGATAGGGGAGAGCAGCGAGCGGGCAGGGGCCTCAGGGGAGGGGGCAGGGGTGGAGCACCACCAGGGAAAAGAAAAACTCAGTGCCTTTGTGTGCAGCCACTCACATCAGGGCAAAGTGAACCCTAAATGCTACCAGATCAGAGCGGTTGCAGTTTGCACTGGCATAGATGACGGTGCAAGGCAACAATTAATCACTTCACTTCTGCGGACCAATTAATTGTGACAGCTTCAAAGCATGAGGCAGTGCCAGACAATGAAAAGGGAGGACACTGTATATAGATGTCTTCGTACAAGCACAATGGGAGAGAACTGTCTGTCTCTTCTATTGCTCTCATGAATTCACCTTTGAAGCTCGTGCCAAACAGCTTAGAGATCACTGAATAATACAGCAGGCTCTTCTACAGCACCTCCCTCCGCGGATCATTTAACTGATAATGAACTAAGCCCCACAACATTCCATGAAGCAGGGACTTATTGATATCCCCATTTTTCAGATGGGGAAACTGAGACACAGAGAGGTTAAGTGACTAGCCCAAGGTCACAAAACGAGATAGTGGCAGAGCTGGGCATATACCCACCCCTCCCAACTCCCAGTCCAGGAGTTTGTCTGCCAAACCATGCATCCATTGCACCGATACATCATTTGCAAAACGGAGGCAGTTTTGCCTTTGCTTCAGTTTGTTGTCCTAAACTCTATGTTCATATCCTGTTTGTGACTCCAATACTAGAATTCTAACGGTAAGGAAGTATTTTTCTTGCCAAAATGGGATGGCTGACAGGACTTTCAATTCTGTGATTTAAAACAAGGAGCTTATGGATACCGAGGTTTTTATTGTGACAGCTGAAGTGGACCTAAGTATTAGTTTCAGGACCTGCTCAAATACTCCACATCCTGGAAATTGAACTTTATCTATCTTCTTCGACTCCCTCTTCACTGAAACACCTTGACCCCAGAAGCAGGAAAGCTGGAGTTGTCAGTAATAGCACGGGCAGTATTTCTGTTTATTGCACATGCTACACTGATGTCTGTCTGTCGTTTAGTGCTAGTGCATTGGCTGCTTTCAGACCTTGTCAGTCCCATCACATTTCACAGACAGACTGGTGCAGTGAGAATACTGGGGCGGGGGGGGGGGGGGGCATATAAAAATTAGAACCTGCAGGTTTTTTTAATTTCTTGGGATGTTCATCTTTCTAAACCATAACCTCATTAGGGAAAGAAACACTTCGATTTTACAGAGCTCTCACTTATTGCAGGTCTTATGTAATCTCCCTATAACAGTAGGATCAGCTGCATCCACCCAGATGCTGGATGATATCATGCGCTTTGTATGCTGGATGCCTCTGCCCAGAATCCAGGGAAGCAAATGTACAGTTGTGCTTTGTAACATAGGTAATTCTCAGATCAAATACCTCTTCCGTCCATCAGTCAAATGATGCCTGCAAGTACATCGCATTCAGTGAAAAGGGGATACCCCTCATCTTGCACTGCCTCATTTTGAAACAGACGGAAGCCATGGGGCCATCTCCAGGAACTGTCAATAGTAATTGGGGATTCTCTTCTCTTCACAGGTTTCTAAGAGCAGCTGATCTCTAGCATGACTTATTCCATCCAGACCTAACCAACTCCCATTAAATCCATGGAAGCCTCCCATTAACTTCAGTAGGATTTGAGTCTGGCCATAAGAGATTAACCGTGACCCTTTCACCCCTGTAATGCATCTGGGAGCTGGGTTCTTGGATTCTCATGGACCATGGATGGCCTTCTCTTCTTCCCACGGGCCATTTCAAATCGGGCAGGCTAACACTGGCTGCATTTGTAATGCACCTGAAAGGTTCGGTGTTTGTGTTGTGACTGTGTGTTAGAGAGGCAGTGTGGCATAGGGGAGAGAACACTGGAGTAGAGACCTGGACTCTATTTCTGGCTCTGCCATTAGCCCGCTGAATGACCTTGGGCAAGTCACTTCACTGCTCTGTGCCTCAGTTTCCCTACTAGTAAAACAGGAATCATGATACTGACCTCCTTTGTAAAGCATTTTGAGATCCATGGCTGAAAGGCTCTATATAAGACCTAGGCATTATTTCTAGTCTTTCACAGAGCTGTGTGACAGTGCTAATTATTCAGCTTTTATATGTATAGAAAGCCAGCACTTTACAAACACTGGAAAATGCTAATGTGTTGTTTTCCATAACCGCGATAATTAGAACTAGAACTGTTCATTAGCATTCAAATGACAAATAATGAACCAGAATTAAGTGTATACAATTAAACTAAAAAAACAACATCGACTCATCATCCCTTGCAGGACTCCATACTTCACACTAGTTACTGAGAACTGGGGCTCATTACTTAATACTTAGAACCTTCATTATTTTTCAGCACTGTAGACACATTAATGGGCCTCACAATATTCCTGTAAAAGAGGTAATCAACATTATCCCCATTTACAGATTAGGAAACAGACAAATTGATTTCCTGGTTGATTTCCTCATGGGCAAACAGTGGTAATCAGGGTCGGACACAGGTTTAGAAATCTTTAAATCGATGGGTGCTGACTTCAAGGGGAACAGAGTTAAGCCAATGTTGAGTGCTTTTGCAAGTCTCCCCCGGAGTCCCAGCCGAACAGTCCCAAGATTACTCTTCCAGTCCACGCGCCTTATTTATTGAATGAAGAAGCTTTTCCATAAGAGATGAGCCATTTCACCATGCGTGTTCCAAACCGGTAGTTATTTCTCTGTGTTTATGATCTAGATCAGTGTTTCCCAAACTGGGGTCGCCACTTATGTAGGGAAAGCCCCTGGTGGGCCAGGCCGATTTGTTTACCTGTCGCGTCCGCAGGTCCGGCCGATCGCGGCTCCCACTGGCCGCGGTTCGCTGCTCCAGGCCAATGGGAGCTGCTGGAAGCGGCGTGGGCCGAGGGACGTACTGGCCGCCGCTTCCAGCAGCTCCCATTGGCCTGGAGCAGCGAACCGCGGCCAGTGGGAGCCGCGATCGGCTGGATCGCCGGACGCGGCAGGTAAACAAACCGGCCCGGCCCGCCAGGGGCTTTCCCTAAACAAGCGGCGTCCCAAGTTTGGGAAACACTGATCTAGATAACTAATGACAAGCAAAACCAAATGACCCCACTGAGACTCTATCGAACAGAAAAGGAAGCAGACTTGACAGCTGAAAACTTTCTTTCAAGTGTCTAAAGTGCAGTTGTCCTTTGGATAAGCAGACGTGAAGAAGCCCCAGATTCGCTCAGGAGGATATGATTGAATGAAGGGTTGGTCCATTTTTAGCTTGTACTGGTAAAAGTGTCTTGTCTCAAACACTCGCATTGACACTACAGTCTCACAGGGAAATTCAGAGAATTAGAGGATTGATTTAACAACTGGCCAGCTGGTGCAGCTGTAATTGACACCTCCTGGGTGTGGTGCTCTGTCCCATCTAGTGACACTGAGATCACTTAGCGAGAGATTAATGAGTCTGCTCTACAACCTTAGCTAAAGGCCCACGTGGTTTTTAGCTCATGCAGTAGAGGCTCATTCAGTAAGCTTCAGAGGTCCTAGGTTCAATCCCGCCCAACGACGACCAGGGTCTGTCCGTGTTACACAGCTTCAATGCAAGTGTCAGAGTGCAAAGGGGACTGAGGCATTGGTCTGTTTTACTAAAACATAGGGCCATATTCAGCCTGGGGTAGACAGCTGTGACTGCTGTTGGTGGACCTACATACTGGATGGACATTTACTCCTGTGCAGAGCCAGCATAAGGCCTAGGCCTGACTTGGAGTCTCCCCAAGAAGGGTGAATTTCACCCTCGCTGCCCTACAATATATACCAAGGACTGATAGGTGTCAAGTATCAGGGGGTAGCCGTGTTAGTCTGTATCCACAAAAACAACAAGGAGTCCGGTGGCACCTTAAAGACTAACAGATTTATTTGGACATAAGCTTTCATGGGTAAAAAACCCACTTCTTCAGATGCATGGAGTATAATGCATCTTTATATAATGCCTGCATCTGTAACTTTCACTCCATGCATCTGAAGAAGTGAGGTTTTTCACCCACGAAAGCTTATGCCCAAATAAATCTGTTAGTCTTTAGGGTGCCACCGGACTCCTTGTTATTTTAAGGACTGACACGGTGAACTCAGAATGAAATGTTGGCCGGAACTCAAACTTCCTGTGCCTTTGTGACTTTAACTTAAATCCTTATTATAACAGTTTTTGTAGGGTGACCTTTTCAGTGGCCATATATGAACGGCATCTGTCGCAGCAACACCTAGGAGACCCTGGGGACAAACAGATACGTTCTAAAACTCACTGAAGTTCAGCCCAGCAAACCCCATACAATTCTCTCTCTCCAGCTGTGTGTGTCACTCACATGCTGGCATTCCAGGGGTTAATTTATACAGGGATTATATCCATCATCTACATTTTATTTTTATTTCACAAAAGGCACAGAACATGCTGCTCCTGCTCAAGTGAGACAACTAGATTAATGTCTGTGTGATTTCAATCAAATGGCTGTTGCAGATGCCCCAGAGCGGTAGCGACATCTCACGCCAGAGTGTGCTAGCGCATATATTAATGGGGTTCCCTAAGCACCAAAAGGCAGGAAGGGAAGAATGAAGTTCTAGGAAGAGCTGAGGGGAAAAGTCATTCAGCTCGTGACCCAACATGCCAGCAATGCAGCTTCTCCCTAGAGCATTCTTGTGAAGAATGCAGCTAACAGCATTATTGCTGGGCCGGATTAATGAAAAAACCAATAGTGGTTACGATCCTGAGCGGCTTGATTTATAGCTTTAAATACTCTGAGTTATTAGGAGAGACATTTTAAAAGAGCAACTACATCTGTTCCTGCCCGTGCCAACTTCCCTCCCTTCTCCAAGCAAGTTCAGCAAAGGGAAACTCTGAACAGGAGATAGGAATTTTCTGCACCATTTGTGGATGGGGGGAAGCGGTAAGTGCTGCCCGGAGCCTGCACCCCTGAGCCCCCTGCCCGCGCCCCAATCCCCTGCCACAGGCCTGCTCCCCCTTCCACCTTCCGAACCCCTCAATCCCAGCTCAGAGCCCCCTCTTGTACCCCAAGCCCCTCATCCCCAGCCCCACCCCCAGCCAGAGCCAGAGCCCTCACCCCCTCCATGCCCCAACAGCCTGCCCCATCCCTGATCCCCCTCTCACCCTCCAAACCCACTGGTCCCAGCCGGAGCACCCTCCAGCACCCCAAACTCCTCATCCCCGGCCCCACCCCAGAGCCCGCACCCCCAGCTGGAGCCCTCACACCCCTCCCCTGTACCCCAGCCCTCTGCCCCAGCCCTGATCCCCCTCCCACCCTCCAAACCCCTTGGTCCCAACCTGGAGCCCCCTCCTGCACCCCAAACCCCCCAGCCCAACCCCAGGGCCCTCACTCCCCCCCGCACCCCAACCCGGACCCCCCTCCCGGACCCTGAACTTCTCATTTCTGGCCCCTCCCCAGAGCTTGCACCCCCAGCTGGAGCCCTCACCCCCTCCCATACCCCTACCCCCAATTTTGTGAGCATTCATGGCCCGCCATACAATTTCCATACTCCGGTGTGGCCCTCGGAATGGAAAGACTCTCACTGAAAGTACCATGACAACAGACCCTGCCATGAAAGAGCTTTCAGTACAAACAGGATTCATTGATGAGCCCAAAGCAAGGAATAACTGGCAGGATTTTTTAGGTTTATATTATTAACTACCATTGTTGGCTCATTTCTTGTCGGTGTCTGAGAAGCAGCACGTCTTACTTGAATGCACAGAGACTATATCGGAAAGAGACACCATGACTTTAAACGTTTGCAGGTTTTAGTACCAAATGAAGATTGCTCTGAAAAACTGAATAATATGAGGAAGTGACATTCGTTGGGGATTTCCCATTTTAATAAAAGCTCAGTGATGATTGGCTGGTTGAGAAATGGCTGGAGTGTAACACAAAATATTCCCCACTGCACAGAAAGGAGCTGGACCAGCAGCAGAACCAAGCATTGGGACGGTCTAGTTTATCACCAAAATCCAAAAGCAAGAGAGCAATCCATTCAAAACTCCCCTCTACCCACCCCACACCACAGAGCCTAAAACTATAGCAGCTGAGAGTCAGCCAGTCCTATGCAGAACCCTGACTGGATTTTTAAACTGCTCTGCACGAGGGTGAATCATCCAGTCTTGACACGTCTGCACTCATCACCACTACTGGGGTGCAAACAACATGGAAGTGAATCTGGCCTCCCATGTGGAAGGTGTATAGGATGTGATATTACCATCAAGAGGAGATGATGTAACGAAGGTCAAGATGGACAAGATGCAGCAGAAGAAGAGAGCGCTATGAAATATTTAAACACTTAGTCCAGTAGTTTATAACACTCCGAGTCCAGATAAATCTGAAAGTTCTGCACAAAGCAAGCAGACAGGGGCCGGCACAGCGGCACTTAATCAGACTGCAAGCAAGGCAGGCTGATGATGTTCCTGCAGGATTTTGTGAGTGCGCTCCAAACCATCAGCAAATGAGCTCTAATCTCAAAGTCAATTTTAATAGCAATTCCCAACAGCAGGGTCCAATAATAAACAAACAAATGAGGAGGGTGGATTTGTTGTAAATCAAATTGATTTAAATCATGATTTAAATCACTAGTCAGGAAGACTCGATTTAATCATGGATTTCTACATAAAAGTGCATTTTTGTTGGTTGTAATAACCTTAATACATATTCTTCACAACTCAGAGATAGATGTAGGTTTCATTTTTAGAAGGTACACACTATACATTTTTAAAGTGATTTATTTTGAAAAATGTTCAGATTCGTTTTACAGCTATATCAGAAAATGAATGATTGTTTGGGTATTTCATTTACCAAAGGTAATTGAAGCAGATATTTATGAAGTCTTTGGGAGGTGAACTATCTCCAATTCAACAGGTTAATCATTAATATTTGGAGGATTTTCTTGCCATGCTGTATTAGGAGGAGAACATCACCAGACAGACATTTAAATTGGTTTATTTAACTAAAACAACAACATTATGTATTCTGGATTATTTTCTTCAACAGCAAACATAATAATTTAACAAAAGCATATGAATTTTTGAATTTAGTTAAACATTCAGTTTTTTAAAATCAGGTTTGTTTTTGTTAAAATGGTTTTAAACTACAATAGTTAAATAAAATATTTAAAAAAAATTAAATTGACTATGTCAGCCAGGTCAACATGGGAAACTTAAAATATTGGCTTCTGCCGCTAACTCAGTCATCTTCACCTTTGTTTTCCTGTTTGTTTATAATCTGGAAAAGAAAAACAAACTTTCCTGCTTTTTCAGGTCCCAAACAATTTCTCAATTTGGAATTAATAGTCCAAAGGAAGAAAATGTTCTTTCTACCCCAGCAGAAGAAGCTACTGCTCTTAAAAGTGATATTATCACTTCAACAGTCTCTGAATCTAAGTGCTTACGTAACTTCCACCAGTTCACTGGTGTGACTTTCTTTAAAACATCAGCAGCAAACATATTTCTTGAATCGTTCTTATTCCCAAACTGGGTCTCTTTTACAGCCTGCTGCCATTATAGGTTTTCCCTTCTAGTGAAAGAATGGTATGGTAGATCTCAAATCAATGAAGGCTACACTCAGAAAGACCTCAAGACTTCTGGAATATGCTGCTCAAACAGCTTCACTTTTGTTTCTACTGCCTGTCCCTCCCTTCTCACATTTATCTCCAGACTTCTCCTTGTCCAGATCTCTTCCACCCCCAACAATCTTCTATTCATTGAACTTTTTGAAACTTTGCGCTTTTAGAGAGAGGTAAGGGATTGACTCTGTGTACACAAATTTGCAGAGAGACAATAGGGTTAAGGTCTGTTATTTCTCACCTCTATATATTATTTATTTATTTAAAACATTTTTGCTGTTAACAAGCATGTTATCTCTGGAGACACAAATCCACAGTTTGAGAACTGCAAAACTAAGCATCTCTGATGGTATCTCCTAGACTGAGCACTGATTCTCATTGGGTAGATAGAAAGATTAACCAAAATAATCTATACAGAAACCCCTGGAACCCCATAAGACTGGGTCCCTAATCCATGAACTACTGGAACTCGTTTTCTTAAACATTACATTAATATATTGTCTCATACTATAGAATTAGAATTTATAATCCCTATTCCATGATAAAATATCTTCGAGCTATAATGTATCTTAATTAAAACCATCTTTAGATAGGTTTTTTCCTCAAAAAGCATTTTATCAAAAAAATCCAATTTAAATAAAAAATCCGATTTTGTTTTTAAATCATTGATTTTTATCCACCCTGCAAATGAGTTTAGGAGTCACAAGTTTCTCTCTCCTTTTTCAAGAGAATCATATACCCTGGTTCATGAAAGCACTTAGTTAGGAACTTAACTTTAGGAATATGCTTAAGTCACACTGACTTCACCTGGGACACAGCACATCCCTAAAATTAAGCACATACTTAAATGTTGTCCTGAAAAGAGCTGCTTTCTTGAATGGGATACTGAGAGATGGTGTCTTATAAGTTAAGTCTCTAGAAATGCCGTGTGCATACTACCTGGAAGTGCATCGCCTGTTGCCAAAAATCCATAGGCCTGAAAGAGTTTCAGTTTCACTTCACTTTACATGATACACCTCATGGCTTTGGTTGAGCCTTTGTTATCTGTGCAACATTAAGAATGTGTGGAAACTTCAGGAACACAATTGGGTTCCAAATAACTATTTACAAACATACAGGCCTAGGTCCATAGACACACTGCTGCTCTGGCAGAGTTTTGGTGACTTTTGCAACAGAAGGGCTCCCAAACTTTTTAAAGAGATACTACACAATTCTGAAACACTACAGCTTCCTACTGCTGTTGCTGTTGAAAAGCTTTTGAGACGTTTACAGAAAGATTGTGTAATTCAGTCCTGTCAACGCTGAGCTCAGACTAGGGCTGTCAAGCGATTAAAAAACGTAATCGTGATTAATCGCACTGTTAAATAATAACAGAATATCATTTATTTAAATATTTTTGGATGTTTTCTACATTTTCAAATATATTGATTTCAATTACAACACAGAATACAAAGTGTACAGTGCTCACTTTATATTTATTTTTTATTACAAGTATTTGCACTGTAAAAACACAAAATAGTATTTTTCAATTCACCTAATACAAGTACTGTAGTGCAATCTCTTTATCATGAAAGTTGAACTTACAAATGTAGAATTATGTACAAAAAAACTGCATTCAAAAATAAAACAATGTAAAATTTTAGAGCCTGCCAAGTCCACTCGGTCCTACTTCTTGTTCAGCCAATCACTCAGACGAACAAGTTTGTTTACATTTGTAGGAGATAATGCTGCCCGCTTCTTGTTTATGTCACCGGAAAGTGAGAACAGGCATTCTCATGGCACTGCTGTAGCCAACGTCACAAGATATTTACATGCCAGATGTGCTAAAGATTCATATGTCCCTCCATGCTTCAACCACCATTCCATGGGACATGCGTCCATGCTGATGACGTGTTCTGCTCAATAACAATCCAAAGCAGTGCCGACCGACGCACATTCATTTTCATTATCTGAGTCAGATGCCACCAGCAGAAGGTTGATTTTCTTTTTTGGTGGTTCAGATTCTGTAGTTTCCGCATTGGAGTGTTGCTCTTTTAAGACTTCTGATTTATTTAGTATGTGCATAGTCGTCTAGCCCAGCGATGGCATCTTCAGTGGCGTGATGCAGTTCTTCTAGGCCACCGCTGAACCTAGTCAGCAGGCATTCATCAACAATGTGTGTCACTGTCTGTGTTGCACCACAGCTGCACAAAGGGCTGTCACAAAGGCCTCAGCGATACTGGTTGGCTGCACAGAGACCTTGCCCAGTCCGGAACATGTTCAACAGGGACCATTGGCGACGGGGCAGGTCAAAACCAGGCGGGCAAATTGTGGGGTCAGCGACAAGGGACTGGTTGGGGATTATAATAGATATCCATTCCTTTCACCAGAGTGTTTCCGCCCTATCATCCTGGCGTGGCGGGTGAGACCATAATGGGTGACATGACGGCAAATGTGCAGCTGGTGGTTTAAAAGGTCATTGTGCAGCGGCAGCATGCTCCACACCTCGTCCCTGTCAGATTTTGGAAGATTCCTATACCTTGGGTCGAGTGCTGTAGCTACCTTTAGAAATCTCACATTGGTACCTTCTTTGCGTTTTGTCAAATCTGCAGTGAAAGTGTTCTTAAGACGAACAACATGTACTGAGTCATCATCCGAGACAGCTATAACATGAAATATACGGCAGAATGCAGGTAAAACAGAGCAGGGGATATACAATTCTCCCCCAAGGAGTTCAGTCACAAATTTAATTAACACATTTTTTTTTAACGAATGTCATCAGCATGGAAGCATGTCCTCTGGAATGTTAGCCAAAGCATGAAAGAGCATATGAATGTTTAGCACAGGGGTAGACAACCTATGGCACGCGTGCCAAAGGCGGCACGCGAGCTGATTTTCAGTGGCACTCACATTGCCCGGGTCCTGGCCACCGTCCGGGGGGCTCCGCATTTTAATTTAATTTTAAATGAAGCTTCTTAAACATTTTAAAAACCTTATTTACTTTACATACAACAATAGTTTAATTATATATTATAGACTTATAGAAAGAGACCTTCTAAAAACGTTAAAATGTATTACTGGCACGCGAAACCTTAAATCAGAGTGAATAAACGAAGACTCGGCACCCCACTTCCGAAAGGTTGCCGAACCTTGGTTTAGCATATCTGGCACGTAAATACCTTGCAATGCCGGCTACAAAAGTGCCATGCAAATCCCTGTTCTCACTTTCTGGTGACATTGTAAATAAGAAGCGGGCAGCATTATCTCCCGTAAATGTAAACAAACTTGTTTGTCTTAGCAATTGGCTGAACAAGAAGTAGGAGTGAGTGGACTTGCAGGCTCTGAAGTTTTACATTGTTTTGGTTTTGAGTGCAGTTATGTAACAAAAAAAAAAATCTACATTTATAAATTGCACTTTCACGACAAAGAGATTGCACTACAGTACTTGTATGAGGTGAATTGAAAAATACTATTTCTTTTATCATTTTTACAGTGCAAATATTTATAATCAAAATATACACTGATTTCAATTACAACACAGAATACAATATATATGAAAATGTAGAAAAACATCAAAATATTTAATACATTTCAACTGGTATTCTATTGTTTAACAGTGCAACTAAAACTGCAATTAATCACGGTTAATTTTTTTGAGTTAATCGCATGAGTTAACTGCAATTAATCGACAGCCCTAGCTCAGACCCGTGCTGGCTACCACACAGTTGCTGCTAGCAAGTTTCTTTCTAGCAAAGTTTCCATGACTAGTCTGGACAGCAATTGTTATTTGTCTGTGAACTAAGAGTCCATTGACTTAAGGATTTCAGGGGTGTGTTATTAACTATTTATATCACAGTAGTACCTAGAAGCCCCACCTGAGACTGTGTTCTAAATTCTGAACAAAGTCTCTGCCCCAAGGAATCTAAATAGACATGGCACATATGGAAAGCATTATTATCCTTATTTTACAGGTGGGGACTGTGGCACGGAGATTAAGTGACTTGTCCAAAGTCAGACAGGAAATAAGTGGCAGAGCCAGGAACTGAAGTCAGCGCTTACAAGTCGCAAGCCAGTGCTTCCTCTCCCAAGGGATTGGCCCTTGTGAACAACTTAAACCCCTTCTCTTCCTCAAGAGAGCACACAGTCCCTGAGTTACCATCCAAACTCGCCTGCTTTTTGCAGCCTAACTACTGGCAACAGCAAAAACAAACACCACAACATCAAACTCAGCCTCCCGAAGTTTGACTGTTCCTAGGGATTTCCTCCACGACCTGCTCTGACCCACAGAGACACACCTGTCCCCTTCATGCTCTGGCTTGAACTAATGAGATCTGCCTGCCAGCATGAGGCAGCAGTCATAATTATCCTAACTGTTAATGGTGCGTTTTAGTCCCTGAGCTTAGGGTGGCTCAACAGAAGAGTCCCGCAGCACTGTACAGGGCCTGCCAGCCAGTGACAGTCCTGTCGGATGTAAGCACGCTACTACCTGTCTACAAGATGGAGTAGCCTATAGCAGTCTGGCTAGCACAGTGCTCAGAACAGCCTGTCCGCCCCGATTATAGAAACTAGAAATCCCATTAGCAACTACGTTTAAACAGTGCGAAATTGAAAAGTGAATGGTAAATAAATTAGTGCCTGTGCAGATGACTGAGAAACTAGGGGGGGATGCCTTTGTGTGAGTCCTGGGCCCGCACTGCTTGGCACATTAGCTACATTATGTATTCCTCTATCACACAGCAGCAATGTGAAGTCAAGGGGATTCTCTCCCTGGCTGCGTTATCTAATATACTAGGTGCCACTGACATCCCGCAGAACAACTTTCACAAGCAGTTCCCCTCAGTGGGACTTAGAAGCCAGACCGCTGGATTGGGATGCTCCTTTGTTCAGTATTTCCACCAGCGGAAGCAGTTATGGCTAAAGCGAATGAGAGAAAGGATGAAATACCATTATCCCCATTTAACAGAGAGAGAAACTGAGGCAGGGAGAAGTGACATGACTTGACCAAGGTCGCACAGCGAGCCAGTGGCAGAGTCAGGAATAGAATTGACTCAGCACAGTGCCTTCTCCGGTACACCACAGTGTCTTATGTATAACTAATCATTTCTGAGCCCTGGCCTGAGGAATACAGAGGATCGTGCCTTTTAAATCACTCCTGTGTGACCTCGGGCAAGTCACGTAGCCTCTCCGTAAAAATGGGCAAAACAGCACTACCCTGTCTCACAGGTGTGTGGTGAGGATAAATCCATTAAAGATTGTAACGTGCTTTGAGATCTACTGATGAAAGGCACTGTATAAGAGCAGGTATTATTATTATAATCATCAATGCCAAAAGTCCCTTTGTAATGCATCTACATGCAATAAGTGTTCTCAGGATAATACTAATCAGTACATTTTAACTGATACTGTATTAGATGCTTGTAAGCAGATTCAAAATGTACCTACTGCTTTTATTCTTGACCTTTAAAACTCACTGGCCCATATGCTTTTATTGGTGTTTGTTTTCAGAGCCCACATATTAGGGACTGATCATCAGCCAAAGAATGAAATAGTTCCATATTACTTATTAATTCTTACGGTTGCACAATACATTTACACATTTCCTGCTGAAGATGAGCTAAATATGTGAATCCAAGTTCGGTTTTTAAAGAGGTGATATTACAGTTGCAGTTTTTCTGGCCTATGCGTAAAACCTTCCCTAGCCATTCTAGCTGACAGCGGCGACACCTACTGTTGAGAACAAAAAGGGATCACTACAATTCCCGAGTAACTGAATTCAGTCTGCAAGCCATTCAGGCCTCCAGGAGATGTTACTACATTTTATGCCAATCCAGAGTTAAATTCTTAGCTGGTGTAAACTGATGCAACTCCAAATAGAGCCATGTCAATTTATATCAGCTGAGGATCTGGCCTCAGAACTGCATGTTCCTCCTCCTTTCAGATGTAAAAGCCTCTTCTTTTTACTTAAAACAAAATTACTGTCTAGAAAAGGGATGTGATCGAGTAAGAACACCGCCACCGCCCACAATTAGCACAGGTCGATTTCCCACAGCACAGTCCATCAACACAAAACTTGGGCCAACTCTGCAAAACAGTTGATGAAACTTCCAGCAAACCTGGACAAAGCTTCCCAAGAGCCTGGGCTGGTTTGTCATTTCGGGTGGAAACTTGAGTGGGACACCAAATGCAGCAAAACTAGCCGGTTCTGACTGGCTGATGCTCTGAGGTTTATTTGAACTCAAAATTCAAAGTTAAATCAGAGGGGTGTGAAGCAAAGTATGACCCAGGGTGAAACAAAGCCGTGAGTTGCACCACTCTAGTCCTGGTGGATGGTGTTAAAAAACATACACTTCAAGACCCCAGGCCAGATTCTCAGTGACTTCATCAGCTGGAGCTAGGCCGATTTATGCTAGCCGAGGATCTGGCTCTCCACCTGTTCAATTAACAGTTTCATGCACCACAGCAAAAAACATTTCTGAAGCTGCCCCGGGACCGGCAGAAGCAGAAGAGGGAAAGGCTCCCAGTCAGAGCTTCCCCTGACCTCCCTTGTGCATTTACACAGGAGCAGCTGTCTTGGGCTAACATGGGATCATTCCGGCAGTCAGGAACTCTATTCCTGGCCTGTGAAGCTGGTGGAATACAGGACACAGAACTGAATCCCAAGAGTTACCCCTCTTCGGCCTGGCAGTGGGTAACTTTTCTGGTGCATCGAAAGTGCAGATACTAGGCAGACTTCTGAAAGGCAGACAGATCTATCAGCTGCACATTAAAGTGTCTCCTACATCAGTAGCATGCTATTGACACTTAATAATAAACCCAAGCGTCATAAATAGCACTCAGACAAACACTCCAGCTAAAGAGAAACACAGTTGAATTTATAGAGGTTTGCTCCACTGAGGCAGTTTGCTTTGTCTCAGACTACACTAGACCTCCCTCCCACTGCAGCACAGTAGATACAAGAGAGTGTATTTAACTCACTCTCAATTGCAGAAATTGAGTGTGTGGGAGAATGAAATTTCCTAGTGGGAAAACCTTTGGCAATCCCAGGATATTCATACAATCACTTGCCTGAAGCTGTTTATAGGCAGTTGCAAGAGAAGGATTGAACTGAATTTTGGGCCTTCCCATCCCCCACATAATATGTCAATACAGCATTCAATTGTCCCCTGCATCTAAGTTCCAGCTGGCAAGCGGGAGAGGTGGGTGAATCTGAGTTGCCTGCCCCTGGAGATACTTAGAACCGCTGAGGGGCTAACTTAACCTACACTGGATTTAGGCCACTGGAGGCTAGGCAGAGCAGAGATCCTCTGTACCTGTCTCATTCTCCCACCCCTACGCCTGGCACACCTCCTCTGCCAGAGGGGTGGAGAGCGGCTGGGGCAGGAGACAGCTCCTCTGGCTTGAGACCAGTGGGGATTTACTTCTTGTGAAAGGAACGACAGCTCCACTGGCAACTTCCAGCCAGAATTTGGCCACTTTGAGCTGACTGAGCAGCACAAAGTGGCAGAACAGCCTGGAGAACCCAGCCCAGAGACCTCTCATATTTGATCAGTCCAAGCTCCATTTAACTTCAACCCAGACTTGCAAATTTCATCACATCCAGAGTCGACATTTTAATACAGGTAAGTAAAATATTAGTTGTTCTTTATAATCAGCACGGTAAAGGGCAAGCAAGTAGATTTGGTGCTAGGGCTGAGAAGTCATCATGATGGTTTCTCCAGGCTGCTTTAACCCATCCTTACCGAAAGGGAGAAATTAGACTATCCTGGCTGGGCTGCAGCGGCAGGAACCAATCTCATTGCTCCGTTTTGAATCAAGGACCTGTTCCGAAGTCTGTGTTTCAGGACAGATGTGTTTAAAGAGCTCCACAGCAGTCCAATGGGACAGAACAGCACATCTCACATCAGGTAGGGGGGAGAAAAGTCACACGCCACTGTCCTGAGGAAAGTTTAGGCTATGTCGACACTACCGGCCTATGTTGGCAAAACTTGTGTCACTCAGGGGGTGAATATTCCATTGTTACCCCAATATAAGCGCTCATGTGCAGAGCGCTATGACAGCAGGAGAGCTTCTCCCGCCAACGTAGCTTATGCTGCTCGGAGGGGTGGGGGGGTTTATACCGATGGGAGATTCCAACAGGGATGTTAACACCATTCCAAGGGCTCTCATCACACGGTCACACAATACATTTGATGCAAAATGGCACATTTGTTGTACGAATGGTTGCAATATGCAATGCAATCCAATCTAATGTATTGTTTGCTGAATAGCACGACTGCTGTGTAAGCATGTTACAAAATTTGGGAACCGACACAGAGGAGACTGCAGAAGGGGACTGAATAGCTGAACAGCTTAATTTGTGGATGAATCAAGCGCAGCGATGATAATATGGACCCTTTCACCTGAGCTCACTGGTTCGATTCCTGCTCAGCCTGGTAATGACAGTTGTCAGCAGATGTGAAATGAGCTGGTGGAGTCACTCAGATTTCCAAGTGAACAGATGCCCATATAAACTAACATCACAGTTAGTACTAGTTGGCAGTATCAGCAGAGAGGGCAAGAATTTAATGGCCATGGAGACTGAAGTGCACTCTCACCACTCAGGGAAGTCTCACTAAACTGCTCCACCCAACACATCTGAACCCCATTTAAGGGAAACTTCCATTGATTCTCCATGTACTTCACCTGATTGGTGGTGAAAATATTTCTCTTTCAAGGACTGTTTCTCTCCTTTCAATAGGAATGAATTAACTGCATCTATATGACCTTAAAACTACATTACCTCATATTTTCATCGACTATGCAAGGTCAGCCCTCACTAATACTTGGATGAGTCAGCTCCAGGTAAAACCTAGGTCCAACCAAGTGTTGTAGGTGGTTCAGTAGAGGTGGTCAGGAATTCCTGTCTCAGTTCATTAGACCGCAATGCATCTCAGCATTTTTTAAAAAAGAAATTGAGGAATACCATATCCAATTGAAACTGCAGGGGAATTTGAGGTAGGATCACTGTAATTATGTAACTGGAATTTAGCCAAGGAACTGCGGCTAAGCTAACCCTAGGATAGCATTGTTAACCCCAGCACTTGCAAGAAGCAGTGTGTTTTTCTTACTGACTGCAAGATGGTCAGTCCTCACCTTTACATCTCCAGAATGACTGTATTAGTTATTACATGAAATGTCACCGCCTCCAACAGCAGAATGCTGCTTAGCATCATACTGGAGCTTTGGTCCAGTACTGAGTCGGAAGGAAGAGAACAAGAGGCAGTGTGTTGGTCACTGTTGGTAGACAGTGATAATGGGCTAGATGGACCTTTGGTCTGACCCAAGATGGCCATTCTTATGTTCTTATGTGTTCTAGCTGTTAGAGCAGGGTATGTCTACACACCAGTCTCAGGGTATGATTGCAAACTAGCTTTGATCTAGCTAACATGGCTACCGGAACAGTGATACTGCAGCAGTACATGTTTCAGTGCAGCCTAGCTGCCTGAGTAATTATCCAGGTCGGTTTGTACAGTCCATGCTAAAGTCTGTGCTGGTCAGGGCCGGCTCCAGGCACCAGTGCAGGAAGCAGGTGCTTGGGGCGGCCAATGGACAGGGGCGGCACGTCGAAGAATGAAGTGGCGCAGTAGAGCTGCCGCCGAAGTGCCGCCAATCGCGGCCCTTTTTTTTTTCTTCGCCGCTTGGGGCGGCAAAAAAAGCTGGAGCCGGCCCTGGTGCTGGTGAGTCTTCATATGCTAGCTAGATGAAAGCTAGCTCAGGTATGTCTACAAGAGCGGCAATCACACCCATGACTGCAGTGTAGCTATACGATCGCAGCAGGAGACCTGACTTCCATCCCTTTCGGTCTGCTGTGTGACTTGGGCAAGTTGCTTAAGCTCTCGGGGCCCATAAAATGGAGATAGTAATAATCGAGGTCATGTTCACTGGGAAGTTATCTCCAGTTGGACGACATGTGGTGAAAAGATCAGATTACCTCACACTTCAGAAGACAATATCCACGTGAAAGAGGTAATAAGGACAGAATCTCTTAGCTACTCCAATCAAGTGAAAGGAAAGGACCTTGAGTTCTTAGAGCAGAGCCCAGTACCTGCAATTGTGTTAACAAAATTCTAAAAAAGCTTTATCAAGATGCGTGTTTACCTACCCAGAAAGGGAAAGTTCAATTGTGCGGACACTTCAGCTAGAAAGTTCGTTTTATATTCAAGACCAAGGAGAGAAAAAGCAACCCAAACCGAATTGGAAAAAAACTTGGTAGAGTTGTGGGACTCACTTTAGATGAATAAAGCTTCAAGCACAGACGGCACTGCCAATAAATTAAAAGAAATAATGCTTTACTGAAACCCTTTCTTATTTTCCCAGGTTTGTATGAGGCTATGATTAGAGCTCTTCAAAAACAAAGAAAAGAAACCTGGGGCAATATTCATCCTATCGATCCCGCTCACTGAGTAATGCCGATTCCAACATCTCTGTGAACAACACTGGCTTGAGGTTTGAAGGAATTATTTTGTTATTGGCAACCCAAACACACTTATTTCCAATAGATGTTCCTGTCTAGCCCTCACAGAGGGTAGGATTTGTATGTTTATCAAAAAGGAGCCCTTCCAGAAGAACTTTAAGCTCCACGGTTCTACATGCTTTTATTTGGACACACAATATGGGGGAGGGTATGTTTAGTTTTAGTCAATTCTGGCTCAGCAGATAGGAATCTTTTAAAGCAGAAGTTCTCAATAAAGCACAATATCGGTGCATGGTACTAGCCACAAGTGATCTCTCTCCACCCATTTTTCCCTTAGTCACCGTGCAATCAGAACAAACACTTTGGGGTTCAAGATTAGTATCAGAAGTGAATTCCCCCTTATAAGGAATCAGCTGAAGGCTGATGCACACTTACATCCTACTCTTCCGGAGGGCTTACGTGGGATGTAAATGGTACGTAGGCAGGCCTTCTGCCCAGGAGTGTCTCTCATCCCCTGAGAATAAGCGCTGTCCTCTGATATAACAGCTCTTGCATCTATACAGAAGGCCACACAGCTGAAGGATCAAAGCAAAAGTCTAGGAGCCAGGAGGATCTGGGATTCTAATCCTGGGTGAATAACTGGGACCTGGGGAAAGTTACTGGAGCTTCTGGAAACTCCAAGGAGACCAGTTGTAGAAGCAGGCCGTCACTGAATACTAAATGTTACTTCTAAGTGAAACTGAGCTGTCTGGGGTGAATAAATTACGGGACAGAGGAAGGAGACAAGAATATTGCCTGTACTATGAAATACAAGAAAAGATCTTTAAATTTCAGATATAAAAAAGCACCATTATTATTTATATTGCAGTAGCGCCTACAAACAGAATAGAGATCTTATAGTCCAAGTATAATCCAAGAGACAGCAGGTGGATATAGACAGATGGGCAACACAAGGAAACTGTCTCAAAAAGTACAGAGACAGGCAGGTTAGAGCAGAGCCAAGACCCCAACCCCTCAATGCTAGTCAGCAGCGCTCGGCTGGTATAGCGTGCCCGGATCATGGTCTGGCAGCTGCCGAGTGCGCTTCCAAAGACATTGCACCTAGGCAGGCCGTTCGTCCGGTTTTAAAACATACAGTCCTGCATTATTCTGGTTAGTCCACATCCAGTACTGATTTAAAACCAATCTGGTATCAGGCACAGAGGACACCATTTTGAAGAGCTCACCGTTCCGCCCCCACCTGGGGCAGGGCAGGTGTGTAACCCGCACAATCTAGGGCATGCTCTTCAAAATGGCATTCTCCATGAGGCATGATCTTTCAAGGTAACGCCGATGGGAGCAGGCCCACGGCATTCCTAGAAACTCCAAAATACTAGACATTTTTGGTAATGTGCTAGTGGACACTTTAACTGCACCTGCCTCCTGCACATCCCTGTAACAGCTGCTGCTAGTCCACACCCCCCACCAGCAGCAGGGATAGAGACCTCAACCACTCAAATACCAGGGTGAGTATGTTTGACTAAGTTTTTGGTTTTTCACTTCAATAGCCCAACTCTCTCATATATTAAATGGTTTAAAAAGCAGCAAGTTCCAAATCAGGATCAGATGAGAACTACAGTGAACCTCTAAAACATCAAAAACCTTCCAGCACCATCCCCTTTGCGCCCTTCCCTTCCTCATCATAAAGGGCTCTTATTGGCTCATGCAAGATCCATCTAAGCCATCTGAGACTTTTGTACCTCCCCCACCTATCCCTGAGTAACTGGTGTCAGAAACCACGAAGGGGATGGACAGGCCTAATGGTCAGAGCCAGAACCAGGAGTCCAGAATGATGTTAGAACAAGACCGGAACAAGAGCAGGGCTGGAGCAAGCTAACACTTGTAGAGTCTGTTATCACTACCAGGAAGGAGAGAATTCTAAGCCATGAAGCAACATTGCACAGTACTAAGCTGCCATTTCTCCTGGTAGGCTTATATACCTCCCCTAAGAGTCACCAGACCAGCTCCTGGCTTCTGGATTGGCCGGAGCCTAGCACAGGAATGACTCATAAAAAAAAATGCTCTAATAAATTTGTTAGTCTCTAAGGTGCCACAAGTACTCCTGTTCTTTCATCAATGCACGTGGTTTAATCAGACTCTTGTTGGGGGATGAGTCATTACTTTATAACTGGAGAGAGACTGCAAATGCCTATATCAAATTGACCAAGAGAGGGAGATAAGGGTTGTAGCAAGCAGGTGACTCCATTGATTTGCCTGGCTTTACCCTCCTATTCATTATCAGCTCCCAGGCAGGGGAGCAGCGTACAAAAGGAGCTCATCTTTGAGCTGATCCTGATTTCATTGCGGTCTAGCAGGGAGTAAGCCAGGCTAGACTAGTTTTTAAACTGCAGGAGGATTGCAGACTGGGTAGTTGGCATCAGCGGGCTGCCTAGCTTCACCCAACAGTCTGTAATAAACAGCTGCAGGTGGCATGACTCTCCTCAGCCCTGCTTACACAAAACTTTATACGTGGAAGCCACCCGTACTACCTTTGGCCTGATCTTCAGGTATTCTGTGCTTCAGCCTGTTCTACTGCTGAGGCTGTCGTTTCACGGGAGGGCTGGCTAGCTTAGGGATTCAGATCCTTTGATTCCAAAAGATCTCTGCACTGCGGGGATACCTAGGAACAGAATATGGAATTACAGTAGCCTTTGGGAAGGGCTTAGCCCCTCCTAGGTTTACACTGTATCACTGGGCCTTGTTAGTTAATCTGTGTCCTTGTGTAACTGATTTGAAACTGCTCTCCGTCAATAAGATCTGAGCCGGAACCTCTTGTATACATCATTCTGGACATTGATATGGGGTTTCCCCATTGTCCCATTGAACCGGCAAAGGAATTCTCTGCTGCTTCTAAAACTCAAGGCTGAAATGGAAAAAAATATTCTGCGGAGGGAAGTGCCTAATAACTTGGTTGTCGGTGCTAGTGGCTGACCCTAGTTTACCGTCATGCCTGACAAAAATCCCCTTTTTGTTGTTGTCGTTGATGGGAAGAATGAAGGCCTAGACAGATGTGGCTTTTTGTATGAGCAAATATTTCTAAGTCTCTCGGCACAACTGGAGGTAATAGGTAAGGATGGCTAGTAAATTGATCTAGCCAAACTTACTCTGACATAGCTTTAACTGGCCACATAAACCTTTTGGAAGAAGCTGCTATTTCAAAGCTGCTATTTGAAAATGTTGCCATATTGCTGTTTCTCGATATATTCAGCCAACAATGTCGGACCAAAAATTAGCTCAGATTTCTTATTACATGTGTGTGAAAAAGACCCTTTCTGTTTTCCCCTTACCTTGATAGGTTTATAAAGATACATTTATTATCCCAAGCAGAAGCTTGATTTCATCTCTTTCTCATAGCAGTTTTTTTTCAGAATTAACCCCTTGGAGTGCTGTTAAGCACAATCCAATTCCCACATCTTCTGAGAGTTCCCAAGGCTGCTCCACTTTTGTGCTGTTCTACGCTACAGCCTGGCAGAAGCTGCTGGATACTACCCATACTTCCTTTTATCTTTGCCTCCAACTTCATTTCTATTATGGAATCAATAATCAAGGTATTTCCTACTGAACCATGTGGATCTTATTAACTCTTCTAACTGACTAACACCAGATGGCCTGTGTAGATTCAGATTTTTCTTTTCCACCTCACTAGGGACTATCAAATTTTTACTTTTAATATATTGGGCTTAATTGACGACTACCCTCCTCCAGTATTACACTGTGTAACTTCTTTGGTTTCAGCTGAGTGTAAAAACCGAGCAACAGAGTCATCGCTTGGACCCATTGTGCCTAGGCCTAAGTGTGAATTGCATTTCTCTCTGAAGGCCCAATCATGCAAACACTAAGGGCTTGTCTACAGTTGAAAGTTGATTTTTGATTAAGGAAGGTGTGACGTTATTGACATGGACTGGGACCCTATAGATCATTGCTGCAACCAAAGTCCTGTAGTGGCACCAAATCTTGTATAAAGGGGGTCAAATAGGGTGTCTAAGACAAGGTTCTGGTTTGCTGGTTCTGGTTTTGCTATCTGTATATGTGTATCAATTTTGTAGTTGCAATTATGAATATTGGCTCTATACTGTCTGTATTTCAAACTTCTGCTATGCTTCTGGGTGACACCCCCAGACAAGTTGGTGTCAGCTCTGTCTAGCCTGCTTGATGGCCCATTAAGGACCATCAGCTATACAACTGACCCACTGAGAGAAGGCAGATACGCCTTGTAACTCAGCAAAGTATGCAGGGACTTGCCCATGTGACTCCAGACTCCATTTTGCTGTAATTTTCCACAGTAAGAACAAAAAGTCGTTCTTACACCTGGAAAAGACTATAAAAGGCTGATGCCTCATCTCCATCTTGTCTTCAATCCTGCTTCTTACCTCTGGAGGGACTTTGCTACAAATGGAAGCTCGACACAAAGGACTGATGACCCATCCCAGCTGTGGATGTACTCCAGAGACTTTATTTGAACCTGCAGTTTATTCCATCACTGCTACAAGCCTGAACCAAGAATTTCACCATTACTGTATGTAATTGATTCCATTTAACCAATTCTAGCTCTCATCTATATCTTTTTCCTTTTATGAATAAACCTTTAGATTTTAGATTCTAAAGGATTGGCAACAGCGTGATTTGTGGGTAAGATCTGATTTGTAGATTGACCTGGGTCTGGGGTTTGGTCTTTTGGGATCGAGAAAACTTTTTTCTTTTACTGGGGCATTGGTTTTCACAATCATTTGTCCCCATAACGAGTGGCACTGGTGGTGATACTGGGAAACTGGAGTGTCTAAGGGACTTGTGGTTAGCCAGTGGGGTGAGACCAAAATCCTCTTTCTCTGGCTGGTTTGGTTTGCCTTAGGGTGGAAAAACCCCAGCCTTGGGCTGTAACTGTCCTGCTTTAAGCAATTTGTCCTGAATTGGCACTCTCAGTTGGGTCCCACCAGAACCAGCATCGGTACAGAAGGGTATGAATTTAAAATACAATCAATATTCCTGAATGACTCCACAGGTGGAAACTCATATTCCATAATAAGAGTGTCCAAACATGGAGCTGATCAGGAACAATTCATTGTGCAGACAAGCCCTTACATAATGCTTACTACTATGTGTAGTTCCACTGAGCACTACGCTGGATAGTGTTTGCAGGACGGGGTCATAAGCCTTTTTATTGCATCAGTCATTGAAAGGAGATATGACTAGAGAAAGTAGAAGTTGCCTTTGGGAAAAACAAAACAACACACCCGGACAATTTAACCACAGGCTTATTTTTGTGATTCTAGATATTTTCATGTAGGAGTTACTCAGAAGTTACTATGGCAGGTGTCATTACAAGAAGGCAGATAGGATTGTTAATGTTTAGATGTATTTGGAGGCTGATTCTGGTTCAACAAGAGAAACCTGATTGTTTGTCTTCTTTTAGATCTAAGACTTTCAACTAGACACAGCTTGAACAGACTCTGGAAAACAGACCAAGAAGACAAAGTGATGGTCCAAATGTACATTTTTCATTTGTTATGAGGAACATAGCTGTTGATATCAACAGACATTTTAAGTGCTTCATTTGTGCTCTGAAGAGAGGGAAGAGGAACTGGCGAGGAGCTGTATAAATTCTCTGGAGAAAATAACCCATATAATCTATATTCCAGGGATCATTCATCCTACTTTAGTCAAGGGCCACTCACCAGAGAGGTGCTTCCTGCTGGTTGTCTCAGGGATTAGCTCTTTCAGCCAGCAAACCCTCTCCTGGTGGTGCCTCTACTGCCATCTTTTCCGCCTGCAGACCTGTCTCAGCCCAGGAACCACAGTGTCCTTTTCATCATTCCACCCTCCAGCCATGCCACCATCCATGTTTCCCCCTTTGGGGGGGGAGGGGTGATGGGGGGAAGAAAGTATCTCCCAGTTCTATAGTCCAGCCACTTCCCTAGTGACCCCATTACTTTGGATCCCAGCCCAGGGACCCTGTAGACAGCAGCCTTCTGCTGCTTCTCCTTAACTTCTCTGGCAATACTGCTTCAATTCCTTCCCCTGCAGCCCCAGCACCTTTTTCGCCCTCTTTTCAGGGCTTCCAGCCTGCAAGTCCCAGCAGCCAGCCAGGAGCTCCCTCTTGCTCCCCCAGTCCCTGCCAGCAACTGCTCTGTCCAAGGTGCTAACTTCCTGCAGCCTGCTGGGAACACAGTCCTTTCCCCTTGGACTCCCTGCAGGTACTGAGTGTCTCTGTCCCAGCAGCTCCTTTTATGTAAGCCCACTGGGCCCTGATTGGCTGCTCCCTGCACAGCCTCCCTAGGCTGCTTTGAACCCCTTCCTCTAAATCCAGTTCTTTAAAATTAACCAGCAAGGAGTTAAGGAATCAGAATTATTTACTTCACACATTGCTCCTATCCAGTTTAATAAGACCCCATGCAACAGATTTTACACGTGAAACATGAAACAGTTTTTCCAAGCAAGATTTAGTCAGCCAGAGTGATGTCAGATCAGACTCAAACTCAATCTGCCCTCAGCAGGGAAAGAGCAGCCTGGCAGTTGAGGATCTCGAAAAATGCTTCAGAGGAAACTACCACCCCCAGAGCAGGTTGGAAATGGATTTACAGGGGAATGAACTGCCAAATGCAAGGAACTGAACCCCTGGCAGAGGTGCAAGTTCTAATCACACAATACATGATAGAGGCTGAAGATAAAAGGACTCGAGAATGGTGATCTCTCTCTTTCTTAAACCTTCCACTGGCCCACACCTCAGGTCCACCGCTCACCTCAGATGGCTGCCAGCACCCATTTCAATTCCTAACACGTTCAGCTTCGGCGTACAAGGATGGGAAATTCATGTCATGTCGACAATAAGGCAGACAACTAAAGCTGTGACCAAAGAAGTTTGGAGAAGAGGCTGACTCTTGTCCTTGAAGGTTTTTATGTTGCCTTGTGCAATAGAGATCACCAAACAGCTGGTGACTTCGCATACAGTGCAAGCTGCAATGGTTAGGCCCAGGAGACTGATCTAGGCCATGGCCTTCCTAGACTGGTGGTTTGCCCAGGTGGGGATACCTGGTCTGGTCATGCAATCCAGGGCTAGAGATAAGCTGGGCACAGACTGAATATAATTTCATGTAGGCCTTGCTTTGTAACCTTCACCAGTGCTGCCTCACATACCATGACGCATGTACCTGGAACAGACCTCTCCCACGAAATGCCAGGAAACCGGCACTGAAAAGAATGCAGCAGCAGTAGCAAAATGCTTGACTAACCGTTACTCTTCCCTGTCCTAGCAGGCCTCACTTTGCTGCACCTCTCCTCCAGCAGAGGGCGCCCAACTTTCCCTTTGAAGCTCAGTTTTCAACACTTACCTTAGCCAGCTAGTCTGTCCGCAGAGTAATGCGGTGCGAGGCTTTGGAAACAAAGGGCTAGAACGGGTGCACTGAGTGGGTTCTCCGTTAAATGGGATGTTATTCGACTGGGGACACAGAGCCAGATTCTGATCCCGGTGACACAGGTGTCTATCTGGAGTACTTGCACTGACTACAGTGATGCTACTCTGGATTTAGTGAATAAGTTAAGTATACAGCCTGGGGGGGTTCTGAGCAAAAAAGGCAAAACAAGGAACACTCCCCCTTAAAGAAAGAAGAGAAGAGTTGCTCTTACCAAGGCCCTGGTTTTGCTGTTCCCATTCAATGGTGTCTGGAACTTGGTAAGATACCCCTGCCAACTGGGCTGCAGAGTCTCCTATGCCAACGACAGGCTCCTGGGAAGTTTCACTAGGAAGAGTGAAACCTGGCAGCTCCGTGTCACCCTCCATGCTTTCCTCCATTGAGTCTGTATCTCTGTCTTCCTCCTCTTCCTCTTCTTCATCCTCTTCTTCATCCTCCTCTTCCTCCCCCTCTGGACAAACAGAAACCAAGACAAAAACCACAGTGAGAAAGATCCTGCAAAGCTGAAGATTTATACGTCTGTGTCATCAGACTCTACTAACTGGGTTTGCTACCAGAACAGGTTTTATTTCCTTCATGCAGAAAGACAGATTGATTATTTGAACCAGGCTGTCTCAGTTTTATAGGGTATGTGACACCGAGGAATGGGTTAATTTGGAAAAGCTATCAGCTTTCTGAAGTTGCTAAGTAATTATGTTCTGTCTTCAAGTTATTCTCAGCCAATAAGATGTGTGCTAAGGCCGTCTGGTGTCAGTGGGGGAGTACATTGTTATTCAGTATCCTGAGTGTGTGTGTATTTGTGTGTGGGCATGGTGTGTGTGTGTGTGTACGTACACCCAACAAACATGTGCCTGTCTTGACAATTTTCAATTCAAGTGAGAAATGTTTTCTTAGTTTCCAAGCTTTAATGCAGCAACAATTTGCTTCTGTTTAATATTATCAATATTTTCACAGCACCCAAACACATGCCAAGTTATTTCCCAGCACAATTAGACACAGTCCTGGCTCAAAAGAGCTTACAGCCAGAAGAAGCCTCGATCCTGCAATCAGATCTGCTAAGGCAGATGCATGGGCCCACGCGGAGTCCCACTGATTTGTGCTGGCACATGTGTTTTTAGTGAGGATCACAGCAGGGACCGGATGGGGCAAGGAAGGACAAGGGTTACAGCAGTGTCACATGGTTATTTAGTTTAGGCAAATGTAGGTCTAGGTGGCTCCATTTAAAAAAAAAAAAAAACATTTGAGTGACTCTTACAAAAATAGTGGGCCACATCCCCAGCTGGTGTAAACTGGCATAGCTCCATCAGCTATGCTGATTTACCCAGCTGAAAATTTGACTCACTGTGTCTTCAGAAAGTCTTTGAAAGAATCCAGTAGTATTAAGATAGCGTGTGACCCTCTTTTCACCTGGTTGCTAGAGTGCTGGACATCTGAAAAGGCAATAAGCTGATAAATAATGATCAGAAATATTTTTGCAAGCCAGCCTACACAAACATATAAATAAATGGAGATATTCCATCTCCAAGAACTGGAAGGGACCTTGAAAGGTCATTGAGTCCAGCCCCCTGCCTTCACTAGCAGGACCAAGTACTGATTTTGTCCCAGACCCCTTAAGGATTGAACTCCCAACCCTGGGTTTAGCAGGCCAATGCTCAAACCACTGAGCTATCCCTCCCCCCTACATAATATCACTCTAGTTTATCATTTACATAAAGCTCACTTTGATCTGTTACAAACTGCTCTACAGACGTAATCAGAGTGGAAGACAGTCATTGTACATCTGGAGGTGTATTCTAGTCAGTAGGCCTCAGCCTGTGTTAAAAAGAAACATTCTAGGAAAAATCCACGTTTGCCATTTGGATACTCCTAACAGGTGAGTCATTTGGACTCAGAACTGTCCCACGTATACTACTGCCTTGGCAGTTAGCTGGAGCAGCTCAGCTTAGATAAGGCTGGAAAACTCAAATACTTATCACGACCCTGAGAGCTGTACCTTATTTAACATGGCTCTGCTTTCCCCTGCTACAGGATGCGTTTACACTTGAACAGGTCTGGGTCCAGGAGTGAACTAGTAACCGAGATGGAATAACTTTTGGAAAGGACGTTGCTTTGGGTGGGGGGGACACCCACGTTTTGAATTCATTGGTTTTTGAGTTCCTCCCTCTACTTAATATTTCAGAGATGAGAATGACATTACAGTTGACAAGGCTTCGGAGTGCCGTGCTGCATTAGTATCAAAGACTGGTGCATGACACAATATCATCAGGGATTTGGTTTAAAAGGCTACATTGCTTTTCAGATCTTCAGATGAGACAATTTCACTTTGAAGAGTTTTATTCAATTCCAGAACTTTATGCAAGTGATGCGCTATTTGGATTTAGCGTAAAGATCATTCCTAAGAACAATTACGCCATGCAGAGTACTGAATAGAACTTCAGGGTACCATCAGCCCCTTAGATTCTCATTACCTTGATAGGAAAAAGGCAGGAGTATTTCATCCCCCTGGTGGCTTTGTCCTTCTGCTTTTCCTGTCCTTTCAAATCAATGACAAGAACTTTCACTGCCATATTGAATGAGCTCACACCAAAACAGTCAGCCTCTATAAACAGGGCTGGAGCTTATCCCTGGTGGGTCACGAGGTGAATAAAATAAATAAATAAATGGAGATATCCCATCTCCTAGAACTGGAAGGGACCTTGAAAGGTCATGGCGTCCAGCCCCCTGCCTTCACTAGCAGGACCAAGTACTGATTTTGCCCCAGATCCCTAAGTGGCCCCCTCAAGGATTGAACTCCCAACCCTGGGTTTAGCAGGCCAATGCTCAAACCACTGAGCTATCCCTTACAGGAGAGTTACAAAGACAAATTAATGTGGGTGTTTTGTTCCAGTACCGGGTTTACCATGGCACCAGTGGCTCCATGGCGCCGGGCCCACACTCAGAAGGAGCCCCGGAGTCCGGTCCATGGCCCCACCTCCCTTCCCTGCTCGGCCTGCGCTCTGCCCCGAGGCCCCACCCACTGCTCACTCCTCTTCACCCCCATCCCTCCCGCCTGACCCCTGGGTGAGGGGGGAAAACACCAGCAGAAACTTGAATATTAGCAGAGTTCCCCCAGGCTCTGACGGAGGGTGGGGAGAGCTGGGCAGCAGGTGACGAAATAGGTATTCGAGGTCAAATCTGAAAAAGATCTAGGGTCAAAAATTTTCACAGTGATTAGTAATTTTTGGGAGCCCAACCTGAGGTGCCTTTCAAAGGGCAGGTAACAGCACTTCTGAAAATCACGCCCGTGCAAAGCATCTGAAGCTGGACAGCCAAAAATCAAAGTGGCCGGAATCACTAGTCACATCTGAAAAGAGCTGTTACAAAGAGAGATGTGGTCCCTAAGCTGCGATGACCACTTCGTGATCACGTCACAAAGATCAAGGGGATACAAGCCTTCTGGCATAATCTCTGGTAAAAATCCCTATTAAATGGAGGGCTCCTGAACACTGCACCCCTTCTTTCTCTACCCTTTACCGCAAGTTCACAGTCTGAAAAAGGCCTTTAAAATCTCCCTATCCTATTGCCTGCTGTCCACTGTTCCTTAGTGAAACTGTTCAGCACCCGTGAGAGTAGTGAAGAGCGCCACCTGCCAGTCACTGTGAGGAAGTGCTTCCTCCAAACAACAGCACATTTCACAAATGCTGGGAAGGGCAAAAGAGGCAAGAGGAGACAGACAATCCACACGTCCGACCTGATGCTCCCACAAACCAGCATTCAGGGGCAAATGTGCAGCCAAACCCCAGAATACTCCAGTGAGTGAACCCCACCATGACAATGTTTCCCTGCGCTCATGTACATCATTGGGCACCCCAGGGCTCTGACAGCGCCAGAGGTAAAAGAAAAGAAACAAAAGTGGTTTCAGGTGCCTAGGATGGAAGCCACAATAACCAACAGACTAAGGGAGTGTGCCAGAGCTGCCTGTATGGCAGAGGTTCATGATGAATTTTACTAGGCACCGGCCAATGTAAAAGTAGTGAATTCTGGCCCCAAATCTTTTTCAGATTCTGCCTGCAACATGGAAGAGCTTAGCTGTGACAGGAAGTTTTGCCCAGTGGTTAGGACACTAGTTTAGCCCTTGAAAGACATAGGTTCAATTCCCTACTCTGCCAGAGACTTCTTGTGTGACCGTGGGCAAGTTACTTAACCTCTCTGTGCCTCAGATCCCCATCTGTAACAGGGGGATTCTAGCACTGCCCTGCCTCATAGGAAGGTTGTGAGGATAAATATGTTAAAGACTGTGAGGTGCCCAGATACTGCAGTGAGAGGGGTCATATATAGTCTCTTTCTTGTTCAGAGAGTGGGACTACATTTTTGTTTATATGTTAACCCTTAGCTGCTATATCTTCAATTAAACACTAGTTTACAAAGTTAGTGCTATGTTTTTACACTCCCTGTCTCTGGGTCAAATCCTGCCTCTCAGTTCATTAGTTTGTTATTATTTGCATTGTGGTGGCACCTATATGCCCCAATCAAGGATTCCCGCCCCATTTTGCTGGGCACTATATATGTAACACAAAGACAGTCTCTGTCCCAAGGAGCTTGCAATCGAGTATGCATTCCCAGCCTCCACTGAAATAAAGGGAAGCAATGCCTATGTAGCAGAGGACAGAATCTGAAATGAATGAAAAAATAAAAACCCTGCTCTTCTTTGATGTCAACAGAAGTTTTGCCTTTCAGGAGGCCCCTGGCTCAGGAAAGATCAAACCCCGCTGATCTATAAAATCTGTTATTTTTAGAAGGCTTTAAAACAGGCGGGGGGGGGACCCTAAGGAACTTAATTGGCTGCTGAGAATACCTAGTTGGAACAGCAATACAGAATAGCTCATGAGTAGCTGGAGTGCTGAGAGCAGGAGGTGTGATACGTCACAGCTCATGTCCCAGTGGACTTTTATTCCCTTAAGCACCTGACAGCTTTTAGAACTTTTTCGGAAGAATGTCCGGACATGGAGAGGTTTAGCTAAGTGTCAAAATACTTATCTGAGCACCTAGGATCCCCAGCTACATTACCTATCACTAGAAATTGTAATGATAACTTTCCACAGGTTGGTCTACTAGCAGTATTGCAGTAACTTTACCAGGGACCTTTCTGATTCCTAGTGGCAAGCAGCCTCTATGTTATGGTTAACAACAAAGATCATTTTACATTACGAAACTGCACAAAACCTCACAGCAGTGTGCAGCACAGAAAAAAGTGTGAGTACTTCTCTCCTTCCTAAAGAGTTCTCTGTGGCGCACGCAAAGGGCACAGCTCTGCTCTCATCAGTTAGTGGAGTGGCCAGAGAATGGCCAGGGTCATACAGATAAAAGATCCCAGTTGCATTTGTGTCAGACAGCCAGAGGAAGTGTTGCGGGTGCAGTGCTGGGAAGCAGACAGGTAGGTCACAGAGGGAAGAGGCAGTTTTGTTCTATGGAACAGCTGGTGCTGTGGTCAGAGAGCACGTGGGGCCAGCTTTCCCATCACCAGTGGAGAATGGCCTTGCCCAGGTCCCGGGATTGGCTTAACATTCACTCAAGTTTCTCACTTTGGCATCATCCACTTTCCTTATTATTCCCATGGATTTAAGGTCATTACAAAAATCAGGCAGATTCCAGACAGCAGCAAACCTGAATTGTTTATTAATTAGTAGTAGTAGTTGTAGTGACAGTTTCGCTTAGAAGCCCTAGTCAAGGACCAAGAACTCACTGTGCTAGGCACCGTGTCAGATTTCCCACCTCCTCGCTGTGACCATGCTGAAAGAGACAGAAATGAGATGGAAGGCACTGAAAAAAGGTTCCTTGGTACACCTTCTGTATCCAATCCTTGCCCCACATCCATTCCCAGAGGACGAGGCGGGTGAAGAGTGAGTGACTGAGGGCCCAGAGGGAACCTCAAATGGCACTGCCAGGATGGGGACATCACCTTCTTTGAGGGTACCATATACATGACAGGTCACCTTTCATCTGTTTGCCTTATCACTTTGGAGAGATTACTTAGGGTGAGGGCATTTTCTGCAGCTAGAGGGGGCATCTGATTGTCTGGGACGCAGCAGCAGGCGTGGGGAGAATTCCTAGTGAGAAACAGGTACCTGGCAGACACAGGATAGTAACAACGATAGGTCTATCAATGGCTATTAGCCGGGATGGGCAGGGATGCTGTCCCTAGCCTCTGTTTGCCAGAAGCTGGGAATGAGCGAAAGGGGAAGGATCACTTGATGGATCCTTGTTGTAACCCCACTGGTGTCAATGAAGTTACACCAGGATGAATTTGGCCCTTCATTTTTATTTCAAGAAAACCTTCATGGGAGAAGATTTCAGTATTCAGAACTTCTCCATTACCATTTGCTAACATTCTTGTTATCCAGAAGTTTTAAGAAACAGCCATTTGTCCGATTTATAGCAAAGGAAAAATATCTTGTTCTACCCTGAGCAGTAAGATTCTTTTATTAGAAGAAGAAAAATTCATTTGCCCAAATTGTGAATTGAAATTAATGTAATTTTTTAAAAAAATTATAGGGCAGTACCCAAGTTGCTACCTGTGACACACTGTACCTCAGAATGGCACCCTATAACCCCATATTTATCATTATATATTCATATATGGTGGTGCTATTTCATACAAAGCATGCCATGTAAGGGATCATATCAAAGGCCATGATCTGCTGAAACCCATTGTTCTGTCCAACTATGTATATTATTAGTGTGTATAAAGTTACTGGAAAACTGGAGGGTGTAGCCTGATGACACGATGTTTAACACCCAACAGTCTGAGGTAACCTCAACTAGACCGAATGGAACCGACGGAGATGGTCGAGGAAAAAGTGGGGCAGATCCTGGGAGGTGACTGGTGCGTCGCTCTCGAGAGCACCCTCAAAACGAGGGCTTCTGGCCCCCCACAGTGTTTCACCGGGCCAGGCTGTGCTGGTGAGCGGGAGGATGAAGGGCAGCAGTGGCTAAAACCAGTGTCCCTTCTGCTTGCAGGTCCCTGCCGAGGCTGCCACTTCCTTGGCAGTGGGGGTGGTCGGCATGGCTGCCATCAGACTGAGGAGTATGCAACCCCAGTGAGCGGAGGGTGGCCTTTAAGCCGTGTAGCCTCACGTCTGTCTGGTCAGAGAACAGGCCAACCCCGTCAAACAGGAGGTCCTGCATAGAGGCCTGCATCTCTAGGACAGGCCGGTGGTCTGGAGCCAGGAATTATGCCTCATGACCACCACCAAGGTGACCACCCTGGCAGCAGAATTAGTTGCATCCCAGGCCATCTGGAGGGAGCACTGAGCTGCCGTGGTACCTTCCTCCCCCAGAGCCCCGAACTCTTGAGCTGCCGCCTGGAACATGGAGTCCTTAAACTTGAGGGAGTCCCACAAGTTAAAATTATAGCACCCCCAAAAGGGCCTGGTGGTTTGCCACCCGGAACTGGAAACTGGCCATGGAATAAATCTTGCCTCCAAAAAGATCCAATCTCTTGGCCTCCTTATTTTTGGGGGTAGAACTGGCTGGCCCCTGCTTGTCCTTTTCGCTGGCTGCCAATATGACCAACAAAATACTTCTTTTCCGCCATCTTGGAAGTGGGCAGGATGGAGAACGGGGCTTGCCAGATGGTCTTGGCAATATTCAGGACCCCTTCATGTACCAGGAGTGCGACACAAGCGAGGGTGGACGCGGAAAGCACACTCAATAGCGTATCCAATTGCTCCTCCATTTCCTCCGCCTTGAGGCCCAAGTTGGTGGCCACCTGGAGAAGCAGCGCTTGATGCTCTCTGAAGTCATCTGGTGGACTAGCCCAGGAGGGCCCCGCCACTGCCTCGTCCGGAGAGGGGGGAGGATGATTGGACTACAGGGGGAGGGCCCAGAGCATCTTCCCCTTCAGGGGAAGGGGGTCTCGGGGTGGGCACCTGCTCCTCCACCACAGCGCCCACCAGTGCGTCCTAAACCGGGCCCGGTGCCATCAGTGCCGCTGGTGCTGACTGAGGTTTGTCTGATGCGGTGACCGAGGACTGGTGGGACTGGGCCATTGGCATAACGAGTACGCCCCAGGCATTCCAAAAGGGCCATTGTGTCGGCCACTGGCCCTGATGCCAGGTTGGCGTCGCCACAGCGGATGCACCTTCCAGAGCCCAGTCACGCTGCTGTCTAGGCGAGGGACTGAACTCCCCCTCCATGCCGGAGAAGTCCTCTTCCTCCGGAGACCAGGGCAGGGCCATTGAAGCCTGGGTCTGGTGGCTAACCATCGCTGCAGGTGACTGGTGCCTGGAATATCCAACCGGTGCCGAGCGTAGGGGAGCAGCGCCAAGCTGGGGAGCATCCCCGAGGCCTCAGTGACAGTGACTGTTGGCGCGAAGATGACCAGTGGCAACTGTGAGATGATCAGTATCTCTCTCTAGGCGAGCCCTGGCGTGAGGGCGGAGACTGGAAATGCGGTGCCGGTGACCTGTAGTGGTGAATCAGCGACCTGGGCTGACGAGGAGACCAATAGCGTGGCGACACGAGGCTCTGCCTTGGCTCTGGAGACCAGCGGTGTTCGCTCGCCTTCTGGGAGGCCCTCACAGCCAACTTGCCCTTGTGGGGAGCTTTAGTTGGATGGAAGGAGCACTTGTTGCTCCCCAGGCACCGGGAGCTTAGAGGGTGTTGATTGCGTCATCAGCCTGAGTCCCCTACCGCTCCCCGGAGTCGATGGTGGGTCCCTTAAGGGGGTACTTCCTGGAACAGAGCCCCCTTGCAGCTCCGGTGTGGATAGGTGGCCCAAGCAGGGTCCTTTTCCCAATACCCCTTGATCCGGCTTGCTCAGTGCCGGGTCCCTCTTCTTGGACACCAGCAAAGGGAACCAGTGCTGGGAAGAGCCCGGTACCGGATGTGCGCTACACACCGAAGTTGAAGCCCTGGGAGACGAGCAGCCTCCATGAGGAGGACCCTCAAGTGAATGTCGCGTTCTTTCTGTATCCTGGGATGAAAGTTTTTACAGATGCAATACTTCTCTTTTATATGGGATTCCCCCAGGCACTTCAAACAGCTGCCATGCAGGTTACTAACAGGCATAAGCCTGTTGCAGTCTGAGCAGAGCTTAAACCCCTCTAAATCGATGGCAGAGCGCTATCTGGTCGACCCCGGTACTCCAGCTCTCTGAGAAGAGTAAGGGAAGTCAACCAGAGATCGTCTCCTGTTGACGCAGTGCAGTGAAGACACCGGGGTAAGTCGATCTAAGCTATGTCGACTCCAGCTACGTTATTCATGTAGCTGGAGTAGTGTGACTTAAGTGGACTTACCCCGGTAGTGAAAACAAACCCTAAGAGACCAACAATACAGATGTACGGAGAGGAGATATTTGGATTCCGATCCAAATCCACATCCCAAAAGTCTAAGTGGATGTGTTTCGATTCTTGCTCATCTCCAATCAGAAGAGACCTCTAGGGAGGTTGTGGAATCTCCATCTCTGGAGATATTTAAGAGTAGGTTAGATAAATGTCTATCAGGGATGGTCTAGACAGTATTTGGTCCTGCCATGCGGGCAGGGGGCTGGACTCGATGACCTCTTGGGGTCCCTTCCAGTCCTAGAATCTATGAATCTATGGGTTTGCTTTGTATTATGATCAGAAATACTACCTGAAGAATCATACAATATCAGGGTTGGAAGGGACCTCAGGAGGTCATCTAGTCCAACCCCCTGCTCAAAGTAGGACCAATCCCCAACTAAACCATCCCAGCCAGGGCTTTGTCAAGCCTGACCTTAAAAACCTCTAAGGAAGGAGATTCCACCACCTCTCTAGGTAACCCATTCCAGTGCTTCACCACCCTCCTAGTGAAAAAGTTTTTCCTAATATTCAACCTAAACCTCCCCCACTACAACGTGAAACCATTACTCCTTGTTCTGTCATCTGCTACCACTGAGAACAGTCTAGATCCATCCTCTTTGGAACTCCCTTTCAGGTAGTTGAAATCAGCTATCAAATCCCCCCTCATTCTTCTCTTCTGCAGACTAAACAATCCCAGTTCCCTCAGCCTCTCCTCATAAGTCATGTGCTGCAGCCCCCTAATCATTTTGGTTACCCTCCGCTGGACATCCTTCTTGTAGTGTGGGGCCCAAAACTGGACACAGCACTCCAGATGAGGCCTCACCAATATCAATTAGAGGGGAGTGATCATGTCCCTCGATCTGCTGGCAATGCCCCTACTTATACAGCCCAAAATGCCGTTAGCCTTCTTGGCAACAAGGCCACACTGTTGACTCATAAGAGTTCTATGTAAGCTCAGAAGCTTGTCTCTCTCTCTCACCCACAGAAGCAAGTCCAATAAGAGATATTACCTCACCCACCTTGTCACTCTAATGAGCTGCATTTCCAGCAGCATTATCCAAATTGCCTGCACACTGAGCAGGGCTGAGGAGATGCGGAGTGTGAGGTAATAGCTTTTATTGCACCAGCTTCTCTTTTTGAGAGAGACAAGCTTTCAAGCTTACAAAGGGCTCTTCTTCAGGTCTGGGAAACTTACTCAGAGTATCACAGCTAAACACAAGAAGGAACAGATTGTTTAGAATAAGAAGTTAACATATATTTCAAGGGGCCATTCAAGGTGGAGGGTTTATAGAAAAGATGCTGACAGAACCTTAGACCCCCTCCCCCCACACACACACACACTTAGGCCAAGCTTCTAGTTGAGGCAGAAGAGTAACCGGGGAAAGTGAGGGACCCCCTACAAAGAAAAAGAGTTCCCTTTTACTATTACACAGAGTAAATGAAAAGGAAGGAGGGGTGCAAGTGAGAAATGTTTCCCAGAGAGTGGGAAAAACAACCTCAGAGATGCAGGAACAGGTATGAACAGGAAATCGATAAGTCACTGAAGCAGGTAAATGATGCAGTGACAGATGAATGACAATGCGCTGTTCCACCTGCTCCACACGATTGAGGTTGGATGTCAAAACACAATCTCTCAGACAGCAAAATATAAACAGAAAAGCGGCAGAGCGGAAACAGAGCAAAAACAGACGGCTGGATCAGATGAGCTACACCTAATGACACGCTCGGACTTGTTAAAAAAAAGAATGACCGGGAAGAAGACGCTATAACAAAAAACAATTAAATGACTATTCTTTACTGCTGCAAGGACCTAACTACTTGAGGATTTGTAACATGGAGAGAGTAAAAGGTTTCCTTCTGAAAAACAGGACATGAAGGCTCATCATCCCAGAGGTCTAACACTCAACCTTGGTACATCTTGAAAGGAAGTGTGAATTGGCCCAGTCAGCTCAGCGATGTCACTTTGTAATGCATTAGGCCAGGATGTCTTACTTTCCCTCTCCTAAGAAGAAGATAAAGGAGTGGGGACTGTTTTGATCCTTGTGTCAGAGTTAAAGTTGCACACGCCAATGAGATTTTGGTCTTCATCACCCAAAGCTCCAATGCAAGGCAAGGTGTGTTGGGATCTCTATTCCCCATGTAACAGGGTTCAGAGGAAGACCGCTTTCTCCTCCCAGCACACTGATTGTTATCCCTTGATAAGAGAGATTGGGAATAATAAGCCTGCCAGACTTAACCCTCTTAGGCTATGTCTACGCTGGCAACTGATCGACAAAACTTTTGTCTTTTAGAGGTGTTAACCTCCCTATCCCCGCCCACCCTCGCCGAAAGACAAAAGTGCCAGTGTGAACAATGCGCATGCTCCTGCCGACAAAGCTAACCCAGCTCGTTGGGGGTGGAAGTTTTTTGTCGACAGGAGAGCCAACAAACAGCGGCTACACTGCACAACTTTTAGCGGCACAGCTGTGGCAACGCAGACATGTTACTAAAAGCTGTGTAGTGTGGACAAAGCCTTAGGGCTTGTCTACACTGGCACTTTACAGTGCTGCAACTTTCTTGCTAGGGGTGTGAAAAAACACACCCCTGAGCACAGGAAGTTTCAGCGCTGTAAAGCGCCGGTATAGACAGTGCACCAGCTGGTAGCTACGCCCCTCATGGAAATGTTTTTTTTAGAGCGCTGGGAGAGAGCTCTCCCAGCACTCAGCTGCGACTACACAAACCATGTTAAAGTGCTGCCATGGCTCCGCCTCCTCCCTGAGCGCGCCGCCGCCGCTCCACTTCTCCCTCCCTCCCTTCCAGGCTTGCCGCGCCAATCAGCTGGGGAGAAGCGGAGCAGCGGCGGCATGCTCAGGGGAGGAGGTGGAGATGAGCTGGAGCAGAGAGTGGTTCCTCTGCACCCCCCATTACTTGCTGCAGCCTTCCCCAGGGCCCCCCCACCCAGCTCACCTCTGTTCCGCCTCCTCCCACGAGCGTGCCGCAGCTCCGCTTCTCCCCCCTCCCTCCCAGGCTTGCCGCACCAATCAGCTGTTTGGCGCGGCAAGCCTGGGAGGGAGGAGAAGCGGAGCTGAGCGGCGTGCTCGTGGGAGGAGGAGGAGGAGGCAGAGCGGAGGTGAGCTGGGGTGGGGAGTGGTTGCTCTGCACCCCCCCCTTACTTGCTGCGCCCCCCCGCCCCAGCTCACCTCTGCTCTGCCTCCTCCCACGAGCGTGCCACAGCTCCGCTTCTCCTCCCTCTCAGGCTTGCCACGCCAAACAGCTGATTGGGAAGCAGAGTGACCTGGCCCCAGCCCACTCCACCAGCTCCCAGCTGCATTGCTTCCCGCCGCCACTGCCGGTGAGTGTGGGGGCAGGCCTGACCCCTTCCTCTAAGCCCCCTCCCACAAGCGACAGGGCTGAGAGCAGGGGAAGTGGAGTGGGCTGGGGCCGGGTCACTCTGCTTCCCGCCACCGCCGCTGGTGAGTGCAGGGGGACGGGCCCGACTCCTGCTGTTGCCTCCTGGCTCCCCACTAATCCCCCACGCTGCCCTGGGCCTCCCTGCCCTGCTGCTGCCCCCCAAAGCTCCTGCCTCCACAGCCCTGCAGCCCTTCAGCGCAATCCCCCCTCCCCCTGCAGGGGGGTGCAGGTGCTCGGGCTGCGTAGGGCACCACCATAGGTAGGGACGGCCGAGCTAGAGGTTCACCTAGAAATGTCCAATCTTTAATTGCTAAATCATTTTCCAGATCTCAAGACATCTAGATAGGCTTATGTGCAATGCTGGGGAGGAGCCAGTGATCATGGTACACGTAGGTACCAGTGACATAGGGAAGAGTAGGAGAGAGGTCCAATTTTAGGCTGCTAGGTAAGAGACTGAAATCCAGGATCTCCTTGGTAGCATTCGCTGAAATGCTTCCAGTTCCATGCACAGGGCCAGTTAGACAGGTAGAACTGCAGGGTCTCAATTTGTGGCTGAGATGATGGTGTAGGGAGAAGGGGGTTAGGTTTATAAGGAACTGGGAAACATTTTGGGAAAGGAAGAGCCTATATAGGAAGGATAGACTCCACCAAACCAAAACAGAACCAGATTGCTGGCATGTAAAATTAAAAAGGTTGTAGAAGAGTTTTTAAACTAAGGGCTAAGGGGAAAGCCAACAGGTGGAGGAGCACACGATTTGGACAGAGACATCCCACAGGGGAGGCTCTATTAAACAAGGATTCTCTATATCCTAGTAAAGAGGAGAGGATAGAAATTGATAAAGTACAGATAGGAACTGAAGAGAAACAGTCAAATGAAAAAGAGTCCCATTCAATTACATCACATAATGGCAGACAGCTAAAAAGTGACAAATTTCATAAGTGTTTATATACAAATGCCAGAAGTCTAAACACTAAGATGGGTGAACTGGAGTGCCTGGTATTAAATGAGGATATTGATATAATAGGCATCACAGAAACTTGGTGGAATGATGATAATCAATGGGACATGGTGATACCAGGGTACAAAATACCCAGGAATGACAGAGTAGATCCTTTTAAAATTGGAAGTCAGATCCTATTGAGGAAAATTGAAAGGAGCACAAACTCTGGCAAGTCAAGTGTAAAAGCAGAATTAGGAAGGCCAAAAAAGAATTTGAAGAGCAACTAGCCAGACACTCAAAAACTAACAGCAACAAATTTTTTAAGTACACCAGAAACAGGAAGCCTGCTGAACAATCAGTGGGACCACTGGATGATCGAGATGCTAAAGGAGCACTCAAGGAAGACAAGGCCATTGCGGAGAAACTAAATGAATTCTTTGCATCAGTCTTCACCTGCAGAGAATGTGAGGGAGATTCCCATGTCAGCGCCATTCTTTCTAGGTGACAAATCTGAGGAACTATCCCAGATTGAGGTGTCAACAGAGGAGGTTTTGGAACGAATTGGATAAATTAAACAGTAATAAGTCACCAGGACCAGTTGGTATTCACCCAGGAGTTCTGAAAGAACTCAAATATGAAATTGCAGAACTACCAACTGTAGTCTGTAACTTATCATTTAAATCAGCTTCCGTACCAGATGACTGGAGGATAGCTAATGTGATGCCAATTTTTTTAAAAGGCTCCAGAGGCGATCCTTGCAATTACAGGCTGGTAAGCCTAACTTCAGTACCAGGCAAATTGGTTGAAACTATAATAAATAACAGAATTATCAGACACGTAGATGAACATGATTTGTTGGGGAAGAGTCAACATGGCTTTTGTAAAGGGAAATCACGCCTCACCTATTAGAATCTATTAAAATTTTTGAAGGGGGTCAATAAACATGGTGGACCTGGATGATCCAGTGGCTATAGTGCAGGGGTCTCAAACACGCAGCCCGCAGGGTTATTTCCTGCAGCCCACCAAGCTCCCCTCCTCCCCCCCCCCCCGCAGTGTGCCATGTCCTGGCTCCACCGCCTACCTCCCAGCGCTTTCCTGCCGCCAAACAGCTGTTTGGCAGTGCTTAGGACTTTCCAGGAGGGAGGGGGGAGGAGCGGGGACGCGGTGCGTTCGGGGAGGAGGTGGAAAAGAGGCGGGGCCAGGGCCAGGGTGGGGATTTGGGGAAGGGGTTGGAATAGGGGCAAGGAGGGGGACGAGTTGAGGCAGGGACTTTGGGGAAGGGGTTGGAATGGGGGTGGGGCCTCATGGAGGGTTTCAGTGATGCGGCCCTCAGGCCAATGTACTAGTCCTCATGTGGCCCTCGTGGTGATTTGAGTTTGAGATCCCTGCTATAGTGTATTTTGACTTTCAGAAAGCCTTTGACAAGGTCCCTCACCAAAGGCTCTTAAGCAAAGTAAGCAGTCATGGGATAAGAGGGAAGGCACTCCCATGGATCAGTACCTCATTAAAAGACAGGAAACAAAGGGTAGGAATAAATGGTCAGTTTTCAGAATTGAGAGAGGCAAAAAGTAGTGGCCCCCAGGGATCTATACTAGGACCAGTGCTTTCCAACATATTCGTAAATGATCTGGAAAAGGGGGTAAACAGTGAGGTGGCAAATTTTGCAGAAGATACAAAATTATTCAAGATAGTTAAGTCCAAAGCCGACTGCAAAGAATGACAAAGGGATCTCACAAAAACGGGTGACTGGGCAACAAAATGGCACATAAAATTCAATGATAATAAATGCAAAGTAATGCACATTGGAAAACATAATCCCAATTATACATACAAAATGATGGGGTCTAAATTAGCTGTTACCACTCAAGAAAGTTCTTGTGGATAGTTCTGTGAAAACATCTGCTCAATGTGCTGAGGTAGTCAAAAAAGCGAACAGAAGGTTAGGAACCATTAGGAAAGGGATAGATAATAAGACAGAAAATATCATAATGCCATTATATAAATCCATGGTATGCCCACACCTTGAATACTGCATGCAGTTCTGGTCGCCTCATCTCAAAAGAGATATATTGGAATTGGAAAAGGTACAGAAAAGAACAGTAAAAATGATTAAAGGTATGGACTAGCTTCCATATGAGAGATTTAAAACACTAGGACTTTTCAGCTTGGAAAAGAGACAACTATGGGGGGAAATGATATAGGTCTATAAAATCATGAATGGTGTAAAGGAAGTGAATAGAGAAATGTTATTTATTTCTTCACATTACACAAGAACCAGGGGTCACCCAATGAAATTAATAGGCAGCAGGTTTAAAACAAACAAAAGGAAGTATTTCTTCACACAACGCACAGTCAACCTGTGGAACTCATTGTCAGGGAATGTTGTGAAGACCAAAAGTATAACTGGGTTAAAAAAATAATTAGGTAAGTTCACAGAGGATAGGTCCATCAATGGTTGTTAGCCAGGACAGCCAAGGATGCAACCCTATGCTCTGTGTGTTCCTAAGCCTCTGACTGGTAGAAGCTGGGAGTGGATGACAGGGGATGGATCACTCGATGACTGCCCTGTTCTGTTCATTCCCTCTGAAGTACCTGGCATTGGTCACTATCAGAAGATAAGATACCAGGCCAGATGGATGATTGCTCTGACCCAGTATGACCATTCTTATGTTCTTAACTGTGTGCCCTCATTGCCAAGAAGGCCAACGGCCTATTGGGCTGTATTAGTAGGAGCATTGCCAGCAGATTGAGGGAAGTGATTATTCCCCTTTACTCGGCACTGGTGAGGCCACACCTGGAGTATTGTGTCCAGTTTTGGTCCCCCGACTACAGAAGAGATGTGGACAAACTGGAGAGAGTCCAGCGGAGGGGGACGAAAATGATTAGGGGGCTGGGGCACATGACTTACAAAGAGAGGCTGCGGGAACTGGGGTTATTTAGTCTGCAGAAGAGAAGAGTGAGGGGGGATTTGATAACAGCCTTCAACTATCTGAAGGGAGGGTTCCAAAGAGGATGGAGCTCAGTGGTGGCAGATGACAGAACAAGAAGCAATGATCTCAAGTTGCAATGGGGGTGATCTAGGTTGGCTATTAGGAAACACTATTTCACTAGGAGGGTGGTGAAGCACTGGAATGCGTTACGTAGGGAGGTGGTGGAATCTCCATCCGTAGAGGTTTTTAAGGCCCGCTTGACAAAGCCTTGGCTGGGAGGATTTAGTTGGTATTGGTCCTGCTTTGAGCAGGGGGTTGGACTAGATGACCTCTTGAGGTCTCTTCCAACCCTAATATTCTATGATTCTATGAATGCCGGGCATCCCCTCACACCCGCACAGCTTGCTAAGAAAAATGAGGTATGTCTGGGTTTACCCCTGGTAGAGATGTTCTCTTCAGTCTCTTCAGTCACATTCATGATGGGAGGAAAAAAGAAACAAAAAACCCCAATACACTGGTTTGGGAAAAAACACAAACTTTTGTTTTGATGCAACATTTTGTTAAACAGATGGTCTCATTTTCAATTGCAAGAGAGCAGAAAAATCTGGGCGCTATTGCCAATTGCTGATAAAAGCTGAAAAGGATGCAGAGGCCAACTGTGTATCAAAAATACTGCAGTTCCCATTTCTAAGGAGAATTAATAAATAGGGAGCAATGAAAAATCTGTATCTACAGCCTTTTAATAATGAATCCATTTGTCTGTTTTGATTTAAATCATTTGGATCTTGCCAATTTTTTCTGACTTCTAAAAAGCTGGGTGGAGCTCGTTAACCACACTGGGCCAAATTCCCTTCCTATTTACATCCCTGCAACCTCATTTAAATGTTTTATGAGATTGCAAGGCTGTAAGGGAACAGATTTTAGCCCATTATAGCCAGGGCTCAGCAATTTCACTGCAAGCCTCTGCTTTTCATTAATTTATACACTCCTCTCTCTCAAATTAAATGACCTTTTGGGGAGAAATTTCTCATGCTAATCACAACTCAGAGACAAATTATTTTTTGGAAAAATTTGTAGAAGACAGCCAGTTGAATTACCAGAGTGTAAAATAAAAGGGGTTTGGGTGGTTTTGGAGGGCTGCGGTGGGAGGGGGTTTAAATAGAAATCTCAAGCACTTGTTCTTGCACATGGAGAACTAAAGCAGATTAGATTTAAAACATCAAACTCGGCATGTGTGTAGTCCTCATTGCTAGACTTGAAAAACACCAACGACAGATCAGAGATGGCATGAATGAGTGAAACTGAACAGCATGCACCAATGTACAGGTGCATTCCATTATAATCCTGCACAGCAGTGCATAGCCCATAGGCATTGGGCTGTATGCTGCCCTGCTCCAGGGAGCACGGGCAGGAGTTGGGGGAGAAATGCCTGCCTCCTCTGTCTGTAGAGCCACTCTGCATACAGCGCTACAGCTCTGAGGCACAGTGCATTGAGCAGGCACCCAGGGCCACAGCATGTGAAATCTGAACTGTATGTGCGCTGCAACGATCCACATTCAGTTGCAATGTTCCCTCTCCTCTGGTACCTACCACGCATCTCACATGGCAGGGATCAAGCTGGCACTTGGGCCCGCAACCTGCCAGAACCCATAGTAGTGCCTGTCAGCACTAGGGACCAGCAGGAAGCCTCAAACCAGCAGGGAAAAGGGAGGTTTGGGGGCGGAGGCAACCGGAACTCTGGAGGGAGCATGGCTGGCACCCAGGTCCCGTTCTGCCTGTGAGGGCCTCCTGCTGGAATCTGGGCACCGTGGGAAGCCTCGAGCCAGCAGGGAAGGGTAAGGAGCCGGTGAGAGGCACAGGCCAGGGGCTCTATTTGGGGGAGATCGGGAAGCTGTTCGTCCAGAGTGCAAGGCGCTGGCTGCGGAGAGCTTGGTCCCAGCTGCTGGCAGCGGCATCTGAGGGCTGGCGGTGCTAAAATGAGCCCCCAGCAGCCTGGCCCAGTAAGAAACTGCAGTGGTGGATGAAGGGGGAGCCTGTGCTGCCCCCGCTGCCCAGGGCGGGGGTGGGAGAGCAGGGCTGGCTGTGGGGCAGAGAAGGGAAGACCCTAAAGTCCCTTCCCCCAAGGAAGCATCGAGCCAGCAGGGAGGGGAGCCTGGGATGGGATGGTAGGGGTTTCCCTCCGGGGTTGAGGCTCCTTGCAGGGGGTGGGTGTAGGGGATCATGCTGGGAGAGGCAGGGGCTCCTGCTATCCTGGTTTTTTAACTGGGTTTGGTTGTTAACTCAAACTCTTGAAAGCTAATAAGTCCTCAGCCCACTGTGATATATGCCTGTGTGTTCCATCTGTATGTGTATTACTGAAATGTCACTTTAAATATACCTTATTCTTTTCAATCCAATATAGTGTAAAAAGACTTCCAAAAAAAGAAAGTTTCAGCTTGCCCAAGGACAAAAATGTAGTGGAGTTTGTAGCCCACTCAGCACAAAGAAAATTGAGAAAAAAACGTTGTTCAGCTGTGTGCTCGATAGTATAGAGTCCCATATCTGACACTGGTGTTTTTTTTCCAGAGCAAGGAAACTAAACAGAAGCCATTAATTCACTGCTGGGCTCTGATTTTGCACAAACATCAAGATATTCAACATTATGCTTCTCATATTGGCCATAACTCAGTGACGTTGCATATACAGGGTCCAGTCCTGCTCCTACTGAAGTTAGGGACAAAACTCTCATTAATTCCAATAAGCACAAGTTCAGGCCCATACCATATAATAGATGAAATCCTACTCCCTTTCTTAACATGGCTAGTCCTAGTGACATCAATGGGATTCCTGGTGTGAGCGAGCAAAGCAGGATCTGACCCACAGCAACGCAAAACACTACCTATGCCTTACTTGCTGTGAGAATGGGGGTGAAATCCTGCCCCCTTGGAAGTCAATGGGCATTTTGCCACTGACTCTAAGGGAGCCAGGATTACATCTCATAGGTGGAAATTTCCTGACTCCTGTGCTTGTGAACTCACAGCCATCCCATCGCTTGTGGCATTTCACAGAATTATTTAACGTGCCACTTAACCATTGCACTAGGCACCTGCACTACATTTACGAAAATACAAGTTGGTCCAATGTCTACAATTAAAACCCGACTGACTCCCCCTTCAGCCCAGCCGAGTCCTGAGAAATGAGACAACGGCACACCAAAGGTCAACAAATTCATTCGTTGCCTTGAAAGCAGGGCTGAGTTTTTAAACAGCCATTAACATCCCTGACACTGACATGCTGTGCTATGATTCATAGCACTTCAACCCCCCGCCCCCATCGCCATCCGTATGCAGTTTATTTTTGAACTGACTGTTTTTGATATTAACGTGCTGCTTGTCTGTAGTTTGCTCTCCTCCACTGGGCACGGGGCAAAACCCAGCCTCTACTTCTGTCGCTCAGTTCTGCAAAGTGCAAAGCTCCCGTTGACGTCAACTAACTAGAGTGCTCAGCATGTTGCAGGATGGCGCCCCAGATGACCTTGCATGAGGCAGCCTACTGACTGGAGGATGGCTGGGGGGTCCTTTTCCTTTTCTTGCAGAGAAAAGGGTGTGGCTTCCAAATCCTTGAGTTTAGTTAGTGTGGTTGAAAGGCAGTGTTTAGCTAGAGTGTTTTTCTCTATCTGTAGTGCCTTCCTCATTTTCAGGAGCGGTTACCAGCTGCAGCTGTCCAGGACATCAGCTGGAGTTGGGCATGCTTGACAGGCCAGAAAAAAATCAGACCCTAAGTGGTTTCCAGGGAGTTTTTTGTCTCAAGGTACGTCTACACAGCAACTGGACACCCATGGCTTGCCCATGGCAGCCGACTCGGGCTGTGGAGCGGTTTCATTGCTGTGAAGACTTCCAGGCTCGAGCTGGAGCCTGGGCTCTAGGAGCCTGGGGTCCGGGAGGATCCCAAAGCCTGGGCTCCAGCCTGAACCCTATACAGCAATGAAACAGCCCTGCAGCCCGAGCCCTACAAGCCTGAGTCAGCTCGCATGGGCCAGCTGTGGGTTTTTCTTTGGGGTGTAGGCATAGCCTCAGAGGTTGTGTTGGGGACGGGAGGTAATGGTTAAAGAGAGTCTGGGAATCAATTAGAGAAAACTTTTTATGAAGGTGACCTACAAGGGCATAGAAGAGGTCTGCGCTCACTTTTGCTTCTTTATGATCCTGTGTAGTGAGATGGAGTGGCCTCCCTCCAAGCCAGAGAGGGAGGGACCTCTCTCCGCCCCCCACCCCCACCGCCTCCCTCCCCCACCGCCTCCCCCCCCCAGTGCAGAGGTGCTGGAACAATTTTTATAGTGGGGTTGCTGAGAGCCATTTAACCAACCTGCAAACCCTGTATATAATGGAAACCACTTCAAGCCAGGGGGTGCAGCAGTACCCCAGCACCCCTAGTTCCAGCACTTATGCCCTGGTGGAAAGAGCCAGGCCGGGCCCACTCCTTGTGCATGGAACAGGAAGTATAAGAGGCAGGGTCTCCAGCGCAGTTGGGCTGGAGCCAGGGAAGGAGTTGGCTGCCTCTGCCTTGCTCCTGGCCCCTGGTCCAGGGACCAAGTGGCATCACCCTCTGCTCCCAGAGGAAGACCCTGAAGAGCTACCGGGACTGTAGGCTGCTGAGTAGCCTGAGGAGCTACCAGGACTGTGGGCTGCCGAGTACCCCAAGGAGATGGGGGACCCTTGGACTATGGAGGCTAGTCCATGCGTGTAATGGAGGCTAGGGGAGGCTAAGCCTCCCCAAACCTAGTGCCGCCTGGCGGGGGGCAGTGGCAGATTTGGGGACCCTGGACAATTTTTCCCCCCCACAGCCCTGGGGCGGGGACACAGAACTTTTCAGTCTCATGGCTGCAGTGGGGGGGGAGGAGCAAGCAGGGGACGGGGCCACAGGGGGAAAAGGCAGAATGGGGGCGGAAAGGGGACAGGGCCATGGGCGGGGTGGGGAAGCAGGAAAGGGGCAGAATAGGGTGGGGCTATGGGTGGGGCCAAGGGTGGATCGGGGGAGAGACTCCAGGCTCAGAGCTCCAGCCAGGGCAGAGATTTCTTCCGCGGTCCCAGCCAAGGCTGAGAGCTCGACACTGGGCCCGAGGTCTCAGCCTCCCCACACACCCCCACCCTGGCCGGGGACATGGGGAGGGCTGAGAGCAGTGAGTAGGGGCGGGGCCTCGGCCAGAAGAAGCAAGGCAGGGGGCTAGCATCCCCAAGGGCTTCACCCGCTGCCCATGAGGTTAACCTCAAAAATCCTGGCTGACCAGTGGTGAACTGTCTGATAACCCGGTCCAGAGCTGCCTACTCAGCCACAGCCATGTACCACACTGAGAGAGATGACTTCGTTGCTTAGAAACTGGGTATCCCACACAGTTGCGTGATGGAGCCAATAGACCCTCAGGTTTGTAGGTTGATGTAGTCATTAAGGAAGCCGCTTGCAGCTACTGACCGTATCAGTAGTTGGTATGAATGCATTTCAGGAACTTTGTTCTTATAACTGAATGAGGTACTGAGCTAGGTCTCGGGTTGTTTAAAGGGAACAGGCGGAAGCCCAATAGAAAGGGTTTCTCACAGCAGAAAACAGGCTCATTTATCCCTATGCAGGCAGAGTGAAGGATCCGAGTGCAGTTAAACACCCCCCGCCCAGGACAAAAATGCTACAACTTCAAGAGACCCACAACTTTTAAAGAGTCTGGAAATGAGTCATTCCAGGTCCACTTTGAACCTTCATCCCCTAACCACACCTTGCCTATTCTGAACCCACTCACTTTCCCCTAAATACTCCACCCCTTAACCTTCCCTAAACTCCTGTTGTTTTTTCTAAGCTCCACTCCCCCACCCCCTCACACACACTACACCTTGTATTGCCAAAAGAACAGGCCAGATTCCCTTGGAGGTAATCAGGAGATGGGATATGGGATGGTAGTAAGGAAAATAAAAACACGCTTGAAAGCTGGGGATTGGGGAGAAAGTCCAGGGAAGGGATGGATCATGATAGCGTAGAACATGGGAAGGAAAAGTGCTGAAGCAGACAAAAGGAGGGAGATGTGGGAGACTGGAGTGAAGGAGAACAGCCTGGAGAGGGGAATGGTACCTGCCTCCTGAATGGTGTCAGTCCTGTCTTTAAAGTAATGAGGGAAGATCCTGGATCGAGAATGAGAGACAGGGAGGGAGGTTTCAGGAGCGGTCCGGGGACTTAATTAGAGCTGAAGGGACAATGATGGCGCAGTCACAATGTTTCATCCCGCAGAGCTCAGCACAGCAGGAGAAGAGATAGCAAAGGGGAGGGGAGATACAGGCCTGGGATTGGGTGAGGCAGTCCTAACAGTGGGAGAGGGCAGCCAAAGGTGTGAGGGTAGAGGAAAGGCAGAGATCAAGGAATCGAAAAGGGAGGATGGAGAGCAGCAGAGGAGCGGGAGTGGCTGGTAGAATGGATGCCATGGAAGGGGTGAGGGTGAGCAATACTGGAGGCGATCATAAGGGGTGGGCTCAGAGGAAGGGCAGCAGTGCTTAATTTGAGCCCCGGCACTTCGAGGCTTGGCAGTTCATAGCCCCAGCACCTCTGGGCTTGCCGCGTCAGTTACGAAAGTAAAAACATTGCTTGAGCCCCTTTCGTTACAAATTAAGCACTGAAGGGCAGCGCTGGCTCTTCAAGATTTAACTAATTTCTCGTTGCACCAATATGGATCTTTTTAAACACCCCCCTCTCCCTGAACTGGGACAACAAGGACAAGTGCAGAGTCCTGCACTTAGGACAGAAGAATCCCATGCACTGCTACAGACTAGGGACTGAATGGCTAGGCAGCAGTTCTGCAGAAAAGAACCTAGGGGTTACAGTGGACGAGAAGCTGGATAGGAGTCAACAGTGTGCCCTTGTTGCCAAGAAGGCTAACGGCATTTTGGGCTGTATAAGTAGGGGCATTGCCAGCAGATCTTGGGATGTGATCATTCCCCCCTATTCGGCAATGGTGAGGCCTCATCTGGAGTACTGTGTCCAGTTTTGGGCCCCACACTACAAGAAAGATGTTGAAAAATTGGAAAGAGTCCAGCGGAGGACAACAAAAATAAGTCATGTGCTCCAGCCCACTAATCATGAGGAGAGGCTGAGGGAACTGGAATTGTTTAGTCTGCAGAAGAGAAGAATGAGGGGGGATTTGATAGCTGTTTTCAACTACCTGAAAGGGGGTTCCAAAGAGGATGGATCTAGACTGTTCTCAGTGGTGGCAGATGACAGAACAAGGAGTAATGGTTTCACGCTGTAGTGGGGGAGGTTTAGGCTGGATATTAGGAAAAACTTTTTCACCAGGAGGGTGGTGAAGCACTGGAATGGGTTACCTAGAGAGGTGGTGGAATCTCCTTCCTTAGAGGTTTTTAAGGTCAGGCTTGACAAAGCCCTGGCTGGGATAATTTAGTTGGGGTTGGTCCTGCTTTGAGCAGGGGGTTGGACTAGATGTCCTCCTGAGTTCCCTTCCAATCCTGATATTCAATGATTCTATGACTGCGAGGCACCCAGGGCTCAAGATTGTCTCTTTTGCCTTATGCTGTTCAGGAGCGTTAACAGTATCTCTTTGCAGAAGACACTGGGTTTCAATATGGGGGGGCTCAAATTGCTTGAATATAGTTTTAAATACATTATTATGGTCATTGTGTTACTTGTGCGGGATAGAGGCACCAAAATGAGCCTTTACACCATTGGTTATCATCACCAATAACAAGTAGTACTGGGATGTCGTGGAATGTTCCTCCTCCCCCGCACTTCAAGTTGTTCCAGCATACAGTTCTATCAAAAAAATCAATAATTATGCTCAGTTGCACAATGCACAGTGTTAATTGTCCATTGTGTCCCTGGGAAAGGGGGATACATTTTCCTGTTTCTCCTTATTTGCACCTGTAAGAAATGTACATAGATCTGTCTCCCAGGCAAAATTACAAAAGTGAAGAAAAATCAAGTACCACATCCTAACCCAGGCGCACCATCTCACACCAAACCAGCCTGCATGCTAGCCTTCAGAGCGTGTGTACCTTCCGACTCCAGCCGGTCCAATCCGTAGGTGACAGCTGTGCTAATCCGCCTCACAGATGGAACAACAGTTCTCCTTACAGAAGATGCCATCAAAGCTGGGGTTGCTAGGGTCGCAGTTCTGCTGGTCAGCTCCTCCACCTGCATTCTCATTCCAGCGAGGGTCTCTGAGGATTCGGGAAGAGCAGTGACTGCTTCCTCATCTGAGACAGTGACCAGGTCTGTTAAGACTACTGAAAACAGGAAGCATAAATACCCACCACGATAATTATTGCAGCATTAATACCAGTAATTATTAAAGAATTCATTCTTAAAGGGAGGCTTAACTCTAAACAAAAAGGAATTACTAAATTCCGTTATCATTTATGCACAAAGCTCTCTCTGTGAGATGGTGCAATGAATGAAACCCAGTAGTCCCCGAGGGACAGCTCTCTGCGTGTGGGAGATCTCCTGCAACAAGCCTTCTGTTAGTTTTACTTTATGTTGCTTCTGGAGATGCCAGTCACTACACTGAGGCAAGATCGGAGCACTTCAAAGGCATAAATCAAGTTATGAACCAAGAAACAGATCTAATTGTTTATTGCAGAGATAAAATATTAGGGATGATAAATTTATAATTAAACTCTAGTAGCAAATTAATTACAGTGGAACTCTTAAAAAGGAGTCATTGTTTTTAGAAAGGAGTCATTTTTTCCTACCAAACAATCTCACTCTGACCCAAACGGCAGTTTTCACACTGTAGAGCACCAAAGCAAAAGGAGACTCCCTGGCTAGATTTGCCATTGGTGGTGTTTCATTATAAGTGGTTTCTACTGTATTAACGCCTTGGCTGGATTTTTGGTTAGTTAGTTTTGCAGCACTAGCTTGGTGTGAAGGGGAACCGAGGCCGCGCTCTTTGCAAGGGTGACGGAGTTTCTCATGCAGTGGGTGTGCACTCCCTGGCTGATGCCAGTAGGAATTCTGGTTAAGTTAGCAAGGAGTCCTCCTGCAGCTCTATACCACCCCTAGGGCGTGCTTCTGGGGGAGCCAGAATCCAGCCCTAAAGGCTTTAGAAGGTCCATCAGGAAACCCAGTAGATACAGAAAAGAAAATCCCATCAAATGCCTGCCAAAGATAAAGCTCTTTCAATAATTCCCCACAACAAAAGGCTAGTAATTAGTCTCACATCCCTTTGGGCTCAGTCCCAAGGAAGGAGAGACTGTAGCCATATTGTCCAAGGAAGAGCTCCCAGCTGTGCTAGGGCAGGTGGGAGGAGCATCCCTGCTCACTCTCCATCCTTCTCCACCCATTAGTTTGTGGGTGAGAGTATCAGGAGCAGAGTCCTTGCTCTTCCCCCTGCACCCAGAGCCACTACTGAGGCAGCACTAACACAGAAGACATGGGCAGTTCTTACATTCCTCTGCGCCCCTGCGTGGCTGCATCAGAGGAAGGCTAATCTGACACATCTGACTACCATGAACTCCACCTCAGCTGCCTTTGATCTCCTTGCCCATAACACACTGCCAAGAAGCCTGCATACCCTGACATGTTTAAGAGGAGTGATGGCTAGGGAAGCAAGGACACAAACCACTTAGGGACTGGAAGACAAAGGCCAATGCCTCTGAAAAGAACTGGCAATCTGGGAGGAGCACAAGGATAGGGTGCTCCCTGAACCCTCACTCACGAAAGCCAGCAACCACCTTCTGCTCTAGCTGAAGTCTCTGGTGTCACTCTGCCCGCACCCAAATCACCGTATTTAAACCTAGCTGTGGCTAAAGCATGTTATATGATGGTTGATTCTTGCTTGTGAGGAGACGAAAAATCAGTTCTGTTAGAGAACCAGGTTTTAATCTAGGTATCTACCAAGGTTAAAACCTGGTTCTCTAATACGACTGTAAACAGGGTTTTTTCCCCAGTCACAGTAGCAAGCCAAAAATATGTTACAACATAGTTTGGCCATAGCCAAATTACAAAATATTGTGATTTTTGTAGGGTAGACAGGACCCCAGAACAACCGAACCAATCCATGGAGAGGAGGAGAATACACCACAAATATTCTAGCAGGGCAAGCTTGTTTTGCAATGAGAATAGTGAGCTGATAGTGTGCAGCACGAGACATCTCAATTAAAGTTGTTTCTGGCACAGGAACAACAAGATCAGTAATATTTTATTTATCCTAAAGAAAAAAGTAAAGCTTATAGATGAAATGAAAGCAGAAAACCCTACCTTCGGCATCTGGGGTTTTTGCAATAGACAAATGGGTGGCAGTAAAGGCGACAGTAGTGGCTGAGTGTTCTGACTTTTTCGACAGCTGGGCTCCACTAGAAACAGTCGGTATCAGGGTTGCCCCCTTGCTTTCTTCCTCTGTCACGCTTGCTTCGCTTGTGGGCTCGTGTACAGCAAAGCATGCTGGTGTCATGACTGGCAAGGTGGCATCAGTTTCTTGACTGGCTGTCATCGTCTCTTGGGTAACACCTATGGCAGTAACGTTTTTCAGCTTTGATTTTGAAAATTACCACCGACTTCTTGTATATTAATTGCGGAACTCCCTAGCCAAAAAAGTTACAAGAAATTTAAAGCAAAAAGGAAGAGGTAAAAGAAATATTGAATGGGAACAACTAAAGGGTTTGGTTTTTTTCCTATCCTATAAGGGTCCAATTCTGCCACCCTTACTCCACATGGAGCTCCCTTCAGATAAATGCAACTAATAACTAAATAAGGCCTTGAGCCTGCAATGAGCTCTGTGAGGCGCTCAGAGTAGGACTAGAACCTAAAGCACTCTTCAGTGTGAATGAGCTTGGCAGAATCAGGCCCTAAGTGATTAGTAAAAGATCAATAATCAGCTCTCAAAAATGTATTAAACCCCCCCAATTCTGGAAAAAGTATCTTAAAATAAAACAAAACATACCACCACAGGTATTTTTACACATTACTAGCTCTATTATTTGGGATAATCCACAGAGCAATAAACAAAGGGAACCAGTTTAGAGCAATAATTCATTGTGATTACAGAATATAATTAAGTCTACGCTTTTGTCACGGAGGTCACGGAACTCATGGAATCCGTGACTTCCAGAGACCTCTGTGACTTCAGCCCGCGGTGGCTCAGATCTCCCGGGGGCCCCACCAGCAGCAGCAGCTGGGAACTGCGGGGTACCCCCACCACCTGTGTGGCCCCCGAGCTCCAAGCTGCCAGGAGTGGTGGGGGTACCCCACAGCTGCTGGCCACCGTGAGTAGTGGGGATACCCCACAGCTCCCGGGTGAGAGGGGTAGCCCGCAGCTCCCAGCCACCACAGGCGGTGGGGCCACCAGGAGCTCTGAGCCGCCGCGGGCAGGGGGTACCCCGGAGATCCCAGCCACCGCGGGCAGTGGGGGCCCTCTGGAGCTTTGAGCCACTGCCAGCAGGGGGTACCCCGCAGCTCCCAGCTGCTACAGGCAGCAGGGGCCCCTGGATCTCCTAGCCACAGGTGGTGGGGGCCTCCTGAACTCCAAGCCAGGGCCCCTGCAGCTGCTGCGGGTGCTGTGGGGACTCCACAGCTCCCCATTTTGTCATGCATATTTTCAAAAAAAGACACGGTCAGGTCACAGGCTTCTGTGAATTTTTCTCTATTGCCCGTGACCTGTCGGTGACTTTTACTAAAAATATGTGTGACAAAATCTTAGCCTTAAACATAATGGATTAACAAACTCCTGTAAAAACAACGAGGATACAGACTAACGCAGCTACCCCACTGATACTAAACTCCTGTAAAAGCAGAATCAAAACACAAACATTGTCTTTGTTTTGTTTTCCAGGCGCAGAGGTGGGGTGTCAAGTTTTTTGCACATCTTGAGGTGGGAAGGCTGAGTTTGTACAGGACTTATCACAATGTGGTCCTACCCCAGGACTAGGGTTTCTAGGCACTACAGTAATACTAAGAAATAAAATAACAACAACAAATAATAGCAGCAGCATCCACTGTTCATTGCATGAAAAAGCACCGTTGCACTGTTCCATGGAAGGAATCTGTTTTCTTTCTCATTTTCAGTGCACTCCTTGCCCAGGCAGTTTTCCCAATGTGACTCAATTCTAACCTAGAACCAGAGCCTCTGCAAGCTCACAAAAACTGCCAATGAATCGGAGCCAGAACACAGAATTTTGAGCTGTCTGCAAACTTCTTGAACAGCAGCAATTGCTCCAGGACTAGGAGGCTGAAGGTCAACAACTCTTCCATTCCCACATTATCTATCCCAACCTCAGTGGCTCCAGGCCCTCCATTACCTGCTCTTGCTGCTCCAGTGGAATCATTGCACTGAGCCTTCAGATTCTCCAAAGTCACAGGCTACAGGCAAAACTGACTACAGAAACATTTGTACCTGGCTTGAAGATGCTTCACGGTGTTCACACCCCCAGCACTTGAGTTTAAGTTTACAGCCATCACACAATGTAAAGACAGGTACGACCCCAGAAGACAGCTGGAGTTGCACTTGCTTACGCCAGGGCTGAATTTGGCCCATAGACTGAATGGCGCCAGTAGAAGCTCCGAAGTTCCTACCTCATGGAACAGTGAATGCAGGAATACACAAACACACACAAACCCCCATACACTAAAGGGACAGTGTCAACTTGAATTTTTTACTAACAAACGCCCCCACCCAAGTTTTTGATAGTATATAAATGGTGTTCTATGCACAGAATTTTTTAAAAGTCTCCTTAAAACAGTTTTTATATTTCTTTTTTCTTTCTCCTCCCCCCAGTGATGGTTATATCGAGAGAAAATTCATCAGACACTCGGGCACAGCTCTAACCCCCATGTGTCCATCTGCTTCTGCCTTTTCAGTTTCAGCTTTGCTGCTTCTGTTGCTGGTAAACATTCTCTCCCCAGGGCATGAGGTAGAGCATACACATCAGCTCAGTGCATGAGAGTGATCTCACCTCAGTGTGGGAGGCTTGAACTGATCATCAACAAAAGACTGAAACTGGTTGGACATTAGGAAAAACTTCCTAACTGTCACGGTGGTTAAGCACTGGGATAAATTGCCTAAGGAAGTTGTGGAATCTCCATCATTGGAGATTTTTAAGAGCAGGGCAGACAAATGCCTGTCAGGGATGGTTTAGATAATACTTAGGCCTGTCATGACTGCAGGGGATTGGACTAGATGACCTCCCTTTCAGTTCTATGATTCTATGATTATACACGAGGTGCTGTCAAAAGCTCAAAATGCACAGAAAAAGTATATTTAGTCATTTCATTCATTTCTAGCAATCTTAGCTGTTACTCATCGCTATAGCAGGCACAAAAATGTATAACAACATCCCTTTAAACATTTATACTGCAGATGCAGGTTAGCCTCTAGCTATAAATCAAAGCCATCTTTGTTCGCTTTTGTTCTTTGATTTTAAGGAGACAAATCAATAACAAAGGTGCTTCTCCCAATAGCCATGCTGGAGAGCAAGTGTAGGTTTTTATTTCAATGTGGGTAGGCAAGTTACCTTTTAATGAATTTCCCAGGGTAAGGAAGATATTGGATTTTGTGTCCGTCATAGTAACAGTCTCTGGCAATGACAAGATGACACTTTTCCTATCATCCATTGTGACTGGTTCTGTATTTTCCTTTGTGTTTATAGCAGTCACTTCAGCTTCTGCCAAGGGACTTGTGAGATAAACAGAAGTTTGGCCAGAGGAAACTGTTGGCATCACCTCCCCCTGCATGGACACCTGTGCTGGCCCAGTGTACATGTTTTTTTCTAGTTTCACGGTTGTTGCATATGCAGAAGCTGTAAACGGCATGCCTCTTTTCACATCATCTTCATCATCCTCTCCTCCCGTTGTCCAAGGAGGTTCCGCTATCACATCGTTCTGTTTTTCCTCCTCATGCTTTGAGCCTCTTACCTGACTTATAGTTCCTAATTTTGTATCATCCCAATCATCACTCAGTATAGAGACGGCTGGAGCGCCTGTGACAGCACTAGCTGCCACTCGCAAGCTTCCTTGGCTGCTGTCCATTTTTGTTTCCAAATTTAGGGAGGCATCAGTGGATACAAATGTCTGTTTCGCAGTGAGGGCAGAGGCACGGGCATCTGTCAACTGCAAAGGGCTCCCTACATTTGGCTTCAGTGTTCCAGGCTCAGAATCAGCTGTTTGATGAGCCAAAAGTAAAGGGCTTGTGGGGTAGTCACTCACCACTTCTAAGTTTTGGGTTCTGGGGTGCAGAGTTGGCAATTCTTCATTGCTAAGCTGGGGTGTAGCTGAGAGGTCGGAACTACCATCTGCCTTCTTCCCTCCTTCTATAGCATCCATCCTAAAAAAATGCTTATCCAGGTCACTAATAAAACTATGTCCGGCCTCTGTGCTACCCCCTACTGTCGTCTTGGACACAGTACTACTGAGCACATCAGCCTCAATGTCCGGATTGAGAGTAGTCAAAGCTGTAGTTAGCATGGCCTTCAGTAGCCCATTTTCACTCGCCTCTTTGCTTGAGTCAGTGGGACTGAACTCACTTTCATCTGCCACAACCATTGACACTGTAGGGGGGTAAACATCGAGGCTCTGACTGCCTATGAAAAGATTATCACTAAGACTTGTGTGCTGTGTTTCTCCTTTAGCAGTGAAGATCTTGTTTAATGAAGTCCCAGATGGCTCTGTTGACACTCCAGATGGCTCTTCTGAGACAGCAACACTGGTCGATTGCTCAGAAGGGCCTACGTTATTTTCCAAGCTTTGCATGCTCATCCTCTTGTCTTCTAGCCCATTCCCTGCCAGTGCAGTTTGTTGGACCCGTACTGTGTCTTTCTCCAGTTTCTGAAAGGTTAGACATTGCAGGCTGGTGGAGCTGAGCAGAATGCTGCATAGGACCATGCAAATGTGAAATCCTATTGATCTGCTCATATCGGAAGAAAGATGTGCCCAGAAATTTGCAGAGTTGATCATTTCAGAAAGTGAGTCCTAGGAAAAGAAAAACACAATATACAAATGTGTCACTTTTACATGCTTCAAATGAACACTTTAAATTAAGATAAATGCAGGTAAGTGGGTCACCTTGACAATGGGACAGGTTAATACTCTCTAAGGTAATTTGTGGTGAGGATGCCAGTCAGGAACTGCCACTTTTTTTCCATCCCTGCTATAAACACAACCTATTTCACTCATTCCTGCTGCATTCTGGGTTTCATTTTATTTCTGTGTGCTCTAGTACCTAGAGACATATACTCCTGAGTTCTCAGCCACTTTTGACATTGACACGCTCAGCATACAGTATATACCCATCTCACAGGGTGTGATGAAGATTAACCAATTGGGCTCTGATCCAGCAAAGGACGCAAGTATGTGTGTAATATTAAGCATGTCAGTAACCCCACCTACGTCAGTGGAACTGTTCCCATGCTTAAAATTATGCACATACTTATGTGCTTTGCTTGGTCAGGCCTTAATGTATCACAACCACTTTGAAGATATAAAATGCTACCTCAATGCTAAGTATCATTGTTCTCCCAGTGGTGAAATATACTCTGAATATCTGGTTACAAAAATTCCTGCAGACTATCAGGCAACATGTGTATGTATGTATACACATGCCCACCATGCTGTGTGATAGAAGAGTAATCCTAATACGATCTATTGAAATATAGAAATGTTATATACACACAATAGGCAGAACAGGTAATGCTGCCTATTTTGAAGGTTGCCAGACACTTCCCTTTATCAGACTTGTTTTCAGCCACTTATAACTTTGCCAAATTTTAACCATTTGGGCTGAAATTTTACATGCCATGTCTGCCTCAAGTTGAATTTTTGGGGAAAATTTCAGCCTAAATGGTTCTGCTGTTTCCGAGAATGAGGGGAAAATGCATTGTTTTCCCCATGTTAAAAACACTCTGTTGGCTTTTTCTTTGAGAAGCTCTAGCACTCCGAGGCTTTGGAGCAGGAACGTGAAATACAGCAGGAATTGGCCTGTGTGTCAGAGATGTGCTTTTTGCTGACCCCGTAAAAATCCACCCTAATTTGGCCAAGTTAGAAGTGTTTGAAAAAAAATTGCAATTTGTATAAGCTCAATAGAGACTCATTGTATTTTAGCTGCTAAAATCTCTAAAGACTCTGCTCTCACTGAGCATGCTAGCCTCTCTCAGCTCCTACGGTTGACCAGACTGTACATGGTGGGACATCCCCACAGAATGAGTAAGCATGCTCCCTCCAGCCCGGGGCCACAGGGGCAAAGTTGAACTTCCCCTGTCATGGGTGATCCAACCAGAGTTGCGGGAACAATTTTTATAGTGGGGGTGCTGACGATGGAAACCATATATTTTGTGTTTGTTATTACTACTTCAAGCCAGGGGGTGAGGCTGCACCCCCAACATCCCTTGTTCCAGCATCACTGGCTCCAGGCCAGGATGGGGCCAGGCACTGGAACAGACAGCAGGGAACCTCTCTCTCCTGAGTTCTCAATGATCCTCTGCTGGCACCCATGCGGCAAGGAGGAAAAGGTGCCTGATTCAAATGCAGAGACTGGACACGAGGCAGCCTCAGGAGGGGGAAGAGTAGACTGGGAAAAGGAGTCTGGTGATACGTGGACTGGAGGTGGGCAGGGAGAGAAATTGGAAGTGGCGGGGCAAGGAGACTGCAACTGGGAGATGGGTGGAGGGGAGGCTGTGACTGGATAAGCAAGAAGGCTGGAGTTCTGTGGAAAAAATACTATATAGTCATGGAATTATCATAATGCATACACCCAAGGGGAATGCATGAAGATTGCACAGACACCCCTAGCTTGGCATTTCCTAACTTTTGAGTGATTGACTTTACAACCTTAATAATGTTCTTTTAACATAGTATTTTGTGGTTTTATACATTAAAAAATACAGACACACTTGTACATATGTATATAAAATGGCTAGGCAGTTGGTGGCTGTGCTGAGATAGCTGCTTATTATACTAGATTGGACTGTTACCTTGTGTTCCCTCCTCTCTCTGTTTGTTGCATCCATCTATTGTATATCATCACATGCTAAGCTCTTAGGGGCAGGGACTGTATTTTTGTTTAGTATTTTTGTGTACAGTATAACAGAGCTCTGACTGGGGTGGATAGCTATTACCACAAGGCAAATATATAATAACAGTACTCAGGCCTGGTCTACACTACGAGTTTAGGTTGAATTTAGCAGCGTTAAATTGAATTAAGCCTGGACACGTCCACACGACGAAGCCCTTTTTTTCGACTTAAAGGGCCCTTTAAACCGGTTTCTTTACTCCACCTCCGACGAGGGGATTAGCACTGAAATCGGCCTTTGTGGGTTGGATTTGGGGTAGTGTGGACGGAATTCGACGTTATTGGCCTCCGGGAGCTATCCCACAGTGCTTCATTGTGACCGCTCTGGACAGCACTCTCAACTCAGATGCACTGACCAGGTAGACAGGAAAAGCCCCGCGAACTTTTGAATTTCATTTCCTGTTTGCCCAGCGTGGAGAGCACAGGTGACCACGCAGAGCTCATCAGCACAGGTAACCATGATGGAGTCCCAGGATTGCAAAAGCGCTCCAGCATGGACCGAACAGGAGGTACGGGATCTGCTCGCCATATGGGGAGACGAATCAGTGCTAGCTGAACTCCGTAGCAATAAACGAAATGGCAAAATATTAGAAAAAGTCTCAAAGGCCATGAAGGACAGAGGCCATAACAGGGACGCACAGCAGTGCCGCGTGAAAATTAAGGAGCTAAGGCAAGCCTAGCACAAAGCCAGAGAGGCAAAAGGAAGGTCCGTGGGAGAGCCGCAAACATGCCACTTCTACTCGGAGCTGCATGCCATGCTAGGGGGTACAGCCACCACTACCCCAACCATGTGCTTTGACTCCATCAATGGAGAATCACGCAACAGGGAAGCAGGTTCGGGGTACGAGGAAGATGATGAAGAAGACAATGAAGATAGCTCACAGCAAGGAAGCGGAGAAACCGGTTTCCCCAACAGCCAGGATATGTTTATCATATGTTTATCACCCTGGACCTGGAACCAGTAACCCCCGAACTCACCTAAGGCGTGCTCCCAGACCCTGAGGGCACACAAGGGACCTCTGGTGAGTGTACCTTTGTAAATATTACACATGGTTTAAAAGCAAGCATGTGTAACCTTTCTGCCCATCTAAGTTGGCAGCAACAAGGGCCGGGTTCTGTATCTAGGGGTTCTGTTTCAATAACGCAATGCAAAACCGGCTCGAGCCCCCACCCAGTGACCTGGGACAATTACATACCATCCCCCGGGCGCCTCTAGGAGGCAATACTTCCCCTCTTGCAAGCACGGAGTCTGAGTGTAGCAGAAAATGTTTACTAACATGAGGTAAATGACATCAGCATTAAATTGGAAGAAACACCACAAACAGGATTCATAACACAAACCATGAGCAAAAGACCCACCCCAGCAAATTGGACCGTGTCCTTTTCCCTTTGGTTCTTGAATCCAGCAACCCAAAAATCACCCAGAGTCCCCAAAGTCCAACACCCCCAAAGTTTCTTGGGTCCAGCAACCACCCAAAGTCCCAAAAGTCCAACAACCCCCAAAGTCTCTGTCCCTGGTCAGTGCAGTCGTAATACACCATCTACTGCCAAAAGGCAAGGAGCTGCTGCTGTATAGCAATGCAGCCCCACGTCTGCCAGCTCCCAGATCGCCGATGACGGCTACCAGTCATACTGCACCGTCTACTGCCAAAAGGCAATTAGCTGCTGCTGTATAGCAATGCAGTACCACGTCTGCTGGCACCCAGATGACATATGGTGACGGTGAGCTGAGCTGAGCGGGCTCCATGCTTGCCGTGGTATGTTGTCTGCACAGGTAACCCCACGTAAAAAGGCATGAATCGATTGACTGCCGTTGCTCTGACGGAGGGGGAGGGGCCTGACGACATGTACCCAGAATCCACCGCGACACTGTTTTTGCATCATCAGGCATTGGGATCTCAACCCAGAATTCCAATGGGCGGCGGAGACTGCGGGAACTGTGGGATAGCTACCCACAGTGCAACGCTCTGGAAGTCGACGCTAGCCTCGGTACTGTGGACGCGGTCCGCCGACTTAATGCACTTAGAGTATTTTATGTGGGGACACACACAATTGACTGTATAAAACCGATTTCTATAAAACCAGCTTCTATAAATTCGACCTAATTTCGTAGTGTAGATATACCCTCACAGTCCACCAAACGGAAAAGTAAAAAAACTGTTAAAAACTAGTTAAGGATTCTTAAGTGCATAGACCACTAACACAACCATTAAAAAGCCAGGAAATTACTAGTTAAATTCTTAGTCTACCTTTGCAATATTACAACCATGATTGTCTTCTTCACTTTACCTCACCCACATCCACCACCACAAAACACATGCCTCTCCCTTCCTCCCACCCACACTCCTATAAGGATGTTTAAAACAATCAAGGAAAGTGAAGTGATTCTAGGGTCTACTCTAAAACATTCCTTGAAAGCCAATACTGACAACTATACAAGAGTAACCTTACAGATCTTACGGTATTCTGAAGCGTGCATTTTTAATTTTAGAAAGGATACCCACAACCCCATTATTACCAACCCCCAACATCCAAAATCATGAAATTGCCTTACAATTCATGAGGGCTTTTTTAATAATATATTTGGAGATCTTTTTATTTGCCTTCTGGTTTTTGAGCCTCTAGGGTACACTCACATCACATTTTCAAGCTTTTCTTTGCACACATGAGGGCTAAAAACTGTTTTATTTTAATTAAACTATTTTCTTTAGGTTCTTACGTATTCACATGACTCAGGAGCTAGTGCTTTAAGTGAAACATCAAATATCATGAGGCCTGTGATAAAAATCACAAGAATTGACAACACTGCTGAATCCTCACTTTTCTCTTTTCACTGCACCTTTTCTTGCTGTCTGGACTGCAAAACACCTTTCCTGTTCAAAATCTGAGGCCTGGGAATATTCTAATCTAATCGCTAATCTAGCAATCTAATCCCTTAGTGCTTTCCAATGACTAAAAGATGCACAGAAGTATATCGTGTAAATTAAAAAATCAATAATGCCTAATGGAAGGTGTCTGCCTTTCTGTATGAATACAGATTATTTTCACCTCATTCCCCCCAGGGCTTGCCAGCTAAGATTACTTGGAGATTGTGGAACAGTCCTTTCAAAAGATTTTTTAAAGGAAATTTGACTCAAAATGCAGTGTTTGTAAATAAACACATAAATAAGACATAGAAATATTTCTATGGAATATAAAAAAGTTCAATGGAAATAATTTTAGGGGGGAAAAAAAAAAATCAAACAAACCTTCCCTAACAATGCTTGACACTCAAGCTTTGCATTCATGCAAGAGAACCCAGAGATGAAACTGACTAAAAACCAACTGCAAAGGTATTTTTAGTGTGCTCCCTGCAAGAAATTCAGAAAGCGAATATACCACAATAGCGAAAAGCAAATTAGATTTGTAAATTGTTTTTCAAATGTAACCCTCTCAACCTATGTCTACACTATGAGCAAGGGATGTGATTTCCTACTCATGGACACACACTCATGCTATCTCTCCTCAAGTTAGTGCGAGTATAAATAGCACCCGTAGCCATGGCGAAGGCACAGCTTGAGCTGTGCTGAGTACAAACCTGTGGAGAGTATGTACTAGGCACAGCTCAGCTCAGCTATGCCTCTCCTGCTGCTACCCATGCTACCACGGCTACGCTGCTATTTGTACTCACGCTAGCTTGCACAAATACGTTTCTACAAGCAGGAGAATCACACCTCTAGCTCGCAGTGTAGACATAGCCTAATGCACTCTTTGTAAAACAGGTAAGGGAAGGTGTGGGGGTGGGTTTAATATATATATTTTCATCTGTGTCCCTCAAATTAATTATATCATTTTTACAGGTATAACTCTTAAAGTATTTATTTACTTAAGAACATAAGAACGGCCATACTGGGTCAGACCAATTATCCATCTAGCCCAGTATTCTGTCTTCTGACAGTGGCCAATGCCAGGTGCTTCAGGGGGAATGAACAGAACCCGCAATCATTGAATGATCCAGCAAGTGGAAGTATTAAAGTGAAGTGTGGGGGGGTTCTGCTCCCCCTTTCCACCACCACCACCACTAATAGCACGTAACTGGTTGATATGCAGTACTTGCTTAGTATTATCATAATCTGCATTACAGAAGTACACAGAGGTCCCAGCTGAGGCTTGTTGTGCTAGATACAGTACATAGACAGTGAGAGACAGTGCCCCTTACCTGAAAAAGCTTACAATCTCAATAGACAAGGCAGACAAAGCGTAGAAGACAAGAAGTATTATTGTCACCACTTTACAAACGGGAACAGAGACACAGAGAGTTTGATGTGCCCAAGTCACACATGAAGTCTGTGACAGCCGGGAATTTAACTTAGATCTCTTGACTTGAACAGGGCTCTGTTGCAGGCACAGCGGCACAGAGCTCATTGCAGGATTGGGGCCTAAGAAGTTGTTAATGACAGCAAGGACCTATTTCAAAGAAGATTAAGCAAAGCTTAAGGCCTGACTTAGCTTTAACAAAAAAAAAAAAAAAAAAAAGGCTGGATTGGATTTTGCATCTAAGAAGCATTACAAGTATCCCCCTGGCTATCCTCTTAAATAAAATAATATAATGTATTAAATAAATTAACAGTGGAAAGCTTAAAGCAAAGCCGATTCAGGTCTTAACTAGTAATCAAGTGCAAAGCAGTTCATTATTTGTGCTGCACTGAGCCATGGATCTGTTTGCACCTATCTATTCTCTTTTCTGGCTGTTGTAGGGTCTGTGTATCCTACAAACATGTTGAGTCAGGGGACCCATGTATAACTTGGTTAAAGTTTGCATTGTTCATTAGGACCTAACCACATCCCCATAACTGGACTAAAATAAAGGCTTCTTGTTCACAGGGTAGAAGAATACACTAGAAGAATTTTTCCAAGGCCCACAAACACTTTGAATGTCCTCAAGTCTTGCCAAAAATATCCCCTTTAGGCTAACACCTTCCAGGAGAAAGGAATTTAGAGGGGGAATCAAAATCAGGCTCCTTGTGGAAAGCTAGTTACAGCCTCAACTATGAAGTCACTGCTGTTGTTTCATCCTACAGGAATCAGGGGTTAAAACAGTCCAGCATTGCTGAGCAACACAGCTAGTCTGGAGGGAAAACCCAGCTCTTCTCTTTGAAGAGGCACTGGTGGACCATCATAACAGAGAAATCACTCTTGGAGGCAGCGGGGCAGTGTAAAATGAAAGGTTTATATCAGTTGGCCTGGAAGAAAAAGGAAAGGAAGCAGGAGGGGATTGATCATAGCAAGGAAATGAGCTGAGGGAGGGGCGTGCTCTAGTGATCTGGGAATACAACTAGAAGCCAGGAACTCCAGAGTTCTGATCCTGAAACTGACTTCATCTCTAGCCTTGGGTGAGTCACTAAGCTGAAAAATGTAAGCCATGTCAGGAGCTCTCCTGTAAACAGGCCACCAGCTGAGGCACTGTTTTAAGAACAGTGTTGATTAGGCTTTCTCTGAGCCAGGCTACAGCACCGGCCCTGCGGTGTGAAGGCAATTATCACAGCTGACTAAAATGGATTTTTTTCTCATAAGTGAATCTCAATACGCGAAGAGTCAATTATTTTGTTTAAGAGTGATGGCAGGTTCTGAGTTACCATTGTCAGGAAGTTCTTATTTTATATTGAGATTCAGCTTTGAGAAAGTCCCATCCCTCAAATACAACAGTTACTGTCACACAGCAGGGCTGAGGATGGCAGGTGGGGAGTGAAGATAACAGGTGACTTCCCCATTCAGGAAAGTCACCCACTGCATAGCCAAAGAGCTGGTGGATGTGTGCAACAAACAGCAAATAGCTGTCAGAGAATCACAGAAGCTAATGACAGAAAAGACCTATTAGGGCATCAAAGCTTATCCCCTGCTACCGCATAATTGTTCCCTACTATATATTTTACAGAACTTTGTCCAGTCTAATTTAATATATCTCAACTGATAGGGTTTCCATGGAAAACTACCCTCTCTGCTATCTTCTGGCCTTTGGTAAGTTCTGACCATATTTTCCAATTGCAAACACTCTGACAGGGGACGTGCATCAAGCTTTTAGACACCTGAATAAATACAATTGCTCTGATGGTCCATCTTCCACGTCTCAAGCTTACGCTTATGCTCTGAAGTTACTGAAGTGACTGCATGTGTCATGTAGAAAAAGCACAAGAGGATTAACAGGTCATCCACTTCAGACAAATCATTGGATGACCTTTGTGGTACACGGCTCTCCACATCTCTGAGTGCAAGCTTGATTATCCCAGCTTTGCCCAGCTGAATGGTCCCATACGTGTTCAGCAGGGCGATTCATCTGCTGGTTGGTAAAAAGAATACGAGAAAAACGCTGGAACTCCTCAATATAAATATGAAAATATGTGCAAAACACACAGTAGAGTCATTGCCAGCTATCAAATTCCTTAACACTGGAGTGCTAATGCACACTGCCCCCAAGGCTTTACCCATTATGATGGACACAAAAGTCAAGGGATTATACATATCAGTGGTCTGACATTACAGACTTCTAACTCTTGCCATATTTTTATGGACAAATTCCTGTATTTCTCCTCATGCTAAATTATTGCCAGTTCAGTCTTCCAATACAGCACACATCTGAACACTTTTCATTCCCAGTTAGTTCAGATAAACAAACCTCAACCAGCTAGAACTATCTGGCCTGCTCTCACAGCTGACAGCTTCCAGCCAAATCTCAAGGAATAAGACAGGTTTAAAAAAAGGAGCCAATAACAAACATGCCCATCAGATTCAGCAAGAGGGTGGAACAAGACTCTATCATTCTGCCACTCCATATGCAATCTACTGCATCCCCATGGATAAGTTCACTACAGCATCAAACATGTATCAAGAAGCCAAAATATCTTTAGTTTTCCAAGAAACAAACTACGTTATTTACCAGTTCTATGCAGGCATCTGCCCTAAAAAGGATGAAAGACCAAGCAAAACAGAACCTCCATATCAGTCATCTATCTGCGCTACAATGGTCCAGGACGGAGACATCTTGACCCTCCCTTCTCATATTTCCTAGGGTCATTTGTGATTTTTAAATGTATATTTTATTGCAGTTTTTGTCTTTTTAAAAGAAATGGAAAAATAAAAGGAAAACAGCACAGTATGTCTCATATGGTATTCTCAAACAGTTAGTAATATTATCTTGCTTTGTCAGTGACTACATATGATGTTTAGATATTTATCTATATAAATCCTTAGTTTTCTCTGTATATCTATATACAGATAGACAGACAAATATGCAGGGCAACTTCCACACCTCTTCTTGAAGCTTCACTCTAACAGCTATGTGCTGTGTGCTCTCTGCTTCAGGGATCCTCTCTCTTTCTTCATTTCAGAGTCATCATTCTGATCACTCTGCTTTTCGGGGTCTCTCCAGGGGTGCTACTGCACCCCCTGGCTTGAAGTAGTAATAACAAACACCAAATGCGTGGTTTCCATGGTTTCTATCAACAACACCCCCACTATAAAAATTGTTCCAGCATCCCTGGGTCTCTTCACCACACACACCTCCCTATGCTTGCAGGTCACTCCCCTAACATGGCCCCTGTCAACTGATGGGCTCTCTCTCGCAGATGCCAGACCTGTCCTCTTTAAGCCAAGTTCCTTCATATATTGGTTCTTAACATCTCTGTCCAAACTCTCTAGGCATTTCTAATGCACTCGTCACTGGTATCTAGGTGCTACATACACGAATTAAAAAGCACACCCCCTCACCTGACACATACTACCATGCAGGGCACCCCATGCTACTACTCATACAGAGGCCAGTCCCACCATTGCTTGACTGTGTTACTGATAATGAGCAGGATAACACCTATGTTTGACCATGCTACTAAAAAGCTCAACATCTCCATTTGCTTTCTACACCTTTCATATTGATGCTCACACTACACTACAACTGAACCAATGAGTCCTCCTCTATGTTCATGTTCTTTCGAGTGATCACAGGGGGGAGGAGAAGGTATGGGGAAAGCATGAGCAGAGACGTGTTAAATTACTGCTGAGATAGAGGGTGGGCAGGCTGGCTGGGCACAGCTTGCAAAATATCAGTTGTTGTTTTGGACTTGCTACCACCTTGTTTCATGCTGAGGAAATCTATCAATCATAAAAACTTACCTTCCACATAAAAGATAAATCTGCTTCCTTGGCACGTTTTTTTCATTGTTTTCCTTACTAATGAGCAGTAAAAATGGGAACCTTTTATCCAACACAACCATCCTGGACCATTATAAATTCAGATAAAAATAGAATCGAGATCCAACTCACCTCTGGTTTTACAAAAACAAAGTTTATGTTTCTCAACTCATCTCTGCAAATTATGGAAGCCGTTTGTGTTGAAACAAAGGGCTTCCTCCTCACAGTCTATATTCTTATCTTACTTGACCCTGAGGTGGTCTTAAGAGACAATCTGCCTCGGGAAACAGTAACTGGTATCAGTGCATGGCAGAATAGGATTGTATATTATTAATAATACTTAGCACTTATATAGCATTTTACATTTTCAATGTACTGTACAAGTACTAGCTCATTTTCAGAACCTGCTGTAAGTTAGGTGAATATTATAATCCCTATTAAGCAGTTAGGGAAACTGCAAAACACAGAGGTTAAGTACCATCCCCAAGGACACACAGTGAGTCAGTCACAGAGCCAGAACTAATACTTTCAGTCCTTTTTAAAAATGCTTTTGCAGCAGTAATCTGTGCTCTTCATGGTTTTGTACCCAAACAGCCACGTTTCAGAATCTACCCCATAATAATGCTTTGGTGACCCCATAGCTATTTCCAGAGTAACAGAATGTGATGTCGTAAACACAGGATTGTGATTTCACTCATGCTAAAGGAGAAGCTGGGCTCTGAGGGGAAAGCATTTTTAGAAACACAAACACCTCCCGCAACACAACAATGAAGGGAACAAAGGAAAAGACCAGCCATGTCCATTTCTTTTCCCAGCATTCTCTCTCCCCCAAGTCTGCTGCTGTGCAAAATCCCTCCTGTAAAGGGAGCATAAAATCTAACTGAGATGACAATGCACTGTAATCCAACAGCTATGTTAAAGGTGAATGACAGGCCTGGCATGCGGTGACAGCCGACAATCTGCACTGAGGACAGCAGCTCCAAGGTGGGCAAGAAGGATGCAACAATAAAAACTATCCTGACAGTGCCAACTCCTTCCCTTCCCCCGCTAATCTCTGGCACTCCGCTCATTATAAGCCATAGACATTCAGACCGCATCTATACACAACAGGCTAAGGAAGAAGCAGGGAGGTTACCCATTGCCCTCATCTAGCCAGGTCTCTGATGAAGTGGCCATTCCGAACAATAGCCTTGTTCCCGTGGGCAGTGGCAGAGGGAAGGAGGGCACCAGCAGCCAGCCTAGTGTAGCCACTCCAGAGCATCCTTGCCTGCAAAAGTCAAAGGAACAGATCTCTCTGCCTGAAGCCCATTCGAGGGGCAGCTTCGCGGCATGCCACGGGCTAGGGGATCGAAGAGGAGAAAGGGGCGACGGCGGGCGCTGGGAACTTGCTGTGCCCGTGAGAAGTGGGGAGAGGAGGCGGAGGCGGAGGAGAGGACCCCCCCCCAAACACACACACACAAGGAGGCCAGAGGCAGCAGCATCCATGGAACACAAAGGAGGCTGTCGCCGGGCATCACACGGCCGGCCAGGCCTGCGCAGCTTCCTTGCACGGATCGGGGCATCTATTCTCTAGGGAGCCTCTCAACCATCGCCCCGGCTCCCCGCACGCCCCCAGCCCCTGCCATTCCCAGCCCCGCTGCAGCGGGCTGCCCCCTGCCCGCCTCTCACCTGGGCCCCGCGTGTCCCTTCAGCCGGGCAGCACTGCCAAGGCACAGTGGAAGCGATCCGGGCCAGCGCTCACCATCCCGCCGCCGGCTGCTCGCCTGGCCAGTGGGGCTGGGCTGGGAGGAGAGACAGGGGCGGGGGAGCCCGGCCCTGTTTCTTATTCATGAGGCGTCCGTCCCCGCTCCAGGATTGGGCGGGAGGCAGCGGCCGGGCACGCCCCGGCACGGCGGTGCCCATAGGAGCCGCCCGCGGGCGGGCTCCCCTTCCCTCCCCCCGGCGGCGGCTGCTGCTGCAGCCCTCGCCGGTGCCTTGTCCCCGGCTCCCGCCGCAGGCTGCGCGGAGGGCGCAGGGTGGCCACGGCCTGGCTGAGCGGCCACGGAGGGGAAGGAGCCGGGTCACAACACGTGCGAACTCCCCGGCGGTTCCCTGGCTCTGCGGGACTGAGCGTGGTGGGGAGTCGCTTTGGGGTGCGGGTTAGGGGCAGGCTACCCAGAGAGCGCCTGGCCCCTGCAGTACAGGGGTGCCGTTGTGCCGTCTCCTACACTGCGGGTGCGGGGACAATTCAGTGCGATCTCCTCCCCCTGCTAGGGTGACCAGATGTCCCGATTTTATAGGACAGTCCTGATATTTGGGGCTTTGTCTTATATAGGCTCCTAGTACCCCCCATCCCCGTCCCGATTTTTCACATTTGCTGTCTGGTCACCCTACCCCCTGCCACGCTGGACAGCTGCTGGCAAAGTGTGAAGAAGGGAGGTTTTGGGAACCAGATGGGTGGATTGCCCCCTTGCACCCCAATCCTCTTATCCTTGGCATGGTGCAGGCGCTTGGGGGTCACTGGCCTCGCCCTCTGCAGTGATTAAAGAGGTAGTCAAATATTTTTTGTCCAGGTCCAAATTTCTTGGTCAAGGTATAGTCAAAGTCCAGACTCCAGAGAAAATAATAAAAAACAACAACAATTATAATAATAAGTAAATAAAAAGATTTCAGGGTCCATTCAAAAGTGTCTGGCAGTCTAGATCTGGGCCGCATTCTGCCTACTGAACACTTCTGGAGTAGGTTCCACAACAGGAAGAGGAGCTTTCATGTCACAAGAGGGGAGCAGTGGGGAGGGAGTGGGGACTGTTAATGGAAGCCAGGGAAAGGAGGGGAAGTTGTGCTTCCCGCCAGTTTTCCCCCAGCCCTTACGTTAACCCCTGCTTCAACCTTTGTGATCAGAACGTTGCTAAAAAATACCTTAAGCATATAATTCACTGCCGGTCAGTTTCTCTCGGTCACAGTGTCCTATTTCTGTAAACGTTCATTGGCACTCAAGTCATTGTTAGAAAGAAAAGTATTTTTGAATGTACTGCAGGCAAGTTAATGTCACCTAACAGTATTGTACGCTCAACAGTTGGCAATGGCGGTCAAAGTGATGCTGGTGGTTTGAGGCAGCAGCCAAAGAACTATCCTGAGGGGCTAAGGAAACACTTTTCATAAAGAGAACTACTCTTGTGTACAAGCCTTGGAATTTGATAACTTTTGTCAGAATGAAACTGTCCAGTGAAATTGTGGGCAATGAAAATGAAAAGTAATTTGTCTTACAGTGTATATATTCTGGGCCCAAACCACAAAACATGAATCAAACACGAAATTGGTCCTGCCCAGAAGTAAACTACAATTTAAAAAAACTATTCTCTTTAATATAGCAATGCTAGTCGTAATCTGTGCAAACACTACGTTTTGAATTACTCCCATACATATTTCGATGGTAAACATCTGATTAATCCTTTCCCGGTCATAAAATAAATAGTCATCCGTCTGAGCCCACACATGGTGTGTTTTCCAGTTTTGTCATATTCTTGTTTTTACACCTTCTTAATCCCAGTATACAAGACAACTGAATCACTTCACCATTTTCCTCACAAAAATGTTATGTGCATAGCCAGGACCAGCTTTAAGCAGGACAGCTGATTGATTAATCCTAGACAAATTAGAGGATTGGGCCAAAAGAAGTCTGAGGAAGTTCAACAAGGACAAGTGCAGAGTCCTGAATTTAGGAGGGAGAATCCCATGCACCGCTACAGACTAGGGACCGAGTGGCTAGGCAGCAGTTCTGCAGAAAAGGACCTAGGGCTTACAGTGCATGAGAAGCTGGATATGAGTTAACAGTGTGCCCTTGTTGCCAAGAAGGCTAATGGCATTTTGGCCTGTATAAGTAGGAGCATTGCCAGCAGATCGAGGGATGTGATCGTTCCCCTCTATTCGGCATTGGTGAGGCCTCATCTGGAGTACTGTGTCCAGTTTTGGGCCCCACACTACAAGAAGGATGTGGAAAAATTGGAAAGAGTCCAACTGAGGGCAACAAAATTTATTAGGGGGCTGCAGCACATGATTTATGAGGAGAGGCTGAAGGAACTGGGATTATTTAGTCTGCAGAAGAGAAGAATGAGGAGGGATTTGATAGCTGCTTTCAACTACCTGAAAGGGGGTTCCAAAGAAGATGGATCTAAACTGTTCTCAGTGGTACCAGATGACAGAAGAAGGAGTAATGGTCTCAAGTTGCAGTGGGGAAGGTTAGGTTGGATATTAGGAAAAACTTTTTCACTAGGAGGGTGGTGAAGCACTGGAATGGGTTACCTAGGGAGGTGGTGGAATCTACTTCCTTAGAGGTTTTTAAGGGCAGGCTTGACAAAGCCCTGGTTGGGATGATTTATTTCGTGTTGGTCCTACTTTGAGCAGGGGGTTGGACTAGATGACCTCCCGAGGTCCCTTCCTACCCTGATATTCAATGATTCTAGGATGCCTCTTTGTAATTCCCAGAACTCTTGGAATGATTTTCTAACCCACTCCCATTTCAGGGACTAGAGAAGAAAATACCCAAGGCCCAGTTCTCATTTCTAGCCACAGAGCTAGAGGAAAAAGCCCAGTAGAACTTCCACTGTTTGGGATTCCCCAAGTGGTAAGACTGTCCTACCTCATATTATATGAATCTAGCTCTGCTTGATTTGGATTTCCCCAAAGGAACCTGTGCTCTGCTCATAACACTTCTGCTCATAACCCTCCTAAGAGGTTGTTTTTCTTGATGTAAAAATGCAGAGACCAGGATCAAAACATGAATTTACCCTAATTTATAGTCATACAATCACATGACAAAAGACAAAGTCTTGGCCTTGTAGCCTATAGGTGCACTTTGCCCAGCCATGAGACTTTTGTTCAGTCTTGGAGTCATGTACGTTCAGCCATCGGGTACTGGGAGTGGTGAACAGACAGACTCTATTAGCCCAGTGAGAAGCTAATATACTTTGAGTGGCTCAGTAGCCAATAATAGCAAATTCATCAGGCTTTCATGGGGATCCCAGCCAGTCCTCCTTGGCATAGCGAGGATGATGATTCAGATCTGAGGCTCAGAGATGGGATGTGAAGTACCCCCACCAAAAGGTTTGCATTTTTTTTTTAAAGGTAGGTGGGAGCCGTGGATGCTCAGCAGCTCCAAAAGTTGGGCCACTTTTATTTACGTCTGTGGATTGAAGTGTGTGACTTTAGGTACCCAGTTTTGAAATATTTGGGATAAGTTTTCAAGCTCTCTGTGTGGGTTCAATGGTAGCACTCCATTTAACATTAATGAGAGTCATACAGCTAAACCCCAAGGCACCCCTAAGAATGTCAATTAAGATTAACTTGCTTTGGCATGATGTGTCATTTTCCTTTTAACATTGTATTATTAGTCTTTTGAAGCTTGGTATGTAGGACGGGGTAAGATATCCAAGGGCTACAGGAAATCGACAGATGGTTCATATTCAGCTGAGTTCGGTTTGTTTTTTTCAGCATTTTATTTCTGGAAAAGTATAAATGTATAATGTGTTTTGGTATTCACTGCATTGATTTTATGCCTTTTAATAGACATATGAAAGGGAATGAGTATCTTACAGAGCTTAGAGCAAGGACCTGGGAGTCAGGACTCCTGGGCTCTGTTCCTGGCTCTGGGACTAACATGTGTGACCTTGGGCAAGCCACTTAAAGTGTAGTTCTGCTTTGGAAAGTGACTATGTAAAAATGGCACCTTCTTACTCAGCAGATCTGTTCTGAGTGTGTATTCCAAGTCATAGCTGCTGATTTTAGTGACAAAAATGCTCCTTTGAGCATTGCAGAGCCAACCGAACTGAGACGGTGTGAGCTGGAGTCTATTTCTTCTTGTGGGACTAATTATTAAATTGCAATCACCAGTGCGGTTGCATAGGCATAATGTAGCTTGGACACCCTTTTAATTATTGTTAGGGATGACGAAAGAAAGAATCCATATAGATTCTCTTGACTGAGCTTGATATCAGGTTGAGTTTACAGGGCTGGCATTTAGAAAAAAAAACCACATCTATTTACTTGTAAGATGAGCACATTTGAAATAGACTGTGAACTCCATGATACACTTTTCAACGTGGACCCACACTTTAAACTCTCTCTTCCCATCTGTAAAATGGGGACAGAACCCTCTCCTAGAGAATCAATTTAAACTCCATGTTATTTAATAGCAACGACACCTCTTTAATGGGAAGAATAATTCCACTTAATGGAGATGCTTCCAGGTGATTTAAAGATGAATTGCAAAGCAAAAATCCAAACTGAGTTGGGCTGAGATTTCTGTGCTGAATATCTCCAGTAACTAATCTGTCAGTCATTCGACACAGAAATAAACGTTAACAATTTAAATGTTGCCTTTACTCTCTGTGAGCTCTTGTTGGTATTTCCCTAAGCTATCTGAGCTTAGGGTGACCAGACAGCAAGTGTGAAAAATTGGGACAGGGGGTGGGGGATAATAGGCGCCTATAGTAGAAAAAGCCCCAAATATCGGGACTGTCCCTATAAAATAGGGACATCTAGTCACCCTATCTGAGCTTATTACATCACAGATACCGGAAGCCTCACTGAACATATTATATGTGATGTCTGATAACGGTGAATTTTTATTCAGTAGAGCATTTTATATCATTTTAACTATTTTCAGAATTTTCTTTAAGAGATCTATTCTCTTTATTGGAACAACTTTTTAATCTGTGCATCGGCTGAGAACCGGAGTGTTCCACTTTAAATAATTCTACTATATTATTGTGCTTATCATTTCATAGACTATAACTCACCATTAGCTACCACTGTAGGAAGCTATACGTAAAGCCCCAGGTAAAGCTGAACTTAAATTCTGCAGTACCTTCAGATAGATTTAAAAACTGACATTTCCAATTAATTAACTATGAAAATGAATAACAGTTTGTACAGTGGCCCCATTTTTTTATTGAATTCAGTTTATTTGAGGATATCTCCCCACTGTTAATTTCTACTAACTTGCAGATTTTGGTCTTGATAAGACAGAAGAACAGGAATGTGACACTTTATCTTTTACACTTCTTTCCCCCCAGCTTGACTATCTAATGATAGACAAATTGTCTAAAGGAATTGTGTCGCAGCACCAGAAATACTAATTCATGAATAGTTAATAGACTTTATCATTCATAGAGTTAATTCTTAATCTACTTCAAAATTTAAGATTTTGTTTTTATTTTTGGCATTGTCGCAAGCAATGTACTGTGCCTATAGTTGTTTGCAGAGGATTTATTTTGTATCTTATTTGCAAAGCATACCTGTGTATTTCTATTAAATAGCTTAGAGTACAATTTTAAAATAACATACATTTGCTGTATTTTCTTTCAAGAGTGTTATTAGGCTTTCTGTCTCAGGGCATATGTATTGAAAACAGCTTCTATACAGATGGCAACCTCACAAGATGTAAACTCGGCAGCCAGTTATTTCCAGCAAAAAGAAGAACAGGAGTACTTGTGGCACCTTAGAGACTAACAAATTTATTAGAGCATAAGCTTTCGTGGACTACAGCCCACTTCTTCGGATGCATAGTGGGCTGTAGTCCACGAAAGCTTATGCTCTAATAAATTTGTTAGTCTCTAAGGTGCCACAAGTACTCCTGTTCTTCTTTTTGCGGATACAGACTAACACGGCTGCTACTCTGAAACCAGTTATTTCCAGAAAACTTAGAAATAACCACTCTCCAAAGTACTCTTCTAAAGACATCCCATATTTCATCCACACAAATAGTGCTATTTCCCTGCAAGATTCAAAGGCAGGGACAAAAGGATAACTGTTAACAAGGAATGGCCAATACCTCCAAGCCTCATTATCAGCAATACCGACATGTTTATCATGGGAAATTACTGTAGCCAAGAGCTGGCAAGTTGAGGGCAATGGTCAAAGTTCAGGGAGCATTCTTTGGAGGGTTGGATAGAGCTAGATTTTTATTCTCCTCTAAATTCCTTTTAATATCTAATTTCATTGTCCTACCTTCTGAGACTGTGAATAATTATCTTCATTTATATTGTCATCCTGAAGGTATTTATAGTCTGAATCTTATGGTTCAGCACTGCCATCTGTGTTTCTCGATCAGTTACATATCTGGGAAAACAGGACTACATTTCACATTTTAGGAGCAGCTTCCTTGATTAAACCAGCGTGCTCTAGCTAGAATTTGTTATGAAACACTGACATACTTTGAAGCTATATTTGGCTTTTATTATCAATAATTCCTATACCCATTGAAGACCATCCATTATAAGTGCTCTTTTAGCTGTTGCTTGCATTTCAGAGCTCATTTTAACTGTGATTGATTAACTCTGTTTAAGAAAAGAATTCCAAGGGCAACCAGGATGGTAACGTGATCCGATATAAACTCTGATCTCTTCTAACCCCACAATCGTATGGTTAGGAGATCATTTTTCAAAAGACACCTAATATAGTCCAAGTATGGCTTGTGATTTGCTTCAAAAAGCACATTTAAGAAATTATTTTTCATGATTAATGGTCTGAATCAAGCCAAGTAATCGTAAATAAGAAAGGATTTTGGATGAAGCAGGTAATAAAGAATTCAGGTTAAGACATTACAGTATTTTAATCACATATTAGCTGAATAATTCCTTAGTCCAGAATTTAGATTTCAAATTAATCATTTCAGCAGTCAGAAGGTCAAATATATCACCTCAAGTCTTTATAAGATCCCTATCACTGTGGTAGCTAGGAATGCTTTACACAAGTTAGGTTCAGACATCTTGAAACTAATAGGGGGCATATACTCCATAACCAGTCACATTAGCCAACTGCCTTGACATTTCAAAAATGGCATATAGCAACTAATATATTAAGTCAGGGGATTTTAGAATCTTCTGTTGGTAGACAGCCTAGACAAAGAAAAGCATCTTGGCTCTAGTTCCCAACATGGTCAGGCATTGGCTCAGATGTATTTAGAGATGGATCAACTCCAGAGTGGAGGGCTTAGAACAACCAGCATGGACATTCAGCCATTTTTCAGGCTCTGATGTTCAAATCAGCACACAGGTTTCCATCAGTCATAAAAACCTCTCCCAACCACTTACTGGAATACATTTTTTCTCTCCTTTTTACAAAGAAATAACAAACGTACAAGAAAAATGTGCCTAAACTGTAAACCTTTAGGCAGGGATAGTCAATAGGCAGACTGTAGGCCAAATCCGGATTGCCAGATGCTTTTGAATTGACCCCAAAATCTTTTTATTGACTTATTATTATCACTGTTATTATATTTATTATTTTCTCTGGAGTCTGGACCTTGACTATACCTTGACCAAGAAATTTTGACCTTGACAAAAAATAATTGACTACTCCTGCCTTAAGGTTACATTTAAGTGTAGAATCAGGAAACTGAGATCTAAGCTCCTCAGCAACTGCAGAGTTAAATCAAAACAACCTTAACTCTGCCCCAATGCATACACATTCTAATAGCAATTTTCACCATGACTGCACTACACTCAGTGATGCAACCATTCTGTACAGCACAATATTGCACTATAGAAAGGATTTCCATTTTCTTCTATACTGTTTCTTGAGTAAAACAATGAGAAGTCCAGGGTCACCTTAAAGACTAACAGATTTATTTGGGCGTTAGCTTTGGTGGGTAAAAACAGTCTTTAAGGTGCCACTGGACTTCTCATTGTTTTTGTGGATACAGCTACCCCTGTGATACTTGCTTTTCCAGTGAGACTGATGACATGTACTGTTTTCAATTTAAATTGTACCATTTCTATAAACTTTCTGGTGGGCTTTGTTCAACCCATCAACCTCTTGTCATTCAAACACCTCCCTGAGACTCTGTTCTTTCAAGATACCCACAAATAGCAAGTCAACAATAGTAGATTAAAAAAAAAAAAGCAGCAAACTGTAGTCATTCTGTTCTCTGAGCTGCTTGTTGGATCCTGTCTAATCTGTATCAGCTTTGTAAATTCTTTAGGGCTATAGCAATATCTGACTTGTGTCTTGTACAGTGCCAAGCACATTGTTAATGCTTAAACAAATAATACAAGTATTACTTTATATAGACTGTATGATAAAAGGCCCCACTTTAATTCATATTAAAGCCCAAAAGCTTCACATTTACACAGTGGTCAGGTTGCCCAGTGGTGCCGCATGCCTTTCCGGAATGAAAAGCGGGAAGTACAAAGTTAAGGTACATGCCAGATGCATCCTTAACTTTGCTACCTGGACCTGACAATAGCCTCGGAGAATGGTTCAGTATGGAGCCATAAGAGGTAGACATGAGGAAGTTCTAAGACAGTTTGCAATTATTTGTGTTCCAGCATTTATCTGCATGCACTCCAGCTGCATTCATTGTGTTAGGTGTAGGTTGGGTCCAGCACAGCTCTCCCCATCTACTCTCTCTGGCTCCTTAGCAATGATTCCCCCAATTGCAAAATAACTGGCTGCATGTTGCAAAAAATCTGTCTGGGGATTGGTCCTGCTCTGAGCAGGGGGTTGGATTTTTTAATTTTTGGGGGGAGGGATAGCTCAGTGGTTTGAGCATTAGCCTGCTAAACCCAGGGTTGTGAGTTCAATCCCTGAGGGGGCTGTTTAGGGATCTGGGCAAAATCAGTACTTGGTCCTGCTAGTGAAGGCAGGGGGCTGGACTCAATGACCTGTCAGGGTCCCTTCCAGTTCTATGAGATAGGTATATCTCCATACTTTATGTTTGTCCCTCCACAACTCCTCCTCTCCTGTTTCTCTGCCTGACAGCACAGCCCAGTCCTCCCCCACACAGAGACAGGTGTCAGCATGGGACCCACGGGTTGAGGAGCTAAGAAGAGGATGCTGGAAGAGCACAGGGACATTAGACTCAATGAGGTCATTTTTGAAGGACTGGACAAAAGGGACATGATAAGGGCTTGGGGGGGGGACAGAGATGAAGCTCCCCAACATCCCCACTGCACAGCTCTCACCTTCCTTTCCACCCCATAATTCAATGAACTGTTCCATCACACCCCACATTTTCCCTTGCTGCTCCAACCTCCCATATTCCCTTTGACTGCTCAGACTCCTCCAAAGTGCTCCAACGCTGCTTCAACTCCTCCAAAATTCCTTCCATTGCACCCATCCATGCTCGGACCACCCCCATATCCTCTGCTGCTTCAAGTACCTTCTCCCCCCCTCACCCCACAGACACAAAAATACACTGCTCCAAGCCCCTCTGCCCCCAGCTCCACGCCTCTGGTAAATTTGGAGGAGGTGGTGGTACTGGGAGGAGTGCAGCATGTACTATCTGGATACAGGGCAGGAGCATGGAGATGCAGAGCTCCTACCTCAGATCTGGAATTATGTGTAGGGAAGGGGCTTCAATCCACATAAGAAGTCTACTTGAGGACGTTCAAGGTAGCATGTAAATAAAGGATGCTACTTGTAAAAACTGTGAGTCATGCATGGACATGTGACTTGCCCAGGTGACTCCTACACTGCATCTTGGAGCTGGACTTTGCATAGGCGTGAGGAGGGGATCTCCACCCACAAGAGAAAGTCTATTTAAACCCCTGGGAGACCCCTCCATTTTGTCTTCAGCTGGCTAAGGAGAGGAGCCATCATGAGGAATCTCCTCGCTACCATCTGAGCTGGAACAAGAGCTGTACCGGGGAAAGAATTGTGCCCAGGCCTGGAAGGTGTCCAGTCTGAGGAAAAAAATTACTGAAGCATCTCTGAGGGTGAGATTATCTGTATTCAGTTTGATTAGACATAGATTTGCGCATTTTATTTTATTTTGCTTGGTAATTTACTTTGTTCTGTCTGTTACTACTTGGAACCCACTTAAATCCTACTTTCTGTATTTAATAAAATCACTTTTTACTTATTAATTAACTCTGAGTATATTAATACCTGGGGGAGCAAACAACTGTGCATATCTCTCTATCAGTGTTATAGAGGGCGAACAATGTATGAGTTTACCCTGTATAAGCTTTATACAGGGTAAAATGGATTTATTTGGTTTTAGACGCCATTGGGAGTTGGGCATCTGAGCGTTAAAGACAAGCACACTTCTGTGAGTTGCTTTCAGGTAAACCTGCAGCTTTGGGGCAAGTAATTCAGACCCTGGGTCTGTGTTGGAGCTGACGGGAGTGTCTGGCTCAGCAAGACAGGGTGCTGGAGTCCTGCGCTGGCATGGAAAGCAGGGGTAGAAGTAGTCTTGGCACATCAGGTGGCAGCTCCCAATTGGGGTTCTGTGATCCAACCCGTCACACCAGCATACACATAGGGGGCTGGGAAAAGGGCTCAGACTAGCCCCTCCCATGCTCCCCCTGCTACCTATTCCACGCCCCCTCTAATCACCTCAGTCAGGCTCCAACCCCCCTGAATCTCTGTTCTCTCCCCTACCACCCATCCCCATTTACCCTCCCTCCCTCTCTCCCTTAGCCACAGCCCCAAACACCTCACCCAGTATTCCCCTCCCATCTCTCTACCCTTTCAATCTCTACACTACTCTAACACCCCCCACATTCTGCCTCACTGCTCCAATTCCCCATATTCCCTCGCTCTGCACCAGAAAAGTTATAAACATCTGGAAATGTTAAGAATAGCTCATGTTAGGAGGGCTGTGTTGACCAAATAACCGAGCGACTTGCTTTCCTTTGATCACACTCAATGCCATCATTCAGGAAATATGACTACATTATCCTGTCATCTTCCTGCTAATTTCTTCAACAAAACTTCTGAAGTAAAATCAGAATCTGAATGTGGATTTTAAAACACTTTAAAATATCACCCAAACCATACATTTTGGTATCAGGGCAAAACTTGCAAAAGGAGCCCTGAAAAATGCAAGGAATATGCACATAAGGTGAACAGATAGCAAGTGTGAAAATCGGACACTTTTCTGGAGGGGAAGGGGAAGTGGCAGGGTATAGTTCCATATATAAGACAAATCCTGTAATATCAGGATGGTCCCGATAATATTGGAATGTCTGGTCACCTTATGAGCACAAGACACATTCTCTGAAAATTGCCATGAACTCACAGTGCATGGGTGCAGCTCAGGTTCAGTGGTCACTGGATGTCAACTTGCACCATCCTGTTAATGTAACAACAGCTTGCCTGGAAACCCTCTTCTTCAGTAGAGCCCTAATCTTGTTTCATATGGATCCTTCAGTCTCTTTGGCTTGGCCACTGAGCATGAGCCAACCTCTCGATCCAAACTCCAAAAGATTAGTAACTTTTTCAATATTGCTTCCCTAAATAGCCAGTGAATGTCATGCACTAGCTGAGATAAATGTCAAGTGACTGAGATCATTTGGGTAATGATCAGAGCCATAGTTTGAGCCCCAGGCATTCACAAAAAAATTTAGAAGAACTAAGTTGATTCTGAACAATGCTGTTTTTAAAGGGCTGCATCTCAGGAAACTCTTGCTCAAATGACTTCAGATATGGACCATTAATATTACCCAGCACCCCCATAAGTAAGGCTACAATTTAGTCACGGAGGTTGCGGAAGCCACAGAGTCCGTGACTTCAGCCTGGGGTGGTTGGGAGCTGCAGGGTACTCCGGGTACCCCTGGCGGCCCGGGAGCTCCAAGCTGCTACGGGCGTCAGGGTACCCCACAGGTCCCAGCTGCCCTGGGTGGTGGGGGAACCCCTGAACTCTGCAGGCATTGGGGGAACACCAATCATAATAATATCATAATCTCATGAAATAATATTCTAGCATTGCCAAACCCAAGCATTCAAAAATCATGTCAGATCCTAAAAATCATGAGATTGGCGTATCAATCATGAGATCTTAAAATAATATATCTTTTTTACAATTTGCTTTCTGAGTTTTGAGCAGTTAGGGTTCACCATTTTCATGCTTTTCTCTACAACTGTGAGGGCTAGCAACTTATTTTTTACTTTTCTAAAAATGAAAGCTGAAAGTTTCATATAATCACGATTCCAGGAATTGGAAAACAAACAGCGCCAGACTTGTGATAAAATTGTAAGAGCTGGCAACAATATTTGTATTTTCATTATACAAGATTGAAATGGGAGTTGTATTGCACATATACAATGCTTTGTATTTATATAGCACCTTTCACCTGAGATTTCAAAACATGTTGCATATGTTAATTAAGCTCCACAACTCCCCTAAGTTCTCAGTAGGAAAGTGAAACATTTCCAAGATCACGGGCCAGGAATAACAGCATTCAGGAATCCTGACTTCCAGTCCTATGCTCTGACCACTAGCACATTGACTCCCCCATCCTCTTTATTACTATCAAATCAAATCTCTTCAACCTGGATCATCCCTCACTCTACCCCACCTCGAGGGCGGGGACAAAGGAGGCTAACAGGACCCTATGCTCCAGTCTCCAAACACAATCACCCACCCCATGAATCACCATCTTTCTCCTACTTGGGTTTCAGTCCTCAAAGCAACCGTCCTCCCTCCATCATTTTCCCCCAGGGGCCTCTCCATCGTTCACCCCCAGCAACCATCCTTGTCATCCTCTCCCGCAAGGGCCCTCTCTCTTTCACACCCAGCACCTGCCCCCAAAGCCCTCTCTTGCTCTCTCTCTGTCTGCCTTTCCCCCACCGCTACACATAGCCTCTCTTAAGGTGACTACTGCATGCCTGAAAACAGCTAGGGCCAGAGCCGTACAGTTTCTAGCGCAGGGAAAGAAGAAGGGGACGAGCAGAATCACCTCAGCTCCCTCTGAAAGTGTCAAGCCCCGCTGCCCCTAGAGAGGGATTAAACCTGAGAACAGGCAGGATCAAAGACAGCCTTGATCTGCGACGGCCGGTGTAGAAGGCCCCCAAGCCGCGAGATCTGCGCCGTTCAGTGAGGAAGGCCCCCTTTGTTGTGGTAGAAGCCGGGCGCTGGTCTCTGCAGCCGGTGACAATGCCGCTGTACGAGGGCCTGGGGAGCGGCGGGGAGAAGACGGCGGTGGTGATAGACCTGGGAGAATCGTTCACCAAGTGAGTGGCCCGGCTGGCTGCGGCGGGCAGCCCCTTCCCCCGGTCCCGGGGCTCGCTGCGGGCTGACTCCCCCCCCCCCCACGATGCCCCTGGTAGGGGTGCAGGTGGGGCTGCCCCTGTATCCCCGGCATCTCCGCCCTGTCGCGACATGAGGCAGCGCGTGCGGGTGGGCGGGGATGTGCCCGGCATTCCCTGCCCTCTGAACGCTGTGTCCCCGCACGTCCGGCTGTGCCCAGCCCTGACCGGTGCTTGGCGCGCGTCTGGGGGGCCCGGCTGGTCTGTCACCGTCTCAAAGGAGGTGCAACAACCCTGGCCTGGTACTCGGGTACCATGAACGTCTTGACTCTTCATTAAGGCTGGATGATGTCTCCAAGAGAGATGCAGTAGCACAAACCCAAGTTATGGGCTTGATGCAGAAATTGACGGGAGAGGTTCTTTGGCCTGTGCTATGTAGAAGATCAGTAGATGATCATAATGGTCCGTTCTGGCCTTAAAATAGCTGAATTTGTGAATGTGACTTGAAAGAGCTTTCTGTAAAATTTGGGAGCTTGTCTCTCTCACCAAGTTGGCCCAATAAAAGATATTATCTCATCTGCTTTGTGTCTCTGAATACCTACACAAATAATGATGTCATTACTCCTAATCCAGATGCAGAAAAATCTTTTAGTGTTAATTGCGGTTCCGCATCTTGATTTTTCTTCTACCCCCAAACTACTACCTAGCTCTTCTGACTCCAGGTGACGTTTAATTAATTAAACAGATCTTGTCAGGTTTAAAAATAATTTATGTAAGAAAAAAAAATCCACCCCTTTATTGTTAATAACACCTTTTAAATTATTAAAATTTAAACAAAATATTACACATGCCTTGCCATTGTTTACTTGTTCTATTAGACATACCTTGGACAGTGATAATAAACAACTCAGTTTCATTTTTTGGCTCTCCTGCACTAGCACTATGATACAGTGATGTTTGGGTTGCATATATTATAGGTGAAAGTTTGGATTTGAACAATAAATATCTGTAAACATTTCCATTAATAATGGTGTAAAACTTTTCAAACTGTTTAGAGCTCAGTTTTGGACATAAGCTACCCAGCATTGTCTCTTTAATTAGTCATGTGTATGCGAACAGTAGGATTGTTTTGAGACCCACATCATTTGGGACTTTGAGAGATTAAAGGAGGCAATACACAGTGCTGGTCTGAATTTGCCAACCCTTATTTAAGAATGTAAGGTCAGCCATACTGGGACAGACCAATGGTCCATTTATCTTAGTATCCTGTCTCTGACAAGTATCAGAGGGGTAGCTGTGTTAGTCTGGATCTGTAAAAAGCAACAAAGAATCCTGTGGCACCTTATAGACTAACAGATGTATTGGAGCATAAGCTTTTGTGGGTGAATGCCCACTTTGTCTGGCAGTCAGAGATTTAGGTACACCGGGAGCACAAGTTTGCATCCCTGACCATCTTGGTTAATAGCCATTGATGGACCTGTCCTCCAAATGTATTTAATTCGTTTTTTAACTTAGTTAAACTTTTGGCTTCACAGCATTCCATGGCAACAAGTTCCACAGGTTGACTGTGCATTGTATGAAGAAATATTTCCTTTTGTTTGTTTTAAACCTGCTGCCTGTTAATTTCATCGGGTGACCCGTAGTTCTCGTGTTATGTGATAAGTCAGTGGGGTTACCTGCATGGGTAAAGTTATGCACATGCATAAGTGTTTGCAGGATCGGGGCCTTAGTTTCTAATTACTTATGGTACTCAAGTGCCATGGCAATTGCCCCTTAACAAAGTGTTGAATACAACCTAATAGCTCTGGTTGTGTTGTTGAACTTTGATGATGAATCCATGTTTGTAAAATAAAACACAGTATGTTAACTTGGTATTATAGTTTAATCTATGTTTTTAAGAGCTCAAGCCTATGAGGTGCTCAAGTCTATGAGTCTGAATTCCCAAGGGGAGGCCACTCAGCACTTCACAGAACATGCTTGGGAGTGAGGCTTGAATAATTATGGCACAAAGATGTTTCTTTTAGAAGCCCCAGATTCTGTAAACTAAGCATCTGAACCCTGAGTCAGTGGGGCTGTGTGCGCGTTCATCTGTCAAACCATGTGGAATAGCTTGCAGGATTATGGCTAAACTGAGAACACAGTCACTTGAAGATACTGTTGTAAAATATTTGACACAAATACCTTAGAATTTATTATGTAAATCATGCTTTCTCTCATCAAATGCATATTATATGTGAGTTTATACTTTAGTAAAACTAAGCTGATTAGTTTTAGTAGAGGAGACCAGTTCAGGCAGTTGGACTAATCCATGAAGTCTATTCTTGAGGTTCTGAACTAAACTTGGCTGCGTCTTTCAGGATTCAGAGTATAAAAATTACTAGTCCTACTACCTAGCTCTTATATAGCAGATCTCAAAGCACTTTACAAAGGAGGCTAATATCATCCCCATACCCTATCCTGCTTCTACTAAAGTAAATGGCGAAATTTCCATTGACTTCAAAGGGAGCAAAATTGTGCCTGTAGTCATTAGCTTGGACACTAAAGTGGATTCAATTGTTTCAATCTCTGCTATTCTAAATAGTGAACAGTTTCAATTGAAAGTGGTCATTACTCAATTAATTTAGCTTTCAAATATGATGTCTGATTCATTTTGGAATTAATATATTGAGAAACTTTCTTCATATCTTGAGAGATTTTTATTTGAAGCCTTCTATATCCTAAGTTTTATTTTTCTTTTTTGATCAAACTAACATGATTTGAAACGCCCCTTAGCGCTTATTGTAGACAAATTGTGTTAGCTACTTGATTAAAAATACACACACACCTTTTTTTTTCTAGTCTAAATAAAGCCTAAATGTAAGCTTTACCTTCCAGTTTCTAACTAAGAAAATCAAAATGTGAAAAAGTAGAATGATTCTTAGACCAGTTTACAAAAGAAAATGTCTGATACCTGCAATGTAAAACTATTTATACCCCCTTCTATCCACCACCCAAAAGTGTCCTTTTTGTATTATCAGTGCCAAATTCCAGACCCTTTCTTTTTTATGCTGGTGTCTTCTGCGTGCACAGTATTCACTTAAAATAAGGAGATAACTATGGGCTTGATCTTGCGAACAGTTAAGCAAGTGACTATATTATTCACATGAGTAGTTCCATTGATTTCAGTGGACCTGCTTGGAGGAGTAATTTTTATTCCTGCAATGTTTGCGACATTGGGCCCTATAACTGCAACAAAGTCATTTATTTACACTTATGCCACATTTGCGGCTGTACTACATTAGGCCCAGTTCTTCACCTGCCTCTATGCTGCCAGATGCATGCATGGAGCTCCAGTAATATCATTGGGGCTCCATGCCAGAGCATGAGTTCTCATGTGAAGGCAGTTGTAGGATTGTGGCCTTAGACACACCGATCTTGGGATCAGATGGTACTGATTTCCACATGACTGTATATGATTATTAAAAATTAAAGCCTTAGTTCTGCAATCAAATCCTTGCAGGTGCAAGAGTCTGTGATGTGGATTTGATTGCAGCATTGGGGTCTAAATATATAACCAAAATAACATTATAGTAAGGATTTGTTAAATCCTCTACATATGTATCAATGTTGATATTCTGAAGTCTGGCTGTTTTTCTCTAGAATAGTCTTCAAGAAACTGTTGGGATGCATTCATGGTATCAGAATGCCAAGACAAAATATATTTATTGACCTCTTTACTTTAAAAACATTAAACTCTGAAATCATGGATAGGCATTCTACCAAATGGTGCTTGAACTTCCACATATTTATTTCAAAAGAGACAAAAAAAATGTAAAGCATTGGGAACTCCTAAAACCTCATCCATAGGGCATCTGTTTTTTTTTGTTTAATCTTTAGAACTTGCTGTCCTTTTATATATGATCCGTTTATGAAAAGTTAACTTGACTAGCTATTCTAAATCTTGGCTTGGAATCCTGCTAATTTGAACTCACTACCTAGGCTGAGTCTACACTGTGAGCGCTCTACCATTATAAGAATACCAGTATACTATACTGGCAAAGCGTTCCTGGTGTGGACACAGCTATACTGGTAACACTGTGCTTTGTACCGGTATAATAAAACCAATCCCTACAAGCAAAACAAGCTATACCAGTAAAAGTGTAGTATCTACACTATGGCCTTTGCAAGCACTGCTATGTTACTCAGGGATCTCACTCCTTCACCCCCACTAACTAGCCTAGCTGTGCTGGCAGAAGTCTGCAGTGTAGACCTGGCCCTAGTAATCATACATAAAACACCTCTATGGACTTTAAAATTTTGTTCAGATTAAATTGTTTTGATTATCAATCACTTTTACTATTTGAAATACCAGATCATTAATATCTTGGTAGTTCTTAAATGTGAAATACATATATGTAATTAGTTAATTTAAATATTTTTGTTTAGATGTGGTTTTGCAGGAGAAACAGGACCAAGATGCATTATTCCTAGTGAAATAAAGAAACCTGACATTCCTAAGGTAACATTTTTAAAAATGTACTATTGGGAAAAGATCTACAAATTCAAAAGTTATTTGTGTTACATTTTTATTTTTAAGAAGTACTTTAAATATGTATCTTCAAACATCACAGAAATGTCTCATTATTTCCTCCATCATAAACCATGTCCATTATCTCTTAGCTGTTCCTATTAAGAGGCCATAATAAGTTGCTATGAAAATTGACCCTCATATTGAGGACAATTATGGTTCTGTTACATGAATAATCATAAAGTGAGCTGGCTTTTGCAAATGAAAAATTAATTGGATACATCCCTAAATTAGAAATTTGGGACCATATAGTATATTAATAGGGTAAGCTGAGGATATAAAGTGTCTGGAACTGCCAAACATGGATTTGACAATTGCCACCTCACACACAAAACAGGATAAGTAGAATAATCCTCAAAAGTACTTTTAAAAATAACAAAATGTTTCACCTGGAAGAGCCATGATGACCTTGTTTCTAGGTATTAATGTTCTCTCTGTTGTGATTTGGCTATAAATTCCTCCCAGTAAATTGTTAATTCTCAGGAAACTTTCTTTTTCTACATAAATATTACTTACAAATAAGGCTCTAATCCTACAAGGTGTTCAGTCAATGGGTCTCCATGGCAAACACAGGAGTCCGCATATACAGAACAGCTGGTAGGCTTGGGGCCTTTCAAATATTTAAGACTATTTATCTCTTGAGTTATCCAGTTGATCAGTTATGCCCCAGTTCTGCAAAGATGTATGCATATGTTTGTGCCCTGTGAATCATCCTGTTGAATTAAAAAAGATGATTATCAGTGGATAAAGTTAAGTATATGTGTAAGTCTTTGCAAGATTGGAGCACTTCATGGCAAAGTGTCCACACCACCACATTTGGCATTAATTGGTACATTAAGGCCTGGTCCACACTAACCCCCCACTTCGAACTAAGGTACGCAAATTCAGCTACGTTAATAACGTTAATAACGTAGCTGAATTCGAAGTACCTTAGTTCGAACTTACCGCGGGTCCAGACGTGGCAGGCAGGCTCCCCGTCGATGCGCGTACTCCTCTCGCCGAGCTGGAGTACCGGCGTCGACGGCGAGCACTTCCGGGATCGATCCGGGATTGATTTATCGCATCTAGACAAGACGCGATAAATCGATCCCAGAAGATCGATTGCTTACCGCCGGACCCGGAGGTAAGTGAGACCTACCCTTAGAGGTGGTCTCTAGGGGTATGTCTACGCTGCCAGTTAAACACCCGCAGCTGGCCCATGTCAGCTAACTTGAGGTTCAGGCTGTGAGGCTATAAAACTGCAGTGTAGACGCATGGGGTGGGAGCCTGGACTCTGGGACCTTGCAAGTTGGGAGGGTCCCAAAGCCTGGGCTCCAGCCCAAACCCAGACATCTTCACTGCAGTTTTATAGCTCGGCAGCCCAAGTCCCATGAGCCTGCTTCAGCTGACACGGGCCAGCCTCTGGTGTTTAATTGCAGTGGTGACATAACCACAGGGTCAGGTTTGAGGCACATTGCCTCCACCTGTACTATGCTTTTTCTCTTAGTTGGGGATGTAAGTCTCCAGAATTGTCAATTTGACACCTTTCCTCAGCATTAAAATTGATGGACAAGTTTTAAAGCAAAAAAATTCAAAATTGATTCAAGTAAAATAATTTGTTGGATAATTTTGTGATGTGCGTTAATACATCAAACAATGGAAAATAGTGTTTCTTAAAGTCAATAACAATATCTTTTTTGAATTGTATACTGGCTATATAAACATTTTAATAATAAATTTTTATTTTTGCAGCCTATCAAAGTCGTTTCAGTATAATATTAACACAGAAGAGCTGTATTCATATCTGAAGGAATTTATTCACATGCTGTATTTCAGGTAAGAGGCACTGGGATATTTTTCTCTGATTAGCTGCTTTTGTTTGAGCATGTTGCAAAAGATCTTTGTTTTGATAGGGGTTTTGGAGAAGGCTGATGTTATGTTTCCTAAACGGTAAAAGAATGGGAAGGAGATGGCTAGGTGACTGAGCTCTTGCTGAAACAATTATTTAATGCTGCTAAAATTTGAATTGTGTTGTTAATGTGTGATAAGCACCTAGAGCCTTGGATATGCATCTTATTGTTTAAAATCATCTAAATAAATAAAACAACTGTTAACTGTGACATAGTCACAAATAGCTTGAGCTTGAAAATTGTTATTCTTGTGTGGAGTTACACTGATTTCAATGGGGCTGCTCGCAGGACTCCAAAGCCCATTGAGGTAAATGAAAAACCAGGCCTGATGTGAACAAGGGTTTGGATGTCTGGATCCAAATGTTCAAAGTTTGAGATTTCTAATGTGCCTGATGGGATCACTGATTCTGTAGGTTTATATTTTTTTACTTGAATAGAACACATCTTTCCTTGGTGTAAATGTCCTCATGAACTTAGATTTAGTGCTCTCATGTCCCACTCACATCCACATACAGAATGACTTGACTCCTGTTGTGGACAAACATTACTTTTGTTACTGGACTTCTGCCTCGCTCCCTCAAGCATTATTGGTTTTCTTTCTGTCCTCTACCAGTGCTGTTCTGTTTCTGACCCAAAGTCTCTGGCATGCTGGGGACACGTCCTTCTGCAACTAGAAGATGGTTTTATTATCGTTTTGAGAAAATGCAAATTATTCCCCTTTTCTTTTAACTTTGTGAGGGATGATGAGCTAGAGGGTGAAGCACAGGACTGTGGGTGAGGAGATCTGGGTCACAGTCTTAGGTCTTCCACAAATGCACCGTGGCATTGGACAAGTCACTGAGGGGGTGGTCTGCACACAGACCAATACGCTTAGAGGTGCATAATCCGTTTGTAGACAAGACTGTAACCTCTGCCTGCACTGCCGTTTCCTGATGTGTAAATCTGGAATAATGCCTACCTCCTGCGTGTTGTGAAGCTTCATTATAAGATGCATTGAGGTGTGGGGTGGAAGGTGCTATCTAAGCGCACGTTATTTTATTATGATTTTGACTGAAATAACTTTCGAAAGAAGTAGTTACAAACTTGAAAGAAGGTATCAGGTCCATAAGAGATGCTTAGATTTAACAGTCTCAGTTTATAATTCTTTACAAATATATGTGCTGTTTTCCAGACATCTGCTGGTGAATCCCAGAGACCGTCGCGTTGTAATAGTAGAATCTGTGCTATGCCCCTCACACTTCAGAGAGACACTCACTAGAGTACTTTCAAGTATTTTGAGGTACGTGTATTCCCTAACTATTGGCATTCGTTGTCTTAATTGATTACATAAGAATGGGCATATTGTGTCAGACCAGTGATTTATCTAGCCAAGTATCCTGTCTTCTGATAGTGGCCAGTGCCAGATGTTTTAGAGGGAATGAAGAGAACAGGAATTTATCAAGTGATCCATCCCCGGTCGTCCAGTCCCAGCTTCTGTCAGTCAGAGGTTTAGGAACACCCAGAGCATGGAGTTGCATCCCTGACCTTCTTGGCTAGTAGCCATTGATGACCTATCCTCCATTAACTTACCTTATTCTTGTTTGAACTAGTTACACTTTTGGTCTTCCAACATCCTCGGCCATCATTTCCACAGGTTGACTGTGCGTTGTGTGAGGAAGTACTTCCTTATGCTTGTTTTTAAACCTACTGCCTATTAATTTCATGGGTAACCCCTGGTACTTGTATTATATGAAGGGGTAAATAACTCTTATTCACTTTCTCCCCATCATTCATGATTTTATAGATTTCTATCATATTCCCCTTTAGTCGTCTATTTTCCAAACTGTAACAGCCCCAGTCTTTTTAATCTTTCCTCATATGGAAGCTGTTCCATTCCCCTAATCATTTTTGTTGCCTTTTTCTGTACTTTTTCCAGTTCTAACATATCTTTTTTGAGAAGGGGCAACCAGAACTGCACACACTGTCAAGGTTTGGGCGTACCATGGATTTATGTAATGGCTTATCTATCCCTTTCCTTATGGTTTCCAACATTCTATTCGCTTTTTGTACTGCTGCTGCACAGTGAGCAGATGTTTTCAGAGAACTGTCCACGTTGACTCCCAAGATCTCTTTCTTGAGTGGTAGTTGCTAATTTAGACCCCATTGTTTTGTAGTATAGTTGGGGCTACGTTTTCCAATGGGATGACTTTGCATTTATCAACTTTAAATTTAATTGGCCGGTTTGTTTGTCCAGTCACCCCGTTTAGTGAGATTCCCTTTGTAACTCCTCGCAGTCAGCTTTGGATTTAACCGTCTTGAGTCATTTTATATCATCTGCAAACTTTGCCCCATCTTTGTTTACCTCTTTTTCAAGATCATTTATGAATATATTGAACAACACTGGTCCCAGTACGGATCCTTGGAGGACCCCACTTTTTACTTCTCTCCAGTGTAAAAACATTTATTCCTACACTTTGTTTCCTGTCTTGTAACCAGTTACTGATCCATGAGAGGACTTTCCCTCTTACCCCCTGACTGCCTACTTTGCTTAAGAGCCTTTGGTGAGGGACCTTATCAATGGCTTTCTGAAAGTCCAAATACAGTCCAAATACACTTTATCCACTGGATCACCCTTGTTCACGTTTGTTGACCCCCCTCAAAGAATTCTAATAGATTGGTGAAACATGATTTCCCTGTTCAAAAGCCATGTTGATTCTTCCCCAAATATCATGTTCATCTGTGTGTCTAATAGTTCTGTTCTTTACTATATTTTCAGCCCATTTGCCTGGTACTGAAGTTAGGCTTACAAGTCTGTAATTGCCAGGATCACCTCTGGAGCCTTTTATAAAAATCAGTGTTACATTAAGAACAGGAGTACTTGTGGCACCTTAGAGACTAACAAATTTATTAGAGCATAAGCTTTCGTGGGCTACGACCTACTTCTTCGGAGAGACTAACAAATTTATTAGAGCATAAGCTTTCGTGGGCTACAACCCACTTCTTCGGATGCATCGGAAGAAGTGGGTTGTAGCCCACGAAAGCTTATGCTCTAATAAATTTGTTAGTCTCTAAGGTGCCACAAGTACTCCTGTTCTTTTTGAGGATACAGACTAACACGGCTGCTACCCTGAAACCTGTCATTATGCAAGGCACTGCATTTAGCCGTATGGAGTGGAAATCCATCAACTTTGTGAAAAGGTTTTTTTCACTCTATATGCATCCGAAGAAGTGGGTTGTAGCCCACGAAAGCTTATGCTCTAATAAATTTGTTAGTCTCTAAGGTGCCACAAGTACTCCTGTTCTTTTTGAGGATACAGACTAACACGGCTGCTACCCTGAAACCTGTCAGTGTTACATTAGCTATCCAACATTCATCTGGTACAGAGGTTGATTTAAGCAATAGGTTACATACCACAGTTAGCAGTTCTGCAATTTCATATTTGAGTGCCTTCAGAACTCTTGGGTGAAAACCATCTGTCATGTAGGATATGTAGAATAATCAGATAGGATATTAGCAATAGTGCTAGTGGCCATTGCTATACTTGGCATGTGTGGGAATGGACAAAGGAGTGGGGATAAAGGGAAAAGAATGAAAGTGAAAAGAGGAAGATAGAGAGGTAGAGATCAGTGGGATTTTTTCCTGACTCATTTAAATATCAGTTATCTAAATAGCATATATTAGCAAGAATTACCTATAGGTTTTTTTTTTTGACTTGGCAAAAAATAGCTGACGTCATCTCATTTTTGACAGGACCAATAAATCCCAATGAGCACTGCCAGAAACCTGAATCTATATTTAAACATTTCTTAGTTCTCTCTCTCAACACAAGTCTTGATTCTTTTACCATAAGCCAATATCTTTGCCTAGCACATGACCTAAACTCTGGCTGTACTCACTTAGATAGGAACTTATCTGATATTTATGTCCTTCACATAATCAATCGTTTTGTTAGATCAGACTCTTCCTTAAATCTAATTCTGATCCTAGTGTCAATGGAAAACACTTTGCAAGGTAATGCCAATAACTTTCCGTTCATATAGGTCAGATTGGTATGATTTTTCTATTAAAGGCTATGCAAATAAGTAGTTTGCCTCCCCAGCCTAATTTTATAACTAATCTTAAACTGTCATAGATTATATTTCTGTATAATTCCTTCCTGGTATACTTAATCTTTTTTTTCCACCTTAAATTTGATGAGCAGTGTGAGGTGAGTGGATTTTCTAATCCGTTTACAGAAAGTTAAAAAAGAGGAGAGAGAAATGCCTTTCATTTTGATTACTTTGCAATGTGAGGATGACAGATAATGAACTTAGCACAGAGCTGCTTTAAACATTATCCAAAATGTCTGGTGACAGGGAGAGGTCCATACTTTGGTTTTGAGGCCTGGTTCTATGATGACAAACCTGCTGGTAGCCATGTAAAGTGAGCCCTGCCTCGTGTGTAGGGCCACCATTCGTGGTGTTCCGAATAAATGTGACATTTGATGCAAGGTCAGCATTTTTAAATAGTTATCTTGTGATCTAATTACACCAGACTGTTGCCAGTAAATAAAAGCTTTATGGAATTACTTTTCCTTTTCCCCCAGAGTTCAGGGGAGGGTATTTGCCAATGGGGTTGTCAGTACCCTGAGAGCGAGATTTCTAGGGCAAGGCTGGGGCTCTCATCTAGCTATATGGTCTGAGCTCCTTCTTTCCCATTTCCTTTTAGAGTTCCCTCTTTCTTACCTATATTGCAATGTGATCCTTGTGGCCAAAAGAGCTGTTGATTTGCTCTGAGACTAACGCTTCCTACTACTGGCTTTTAATCAGTGTTTGTACAGTGGAGAGCATGATCCCACTGGCCACACATCAAAACTTTGTCTCCTTTGCTCACCTCTTCATGTCTTCGCAACATGTTATGAAGAGCTACATTTGGCCTTCTGTAATCAACTGTGACTTGACCTAAGCTATGTTCCATACACACTACTTGTTTTTCTTACAACCCTCTGTTACTATTCAGTGTTATTAAGCACATATGTGGACATGGTGTATCGATGAACGTGTTGGGAATAAATTTGAGTATGCTGCTGTATTTAGTTGGTCGTCATCACATTAGATTAAATCCTGAATTAAGACTAGGCAGTTCAGTACTTGATTGTTCAGTCTTCGTTTTTTATATGAAATTGGGGGGAATGAAAATGATAAACCTTCAAGTTTTCTTGCACTGAATGTAATTGTTTTGGTCTCATTACAGGTTCCTTCTGTGTTGTTTGCCCCAAGTCACCTGATGTCTCTTCTGACACTTGGGATTAATTCTGCTATGGTTTTAGACTGTGGATATGCAGAAAGTCTGGTGCTGCCTGTATCCTTGAATAATAATCCAGAAATCAAATCTTCAGCAGGAAAACTATAACAAGAAGTAGCTTATTTTATTATAGACTTGAAATATGGTAGACAAGAATAGGGACAGACCAGCAATTTAGCTTTGATCATAGTATTCTGGCTTGCTGTTTTAGAGTGGAGAATATCACAATATCCTGACTTACTACATGAGAATCCCTAGACCTGTGCTCTTTCCAAAGGATGGGATAGGAACAGACATAATCTGTGTTCTGTTGCTTGACAGTTCTGTGTTTCTCCCTCACATACTACACATTAATGAGAGTTCTGGACAGAATTGACTATTGGAAATATTCATAACTGATGCAGGGAAAGGAGGAAGAAAAATGCCTTCAATCCCTGTGTCTTCAGATGGAAAACACATTATAATATAGGGAGATTTCCTGAGCAGCTTATAGATATATGAGGGAATCCCAGTTTTGAGTTGCTGGGGTGCCCTTCCCCTAGGAGGAAAAGCAATTCACAAGTAAGTTTACAGTTATGCCTCCAAGATGATTCTGTCAACTGATGATGCCATTTGATTGTGAAAATTAATCTTTAGTCAGTTACTTTGTTATAATATAATTAAATTGGATTATAACCCCTGTTGTGTTACCATCCCATTCTAAAGTTGTAAATGTGTAGTGGCCGTGGAAATATAATGGGAACCTTGGAAATAACAGTTTAGAAATTGGATTTATTTCGGTCTTTATTTAAAAGAAAGTGTTACTGAAGGAAGTAAATAACGTAGCGTTGACATGGTGCAAATACATAGGATCATTAGCGGGTGGTAACTATAGACTTTTTATATTTACAACATTTTAGGGAGCTGGAGAATCAGTTATTGGAGCAATGCAGTGTTGACACAGGAGTAGCTAAAGGACAAAGACTCCCATCAGTGATGGGTAAGGTGTATTTCTGATGTAACATAAATGTGTTCCTCTTTAGGCAATCATACTGGGGAAGGTGGGTTAATCCCGCTTCCTTCTCTGCTTCCTTTCATGCTGCTAACATCAGAAAGAATTAATTAATGTTTCTCCACCAGGTTTAATGTGCTGCTGGTTCCATGTCTCCTCTCCCAGTATAAAATTAATTAGTATGTTACTTCCATGACAAACCACTGTTAACTGGTTTGAAATAAAGTTTAGTGCTGTATTCTTTGTCTGTTACATTTTGAAGTGAGAAGAGCATTTTACATTGTTTCCAAATGTAAGACAGGTTCTCTTTTTCATGTGGATTTCTTCCCCAAGAGTAAAGTTGTTTATTTCTAGCAAATCTTTTAACGTTATTGTTTAAATTCTGTACTAAATTCACACTTCTTCAATTATTAGTTGGATTATGCAAGTTGTATTTTTACTTAATGAAGATCTGTACTAAACTATTAACTATTTTTAGGCTCAGTTCCAGAAGACATTGTAGAGGATATAAAAGGTAAAACTCTTTACTTCAAGAAACCCTATTTTGTGCTCCCCCCTCCCCCCAGAGATCAATTTAACAATGTCACTACATTTACAATACCCTGCCACTGCAAATTTATGGGATTCTGTTGTTTTAAATTCCCTTTTGTCATATTTCTTATATCAGCAGAAGAACTTGAAGTACTGTCCATATTGTAGGTGTTCTGCGGGTCATATTGCATCCATCTTCTGAGGTTAAACTTGAGGTATTAGTCCAGATATAGCTGAGTGTTGTGTTTTTGCATATAAACACAATGTAAGGATATTGGGTAGTTTTGTGTATCCATCCATCAGCAGTTTAGGTTAATATGGTGTTGCATTTTTAAATACTCGTGTTCTGTTTTTTTCTGATGACTATTTATAGAAACACACAGTATGTACCCTACATTTGATTAATAGCAGATTTAACTTCCACAAACTAGGCAACATCACATTTCTATTGCTTCTGGTCAAAAAGACCGTTACTGCTGAGAAATTCTGACTGATTGTTAGTTCTTGCTTAAAATGATTTAGCGAGGCATACTCTGTGTTTGCCACATAATATGGTATCTTCACCAAAACTGAAAATAGCATGTAAAAGGTGTTTTGGAATATTGGATCTGGTATGAAATATTAATCATCTTAATAAATTTACACTTCAAAAATTTGGGCATATGTCATTAAAAAGCTATAGTAACTTTTCTATAGCAATTTATATGCAGTTCATCCCAAACCACTTTACAACTCTTTTAATAGAAAATAAAAATGGTTGATGAACTTAAGGAATGTTTCCTATGGCTTATTAACAGCCAGTCTTAACAGAAATAATATCTACCTGTTGGGCCAAACAAGGGGGAAAGACCACATGTCAAGCACCTTGATACCTCCATACCTTTTAAACACTACTAATATTTTATCACATGTAATTAATTCATGGAAATGGCTTTTTAAAATTCTGGACACAAATGCAGCTTTCTGATTGGTTGTCTTTTTTTCACACCGTTATTTTTAACCAGATATAAGATGTTACTTGCTAGAATGGTTGTGTTATATTAAAGATATAAATGGAGTTTGGCTCTTAAGCTCCTTCTGGAGTTTTGGAGGGCAGGAGATATGTGCCACTAACACCACCACATAATAGACCATTTACAAAACAGCAACGTCCAATTTGAGATGGTGGCGTGTAAAACTGGAATTGTTGATTCAAATGCAGTAAACTATCCCTTCCCCCTCTTGGCAACAAAAAGGCAGAGCTGATAACTCTCCATGGACTTCAGATCTAGCTATTTAGTTCCTCAAGAAGAAAATCCTCTCTAGTGCAGCATATTTGTGGTATGAATGCTACTTCCTTTAGAATTCTGCATCCCAACCAGAGCCTAAGTTCTGATAAGTAGTGTCAGCGTATTTCACAGCAAGTAGCAATATCTTGTATACATAAAAACGTAGTCTTTGTATATCCTTTTTTTTGTTCTTTTATAAAGTCCGCACTTGTTTTGTGAGTGATCTCCAACGTGGGCTGAAAATCCAGGCAGCAAAGTTTAACATGGATGGCAGTGCTGAGGTAGGTGGAGAGTAAATGTTTCTCCTCCTCTTCGAAGTGGAAGGAGATCTCTTTTTTGCCTTTCAGATGATATGTGTGTGTTTCGTTTTAGCGTCCCTCACCACCTCCAGATGTAGATTACCCTCTAGATGGAGAGAAGATTCTGCATGTAGTTGGATCAATCAGGTTAGAAAAATTATAACTAAAATGCATTATTTTTTTATTGTTGTGTTTAGAGTAGTGCCCAGATGCCTGAATATTGAAATAAACCATTAGAAATGATGCCTTAGTTGTGTGCTGGTAAAACTTATTTGTGTGTTTAGGGGCATTAATGAACCATTGCACTTTGATCTTGTGATTTGAGGCCCCTAAAACTTCGCAATATAACAGCCTGTGGTACCACCTTGAGGCCCCAGTCATGCACCATTGTGCTTGGTGCTGTACTAACATGTAACAAAAACTGTTCCTGTTACACTAAGACTTTGAAAGATGAAAGACAATAGATGGAAACAGACAGTTGGGGGAACACAAGGAAACAATGACACCATACTGGTATGCAGTTGTTTGTTGCTAATGCTCCTTGCTTTGTTTTGTTTTGTCAACAGAGACTCAGTTGTTGAAATACTGTTTGAGCAGGATAATGAAGAGAAATCCGTTGCCACTTTAATACTGGATGCACTTATTCAGGTATCTCTACCAGTATAAATAGTTGCATACATTGCTGTGGCCTTGCATAGAGCCTGGTTTTACAAACCGTCATTCACTTGGGCAGTCTCACTGATTATAAGTATGGACCGTGTATGGGTAAGATGTTCTCTGAATCAGGCTCATGACTGGCTTAGGGAAGATGAGAAACTACAGCATATTGTGTACTCTTAGAAATTCGAGTGCTGTAATTCAAGTGGTATCAGTATTTTTATTACTCTCCTCACTCTTAAGGCCTTTTCTTTGGACTTGGAAATTCTCTAGAGGCGTGATAGCTTATCATAAGACAAACTGTCTTTGTCTAGTTAGGAAAAAAAATATGGAATGTGGGTTTGACCAGTACAAATGTAAACTACATCTCATTCTATGTATATTTTAAAGATGGGTTTCTGCAGTTACAGATACACCTCTACCTCGATATAACGCTGTCCTCGGGAGCCAAAAAATCTTACCGCGTTATAGGTGAAACTGCGTTATATTGAACTTGCTTTGATCCACCGGAGTGTGCAGCCCCACCCCCCCGAGCACTGCTTTACCGTGTTATATCAGAATTCATGTTATATCGGGTGGCGTTATATTCAGGTAGCGGTGTATATTGTTTGAACCAAAGTTTGCAGATGAGTAATTCTTTGTGAGGACAATAAACTTGGATGTTGTAACGCAATTATTTCAAGTTAGGGCTCACCTTGTTATAAAAATTGATCCCATTAAATAATTCCCAATGTTTTGGGTTCCTTGATCTAGAGGTACTGGGATGGTTCAAATTACATTGTTCTCTAGTGACTTCCTCTGACCAAGCAAGCAATGGCTCTGGAGGGATAAGTCAGTCAGGCTTCTGCCACAGGAGAGGGTCACTGCAGCATGGGACACCTTGAGTGGGGTAGCAGGCCTAGATAAAAACACAAATGAGTTGCTGCACATAGTGTATATTGTCTTGTGCTTACGTTAACAGAAATACATACCAGTGTCACTTGTAAAGAGAGGCACTACATTTCTGACATGTTTTGAATGCTGTGTATATAACTTCATTTAAACATTTTCAATTTTCTTTTGTACCAGTGCCCAATAGACACCAGGAAGCAGCTGGCTGAGAACTTAGTAGTTATTGGTGGCACTGCTATGTTGCCAGGATTCCTACACAGATTAATGGCTGAAATTAGGTACCTGGTTGATAAACCAAAATACAAAGAAGCACTTGCCACTAAGACCTTCAGAATTCACACTCCACCTGCCAAACCCAACTGTGTGGCTTGGCTGGGAGGTAAGAATGACACTGGGGTTAGTCAGAGGTATGAAGGGAAAAGCAAGGTTTTACTATGGGATTTGGAAGGAGCAAATGACAATAGTTCTTTGAAACATTGCTAAGTGTAAACTACATCTGAGCTCTTTGTAGTTATTGTGCCTCATGTCAAAGTCCTGTGGGGCAAAGCTGCCTCCTGGAGTTTTGGAGGGCAGGAGATTTGCCCCACTAATGACAGCAGATCATTGAAAAGCAGCAACATCAAATTTGAAGCGGTGGTGTGTACGACAGGAATTGTTGATTCAGGTGTGCAGTACGCCATTCATGCCGTGTGGTGGCACCAGCAAAGCAACCATCCGAAGCACAAACTTGCTGGACAGGGGTGTCATTTGCTATGGGGCCCGATTTTTCATAGCTCCTCTCCAACTGGCACTGCAGTGTCTCCCTTGAATGTGCATGGACCACTGTGAGCCAGGAGTTCTAATTGCTGCATCGGTAGTTCCAGCCCCAGCCAGCCGGGGAGCAGTAGAAGCCTGGATCAGAGTGAGTTGGGCCCTGATTTGCCCCCCCCCCCAAAAAAAGAGGTGGGAGGCAGTTATTGACTTAAAAGCTGCCAATCATGGGCTAGGCAAAGGCTGCTAACTCACTGCACAACTCCCAGATACCTGCTCTGTTGTAAATCAGGGAAAGGGAAGGGCCAAGAGACGCATTTCATGGCGATTCCATGTGGCTAAAGGTTTCTTCTGACAAGAATTCTTGAATTTATAATATGTACATTTCAGCTAATAAACTAAGCCTCTGTACGTAACTAGGGTAGAATTTTAGAGAAACAAAATGTAATAAATGTAAGTCTGGTTTGAAAGTGAGTGCCACAGGACAGCAAATGTTTGATACTGTGGGTGTCATCAGCCTGTCTGCAGCTCCTCATCAGAAAGAGATGCCAGTTAACCAACATAGACTTACTTTTCTCCACGAGGCATACAGACTTATTCTCATGCATGTTGTGCCATGCTAGGAGTTTCCCACAGTGCTTAGTTTCTGGGAGAATTTCATTTACCCATGGGATTGATGGTACCTGTTGTTTAAAGCACTTGGAGTTATAGCTTCAGGGAAAGGCCTCTGGCAGGAAGCTACTCAAAGTAAAGCCCTTATGGATCTTTTATTCAGTCACTTATGAAGGGTGTGGAATGAAGCAATACAATACATAAAAGAGGGAAAGGGATTAGACCCAGTATATTCAGTCTTTTATCTCTTCTTTGGCGGGTTGAAAAGGAGTTAGGGGAGATTCCCGCAACCGAGCAGGGGAAAGAGAAATTCAGTGTGATGAGAACTAATGTGAAATTTTGTTTTACGATGCAGGAGCCATTTTTGGAGCTCTTCAGGACATACTTGGAAGCCGTTCAGTGTCCAAGGAATATTACAGTCAGACAGGCCGTATACCTGACTGGTGCTGTCTCAATAACCCTCCTTTGGAAATGATGTTTGATGTTGGCAAAGCCCCGCCACCATTGATGAAGAGGGCTTTTTCCACTGAGAAATAAGCATCTGAATACAACACAGCTGCACAAGGATTCCTTTCACCTATTTCAAGCAGACCTATACAAGTTGCTTCTTATGCAGTAAGTTAATCAGGTGTAACACTGTTTAAAATTAATGATATAGGTGTGGCTTGGGAACATCTTGTTAGCTGGAACTATATTGAAGTTGGATACAATTCTACATTTAGATTAAAAAAACCCAAAACAGTGGTTTTGACAAATGTGATGATGTGGGTTGTTTTTTTCCCCCCCCTTTCTATGGAAATATTGTAACTGGCACAAGTTGTTAACTACAAAGTTGTTTGCTCTATACATATATGTAGAGTAGATACAAAATTAAGAGGCTTAGTTTTAGATATTTTTGTTTTGTTTTAAATATCTTAGAAGAATGAAGGAGATTCCTTGTTACCTGAAACCATCTGTGGAAGTTTCTCTGCCAAACTCTGCATAAAATGTTGCACATGTTAACATAACCTGTTGGGTTCATACATTAAAATGTCTCCTGGAAACTTGTTTTGTTTTGTTGTCTGTCCATGGAAGTTGTTATAGGGATAGTAATTCTCTTAGACAGAGATTCCTATTTTCAGAAGCTGAACAGGGACTTGCTCCAGGCTGAAGTTGTCAAAGTGTAAACTTAACCTGCCTGCTAACGACCTTTACCCCCAAAAAATCTGTCTGACCACTTAGGAAATGTACATGAAAAACTTAATGTTAATAACATGCTCATATTAATTATTTTAATTTTATTTGGGTTGGAGAGGCAAGTTAGCAGCAAGGCAGATGTTAAAATATGTAATCCTACGGCAATAAATATGAAATAAAAATACAAAACTGAACTCTAAGGCAAATGATGTACAATAACTGATGTAAAGACCAAAAAGTAATAAAAGACTTGAAATTCCTAACAGAGAATCAAATGAAAATGTTCTCTGAGGAGCCTGTGATCAGGCTTTTTTGTTGTTTGTTTAATTACTGTTGATGCAAATACATTTTTTTTTCAGGTATATCAATATTAACATTGTTAACAATCCCAGACTCTAGAGTTCTACCCTCCACTTTAATTATTCTAAAGGTCTGTTGAGTCAAAAATTCACCCTTTAAAAAACACAACAGCCTACATTTGGATGCACATAACGTGCTATTATGACACTAATTAATAGGCTTCTATAAATCCTGTAATTCGGTATACTGCAAGGTACTCTTACTTGGAAAAGTATCTCTAAAGTTTGTGAGACACACTCTCTCACTCACACACAGTCACACTGACTCAGTGTGACTGTGTGACTGTGTCACACACACACACACACACACACACACACACACACACACACACACACACACACACACCTGTTATTTTTGTCAATTCTCATTATTTCCACTCGAATTTTATTTATAATATTGCCTTAAATAATATTTTGTGCACACATGGTATAGTGCTTTCCATCTGAGAATTATGAACGCTTCAGTGTCAAAGGTTTGACTTATTTTTAGGTGAGGAATGTCAAGATTAAGGATCAGTTTGTCATTAATTTACACTAATATGCCTGACTCGTAACTATCTCTCGATAATTAGTAATTTTCACCTATACTGTACTAAATACTGAGACAGATGGATTCTTGTGCCTTTAAATCCTATCGTTAGGCTTGAATGTTTAATCAATCTTTAGAATTTGTTTATTTAGAATCCTTCATTACCGCTAATAGGATTTGCGTGACTAATTCCCCCCTCCCAGCCTGTTGTTCACTTTCTGGTGGTTACTGAAATGTAGTTTTAGAAATAAAATGCCTTCTTACATAGAAACAACAAAGATTGTTGATTTTGAAACCAAACAGTGTAGCATGCAGTGGTATTTAAATAAGCTTTAATCTGAAGGTTGTCATTACATTTCATAAGTGCCCTAACCTCATATGCATTTTTTAGTTGGCAAATATTGACAGATCCTCTCTCCTATCTTAATATTTTTAATTAGTGTGTGTCCGGGAATCACTGTGTGAAGTCCCACGGCTTGTACTATAAATTAAGTCAGACTTGATGATCATAGTGGCCTCTTCTGGCCTTAAAATTTGTTTCCCCCCCCCACCCCCCAACATATTATTGAGGGATATAGTTGAGCTACCTGGAGCTAGGCAGAATATCTCTAATACTAGCTACATTCATCTTTCTGTACACACCTACCATCTAGGCATCATTCATGTATCTGCTATAGTTTGTAATGAAGATCTTGGAACAGTTACTGATAATGGCAAGTACTTAGCCCATTTCCCCTACCCATTTTTAATGGAAATAATTAGGAAAGCATAAATCACTGCAAAAGGTGAACTTGATTCTAAAAGTGCGTGTGAGAGAAAAAGATACAGCGTCTGGCTAACAGCCCGTTGTATTTCTTTTCGTGACTGATTCTTAGTCTATATAGTACCACTAGAGCTTCTTTATAAAAAAAAATGTCTTTGCAATGTGTATTAATGTGCCCCTTGATAGAGAGAGATTAGACCAAGTTTATGTCATCCCCTTGTAAATATAAGGTGAATGCATCAGAATAACAATCTGAAGTTTCAAATTCTGTTTTGGCCCAATATGCAAAACTCCTACTGAGTGCATTGAGAGTTGCATGTACAAAAGAAATATCTTGGCCTGAAGGGCCAAATTATGCAGTCACTTGTTGCAGTCTATAGAGCTTGCTACTTGTAGTCCCATGGAAGCCAGAGGAATGCTCACATTAATAATCGCTATGCGCCAGAGGAGGGATTTGCAAGAATGGACTCTTACAGTGTGAGACTTTTATTTTCATTTGTCTTCTACCACAGCAAATTCAAATATAGGAGCCATGGAAATTCACAGATCTATTAGTTGTTCCAAGTCCAATATCTTGTGGCCCATGATGGTTAGAAACAGAAATTTCATCCTGTTGAAAAGAAGATATTCCCCACTTCCCAGCGCTTGTAGCCTGGAAGCTCCATAGATATCAAACCTTAAAAATATAAAAGGTGTTTTAGGTCACTGATTTGTTTTTAAAGTATATTGATTATAATTCTCTCCTTCCTCCAAGGGCTGATTGATAGTAGAACTCCTGGTATGAAGCTAGCCAGGCTTTACTGGTGCAGATATGAAATGTGTTTGAATACACCCAAATACAAGGTCCTGCTTTAAGAACAAAGAATGCATGCCATACCTAGAGAATGGGGGACTGTATCCTGGAAATCAGTATCTCTGTAAAGGATTCAGGGGTCATAACAGGCAAACAATTGAACATGAGCTCCTAGTAAAATGCTATGGCAAAAAGGGCTAATGTGATCCTTGGATTTATAAATGGGCATAATGAGTAGGAGATGATTTTACCTCTGTACATCACTGGTGAGACTGATCCTGGAATACTGGGTACAGTTCTGGTGTCCACATTTTAAAAAGGATATTGAAAAACTTGAGAGGGCGCAGAGAAACGCCCCAAAAATGATTCAGTGGCTGGAGGAAAATGCCTTACACTGAGAGAGGGGCAAAAATACCAGGCACCAAAGGGTTCCTTAAGCTAGTAAAGAAAGGCATAACGAGTACCAGTGACACATTCAAATTAGAAATCAATTACACATGATTAACAGTGAGGGTGATTCACCATTGGAACCAACTAACAAGGGAAGTGGTGGCTTCTCCATCTCTTGATGGAGTCTTCAAATCAAGGCCAGATGCCTTTCTGGAAGACATGCCTTAGCAAAACACAAGTTATTAGGCTCAATTCAGGGGTAACCAGATGAAATTAGCTGGCCTGTGTTGTAGAGGAGGTCAGACTAGATGTTTTAATGGTCCGGGCTGGCCTTAAAATCTGGGAACAATAGTACTGAAGCCAACCTACTGTCTCTGTGAGTGTTGAAGTACACCGGCCCATATGTGTCTGGAGTTTACTGCAACCTCAGAGGCAAGTACTGTAGGTGCTTCAAACATTAGGCTGTATCAGTTCTTGCCCTTGATATATTCCTATAAACTCCATTGCCAAGTGAGTGATACAGGATTATTTTTAGGAGGACTGGCAGAAATATAAGGTGCTAATGTCCCAGACACAGTCACAGTTATCCTGTGCTGCCACTGCTCACGATATTATCACAAGTCTCATGATATTTGATGTTTTACCTAAAATCTCAGATCCTGGCACTGAATAAAAACCTGAAAACCTCAGTTTATATTTCTAGCACTCGTTCTGGCAAGAATCTTGAAAAGGTGACCCAAATGCACCATGTAGGCTCAAAAACCTGAAGGCAAAATTTATTATTTTGTAAAATCTTACAGTTTTTTTAGCCAGTCTCATCATTTTGGGGGGCCTGACTCATGATTAAGGATACGATTCTGTCACGGAGTCATGGATTCCATGACTTTCCGGGACCGACGTGACATCTGAGGCAGGACTGGAGCAGCTGTTAGCCCCAGGGCTGCTGAAGCAGTGGCCACTGGAACAGCTGACCAGCGGTCAGCCCTGGGGCTGCAGGAACAGCTGATTGGTGGCCAGCCCCAGGATAGGGGGAGGGGGCAGAAGCCAGAAAGAGGCAGGGCGGGGCTTTGGGGGAAGGGGTGGAATGGGAGAGGGGGCAGAGTAGGGGCGGGCTGTGGCCGAGTCGCTCACTGCTGACGGCGCCAGGCCCGTTGCTACCCACCCAGACCGCCCTGGACCCAGAGCCGTCCTTTCCATAGGACAGATCGGGGCAACTGCGCCCCCCTGAAATGCAGGGCCCCCCAAAGCACGGTAAGGCTATGGACAGGACGGTTCTGCCTGGACCCCACCTCCCACTGAAGCGCAGGGTCTGGGGCGGTTGCCCTGGTCCATCCTAGGGACAGGACGGCTCTGCTTGGACCCGTTCTGGGCACCACCAAAAATTATACAAACCTGGTGCCCATAGTAACAGCTAATTTAGACCTCTATCGTTTTGTATGTATAGTTGGGATTATGTTTTCCAATGTGAAGTACTTGGCATTTATCAACATTGAATTTCTCTGCCATTTTGTTGCCCAGTCACCCAGTTTTGTGAGATCCCTTTGTAACTTTTTGCAGTCTGCTTTGGATTTAAAAATCTTGAGTAGTTTTGTATCATCTGCAAATTTTGCCACCTCATTGTTTACCCCTTTTTCCAGATCGTTTATGAATATGTTGAACAGCACTGGTCCCTTTACAGATCCCTGGGCAACACCACCATTTGCCTTCTCCATTTTGAAATCTGACCATTTATTCCTACCCTTTGTTTTCTATCTTTTAACCAGTTACTGATCCACGAGAGAACCTTCCCTCTTACCCCATGACTGCTTAATTTGCTTAAGAGCCTTTGGTGAGGGATTCTCTAGAGACCAACTGATAAAGAAATATCTGTTGCATAAAGAGCCGGAGTTTAAACTGGCTCTTTTTGATCCAGCAAACGGACAGGACTTTCTGACCCAGGGGCGGGGGAAGGGGCGACTCACTCCTTGCAGAAGGGTTGGAAGGACTGACGGCTGCCAGAGCCCTGGCTGGAGTTGGGGTGATCTCTGGTAAGCTAATGAGCATGTGGGGAGGCTCTTTTATTATTTTTAGTATGTTTTCTCTCTCATGCTTTTTCCTTAAGAATCAATGCACTGGCTTAGACAGAGCTGTGTGGTGACTTGTGCCTGCCGACAATTACAGTCGGTCACAGCCTTCGGAGAGAAAGCAGAGCACAGGCGCAGGCCTGGTTAGGCCATCTGGCTTGCTGGGGAACTCCCAGCACAGGCAGGGAACTGTGCAGCCTGGAAAAACCTCAGTCAGGAAAGAGAGAGAGGTGCGGTTCTCTGCTCAAGAGAGGTGATGGCTGAGAGTCTAGCGTGGGTGCCTTTGCTGGACCGTTGAGGGGGAATCAAGATGCCGCTGCCCTGAGCTGCGATGACACATACCACTGGCAGTGGCAAGGAGCCCTGCTGGTGGCCCCACTGGCCACTCAGGTTTGGCACTGCCACGCTAGAGGGGCCACACGTAAGTGGCATAGCGCTGAGCCCCCTTGTTACCAGGTGGCTGTGCCATCACTCAGTTTTGGTCTTGCCATCCACATCACAGCTGAGGGCCGGTGAGTGACAGGCCATTCACCTGCACTGCCTTGCTCTGTTGCTATCTGCTGCCACCATGGAGCTGCCGCTGGCCGCAGTGCTTGGGAGCTTCCTGATCTGCTGTGCAGGTGAGAGCCCAGTCCGGGGCAGAGGCGGGTGGGGACTGATGTCACAGTGTCCACCCTGCCCATCATGTGCCCAGGCAGGCAAAGCATGCCCCTAACCCCAACCCCAGCCCCTGCCCCACTGAGACACCTGGCGCCAGCTGTTCAGGCAGGGGAGGGGGCTGCTGTCCCTAGCACCTCTGGGGAGCAAGGTCTGGGGCTTGCGGGGCTCCAGCCAGGGAGCAGGGTTGGGGGGGCCGCTCTGCGCAGCTCCCAGAAGCAGTGGCATGTCCCTCCTCCGGCTCCTACGTTTAGGAGCAGCCAGGGGGCTCTGCCCCGCATGCTGCCCCTGCCCCAAGCCCCACTCCCACCCCTGGAGCTCCCATTGTCTGGGAACCATGGCCAATGGGAGTTGCAGGGGAGGTACCTGCGGAGGGGGCAGCGCGCAGCAGAGCTGCCTGGCTGCTCCTCTGCGTAGGAGCCGGAGAGGGGACATGCTGTTGGTTCCGGGAGCTGCTTGAGGTAAGTGCTGCCCTAAGCCTGCACCCCTGAGCCACCCCCCCGGCACTCCAACACCCTGCCCCAGTCCTGATCCCCCTCCTGCCCTTTGAACCCCTTGGTCCCAGCCTGGAGCACCCTCCTACACCCCAAACCCCTCATACCCAGCCCCACCCCAGAGCTCGCACCCCAGCCTGAGCCCTCATCTGCCCCCCACACTTCACCCTCCCTGCCCCAGCCCAGAGCCCCGTCCTGCACACTGAACTCCTCATTTCTGGCCCCACCCTGGAGCCCGCACCCCCAGCCAGAGCCCCCCCCACGCACCTCAACCCCAATTTCGTGAGCATTCATGGCCCTCTATACAATTTCCTAATTACCCAGATGTAGCCCTTGGGCCAAAAAGTTTGCCCACCCCTTCCCTAGCAATCCACCTTCCATACTTCTCTTACCCACACCAAACAATCCTCCAGGTTCACTCCCAGGCTCCTTCCTAGAAATTACTTCCCTCTCCCTCAGCTCCTCCATTACCCCTGACTCCCCCCAAGCCTTTGCACTGCTTCTGAGGGGTGCGGGAAATACAGTTCTGTATTTTACTTTAGATTAATTATTACTCAACGTTCTGTATTCATGTGCCTAGTAAGGAATCTATTTGTCAAAAAAAAAAAAAAAAAACATTTCCTGAATCTTTGTTGTTGTCTGTATTATTACAGGCAGGTATTTTGAAACAAATTACAGAAATAATTGAAAGTCGGGTGATTATATGGTGTTCTTTTGAGAAATAAAATATGCAGAATTTTGCAGAATTTCAAAATATTGTGCACAGAATTTGTAATTGTTTGGGGCATAAATCCCCCAGAAGCAGTGTCAGGGGAGCCTCTGACTCTACAATCAGCCTTTTCCAATAAGAAACAAGCCTCGGGGACACAGATTGAGTCGTCCTTTGGTGGGACGGGACCTTTCGCCAGTAACACACAAAAACACCGAAAACCTGCCACGGTAACTGCGGCTATAGGAGTAAAAATTTCTGCGCCCAACGTGGGGCTCGAACCCACGACCCTGGGATTAAGAGTCCCATGCTCTACCGACTGAGCTAGCCGGGCGCTGCGGGCTAGCCTTCCTTCAGCGACTATTCGAAATATAATTTAGAGCATGCGCAGAACTAGTTAACTCTAATTTTGCTTACGAGACTCCTCGCGTTTCTTCCAATCTCGGGCCGGGCGCGCCGCCGCGGCGGTGACGGGGCCTGCTCTGCGGACGCGCACGTTCACATAGGAACCCACCGCGGGAGCTCATTGGCTGGTGTGCAGCGGACCAATGGGAAGGTGCGTTGGTGAGCGCTGGGGCGCGTGAGCGAGGCGCGGTGTGCATCGGGTCTGTCCGGCGCTCACTCGCTCTCCGCACGGCTCCGCCGCCATGAGCTCCATCGGCACCGGGGTGAGTGTGTCTCCTCGCTGGAGCCGGCGGGGCCTGCTGGGGGCGGGAGGGCAGCTTGAGCCGCCCCCCCCGGGACCGGGAGGGGGGAGGGAGGAAGGACTGCCCGCGCGGGCTGGGTAAGGCGTCGCGCCGCTCTGCTGAGTCACTTCGGCCCGCGCGGCTGGTGGGAAAGCGAAAGTGTGAGCGAGGGGAGGGGCCACAGGGCTCTGGCTCTGGCTCTGGGGAGTGGGCAGCGGGGGCAGGAGCTAGGGGAGGGGGAAGGGATGGGGGCTCTAGGGGGCAAGGGAGGAGAAGGGATGGGGGTCTAGGGGGACAGCGGAGGTAGGAGCTAGGGGAGGGGAAAGGGATGGGGGGGTCTAGGGGGTGGGCAGTGGGGGTAAGAGCTAGGGGAGGGATGGGGGGTCTAGGGGGCAAGGGAGGAGAAGGGTGGGGGCCTAGGGGGTGGGCAGCGGGGGCAGGAGCTAGGAATTGGGGGCTCTAGGGGGCAAGGGAGGAGAAGGGATGGTGGTCTAGGGGGACAGCGGAGGTAGGAGCTAGGGGAGGGGAAAGGGATGGGGGGTCTAGGGGGTGGGCAGTGGGGGTAAGAGCTAGGGGAGGAGAAGGGATGGGGGGTCTAGGCTAAGGGGTTCTCAACTTTTTCCCCCGGAGGTCTCTCCCCCCAACATGTTTTTAAAAAATCCGGGCTTCAGCCCGGGTGGGGCTTGAGAGCTGCTGCTCTAGGGCGTGAGGAGAGCGTATGGCGGGGTCCTGTCTGGTCGGGAGAATGGGTGCAGGGGGCTCTGGGGGAGGGTGGGCTCTAAAGGGGGGGGAGTGGGAACGGGTGGCTCTGGGGAGATTGGGTCTGGATGGGTGGGTGCCCTGGGAGGAGGAGTGTGTGGGGCTATAGGAAGTGGGGTGAATTGGGGAGGTGGGGCTTTAGGAGGAGGAGGGAAGGGGATGATGGGGGTGGTGGAGCAATGGGGGCTCTCTGTCCAGCCCCAGGGCATCGATGTACTCTTCTCAGCCCCATGGATGTGCTCAGCCCCACGATGCCCTCTCCTCCAGTCGCTGCTGTGTTTGAAAACGGGGCGCCTCATCTGCAGGGAGAGATTCAGGATGCTCCTCTCCATGTTCAGATGCATGTTGTCAATGAACTGGGGAGGCTGTGGCTGGGAATGTGCCATTTAACTTATGGGGGATGCTATTTTCTGTGGATATGCGGACTTCACTGGTGCTTGACAAGGGCCTCTGCCACTCTGACTCAGGCTAATGCAGTAAGTGCATGAGATTATGGCATGGCTATATCTAGGGGTTCTCACAACAAATTTTTTGGTAGCCTCTGAGAGCAGCCACCAGCTCTTGCTGGTAGCCGCTTTTACAATTTTTCCTAAAATACTTCATTAATTTTAGGAAACACAAATAAATATGCACATATACATGCCCAAATCATTGTGATTTATTTATGCAGGGTTTTTTTCAGATTCATTAATAAAAATAATGTACAGTTGTGTCTAATCTTTACTGGACCTAAACAGAATAGAAACACAAATACGGTGCTTTGCGTGTTTTGCTTTTTATGGTTGATTTTTTTTTTTTAATTTGTTATCTAGTAAGTCTGCCACTGTGAAAAGTGATATTTGTATATTTGTTAATATTACTTTTCCCAGCAGACTTACCCATCCCCGGCAAGCTGGGGAACAAATTAAACACTGGATGGGGAGGTGGATAAGGAGGGCCGGGGCAATGGGGGGCTGAAAGAGGTAGCAGGGGTTGGGGTGATGGAGAGGTGAGTCCAGGGCTGGATCATGGCGTCCTGCTGCATGGCTGGGGGCCTGGAGGAGGAATCAGGAGTGATGTGGGGGGAATGTGCCCGGGGCAAGAGCACAAAGCCCTGCCACTGGGGGATGAAGCCTGCCGCCACATGGCCAGAGCCTGCTGTCCACCACCTCAGGACTGAAGCCTAAAGCCCAATCCCCACTGCCCCTGGGAAGGTGGGGAACTCACACAGATCGCCTGCTCCTAACAAAAAGAACAGGAGTACTTGTGGATACAGACTAACACGGCTGCTACTCTGAAACCTGCTCCTAACGGTGTTTGTGGCTTCAGAATGGGGCTGGGACCAATCCCTGCTGGTGGCCCCCGGGGAGGGGCCACTCCCTCCCCCCTCTCCCCCATCACCACCCAGAAGGTTGTGGCTGCAAGAAAAACCCCCGGTGGCCACATTTGAGAGACGCTGGTACGGTACAGACCTTACAGCGGCACAACTGTAGCCGCGCTATGCTGACGGGAGAGAGCTTTCCCGTTGGGATAATTAAACCACCGCCAATGAGCGGCGGTAGCTATGTCAGCGGGCGGGCGTCTCCCTCTGACTTAGCGCTGTCCTCACCAGCGCTTTTGTCAGTGAAACTTGTGTTGGTCAGGGGTGTGGTTTCACACCCCCCCCCCCCCAACAGACAAAAGTTTTACCTGCAAAAGTGCTAGTGTAGACCTAGCCTGCGGCTTAGTGAGAAGATGATCTGTCACTTGTTGGCAGTTCCCGGTTCATTAAGAATGAATCAGACCTGAAAACTGTTTTCAGGGAACAAGGGAAGGTCTGGGTTAAACTTGCATATTCATAATAGTTGGGTGCTTTCATGAAACATCTACTTTTTTATTCTTCTGCACCAGGCATGCGCAAACTCCACAGTATTTAGACGATTAAGAGTCTGTCTACACTGCAAAAACACTCCACAACTGTGGCAGAGAGTTTCAGAGTCTGGGTCAACTGACTTGGGCTCATGGTATGCGGCTAAAAATAGCAGTGTAGATGTTTCCACCCAGGCTCTGAAATGTGGTGAGGAGAGGTGGGTGTAGATATACCCTGAATTTCCTTGGACCAAGAATAATACAGTTACAAGCAGAGCTCGGTTAGTGCTATACCTATTTGGCCAGCAGGCAGCACTGTTCACCAACATCACTCAAATGCCCACTGACCTCTCACACCATCTGCTGTACATGTTGCCTAGGTACCAAAGATGAAGCCCCGGTTTGTGGAAAAGCTTAAACGTTATATGTGAGCAGTGCTTTGAGATTGTCATATGGAATTTGAGATTCCTTAATGGATTTGAATTATGGAATGAATATCACTGAAGCAAGAGCTTTTTTTAAAAAACTAAGCTAACCAACATTGAGTTTACTAATTTACTTTGAGTTTATATACGTTCACTAAAAGGGAACTGTCTGAATTTTTTTTTAAGTACTGCCCCCTTTATTCACATGAAGTAAATATCAACATGAGTGAACCATTCTTACATGTTAAGATAAAATGGTCAGTTTTCAGAATGGAGAGAGTCTAAATAACGGTGTGTCCCCCGGGGTCTGTACTGGAACTAGTCCTGTTCAACATATTCATAAATTATCTGGAAAAAGGGGTAAACAGCAAAGTGGCAAAATTTGCAGATGATACAAAACTACTCAAGATAGTTAAGTCCCAAGCAGACTGCAAAGAACTACAAAAGGATCTTACAAAACTGGGTGACTGGGCAACAAAATGGCAGATGAAATTCAGTGTTGATAAACGCAAAGTAATGCACATTAGAAAACATAATCCCAACTATACGCATAAAATGGGGTCTAAATTAGCTGTTACCACTCAAGGAGGAGATCTTGGAGTCATGGATAGTTCTCTGAAAACACACTCAATATGCAGCAGCAGTCAAAAAAGCGAACAGAATGTTGGGAATCATTAAGAAAGGGGTAGATAATAAGACAGAAAATATCATATTGCCTCTATAAATCCATGGTATGCCCACATCTTGAATACTGTATGTGGATGTTGTCGCCCCATCTCAAAAAATATATTGGAATTGGAAAAGGTTCAGAAAAGGGCAACAAAAATGATTAGGTGTATGGGACAACTTCCATATGAGGAGAGAGAAATAAAACCCGGACTTTTCAGCTTGGAAAAGAGATGACTAAGGGGGGGGGATATGATAGAGGTCTATAAAAACATGACTGGTTTGCAGAAAGTAAATAAGGAAGTGTTATTTACTCCTCATAATGCAAGAACTAGGGGGTCACAAAGGTTTAAAACAAACAAAAGGAAGTATTTTTTTTTCACACAGTGCACAGTCAACCTGTGGAACTCCTTGCCAGAGGATGTTGTGAAGGCCAAGACTATAACAGGTTCAACAAAGAACTTGATAAGTTCATGGAGGATAGATCCATCAATGGCTATTAGCCAGGATGGGCGGACATGGTGTCCCTAGTCTGTTTGCCAGAAGCTGGGAATGGGCAACGGGATGGATCACTTGATAATTACCTATTCTGTTTATTCCTTCTGGGGCACCTGGCATTCGCCACTGTCGGAAGACGGGATACTGGACTAGATGGACCTTTGGTGTGACCCAGTATGACCGTTCTTATGTCCTTATACAGATTTTCTCCAGAGACTCACTTTAAGACTTTGCATAGAAAAATAGTTTAGTACTACCGCTATGAGGGCTCTATTTGTAACTTTTTTTATGCTGAGTAGTTTTTCTTCCTTTATAGTATGACCTGTCAGCTTCCACATTCTCTCCAGATGGCAGAGTATTTCAAGTTGAATATGCTATGAAAGCTGTGGAGAATAGTAGGTAAGAGAAATGTCTTTGTTTTTTACTTCGCCTATTTCTTTAAAAATTACAAGAAAAATGTGATTAGGGCAGATAGTTAAGATCGTATTGCAAAGAAAATTGTACTCCTGAAATAAATGATGAGCCAATTTTGTGACTGTATTCCTCTCAGGAAGCTCTTCAGATTAAATATAAAGGGAGTGTAATCGTCCTTATTTGTTCAATAGTATGGAGGAACAAAAATTATAAAGGCATGTTTTGAGAGACTGCAAAGGAAGGTAGTAAATTATTCATGTGTGCTAAGTGTAATAAAATCTCATACTTTGGGGCAAAAGCTGATTGCATAGGTCTTTAATATATGTAAGGTGCTTATCTATTATGGTAATAGGCTATATAAATACCAAAAAGGCCATTTTAGAGATGGTGAATTGAGGCACTGAGAAGTCAAGTAACTTGCTCAGGACCACACAGGTTTGTAGTAGTCTCACTGGCTGTTGCCAGTTTCTTAAAGAATGATGATTTGGCTAAAACTACAACGTCAGCCTCCCTAAGACTAACTATGTTCCTTCAGGCATATGCCAGGTGACAGCTATAAAAATGGAAATACTCTATTGTGTTGTAGCACAATCTGGATGTGTTGACTAGTAAATGCAGTGAGGTTTGGATTGGATCATCCTGTGTTTGTACAGTAACTGGTCTTGATCCAGGTCTCTGGATACTATTGCAATAGAAACAACATAGTTCAAAATAACGCTGTGTGGTACTCCAGCTAGTATGAATATCTAATATCTTGGGAGTATATCACCCTTTTAGTGACTTCATCAAATGCTTTTAAAGATCTCTTACCATCTGTAATACCATCCTAAAAGTAATTGTAGAATGGTCCATAAATCTTAAATATGCATCCAAAACTATTTTGTACTAATTCTCACTATGATATGGACCAATTGGTAAGAACTATTTAATTTCACTGAAGTGCATGTTCTAGTGATTTATCTTCTCTTCTTTATTCACTTGGTCAGTAAGACTTTTTGATGTGTCTAGATACTTTAATGTTAGGCACTTAGAGGACATGATTTAGCCCCAGGGAGGGAGGAGGGAACTTGTCAGTGTTGCACTTTATGGCAGTGGTTCTCAAACTTATTTGATTGAACCCCTCCCCCCTTCTCTGTAGCTGTTTACACCTCCTGCTCTCGCCACACAAGTACATATACGGCCGCCCAACTCTGAAGGCAGAGTGGAGAGTGGCGGCTACTGGCCAGGTACCCAGCTGTGAAGGCAACACTGTCACCAGCAGCAGTGAAGTAACAGTGGCATGGTTTGGCATTGCCACGCTTACTTCTCCGCTGCTGCTGGTGGCGGTGCTGCCTTCAGAGCTGGATGCCTGGTCAGCAGCTGCTACTCTCTGGCTTCCAGCTCTGAAGGCAGAGCTGCTTCTCACGCCACCCCAGAATTCATTCTGCGCTCCCCAATTTGAGAACCTCTTCCTTACGGAGTAGGTAGGGGCCATGGCCCTCCTAACTTAGTGATGACAACAGATTCTTGAGATACTTGTGCCACTGCCTGGGCACTCTCAGGAGCTGTGTTCCTATTTTTATGATTATGTGCTTATTGGGAGAGGGGGGGATTGAAGTAAAATAACACATCCATGTAAATGCTCCCACTTCAAAACTATAGGAAACCTGCAGGTTTGAAGGGAGAACTGCTCCCCACCCACGTCCCTCAAACTATTTAGTTCTAGATGTACAGAGTGTGTGTGAAAACTTCCTTGTGTAGGATGGGAAAAAGGGAAATGCTGTGCCGCTTTCTTATAGAAACACCAAGTAACTTCAGTGGGTCTTACTCTTTTCCTCCCCATCTTCAAGACAGCAGTGAAATCATGGAGCAGATCTACCTCACTTTAAATTAAGCTGTCTTGTACTTCAGTCCTGCACCCGTTTAACTTTGATGAAGAAATGCTAAAATAACTTTCCAACCCCACTCCTAGCTATTTAGTGGGTTTTTTTTGTTTTTTAAAAAAAATCTTACTCTTCTTATATTTGACTTGTCTTTCAGTACAGCAATTGGCATAAGATGTAAAGATGGTGTTGTCTTTGGAGTAGAGAAACTAGTCTTGTCCAAGCTTTATGAAGAAGGTTCCAATAAACGTCTCTTCAATGTTGATCGACATGTTGGAATGGTGAGGTGCTGCAACACTTTTTGCTTTTCTCCTATGAATTAGGAAAACGTCACAGAAAATGGATAGTCCGTTGCATAAATAGAGCCAATATTAAATAGCTTTTGAAGTACTGTATCCCAACGCTTCTAAACTTGTAGTCAGAGAAAAGTCAAGGGACATTTAGACACATCTGATTCTGAATTCTGTGTATGCACTTCTAGTCCTGTTTGTGGGTATGTGTATAAACCTGTTCATGTACAAGCAAAATCTCACAGTAAAATGGGAGGCTGATCTGTGATATTTACTCTTTCTAGAAAAAAGCAACAAAGAGTCCTGTGGCACCTTATAGACTAACAAATGTATTGGAGCATAAGCTTTCGTGAGTGAATACTCTCTGTTGCTTTTTACAGATCCAGACTAACACGGCTACCCCTCTGCTACTTGACACTCATTCTAGTGTTAACTTTCTCTGGTTTCTTTCTCTATGTGCATTAAAACAAATGCTCCAATGAGAGCAAGAATATGCATAAACTAAATATTAAGAAAGCAGCCTCTTGTTACCCATGTCATAAAACACATTTTCTAAGAATAGCAAAACACACAACAACACTCACATATAAGATATTCTCACCTTCTTTTGAAAGAGGCATGGGACGGAAGGAGCAGGATGCTATAATGGCTGGTAGAAAGGGACCAGATATCATGGGCTACTGACCTATCCCCAGTAGTAATGTCAGTAACATCAGTAGGGTTCTACCAAATTCACAGTCCATTTTGGTCAATTTCACGGTCATAGGATTTTAAAAATCATAAATTTCATGATTTCAGATATTTAAATCTGAAATTTCACAGTGTTGTAACTGTAGGAGTCCTGACCTAACTCTGAAGGCAGCAGCGTAGAAGTAAGGGTAGCATGGTATGGTATTGCCACCCTTACTTCTGCCCTGCTGCTGGTGGGGCACTGCCTTGAGAGCTGGGCACCTGGCCAGTAGCCACCGCCTCTCAGGCCACCTATCTCTGAAGGCAGCACAGAAGTAAGGGTGGCAATACCCTCCCCCCCAATAACCCTTTTATGGATTGGGACCCCCAGTTTGAGAAACACTGGTCTCCTCCTTGAAATCTATATAGTACAGTGTAAAAGTACACAAAAGACCAGATTTCACAGGGGACACCAAATTTCACAGTCAGTGATGCATTTTTCATGGCTGTGAATTTGGTAGGGCCCTAAACATCCGGTGGGAACCATGCTAGTAAAACTGCTTGAAGCTGCACCACTAGTCATGGGGAGTAAGAAGATTGCTCCTGCAACTGTAATGCTGCCAGAAGAAGGGTAGGTGTTGCTGCAGTTCAAGAAGTCTTAAAATCCAGGGGGGGAAATATATAATATACTGTTAAGGGTACTTGTCTATTTTTTCCATGTTCTCATGCTTTTTGTTTATATTAAGTTAACCTTACAGCTTACATAGAAGTTGGATCTTAAAAGTATACCTTTATTTTATGTGGTTTACACTAATACATCAATTATGTGTTTACTGAATAATTTTAAAAAGGTTTGATACTTGATTGGTGTTTTTTCAGCTTGTTGAGAGGTGTAAAGTCTGGTTTGGTCAGTTTTGAAAGGGCATATGTATGTTAAACCTGTGTAAGTCACAGTAACAGAATTAGATGTTGTCTAAAGTTTGTCAGTTACCTTGCAAGAAACAGCGGTAATTTATCTGAGTGTTGACTTTAGCTGGTGATACTCTTCATTTCAGGCAGTAGCAGGACTCCTGGCAGATGCTCGTTCTTTGGCAGACATAGCTAGAGAAGAAGCTTCTAACTTTAGATCCAACTATGGCTATAATATTCCATTGAAGGTAAGTAACTGATGCTTTTAGCACAAATTAATTCTTTGTTTCCTTAGATCCTGTGACAAGGAAGGTAGCCTGTTTTGAATTGTTTTACTTGAGGCATGTTTATTTCATTAAATTAAATGGTCTAAAACTCCTCCCTTTTCCCCCCCCAGCATCTTGCCGACAGAGTGGCCATGTATGTACATGCCTACACACTATACAGTGCTGTCAGACCTTTTGGCTGCAGGTATGAGTTTTTTAAATACTTGTGCTTGATTGTGAGAATTTTTATTCAATGCACAATAGATAAATCTATCTTGGGTATTTATAAGGTGTTTTTTCACCTTGGTGTATCTGTGCCACCGTGTGTGTGTGTATCTATCTATATCCTAAAAACAAGTGTAATTATATTGGTAATATTGAGGAGGACTTTAGGTAAAGAGTTCATATGTCTGTGTAAAGATGCATTTGATTACTAGGTAAAATATCTAATTATTCCTAAATTTTAAAACTGAGACGCTTGTGCTGGTAACTTCCATGGGAATCACGAAAGCAAAATTGTCATTTGAAAATTTACTTCTCCGGCCCTGTAGCTAAGTGAGGCATTGTAAATACAGTGCTGTTTATCTTAAATGACAATCCAAGGGACCAATAAGTCAGTGACTTAAGACAGACGATCTTTAGCTATAGGTCGAGCAAAATTGAACTGACAACTTTGGGGATGAGGGTACCCAAAAGGTTAAGATGATTTTTTTGTTGGAAGGTAGTATATAGTGGAGGTTTCACTGCAAGAGCAATGATGAGACCTTGTTGTCTATTGTGTGCAAAAAAAAACCCCCAAGGCAGTATAATTAATCTTTGTGATTTTTGTAGCACCGTGCTTAACCTGTCTTCTAATATCTCATTTCCTTTATTCAGTTTCATGTTAGGGTCTTATGATGAGGATGATGGCGCTCAGCTTTACATGATTGACCCATCAGGTGTTTCATATGTGAGTATTTTGAAATAGTAGTGGTCACTACTGCTGGATGACAGTTGAACTGGTAGTGTTGTATGGCACTGGTGTGGCTTGTCTGTTTGCAAGCTAAGTACTCTTGAGATAGACCTCTTCAAAATCACTGTCAATTGTAATTGACAGCGTTTCTCACACCTGGTTTCACTTATTTGTTAAAGATGAGTGTCAAGGACTTTTTTGGAAAAGTAGCTTGTCTGTTAAGCCCCTCTGCTAAATGTGTCAGAAACCCAGCACATCACTTTACTTGTTCTGTCTTCTGAAGTCAGGTATTAGTGGATGCGACTCTGACGCAAAAAGTGTGTGGCATTGTAGTAAGAGTCCCACTTACTAATAGCTACTGCCAAGTAGACTCCCTTAAGACACTGCTTTAATAATGTCAGATCAGGACAGACACATCTCTTGTAAATCATAATGCTTGACAGGGCTATCTCTGAATAGTCAGTTAAAGAACAAACAGGACAATACAATTGTTAATTTTTTTTTTTTTTTTTTTTTTTTTTATAAATTTAAAAAGACCATAGACAACAGCAGGAAGTGTAGTACTACTATAACAGCAAAGCCCTGCACATTTTATATCCCTAAGGATGTATTTAGTAAGATAATTTGAAGGCAAGGAAATCTTTCAAAGTGTGGATAGCTAAGGATAGGTCTCTAAGCCTTGATCTGAATTTCCTGACTTCGTTTTCAGTTGTGACCTAGATATATATTATACACAGAGTATATTAAAAGAATACTAAGGCTGCAAAGACTCAGAAGTTAAATGTTAGAATTAAAGTTGCATCTGCTTAAAAAGGCTTATGGTTATGTGGGTCCTCCCATTTACCTTTTTTAAATGTTGGCACTCCAGCTGTTTTCAGTCTTGTGGAACTCTCCCAGTACACCAAGATTTCTTAAATATCAATATCAGTGGGTCAGAGCTCATCAGCCAGTACTTTTAAACCTCCTGGATGCAAGATACTGTTTAACACCCTCCCTAGTCACATTTTTCAATAGAAAGTATTTCACTATCCGTGTAAGCTGTGAATACATCACCTGGCTTCTTTCCAAATACAGAACAGAAATGTACGGACTACATCTGCCTCTTCTTTATCAACAGCTTTTCCATCCCTGTTGAATAACTGACTGATACCAGTGCTAGGTTTTCTTATGTTCCTGATATTTAAAAAATTACTATTTATTGTTAATCCTGCTGGTGGTAGCTTTTTTTTCCATTTATACTTTTAGCTTTTCCTGTCAACTGTCTGTATTTAATAACTGATAATTTTTAGTCTTTCCTGTTGACTTCACCTTTCTGTTGATGATGATTTTTTTTTATTGCTGCTTTCATTTCTCTTTCTTAGGTGTTTTTTTTTTTTAACCAAAGAATCCATTCTTTATTGACACTGGAATTGTAGAGTTTGGGGGGCATCTAGTAATGTTTTCTTAAACAACTCCTAAATATAATTCACATTTGTATTGTTTAAATTTTTCCTCCCACTCACTCGTGACCATAATTGTGTTAAACTTTGAGAAAATGGCCGTATTAAAGCGTGTGTGTATCCTGTGGTATATACATATTAGGTCAGTGTTGTATTACTTCACCATTGACTGATTATTGTTAAAAATTTAAACTTTGCAGCACAACAGTTTCACTTTGGAAATTTCAGCTAATGGTTTATTTTTGTAGTCTTGTTTGAATATATTTAAATACTTACGTTGGGCATGACAGTTGGGCTTGTGAATACAATATTCACATAGAATCTGACACTTTGTATTTTATCCTAATGAGCACATCTCTGAGTAAAAATATTTTCCTATAGCAAATGTCTAATAGATATATACTAACCATAACAAGCACAGTATTGGTTAGCTATTCCTAGCTAGTTTTAGACAATCTCCCATCAATGTCTACAGTAGCTTTTTATGGGAAATCTTCTCGTTCCATGCACAGGACTAGCCACACAAGGGGAACATCAGAGTCTCTGTAAAGAAGGTTTTAAATGACTAGGAAACTATGGTAATAATATAATATCTGGAGATATACCTATCTCATAAAACTGGAAGGGACCCTGAAAGGTCATTGAGTCCAGCCCCCTGCCTTCACTAACAGGAGCAAGTACTGATTTTGCCCCAGATCCCTAAGTGGCCCCCTCAAGGATTGATCTCACAACCCTCGGTTTAGCAGGCCAATGCTCAAACCACTGAGCTATCCCTCCCCCCCAAGGTAGGTAAAATGGAAATTAGGAGGCTACAAATTTGAAGAATAGCCAAAGATCTGAAAAAGCAAGTAACACGTTCTTTAGTATCAGAAGCAAGAAACATTGAGAATCTATGGGTCTACTGCATAATAGAGTGTAAAAGATACAATTAAAGAGGATCAGGTTTCTTTGCATCAGTCTTTACTGCAGGGGATATTGTGGAGGTATCTTTATTCCCAGATAGGAGTAGGTATCAAGAGAAGTTGCTGGAACTAATTGATAAATTAAAGAGTAGCAAGTTACCAGTGCTAGATGGCATCCATCCAGGAGTTCTGAAGGACTTTAAGAATTAAGTGGCTGATTTCTTAATAAGAATATGCCATGTCTCAATGTACTGGAGGGTAGGAAATGCTGTACCTATTTTTAAAATAGTTGCTGGGATGATCTTGAAATTGAAGACGTGTAAACCTTTCGTTAAGCTGATTCAAAAATGGTAAAACAAATACTACTGTACACAACCTGTGGAACTCAGTGCCGCAGGATATCATTAAATCCAAGGATTTAGGATTCAAACATTATTAGATATCTGTATTGAGAGTGTTCATGCTTATATAAGGGTAAAAACTTAATTTTTAGAAAAGATGTAAACCCTATATGCTTCAGGTCATAGCTAACATGAATGAGGTTAGCAAGAAACTACCTTTGTGGACAGATTATTCCATAATTGTCCACTATAGGGCTTCTTCCTCTGAAGCATCTGGTACTAGCCACTGTCAAGAGGCAGACTGGACTAGATGGACCCATAGGCATTTCAACCTTGTGTTTCAGTAGTTTGTGTATTACTTTGACTTTTGTGCTGTGAGAGATAAGAAGGTGAGTCACTGATGTATATCTCCTTCCTTCATCAAATGGTATACATGATTAAACTCCACTGTATTTACCACTGTGCTTGCAGTGCAAAAATTAGGAAATTTATATTTCCTTTGTGACTAAACAAATGTTTGGTGACCACCTCTCCCATCTAAGCATGAGGAATATAGAAAATGTATTCTGCGAAAACACTCCAGAGTATGTGAAACTTTTAAAGCTGCAGTTTTGGGGGGTCCAACAAAAATCAGTAAGAACAGCTAGGCTTTAACATACAAGATGCTTCAAGGCAGATAACACACAAGTGAGAGTTCTGCAAAGGAGAATGATAGGAAGGGACAGATGGCATGAGGGAGATGTTGGGAAAACAGTATATGTTAATTCCCAGAGATGGATATATGTTGTACAACCAAACTGACTTTTTTGGGGTGGAAGTGATGACGTAATTCAAATTGAATGTTTAGTTTTGTATGCGGTGTTGTAGCCACGTTGATCCTAGGATATTAGAGAGAGAAGGTGGATGATGTAATATCTTTTATTTGACCAACTTCTGTTGGTGAGAGAGACAAGCTTTGGAGCTCACACGGAGCTCTACTTCAGGTCTGGGAAAGGTACTCAGTGTCACAGCTAAATACAAGGTAGGACAGATTGTTTAGCATGAGTAGTTAACACATTTCAAGGGACCATTCAAGATAAAGTGGCCTGTTAACACCTCTCTATTGGGGGGGGGGGGGTGTATGGGAGAGAAGAAGAGGGAAAGGGGGAGAGCAGTTGGGGGGGGGGGGGGGGGCTTGCTAGTGCGTTATATAAATTATTGTAATAACCATAAGTCTCGTATGTCTATTCAGTCCATTATTTTTAGTGTCTAGCTACATTATGAATTTAAGCTCTCAGGCTCATGTTTTGAAAGTGTTGTGCAGTTTTCCTTTGAAGATGAGGACTGATAGGTCAGATATAGAGTGATCGCTTTGTGAAAAGTGTTCATCCATGGGTGGAGGTGATGGGGTATTTTTGTCTTTTGTCATTTTCCTAAATTCATTTGAGAGTGTAGTGATTGGTTTCACTCACATAGTTGCGATCTGGGCATTTAGTGTGCTGGATGAAGTACACCACATTGTGATAGGCATGTGTAGGACCCATTGATCTTGAAAGATGTGTTGTGGGGAGCGTTGATCATTGTAGCAGTGGAGGGGTGCACTCCACTAGAGAAATAGATCACATCATGGAATGGACCATCCAAATACCACGAAAGAAGTGGCTTCAACATAGAATTTAAACCTCCTCCAACTGCACACCCCTAGGTGTGACCTGCCACCACGCACTGGAACCCATACAGGGTACCATCAAATAGCTACAACCCATACTTGATGGGGACCCCATCCTGAAGAAAATCTTTCCTGAATCCCTTCTTCTGGCCCTGACCTCTTCAAGCTCATCAGAAGCAAACTCCCCACAGACCAGGACATACTAACTCAAAGCGGCACTAGACTGCCAGAATCACAGATGCAAAACCTGCATACATATCTCCGCTGCTACAATGATCAGTGCTCCCCACAACACATCTTTTAAGATCCATGGGTCCTACGCATGCCTATTCATCCAGTGCACTAATGATAGGAAGGGACAGATGGCATGATTTGTTCCTCATCCAGTGCACTAAATGCCCCCATAGCAACTATGTGGCTGAAACCACACAATCATTACGCTCTCGAATGAATGTAGGAAAATGCTAAAAGACAAAAACACCATATCACTTATGGGTGAACACTTTTCACAAAGTGATCATTCTATATCAGTTCTCATCCTCAAAAAAAACTAGCACAATGCTTTCAAAAGACAAGCCTGGAAGCTTAAATTCATAACTTTGCTAGACACTAAAAATCATGGACTGAATAGAGAGACTAGATTTATGGCTTATTACAACTATCTGCAACCCCCTAACCACCCCCCTCCCTCATTTCCACCCCAGATGTTTCCCCTACCCTCTTCCCTTCTGCCTTATGACTTCAGGGGTCACCTTGAATGGTCCCTTGAAATGTGTTAACTGCTTATGCTAAGCAATCTGTTCAAACTTTGTATTTAGCAGTGACACTTTGAGTTAATTTCCAGTCCTAAAGAAGAGCTCTGTGTAAAGCCCGAACGCTTGTCTCTCACCCACAGAAGTTGGTCCAATAAAAGATATTACTACGCCCACTTTGTCTGTTAAGTTTTTGGGAGTTTTCACTTATTCTGTTAAAACACCAGTATAAATAGGATTCCGCTCTGAGGAATTTACTGAGAAGGATGTTTTGTTGTTACTGTAATATTACCAACAGGTATACTCCGAGTTCTACATCATAAACTACAACACTTTACTGAGTTCTTACAGCTAAAGAATATTAAAGAAACCCTCCCTATAAGAAAGATTATAACCAAACTTTAACTAATCTCTTCTTTTGTTGCTTTTATAGGGTTATTGGGGGTGTGCCATTGGTAAAGCCAGACAGGCTGCAAAGACAGAGATTGAAAAACTTCAGGTAGGATGGTATTAACAATATAATATACAGTATATCCAATTATTTTGTATTAATCCATTTCAAGACCGATATTCCTAGCTACCACTGTTGTGCTGTAACTTTTAGGTTTTTGAAGGTAAGGTTTAGTGGGCGTCAGTGCATTCTGGCACAAGGGAGGTTAACAAGTAGATGAAGCTACTTGCTCTGTGTAGGAACATTTCCCTAAAGCCCACTGTGATTGGAACATCCCCTAAAGAACAATGAATGGCGCTGCAGCCCCATCTCTTTCCCATGCTGAATGACCAGTGGAATACTATGAATTGTACTAAAATATACTGTCGTGGAGAAGTAAGATCAGAGATGGTTGTTCTCATCAGGTGAAGCACCAGGCAGTGGTCTTGCTCCCTTTCAATATATTTGTTGAGTATCATGTTGATATCATTTTTTTCTAAGAATTTCTTAAAGCAGTATATAGACATGTAGCATAAAAAGCTTTATTGACATGAGCTTGGATGGCTATATTAATGATGATTGGCAAAGTAACTTGTGAGTTTTGCACCACCTGTACCAGCTAAACTTGTATACCAACTGACACTGTCAAATGCAGTATATACAGAACACAAACCACTTTTAGAACTGTTTCTGTTAAAACTTTACCCTCCACCTATGAAGTTTGGTTCACATAAATACAACTGCCCTGACCTCCAAGTGAGAGGTTTAAAAACCTCTAAATATTGCCTAAAATAATGTAATTACTGTGAAGTCATTTTCTGAGATCCTCCAAAGCTAATGAAGGGCTCCATTGGAAAACTAGGTATCTCCTCTTCCCAGTGGTAGAAAGCTCCCGTTTTTACATTTGAAGTCACAGATGATGGATTTGAAACTTTACTGATCCAATACTGGAACATTGCCCAACTTTCCCCACAAGCCTGTGTAATTTGGGGTGGGGGCAGTAAAAGGAGTCCTCTTATAGAAATCTATTTTCTTTTGTGAGGAGAAGGCGGGGAGAAGAAGCACTTTGAAGTTGCTCAGAGGTCTGGAAAGTTCAAATCCATCCCAGGAGAAATGGTTTAGTAGACCCAAGCATAGGTGAAGTAATCAAAAGTATGTGGGGTAAACTGCATTTATGAAATGGCTATTGAGCCACATATGAGGGAGTGTGTTATTACTTAAATTGTTTCAGGATTGCAAAGAAACTTGCAAACCAATATGTTAATTTATTACTATTAACAGGAGAGGTTGGGACTTTCTCTCCCAAAGAGCTCAGTTAACCAGCAAATATCAATCATTTTGTTCTATAGTGCTCCTGAACTCAGTTAATTGTGTAAAATACAAATTATTCATCTAATAACTTGCATATGTTGGACAACCTTTGACTTAAGAGTGCAAAAAATGGATTGCTTAGCTTGTGCTAGAGATTATGGAGGGCTTTCTGTGATTTGGTGGAAAACTGGTAAAGGTGGTTTCTAGCAAATGGAGAAAAATCAAATTGCAGTTATGGACTAATTCATTCATTGATTGTGTTGCTCCTCAGTGTGAAATGGACTAACAACAACTAAGTCTTCATGAAAATATTTATTTAAACTGAAAGTCCAGACACCTTAAGCATGATAGTGTTCCTATGTGTGAATTACATCAAAACACTATGAAGAAATACAATTATACTTGTTCAGTTTTGGTGTAAAAAATTAGATTGAGGCATTCAAAAATACTGGTGGCTTATAGCAGTCAGCCCTGCCTTGATCTAGAAACTCCCTCTTACTAACTTATCTGGGGCACATCCAGGTGGTATGAGACAATTTAGCAAAAAGCTCTTGTACGGGTTTTTGTTGAATTCCTGAAACCTATCAATTTCTTAAATACTTATGAGACTAGAGGAACTAGATTAGTTCAGCATGTTCTCTTCCATAATACTGCAGTTGAATCTTCCTATAATACCATATAAGTATTTTATTTTTAGAAGAAAACGCCTTGTAAGATAGGATTGTTGAAACTTCTTATAAGTCAACAAACTATAAATGCAACCAACTCTTACATGAACAGTGGAACATCATATACAAAATACAATCTGTTGCCCATAAATTATGATGATATAGGGAAACCAACCTGCCTTTCTCCCTCCTCTTAGCTCTGCTCTGATTAAACAGTGTATTAATTTCCTGTTATTACAGCATTAGCTCAACCATGTAACTAACTGTATAAATTGTTGTTATAACACTAAAAATGGTGTCCCAGTATTTTATGAAAGAGTTCCGAATTGTGGGAGTTACAGTAATGCAAAATACAGATGGATTGCATATTATCTTGAGACTTAAGTGATGTCTTTTCTTATCAAAACATTTAAATTTATCCAATGTGCATTTAGACAGTTATGTAAAACGAATCCTTGTTTTGGATGACTGCGCTGAAATTTATTTAAACATGTCTCATGCTAATAACTTCTGCAATACTGTTTTAGGATCTTAAATTTAATTTGATTTCTCTTCAGCTCTTGTCTAACTTAATTTTGTTTACTATAAAACACTGTATACACAAACACATAGTACATCTGAGAATATGAACCTAGTGAAACTATTCAGTCCTTTAAAAGAGCAGGAAAAAACTGATTCACCACAAACAGCTCACTTCACCTCCCTCCTGCATTTTTTTTTTTTTGACAATCTGAAAATGTACCTAACAGTTCTTAATTTAGAGATCTATGGGAATTTAATCTGGTCCTGGTTTATGCTACATTTTTTGAGCCACCATTAAAATGTAGCCTATTTTCTATGTCTTGTATCTTTAAAAATTGCTTAATTTGATTAATTTTTATAATGAATTTTCATTTAATCTACTGTATATGTCAGGCTGGATTTGATCAGAGATCTGTCTTAAGTTCAGTCTAATGTTCATACATTGCGTTGAAAATATAGAGGCTAAAAGACCATGCTGACTCTGTATCCTTGGCATCTGAGAAACAATGTTGTCAATTTCAGTATACACAAATTGGTAGACTACACCTTGCTGCATTTGAGTGACATAGATTACTCCAGAGGGTGTTATTAATAAATGCTTTCTTTGTATGTAGCGCTAGGATTGTAGCCTGCTAATGTCTTCCTTATATCTCCAAATATTGTCTGATCTTATCAGTGGGCCATAATAATAATTCAGTACAAACAAAATAATAATCTCCAACACATATTGACATGGCTGTCATTGTCTGTAGAGAACTTCCAGCTGTTTGGTGGCGCTATCATATAATGCAAGGCAGTGTTCCTTCTAATTTTTTCCATCCACGTGCGGAATGAATTTTATGTGCAGCACCAATATCGAGGTAATATGCGGATGTGCGCCATCACCTCCATACTTTCACGGCAGCCCACCAAGTGCTCCCAACATCCTACTGCTGGGTGTCTACCAATTTGTGTATACTGAAATTGACAACATTGTTTCTCAGATGCCAAGTACCTAGCTGGGTCTTAGGGAAGGTCTGTCTGCAGGTGCCATCTCCAGTACCTATCTGTTCATTCCTACAACCTCCTCCCACATGGATCAGTACATGCTTTGCAAAGTATACATATAAATGCATCACTGAAATGCAGCCATCGCTGGGGAGGAAAGTCAGCAGCCAGCTAGGTCAACAGCACAGATTGCACTGTGGAGTAGTTTGGAAAGAGAAGGGGAATTTTTTTCTCTTATGCAAAATACTTGAGATATTTAATGTTCAGACAGGGCTTCATCTGTAAAGGTCTCAGCTGAATGTAAAATACAATACTGCAATTTAGAAATCAAAGTAAATGTTTCTTTTTAAATCAGGACACTAAGGCTCAAAATAATTTAAACACTCAAATTCCACTTACTACCATCCTCTTGTATTAACAATACAAAACACTTTAAAATTCCTCTAGCCTATTCAGTCTTCAGCATCAGCTTGGACAATTAAAGTAGCACGGTGAAGTTCAACTTCAGATTCTCATGCACGCATACAATGTTCCAGTGTTTCGGTTATAAGAGTAAAATTCACGTCGCTCTGTAAATTTACACAGCACTTTACAAACACATGGGCTCAGGCAAACGTTCACTTGACAGGAAGTTCTCCCACTTTTCATGAGGCCACTCACATGAGTAACGGCTACGAGTAATAATTTGCAGGATCAGGCCCCTAGATAAATCACGTGTCCTGCTGCCCACAAAAACCTTTGCAAACACTGTGAGGGGAAGTTTAAATCCACAACAGGGAATTGTTGTCACTGGAAATCAGACAAAAACAGTCACAAAAATATATCCATGAAGTCCTAGTTTTGGTAATTTCTTTTAAAACTCAAAAAAGCCAACAATAGTTAGTGCTTTTCCTTTATAAATATCAGTGTTTTACAGAGGAAGGTCAATATCATTCCCACCTGGAAAATGGGAAACTGAGGCACGGGGGTGGGTGAGAGAGGGGTTACAGAGTGAACATCCCAACCTGTGGCCAGAGCCACATATTCTCTTTGCAGTTGGTGTAGCAAACCCTGTGATTCCCGCACACTGGTCTAATAACATTCCTTGCCACACCCACTTGATACATGTAACCAAGGCCCTTTTCCATTCCTTAAGCCCCTTTTGGTAGTGGCCTATGCAGAGCTATTGTGGAACCCAGTTCTGTCACATGCAGGAGGTACAGTGTCTTCTGTGCACCTACTGAACAGTTATCCATTCACATGTAGTGTAACCACGACAGTTCTGCTGCAGTGGGGGACTTTCTGTGGCCACCTATGTTCCTGGATGAATTTCAACAAAAGCGTGCAATGCTGACATTCACACTAATGAGGGTTGCACACAGCAACAATCAGACCCCATAGTTTTCCCAAGGGGAGCTCAACCAAAATCTACTTATCAGAATTTGTCTTAACTTTATTTGTCTTACCTAGAGACTATTCCTTTGCAATCTATAAATGTTAAAGCTTTTATGGAATACTTAACACATGCTCTTACTTCTGAATTCAGAGCACAGTTCAAGTTGAGGGACAATGTTATATTGATCCAGTGACTAACTTCAATGCAATAAAATTTCTGCCAGCTGATCCAAGTAATTGGTCTCTTATGCAATGGTAAGCCAGGGACAGTGAAATACTATTTTAGCCATTTTTTAAAAGCACGAGAAAAAATAACGTAGATAGGGTAATGGAGAAAAAAAATTAAATGATAGGCAATGGCCAAGAATGAGATTTATAAGACATGAAGTTAAAATTTCTCAACCGGTGTGGAGCTTGCTAGAAGTCTCTCCGGTAGACTGCTGACAGTTTTATTGAGGCATTATCTCCTAGCTATTCAGAGGGTGAGAAAAAACAGTCTGCTAATCAAGATACTGTGCTAGACGGGGAGAGGTGTCTGTCTGGTCCCTGCTGGAGCCCCGACTGGCTGGGGGAGAGAGAGGCATGTCTCCTGTCCCTGCCGCAGCCCTGGCTGGAGTTGGGGCCGGGGGAGAGAGAGGCATGGCTCCTGTCCCAACAGCAGCCCTGCACGCCCCAAGCTCTCCCAAACCCCCATCACTGTCCCCCACTTCACCCTACTGCCCCCATCCACCCTCACCTGTGTGCACACTTGCATGGCCCTTGATGGCCTCCTGTACAGCCACACAGGTGCACACCTTAGAGGGAACACATGCAAAGCTTGTGTCAGGCTCAAACTGTAATGTTTCCTAGTAGATGTACCTCACTCCAGGATTCTAGGGGCAGGTCTACACTACGGGGCTCCCTCAACCTAAATTACATAGCTGGATAGGAGACACTCTCTCTTCGACTTTCCATGTTTCTCGTTCTGGTGGAGTAACAGAGTTGACTTTGACCTATTTGTCAGGTGCATGTTTGTCACAGATTAACTTTTGATCAAGTTTCAAACATAAAATTAGGAGACGTAGCAAACTGCAAAGTGTCTTGAAGTGATGGACAATATGGCCTGCTGGAGATTACATATAAAAATCTACACCCAGAAAAGAGGGGACAGGTAAGGAAGTCGCTCCACCTATCATCTTAAAGGAAGTCTTTTCCTTCTTAGTACTGTCAGATTTTAGATAGCCAAGCATTATAGGGGAACAGCTAAGCATGCTGCAGTGAAGATACAGAAGCTGGGAGGGGAGGTGGTTAGTGAAATATTTTCCATCATAAGTGGTCTACATTATGAAGAACTGCTGTATTAATCACCTCTAGTGGTAGCTGTAAACACTTAATACCTCAAAGTGGGAATCTGTATTCACCCAGGGAAAAGTTTTGTAGTATCTCACAAATTCAGCTTCTTCTGAGACTATTTATGTGCCATCTAATGTTTAAATTTCCCCCATTACTTTGATTATGAACAGTGAATGATACATGTAACCCTTTGAATGATAAATTCAGTGTCAAGCTTTTGATATTGTCTGCAGGATTAACAAATCTGAGATGGAAAAAGGTGGCCAGGGATAATGTCTAGCCAAAACATGTAGCCTGCAAACCTTTGTAACATCAGAAGACTAATAGATCGCATGCTCTTTCACAAGTAACTTGTGTGCATAAAGGTGACAAGACAGGGTGTAAATTTACCTCATACTAGCCTGCTGTGCATGAGATGTCGGTCTGGGCCTGTTGCTACTCATTAAAATTTCCCTAGTGTGCTCTGATCTACCCTGCTTTGAAATGAGTAGATTAATGCATATGAGGGAACTTTGTGTGCAGCAGCTCGTGAACATTTAGCACAAATAGCACAGTAGACTTGTATCCCATCTTGTTGTTCGCTAAGTGTTTGTCCAGATATGAGCCTCTCTCCATTAAGAATCAATTATTGGGGAAAGGGAACATAGATCTTCTAGTTTTGTGCCTGCATTAAATCAACTGGGCCCAATGTGTTGCTTTTCCATTATTCTAAAAGGAGGAGGTGGTTGAGATCTGATGTTTACGAATGTTTTTACATGAGCTTGTGCCATGCCATGGACCCTGGAATTTAATTTTGTAAATGTTACCATAATCAGGTGTGAAACTTTATTTTGGTCAGCTGTCAGTGACTGTCTCAGGACTCAATGTAACTAGATTAGTTTGAGGGAAAAAATGAAAAACTAATCCTCTGTTCAGCCTCAAGGTCTGTCTTATCAAAATTAGACTAGCATTTACTAGTAGGACACTACATGTAAATGGGAATGCCCTAGAGACTCTTGAAGTATGATTGTTAGAACGGGTGCTAAGATAGAGATTCATCTGTTGGTATGATAGTCTCACGAGTTACAGTCTGTCAAAAGACGTCAAGGTATAATCAGCTAAGTAAAGGTACGTATGCTGAGATTTATAAAAAGCTGTTCTGCTTCTAAGCTTCCAGTTGACAGGAACACAAACTGAAGATCTGCATGTCTGAGTTGTCTACAACTGAATGAATATGGGAAAGAGTAACTTTTGGGACTCATACAAAAGTAGCAGTCTGAATAAAAAGTGAAAATAAGGAATCATTAGATAACTTAATTTGGCTCTCTTCTTGCCTGAGCCTGTGGCAGGATTGTGCAGCAGGAACAAAACGAGAGTAATATACTTCAGCATATCAGCCACCAATATCCCGGCTTTCCCCTCGTGGATAAGTGTTTTCCAAAAAATATAAAATGTTAAATCCTCAACTAAATTGTACATTCCTTACCCACAGATGAAAGAAATGACTTGCCGTGACGTTGTTAAAGAAGTTGCAAAAATGTAAGTTTCCTTTCTTCCGGCCTTTCATCCCCAGTGCTCTTATTTCTTATCCCTCCTTGTGAAAAATAAACATCTCAATAGATCAGTAAAGTGGCCCTAATATGGAACTGAGTCAGTTAAATTAAAAAAAAAAAAAAGCTTAAAATACTACTACTGTTCCTAGGGCTCTCCCTGTGTAACTAACTTTGGTAGTTTTACAATCCTCTTCCCTTATTTTAAATGTCTGGTTTTCCCTCCTTCCTTGCTGTGCGAAAGATCTATCCAGCATTGGGAAAACTGACTATACAGAGGAAACAGTGAAAGGAGTCAACTCTTTGTGCTTTTGGCAGCACTACAGAAGCCAAGTGAAAAACGTATCTTTATTCTTTCCATTAGTCACGTTAGGTGTTGCTTGGAACAGTGAGTTAAGTGTAGATAAATGTTTGGCTGTGTTCCTACTTTTTAAATGTAAACAGTTGAGAGAGAGAAGCTGGTTATAGTTCATAATACAGAGTTACTATGGAAATAGACCTATGCAAACTTAACAATGAATTGTGGTTTCAGGTGTTTCCTAGCTTGGCAGTATCTGGGAATGAAGCAAAGGAACACTGTTCCTGGAGAGGGCCTCATTACCACCCCTCTCTTCTCCTTGTTAGCTGCTTAAGGAGCATCACTGCTTGGTTAGGAGAGCAAGTGCAGTGAAATTTATCCAGAAGATGACATGTAGCCTAATACTATGTGGGTGGAGAAATGATAGGACTTAGCTGACTCCTGGAGGAAACTAACAATCAAATTTGGTATCTGGTGGCACAGTAGCTGCTTAATAAGTTTAGAAACATTAAACTTGCAAACAGGTGTTACCAATACCATGTTAAGTAATTAAGACTAGGGAAATATTTTATATATAGTGTACATTAGACAGTCACTTTTCCTTCCTAGTCTGATCTGCTGGCTGCTATGAGCACCCACATACCTCTTGTTGAACTTGAGCACATTTCCCTGCTACTATAAACCCCACAAACACAGGCAAGAGAAAATAGAACTGGGGTGCAGAATTGAAGAAATAGGAGTATGAGTCCAGCGTTGGGGGTAGCAGCAGGATTTAATGTGTGTTCTGGAATCTTTCCTACATGTTAACCTGCCTTATGGTTATCTTCCCCTCCATCTAGGACCTTTCCACTGCACACATTGATAGAATCTATCATGAATTGTCTGATTCCACTTTCTTCCCCTTTGGCCTTAACTTTTCCTCTGTACTTATCTTAGTTGTAATTCTCCAACCATATATTTCCTCTGCTTCTAAATATGCTATTTTACTCTTCCTGTTGACCCCACCACTCTTTCTAATGAAGGGTCAGCAAGAGACCTCTTAACATCCAGCATTGTAAGGGTGGTGCTTTAACTTTGTACCACCTTCATTCTTCTGAAACTGCCCTTCAGGGATCCCCAACTATCTTTTTGCCTAGATTATTGTAGCTGTCCATATTGCTCACTCTTGTATCTCCTTCCTTCGTATTTTCATGTTTGTTCATATCAGTATCTCTTTGACCCTTTCTTGCCTAGACATTTTTCCTCAGTGATTTTAAGGCTTTAGTTTCCATTTCTGACACTGAATTGGTCTAATCTGCTGGGTACTTATAAAATGCTGCATTCACCATGATTCTGTCCTTTGATACTTTGTATGAATTAAATGGTAGATCAAAAACACTTCGGAGTAGGGGTTAGTAGTTTGTCTGAAGATCTGAGCACATTTCCCCTTCAAACTTTTAGCTACTGCAGGAATTACACTGAGTTTTAGACATCTAGTGTGCTTGCCTGTGAAACTTTAATATTAAAGTTTAGTTGCAAATGAGATTCCAGTATTTTTCTAGCAATATCTTAAGAGGCTATGAAGAAATGTACTAGGATGAATCCTTTTTGTACTGGGGCACATGCATGTTCCATACAACAGATGTCTCAGGTTGCCTTGATGTGTTGAACCAGAGAGCTTAAGAAAGATCTCTGACCTTGATTCTTATTTGAAGCCCTGTGAGCAGGGGGATTGAACTCTCTCAAGCTGCACAAACGGAGGGCAAACTTTCAGTCTTTGGTCTAAGGAATTAGAATGGAAAAGTGAACCACATAGTACTGGAGGCTTGAAATGTTGCATAGCGGCAACTCTGTGCACTTTTCTTTTGACATTTTCAGTTTATCTGCAATCCTTTAACACTACAGTAGCACTGAAAGGCCTTAACCAGTTTGGGGTCCCCACTGCACTAGCAATACAATAGCTGTTGGAGGCAAGCACTTAGTCTCAAAAATAACAGGTGGATGAGACAAAGGGGGGTGAGGGCATATGAGTTGAGGTAATGAAAGTAGCATGAGCAATTCACAGGATCAGTGCCTACAATCCATGTGATTAATAGCAGGCTTTGAGAGTTCTGATCTTGGTTGGCAAGTAAGTCCAGAGCATAGGCCCAATGCAATTAGTGAACTTGTAGGTTCTAGTGCCTTTTCTAGAGGACAAGGGATAAAACCACCATTAAAACTACCCATTTTCAGCTTTGCATTTAAGCATCCTAAATTCAAACTTTGAAGAATGCAAGCTTCTGTAACAATTGGAACTGAATGTTTTGTTTAGGAAGTTAACTTGTGCAACTGCTTTGAGGGAGCTGTTGGAGAACATTAACTTGGCTTTTTTTTTTTTTTAGTGTTCCTCATGTGAACAAATAGATTAAGGTTATAAGGTGTTTATATGTTCTTGCAGGACACAGAAATAAGATTCAGGCTCCAGTCTGGTCATCACTGCCAGTTTTCCTTTTATTTTATAGACTGATGGCTAATTTCAGAACTGTATGTACAGCAACACATGCATAACTTACAATTCTAATTCTGCATGCAATCATGGTAACACAGGGCCAGTTCCATATGTAAATAGGGGCTTGTACACAAGTTACTAACTACAGATGTGCAAGGTGTGTGCATGCACATGTGTACTATTAGACAACATTTGTAAGTTTGAGCTGCATTTACTCAGTCTTCATTAATTTATTTGTATGACTTGCAGGAGAAATATATTTTTAGGAGAACTACTTGCTGGCTTCGGTTTCATGAATAGTTGAGGCAATAGGTTAAGGGCATCATACTCATGTGATCACTTAAGTGTTATGCGGTCTGTATATTTGATCAGGATACTTGTTCCGCACTTATTACTGGTTATAAGAGACAGCTTGAGTTTAAGACCTTGAGTTAAGGGGTGGTATCTTGGCTGAAAGTTTTACAGTTAGTGAATGCTACTATACAGGGGAGGGAATGTTACTTTCAGCATTTACTTCGTACATTAGTGTAAAACTACTATATACAGTACTGGTGTGTGGGTCCTTTACCATACAAGAGAAACATGTTAAACAGGAAAATTGTGATACTACAAACTAGCAGGGGAAGAAGGGAGGGGCAAATAGAACTTTGTAATGTAATTAATTGCTCATTTTGCATATTAATCCTTGGCTTTGGGAAGGGAAAATGTCAGTGGCTAACTCTTCATAAACATTTTCTTCATTCTTCTTTCTAGAATCTACATAGTCCATGATGAAGTGAAGGATAAATCTTTTGAACTTGAACTCAGCTGGGTTGGAGAAAGTAATGTATTTCATTTTTCCTTGTTTTGTTATCTTTAGCTACACCATTTTTGATTATAGAAATGAACAAATTAAAACTGATGGCAGTTCTGTGGGAGTAAAACAAATTCAAGACTCAAATTCTAAACTCCACCCATACTACGGGGAAAGTAATATACCTGTTAATGTTTGTAGTTTCTATTGTTGCTTCTATCATGAAGTTTGTTACTTTGAGACTTACAAGTTCCATACTTATACCAGTAATTTCTAAAGTCTTTATAAATATGGCTTCATTCACAGTAACAAAAGGAAAACATGAAATTGTTCCAAAAGACATCAGAGAAGAAGCAGAGAAATATGCTAAGGTAAGCAATAGAATTTTATTTAGCAAGTTCAAAATTCCATTTTACAAATCCAGAATAGAATAAACCGCACAAAGTTCACTTTGTCTAGTGTTTTGGCAACTAGAAGTGCATTATTTTAAGCAGTTAGTTATGAGGCGAATCTAGCCTGGGGTTTTTAAGATTAAAGTGATTCAGAAACAATTACCTGAAACTTTGGAGGGAAGAATAAAAAGAAAGTAATCCAGTGGCATCTTCAGCTGATCACATGTGCATTCAACAACGTATGGTTCAAGTCTTGTACAGTGGGCATGTTTCTCCTTGCCTAGATAAGACAAACCAAATGCATTAAAAAATTAATCTAAACAGAGAACTGACAGTAGTAGTAATGAGTTATATCCAGTACACTAACCCTTTAAAACACAAATTGACTAGGAAAAATAGAAGCAATTGATGCATGTATCAGTTCTGCATTTGTTTTGGAAGTGATGGCTGCACTTCAATAGTGTTTCTTGTACACTGAAGTTGCAGTATTGACACTTTCCCATGCAACACTATTATTGACTGCCACAGGGTGCTATGCAATCCATGTAGATACAGGGCCTTGTTCTCTACTGCTTTAGTTTATCTGTACAAAGTGGATGCAATACAATTACCACACCAAAATTTCCTACTCACTTATAGTGAACTAGTGTAAGTGACTATACCAGGTATATAGCTTTAAAGAATCAGATACTTTGTCGAATGTAGGCTGACTCCTGGGACTTGCAGGGTAGCCACTGAACAAGACCTAGGAGTTGCTTATGCTTTTTTTTTTTTTTTAAACAGGAGTCTTTGAAAGAAGAGGATGAATCAGATGACGACAATATGTAACACATTGTTACTTCAAGACAAGTTTCAATTTTCTTAATTTGTAGTAGCGGTTAATGTGTTAACCATAGATTATTATTTACTTGCTGGAAAGATGTTAACTTGCACTAAAATAAAATTTCCCATTTACTATCAGGTCATGGTTCAGACTTTGTTTGAAAATTGGACATAGCTGTGTTGACCTATGGAAAAAAAGACAAGATATTGCCTCTAAGCCTGAATTTTAGTAAACTTTTGTGCCAAAAACCACGGTGTCAGTGAAATAGAGGATATTTGGCAACCTGGTGGTTTTTCCCCGGAGTGCACCAGCATACTTAAGTCTCAACTTTATGTACATCAAAGACAACCCTCACCTAACTTGAACTGTCCTTAATTTTTCAATTGAGTAGACAGCTAGTGCTATTTCTTAGACTGCTTTCAGATTTCTTTTGAGGTTAGCTCTTGAGTTAACTAGTAAAGCTATACATGAAGTGTATAAGTTGAAGACACTGCAATTCTACCCTGAATAATAGTTTCACAGCAGTCCAGTTTACAGGAGGTGAGCATTTTAGAGTGTTCTAAAATATTGCACTCTAACTGCCTCATGTAAACCCTACTGGCACAAACTAAAAGGTACCTAGTGCATGTTACTAGGTACCTTTTAATTTGTGCTAGTAGTGTCTAACCCAGGGCATTTAGAACACTCTAGTGTAGACGAGCCTTAAGATATCGGTCTTAAGTGAGCTTGTATTGTAGCTACTGTATCCTGAAACCATTTCAAATGGATTTTACACTATTTATTCCTATAACATCAACCATTACATTATTTAAGGAAAGGTAAAATAGTCCTGTAGTTTAGGCAGTGGACTGTAAACCTGTGACGACTTTGGGCAAATCACTTCAACTTTGCAAGGCACTTGCCTACCTCTCAGGGCCAGTGAGGCTCCATTCATTAGTATTGCTTTGTTGAGATCCTTCAGAGGGAAGGTATATTCATTCTTTGACTTGGCAAGCAAACCCTGGTGCCAGTGTGTCAAACAGTCCTGTTATCAGAATTTAGCACACCACAAAAGATAATTGGGAATAGTCAACCCTACCTGGATTACTGCTATTTTAATTGTCTGCACCTAGGAGACAGCCTACCTTTTCTTGAATGGAGAACTTCCAGTCTATAATATGTCAGTGCAAATCTCGCTGCGTCACTAACTGACCAAAGCTAGTAGTCTCCCTCTCTGAAGTTGACTTGAACCAGCTGTTGAGACTTAATTACCAACAATTGCTATGCAGTCCTTTCCTCGGATGGTAGTATGGTACCTCATCTCATGGGGGGAGGGATAGCTCAGTGGTTTGAGCATTGGCCTGCTATACCCAGGGTTGAGTTCAATCCTTCAGGGGGCCACTTGGGGATCTGGGGCAAAATCAATACTTGATCCTGCTAGTGAAGGCAGGGGCTGGACTCGATGACCTTTCAAGGTCCCTTCCAGTTCTAGGAGGTAGGATATCTCCATTAATTTCTAATTTCATTAAGTTGATATGCATTAATGCTTAGAGGGTAGGCAATATCAAAATATCAAGGGAATGTGTTTATTAGCTTGGATTGTGCAGTCAGCATTTACTGAAAGATAATCCAAGTTTACTTCATCTTTACATTAGTTTTATAGCCAGTCATGTCTAGAACATATATATACACATTCAAACTGACAAACTTTATCTGGGAGTATGTCTAACTAATACAGTAGCAACAACTAAGCTTGTGCATATCAAATAGAATAGTACCATTCCAGTGCTACATGTGACTGACATCTAATGCATTTCTCTCATGTCAGTATAACACAGAGTTTAGGAAAGGCAAGTGCTGTCTAAAACAACATATAAGTGTGACAGTAGTCTGCTTCTCATTGCAACAGAGGGAAGCTACCTGGGCATGAAACAAGCCTGGCTCTTAGAAGCAGGGGCTAAGATTTAAATGCTCTGCCCTGACCTCTACAGTACTTACTTCTAAAGGATGATCCAGGGGTTAGGTTACTAGGGACTTAACACCTGGGTTCAATTCCCTGCTCTACCAGAGGATTCCTCTAGGGCCTTAAGTCATTTAATGTGCGTTTCCATTCACTATTTGTAAAATAAGGATAAGAATACTCTACCTCATCAGGAGTGAGCATGATAAACACATGGAGGTGCTCTAATATTTTGGTAATAGGGACACAAATATAGCCTCAAATCTCAATTGAAATTCTCCTTGCTTCAACTTCACCCAATTTAGTGTTACTATTTTTAAAAAAAACATTTGAGGGAAGAGATAGCTATATTGGTTTTGCAAATTCAGCTGCATTTTCCACTTCCTAACTTTAGCTATCGCTGATTACACTTCATTTCAGCTACATATGGAGTGCTTGGCTCAAAGCAAGAATACAAGAACATACCTACCAGAAGGGTGCACAGTTGAATGAGCAGTTATTATACTACCTCTTTAAATGCCACTGGTTTGGATCTAGTTTAAAAAACTACTGGAGCCAATCTGCTTTGTTAATGGTCAGTAGAAAGCTATGCAAGTTAGTAACTTAGTTTTAAAATACACCAGAAGAATTTTTTTTAAACCTTCCTGTTCTCGAAGAGATACCAACAAACTGATTTCATTGTCTAAGGGAACTAAATTGAGGCCTGTATGGTCCAAGGATTATCTGAAAGTTGTTGGATTCTCTCCAAGGCTATTTATTCCGCAATTGCTTTTTTTTCCAGACAAGATCACTTGATCCTTAAAGGCTACCTTGATCAAGAGGGCTTTGTTGCCATATTGCCAACCTTTGGTAACCACCTTTTAAAGATCAACTGTACATTTCAGTTAAACACCCAACCATAGCATGAGCAGGCATTTTCACTAAGGCCAGGCCTACACTTACAAGCTTACAGCAGCACCACTGTAAAAGCACTCATGTAACCGTGTTATGCCGCCAGGAGAGAGGTCAGTGGAGGATGAGTGGTGGGACAGGAGGAGTATTTCTAAAAATTGCTGAGCCATTTTAGAGCAAGGATTTCCTCTAAATTTAAGCAATAGAAAGCCAGGAGTTGAATGCAAGAGAATTATGGTAGTACTGGCATTTAAGCAGATGGCACCCCAAAGAAATGGAGTAAGTGCTAGTGAAGAGTTTAGATGCATGAAATTGACATAAGATGATTATAACTCTCCATCTCCAAATAGAATAGTGCATCATTCATACTGGGGACTACTTGCCAAGACTAGAGTTAGCTAACGATAGCTCATTAACACATGCATTAAAAACATACTGCACACCATGATATAACCACCTAATACTTCTGACACTAAACAAAATTCTGATCACTAGTTCAAGACCAGTACTTTGGAAAGCACATCACTCTGCAATTTAAACACCTCTGCACCAATCAACATTACTTTCGTGAATGACTAGTCAGAAATTAATGCCTTCCATGATCTGAAAGTTTGCATTTCAAGCTTTGTAATATATATTATTTTTTAAAAGAGTAGCTACTAAAGAATCAGAAGTAGAAAAAAAAGCAAAAATAGAGCTTACAAATCACACCATTTGCTGACAGTGTAAGAACTGCCAGGGATATAAACACATGCTTTCAAAGCACTGGAAGCCATGGCAAGTTTGGGAATTTTAGCAATACAGCATTGATCTCTAACACCAGCAATAGCGGATGCTTGTTAAAGAACTCATCCCTTACTTTCAGTGCTTTGACACTGGGCCCAGGTAAGTAATTTGTTCAGTGTGGATGTCCTTTGTTTTATTCCCTCCCAAACAATGCTGCTGCCACTAGTCCTGCAAAAACCACCTTTCTCCACATGTAGTTCAGCAGCTTTAGGTTCCCTTGTAGTCTATGTAATTAAATATCTCTGCATATACACTATTGTAAGTTGCAAGACCAGTGGGGTCTCAGATTAAACTACTTACAGCCCTTGACGAGTTGCAAGATCAACATGACTCTACAAATGCACCTATTTAATGACAATTGTCTTAATTGTACACATCTGAAGGTGAAAGACAAATGTTTCCTGTTCAAGTAGTTTCATCATAGCACACCACACTGGTCTGATCAGTTGCCCTGTACTGCCTTCTGCGAGCCCTTTAATATTTGTGTCTACGCAAGATTTATAAAGTACATTAAAACCAAGAAAATGTTTGACATAAAAAATGCAGGTAGTACTGAGTTCTGTTTTCATGGGGGGGAGGGGGTTTACATGCTGGCCCCATTACAGATAGGACTCAAGAGGCTAGTAGTCAAAGTTTCAGGGAAAAAACAAGCTATAATTTGCCTAAAGGTAAACACTGAAAATTAAGGTAAAATCAGATCTTAAATCTGACACTTTGCTTTGTGCCAGGGTGAAAAGTTCACCCAATTCTTAGCAGCCTACTTGAGCAAGCAGGTGGATCTTATTTAGGTAAGATATCTTTGTACCCACAGCTACTGGAAAGATTCGCCCTCTCTAGAATATTAGAATAGCACGATTAGGCTCACCAGAAAGCTTCCTCTTTTTGCTTCAGGCATGACAAATCTAGCCAATCCAGGGCTCTAGCCATATATGGTAATACCTGACGGAACAGCACAAAAATACGTAATTGTCCACTCGGAGTGGTTGTAGTCATTTCTGCTGTTCCAAAATGCTTCAGGATTTCACAGGCAGTTTAACATTTCATGCACTGTTGCTTCTGACTAAAAATATATGCCTGGGGGAGCACTGAACGTGCTATTGCTGTTTAGTCCAGATGCCAAGATTCTGACACTTTCATTTTGGTGTAGCCAAGTCCTTCTCTATTAAATTGTTGTGACAGAACAGCCAACTACTGTTAAAACTGACAGTTCTTCCCATATGTTTCCTCTTGATGAGCAAGACGACAGTTTGGAACATCACACAACAGTTTACGGCATGCACTAGACATCTTACTTGTCCCTTAGTGCTCTCTCCACAGTTTGTGGCACATTTATTCCAGAAGTTTAAAAAGATCCTCACACCTTACCTGTTCGGACTCCTTTAATACTGTTTGGAAGTGGAAATAGGCAGACCAGTATCATCCAGTGCTGTATCTAAACCACAAAGTAACAGGTTTCTGGAAGCCATTTGGTTTATACTTTCAGGTTTGTGTCCGCATAACAGCTTGACAGTCAAAAGTCTATTCCATGCAGACTTTTTCCAGACAGGCCAATATTTAAAATATATACATATCTGCCTCAGCTCTGAAATACCACATCGTTTACTATTTGTACAAAATACAATTTCCTATAGGAAGTATAAGCCTCTATAGACAATTCAAGCACATTTTATATAAAACCAAAACAATGGTTACAATTTCCTTATCAAAGAAACAGGCTTGGGGCCTGAATCTTTGGCTATATAGAAACTGCTAAACCAATGTACCTTAAAAAAAGACCAAACAGTTTCTTCTCACCCAATACCCTACCCACCATTGATTTAAAAAAAAAAAAAAAGTCACGCCACACACCCTGAGGTTGAAAGTCCATTGACTTGATCAGGATAAAACCAGAGTAGATTCCTAGTTTTACCATGAAGAGCAGTTAGATTTGTGGCTTTCTCAGAAGGTAACCTTGCACACACATACTGATCTGATTCTACAAACATTTTCCTTCACGCAAATCTTACTGCTGTCCTAAAGTAGGTGTTCTTATTCTGTATTTGATGAGTCACTATTCTGGTATTTAGTGGAAGTGGACTTGTCAGATTGCCAATTACAATACTAGTGTATTTTGTGGAAGTGAGTCAATACACAGAAGCCTTGTTTTGATAAGATTATGAAGCAAACCACAGACAGCACATTTTCTTGAGTCAGGTGACAGCAGAACTAAAGAAACTAGACACCTACTAGCCAAAGTTATAAACAAAAGGAGATGTTTGTAGCCTTCTCCCAATCAGCAGAATCCAAGGGCCAACATGCTGGTAAGAATGCCCATCTCAACTGCTGGGATTTCTGCCAGGGTATTGTCGCTAAAGCATGCCTGTTTCTATCTTTCACATCAACTACAGATGGCTAATAGAGAATATCATAGAATATCAGGATTGGAAGGGACCTCAGGAGGTCATCTAGTCCAACCCCCTGCTCAAAGCAGGACCAATCCCCAGACAGGATTTTTACCCCAGTTTCCTAAATGGCCCCCTCAAGGATTGAACTCACAACCCCTTCCTTTACTCTCTCCCACAAGTGCACCCCCACGCATCTAAAAGAGCTTGTCACTCCCCCTGCATTCAGAGCCTCCCACATACTGTGTGAGACATATCCTCCCCTCCACTCTCCTGGCTATCAAGAAGAAAGGTTTCCCACTCTTTTACACTTGTTTTGGGATTGTCTTCCATGGAAAGCTTCGCTTTATTGCTCCTCATAGCTTTTCTGAGCATTAGTGTGAAAACAAGATTTCACTGATGCCAACAAGGTTCTGAACTGCAGTGAAACTGACTGATCCGGTTAATTTTGTTCTGCTGCTGCCTGGCAAAGCTACTAGGAGTCTCATTTGTTCCCTCTACAGACTCATGAAGACAACACATCAGTTCAAAGCTGGAAGGACTTTGCAATCATAGGAAAATAAATTAAATAGAAAGATGTCCTAGGCCCACTCAGTCAGCAGGAAAAGCTTACCACTCTTGATGGCAAGTGGATTTTTCAGCTAGGATTTTCAGAGTCTGATTTTCAACAGGATTTGGGTACAAAAAACGCCCTTAGGCACCTCTGAAAATCCCAGCTTTAACCATGAAGACCAAGAATACGGTTAACATGCAAGTGAACTATGCCTTGGTGCTTTGGCCTCAAAAGAAAACTTCGGATGAAACAGTTAAAATCAGAAAGTTGAGCTGGAAGTATATCATACAGCTTTAATATAATGTAATTTTAACAGCGTGTTAAGAAAAAGAGTTGGTTAAACAATTTTTAAAACTAAAAAGTCCCTTCCCCTCTTAATGTTTACTGTTGTCTCTTGTGAGGTCATTTCACTAGATCCCCAGGCTTTCAGCCTCGGTAAGACCTCAACTTTTAGTGTAAGAAAACAAGCAGAAAACTCTTGGAAGATTTTTCTTAAAAGGACCTATTTATACACCTTGAATAAGAAGGCCACAAACCTGGTTCCCCCCCCCCCCCCCCAAGTCCTATGTAGGTCCCCTTTAAGCCTCATTAAGTGACCTTGCAGGTGCTCTGCGCCCTGGTATGAGTTTCACCCTCCATGAGTTAAGATCTCTAACAGGAGGTTTTTGTTTTTAAAGTCACACATACAGAAGTGTTTCAGTTCATCTTCAAACATCCTTTTGTTGATAAGTGATAAAGTACAAAAGCATTGTGTAGTGGTTTTTAAACTAAAAGAACATTCAAATATTAATACATGGTCTCAAAAGGAGAAAAACTAAACATTCACCAAGATATCTTAAGAGGGGGAAATTCTGATTGGGCCCTGTTTATGTGATGAATTATAACGAACATCTGAACAGGTTTCCTCCTCCCTCCCCATGGAAGTTTTCCTGCCTTTCTTAACTTAGACTTGTTAACACACAAATTGTACCTCTAGCTATCCAGTATAGTGTAAATAGCACAAATCCCGTATTGTGGACACAGCTGTACCAGGATAGTTACTCCTATAAGGAAGGAGAATAAGCTATACTGGCATAAGGCATATACAGTTATAACTACATCCACACTAGGGGCTGTATCCATTTAGCTATTTTGTTAAAAAATAAATAAATACAGGTATTTTAGTTCAGGATGGTATGTAACTAGTAGAAAACCTTTGTGTAGACAAAAACCTTAGAAACATCAGAAATGTCAAGTCTGATCTACCCTGCTTTTGCTGGGAGACTTGCTTTGCCTCTTTAACGGAGTACAGAGCTTAATTGAATAGGGGAAGGTGCTGAATATTTTCTCAAACATGAACAGGGGAACTCGAGTAGGAATAAAGAGATTATTTCACCTCTGTATCTGGCATAGTGCAACGGCTGCTAGAATACTGTGTCCAGTCCTGGTGCTCACAAGTCAGGAAAGATATTATAAAATTGGAGAGAATTCAGAGAAGAGCCACGACAATGATTCAAGGATTAGAAAACCTGCCTTATAATAAGACTCAAGGAGCTCAATCTATTTAGCTTAACAAAGAACAGATTGAAGGGTGACTTGATTACAGGCTATAAGTACCTTATGGGGAATATTAAATAATGGGCTCTTCAATCTAGCAGAGAAAGGTATAACATGACCCAATGTCTGAAAGCTGAAGCTAGACAAATTCAGACTGGAAACAAGGTGTATATTTATAACAGCAAGAATAATTAACCATTGGAACAACTTACAAAGGCTTATGGTCGATTCATCCCTAGCAATTTTTAAATCAGGCTTGGATGTGCTCTAGGAATTATTTTTGGGGCAGTTCCATGGCCTGTGTTATACAGGAGGTCGAACTACATGATCACAGTGGTCCTTTTCTGGCCTTGGAATCTATGAATTTCCATTAAGTTGTTTGTCAACATGAAGAATCAAACCCAAACATTGCCTTTTGACCTGGTGCAGTCATTTATCCTAACGTAGAGTTAGCGTGAAGTACTACAATTCTGAATTGGTAGTGCTTTGCACTGGTATAAATGACCAGACAAGGTGAAGGGGAGAAAGAATCAGATCAATAAGTGTTCAGACGGGGGGGGGACGCAGAGAAGAGGAACACTCCTTTTTTCAGTAGGTTGCCTCCAAAAAAGAAAGTTAAGGTCCAACATCTATAATTTAACACGCATCTATCGGCTTGATGTTCTTAGACCAAAGGGACTTTCAGTAAGTGAAATTTAATTATTTCATGCTCTACATTAGCTACACATTTTATTCTAGAACTTGGACCATAATTTCCACTGATTTACATATCTATCCTTCCACAAATGCTGTCTTATCACCATAGCAATTAGAAATTAAAACATGAAGCTAAATTGTGGAGAATGTCTTCCTTACACAGGGCTGACTAACAGTACTGCAAGTGAACTGTGAATTGGAAGACATCAGTCAAAGCAATTTATCCATCTTAAAATGGCTCCAGAAATTACACTAATTTTGTACCCACAGACAAAAAGCTCCAAATGTGACAAGTATACACAAAAACCTGAGTGCGAGTCTCTCTTGCAGATCTCTAAATGAGCCAGCAGTTCTTTTCTTACTTCCTCCCCACAACTGGAAATAGCCTAATGACTCTGGCTTTTTGACTAGCTGTGTGGCTGCAGAAATGGACATGTTCATATTTGTGATTTTATCTGGTCTTCAGATTCAAACAGCATTAAGGGAGACACCTAAAGAGAACTGCCTACTGTATCCCAGTTCTTCTAGCTAAAATGAAAATATGACCAAACAAAAAAGGAAGCACAAAACACTGAATTGAGTTCAATATCTTGTATTTACCAGCTTGAAGGCAGTTCTTCATGACTCTGTAATAAAATGCAGAACCTAAAACTTATTGGGGAGGAAGGCTCCTGGTTGCCATAACAACTTTAAGACTGTACCTGTGTCCAACAAATTCGGCCTCATGGCGAAGATCATGCGTAGTATCTGTTCTCCCCCACCTTTCTTCCTCCAGTTAATATTCCTGTCAGACAGGAAACTAGGTCCTCCCCTCCCCCTCCGCACACACACAACTATGTAGGTTTTCAAACATGCAACAAGGACAAATGACTTACACTTTAAATAAAAACAGCCCATTCAGTTTGAGAATTGGCTGCTTGTTGCTTCCTATTTTAGAAGTTCTTACTGCCCATTATCTCCAAAGCTGCCAAAATGCAAACACCAGCATATAGGTTAATTGGAATTGATACCATACTGACCAGTTTTTAATCAAGGACAAATGGGAGACTTACAAATCTGAAGTCTTCTACCCTGGATGCAGGTCCTGCATTCTCAGAGGCAGTATGTGAATACTGTACACACAGGGTACAACAGCCATCACACAGCATGTTGCATTTCTGGGATCTTGGAAGTAAACTATTTTGTCCCTTTCAAGAAAGATGAAAGATTCTGAAACCCCAAGCAGCTTTTATTCAGGTATCATTTTCTCACCTACTGCTGGCTAGAAGGAAGCAGGGAGTAGTCTGGCATAATTAGTAGTCTATATAATGGCAGATTTTGGGGGTGTCAGGGAAGAGATTGAATTGCTAGCAGCCTCCCCACCTCATTCTACAGAAAAGCTACTTTAGTCAAGTGAGTTTTTTAAAATGTCAGTACTATTATTTTTTATCCCCACTGCCTATACATTATTTGCCATGACTCACGGTAACTAAGGCAATTAATTAGATGTGGTGACAAACATAACATTGTACCCATAAAGCTAAGCTTAAAAAAAATTGTGTAGTATCATATAAAGTTGGGATGTGTTGTTCGGATGACCTGTAAAGTCACTTGTGAGCCAAACACCAGTAGGTAATATGATCATCCCAAACTCATGATAAACATACCACATAACCATATTCAATAACTAAAAGAAAAAACTCCAAGCTTAGGAAGAAGAAAAACACCTAAGTTATCGTTAATTCACCCAATGTTGGATCAAGAGATATGCTCCATTAACAAAAAACAAACAAACAAAAAGTGTTACTTGTCTCTTAAGGCCACCACCAAAAAATAGATCCATGGAAGTTAAAGTGATCTTGTCCAGCGAGCTTTTAGAAAAGCAGCAACATACTATGCCCCGAATCAGGACAATGACAACAAAGATCTATTAAGTTAGACTGTGTATTAGCAGTGTTCGAGGGCCCCACAAGGCAAGCATACGTCTAACAGAGGAAGTGCTAAATGATTTAACATAAAAACACTTATACACAATGCTTAAGTTTCAATTCTAGCTGTCTCCATATAGGGATGGAAACAATGCAGAACAAGCATGTCATGATTTTGTGCAAAGGAGTGACATTTCTCGATATCCATTCCACTACGTCTTATGTGTTTTGGAAAAAGTATAAAATATACTGTAAAATAAGAGATGGAGGAGGACGTGTCTAATAGCCAGTACCAAAATACTAGAATTCATAGCATCACAGGTACAATGGTACACAGTTTGCTGTCAGCCAAAGGCTACCCAGGCATTAGTCACTCAGCAGATCCTTTAGTGTTCACTGACTACTTTGTTGGTAGTTCATATTCTGAATTAAGCCTTTTAAATAAAACGTGTGTTAAGAGCAGCTTTTGCAAGCACCATAAAGTTCCACAGCAGGCACAGTTGAGAAAAATTTCTGAAATTGAATTGCCAGCCAGCTATGGATTCTCAGTTCAAAGCAGCTTCTTATGTAAGTGCTTATAATTTTAAAAGCATAACAGAGCATTAATGCTTTTTGAAAGATATCAGCAATGACCGCCAGCTAAACACAAGGGAAACCTTAAGACTGACAGCCAAGTTAGCAAAAAGATGCTGAGTCTGTGTTTGAGTTGAGACTGGACTGGCGAAGGAAGTCCTAAAGTAGAGAACAAAGACATGAGCCATTAGATAAAACTTGTGATTTTTTGTTGTTGTTGATCATTCTACATATGCAGAAATATAGGATAAAAAAGCCTGTCAATACTCATAAAATAGAGCTAGACTAAAAGGAGGGTTTAAAGGAAAACATTACAAACTTGATTTTAGTACTTCTGAAAGCATCTGGATGAGAGAAATGTACAAAATGTTGAAAACCACGGCCAAATTTCTATGAATTCATAAGTAATGGCTATTTTTGAGATTCAAATTTTAGAGAGCTACAGTGATACCCTGGTAAATACAGTGTGTATCACAAGGATTTACATCTGCATATTTACTATTTCTTCTAAAAAATAGAATTTTTGCTATGAAGTGTTTATTTTTAATTTTAGCTCCATTTCAGTTGTAAATATAGGCACAATTTACCATCTATTGCACAGAGTTAAATCAGTCTAAAAGTCACCAAGCTTTTTAAAAATACTAAGCATCAATTGACTTACTATTAATTCATTTGTATTAGGGTAACGTTTAGTGATTCTAATAGAGATATCAGTCCTTGCCTCAGAGGTACCAAACAGACAACAGGTAGAGCTGTCAATAGGCTAGAACTTAGGTCTTAGATTTGCACTATTCAAGACAGAAATGTGAAAGTGGGACAAAGTAGTAGCTAGTTTTTACAATGTTCAGGAAAATAACTAATTTAACATAGTTGCAGAGTAAATTCCAGACTGACTGAAATTTTCTAACATCAAACTCTGTTGCTCCTATCGATTCAGAGATCCAAAGGTTTACTCCGTGATTGTAAAATATAATCAAGTGTCTATTAACCTGGGGGCTGATATTCTGGCCATTTCTCTTCCACATCGACTCCCATTACCATCCCAAAAATTATCTAAGCTATGTCAGCAACATATTTGGGGCCTGATTTATAGGAATGCTGAGCATCTGCTGTGCTTGTTGACATCAGTTTGAGCATGGGTGCTCAACAGCCCCATAACTAGGTTTGTATCTATGTCATTTTGATCAATAGCCTATAAAAGTTTGTGAGCTTGGAAGTGAGACCTATGCTAAGATATGAACCCAAATCAATTTACTCAATTTCCTGCTATGTATGTTTTATACCTCCCCCGAATCTAATCCATGCTACATGAGCGTAGAGACAAGTTACTGAAAAATCCACATCGAACACGCACGTTTCTTATCAGTTTTTGTGCAGCAAATTTATTCATTCAATCTCAATTTAAGTTTCCTACACAATTTTAGCCCTTCTTACACTCTTGCTGCAGCACGGATAAAATTAATAAGCATTTGTCCAAAAAAAAAAAAAAAAAAGGCATGCGGGGGGGGGGGGGGGGGTTTGAAGGACCCACTATGGAAGCAGTTTACTTCTGATTGGTAATGACAGATCACTCACAAAAACTCCTCAGGGGAAAAGAGAAACTAGCTCTTCTACTGCCAACATAAAGGTAAAAGACCAACAGAAGGGATTTCTCTTCTGCCACCCAAGGGAAGTAATGGCATATTTTAGCTCTGAAAGTAAGTGTGAAGCGATTTCTTAGGTAAGAGGGAAACTGAATAGCCTATTCACCATATGGTGAGTCAAAGACCAATACCACAAAAGAAAGTAAGCACTTAGGCCAAATCCCTCCAAGGTGGATACTGGAATAAATAAGTTCTGAACACTAACAAATCCCACTCAAGTCAACAGGAACTGCAGGTTCTCAGCACTTTAAAACAGCCAGGTCACATATTTAGATGCCTAAATATGGATCCAGAAGCCAAAATTTAGGCATGTAATTCTGGAAAAGAAAAACTAAGTCTCATATTATGAAATATAGAAAAACACTAAAGTAACATCTTCTAAAATACCTCTAACTACAGGGAGTAGCCACTTCCACAGATATACAAATTTTTTGCAAAACTGGTTAACACACAAGTTTGAGTACGTTTACATCCAAATCAAGAAAAGAAGGCTTCTGAAATTCATGTTATGTATGGTACGTTTTAATTTAACCAAAAACCTTCATCAGACATAAGTTCATTTCTAACAGATTAAGAATTTGTAGTAAGAAACAGGAAAGCTGTACATGCAGACGTTTAGATGCAAAGACAGTATAATTTTTAAAAACTCAAGTTTTTAGACCATATATTACAAGCACTAACATTGGCCTTTGTCATAGGTATGTATGCAGTATACACAAACCAATGTACCAGGCAGAAATTTAAGAATTTTTCCTCAATTCATGCAATATACAGGCATTCGATCCATTCAGAAGCGGCGAAGATTTGAAAGATCTGCAGGTATTTAGCAGAAAGTGGGTTTTTCTTTGCTATAAACCATCACCGCCCCCAAATGTGGAACCCACCAGAAGAGCTGTTTTAGGTAGGATGCAGTAAAATTAGATTTTAATTTTTTTTTTTTTTTTTTTAAGGCCTGAATGCAACAGTGGAAATACAAAAAAAATTACACAGTGGCATTGTTGATAAAAGTCTATGCTAATATAGCCAAAGTTCCTAATAAGTCCAATTCAATAAATAATAATAATAATAATTGATAATAAGTATACCCATAGAAAGCATATTGTGCACATGACCCAGACAGTGAACTCTGAGGCTCTTACTTCACAAGACTGGAAACGGTGAGCATGATGTATTTGGTAAAGGATAGCTAATATTTTACCTTTATCAATGGGCATGTACAGAAGTCTATACTACTGCTTATCTTCCATATTCTTCACCTAAGAGCTAAACAAGTTTAAGTATTATATGGTTGCTGAAGGAAAGAGGTATTTACATAAAAAAAGTAAGGTTACAAACTGTAGTAAGTGAAGGCCCTGATAAAGGCCCAGTATGAGGCCTGAGGCCTGAACCAAACTAAAGTAATGGTCAAGACTTTGCTAACATAAAGCAAAGTTAAGCTGTGAGCCAGAGGCAGGCCCTGCCACAAAAGCTGGAACAGGCCGACCCATCCCAATGACAGGGGCAAAAGGGTAAAATGCTGGATAGAGTTGTTTTGATCGAACCAACATGTACAAGGTGAGAGGCGGTACCTTGCTACGTAGAGGGGTTGCACTTCAATACGTCAGGAGTGATGTGTAACTTGTTTGTACCTGTGTATAAGACTGTATCCCTGGGGTGGTGTCTTTGTCCAGCTGAGGGGGCAGTGGAAAGTCCCGCCACTGATTGAGCTGGGTCCATTGCCAAGAGGCACTTTCTCGTAGTATGCCCGGTAGACTAAGTAATCTATGGGGAACTGCAATTGTGTCTAAGGTTGCAATAAACCTGGCTGAGGTGCCTTCGTACCTTACTAGAGTCTGTGGTCATTGGGGGTTCTCGATGGGTTTGCGGTGTCAGCTATCTGCAGAGCTGAGAGAGCACACAGAGGGAACACACGCATGCAGCTGAGTGATATCAACATAGGAAAAAGCAGAGCACCACACCGGTAGCATCTGACCACACAAACCAAATAAATAATTAAGGGAAAACCTTCTGAAATTTGTCCTAATTTGATTTCTCAATTCTTTGCCCTATTCTTAAAAATGGTGAGATAGAGGAATTGTCCTGAGGTAAGTAAAAAGTTACAAAAACTAAAGGCTGGACAGATATTTTAAAACAATGCGATTCAGCCTACAGAGCTGTTACTTAGATCTCTGCCTCCAGTGCAGTTCTCTATTGCGCTATACTAGTACTCTAATGAAGGCACGAGTAAGTTCTCTGCACATTTATAGTCAGTCATTACTTCTCAAGTAGGGACTATAGCAAGGCTATTACAATTAAGATAGTGATTTCTCTAATTCCACCTTCACTAAAAACAATTTAGAACATTAAACGGATTTCTCATTACAAATCAGAACAATTACATTGTTTGTGTTTGCCAAGTGAAATGCTATAGAAACTGAAGTCTATATCAAGATATCTTATTGAATAGTCCATTGTCAGTACGATGTAAAATTTGTTTTAAAGAGACCTGAAGTAAACCTTTGCTTCAACACTCTAGCCTCTTTAGTTAGCATTCTATGCTACTGGATTACAATTATCACAATCAGAAAAAATGGCAGGCAAAAATAAGAAGTCTTACTTACAATGCTGTTCTTATATTTTGTCCTATAACATGCAGATTACCAAAGCATCAGAGAAGAATATCCAATGTTTAGATTTAGAGTCACTAGGCTACAAGAGTCAAAAAGAGGAAGACATGGAGAGCAGGCAGATTGGTCTGAAACTAAAGAGGAAGTAGCATTTAACAAGCCAGTCAGGATTTTAATATCTTTTTTGGCACAAGGCTTCGCTCTCAACAGCTGCTATGACACACGCAAGTGAACTGGCACATCGCCGAAACATGCACACATTCTATGATCAGTAAGTCTCCATCTAAAAGAACTGCAGCTACAAAGCAGAACTGAGACCAGACCAGAGTTACTCAATAATAATGAGATTTTAATTTTCCCAAGAGCTGCTGACGGTGGAAAAATTGATTGGTAGTCACACAAAGTTCAGAGGAACCTGCAGCAGTAGCTGTGATGTCAATGTTACTGCCTAAGAATTGCGTCTTTCCTCAGTGGCTTTGCAACAGAGTAGTAAAGTTTTTAATAAAAACAACAAGGAGTCCAATGGGACCTTAAAGACTAACAGATTTATTTGAGTATAAGCTTTCGTGGGTAAAAAAAGCTTATGCCCAAATAAAATGTCTTTAAGGTGCCACCGGACTCCGTTGTTTTTGTGGATATAGACTAACACCGCTACCCCCTGATACTTGACACCATGCAAAATTTTTAACGTTGCATTAAAACACAATGCTATATTTCAATATAGCTAGAAGAGTTACTGCACTGCCGCAAACTAAACATCAGTAATACTGACCCAAAAGACCACCCTTAACATTGGGGGACCTAAAAATGGTGATTCACACCTCTTATGTGGTGGCAACTCTTATTGCAACTTCCCCAGCAATTCCAACAAAATCCTTTTTTTTTTTTTTTTTTTAACATGTTTAAAAAAGGCAGGAAATAGGTTGTGAACTTTTTGGGAAAACCTGTATTATGCCTTCAGCATCACTGGAAAGCATCAAGAAGAGGAACTTACTAGGTGTGGTTAACGGTAATGGAAAATACTGTTTTGACTAAAACTAATTTAACCCTTCTCATTTAGTAATGCAGCTAATTTTACTGATTTTTTCCCCCCTGCAATGGACTTGTGTTCACAGGACATCTATATTTTCAAACACTGAAAGAAATGTTTCTTTTTTAATCTAGAAAGACCTTCTCACACAGCTCACAATCATGTGTGATACAAAATAAAGCTTTATGGCTTATAAACAGCGTAGTTCATGCTCACGTTTTGTAGGAAGATGTCAATTCCAGTGGCACAGATGTCCCGAGGTTCAAAGGAGGTTGGTATTCAGGCTCCACTAGAATGCACGCTTGCCACACAACACACTTCACTGGTTACAGATACGATAGTGAACGTGGGAAGAAGTTCAGATGAGGTAGCAGACATGAAGGAAGAGTAGGAATAAAAACATCATTAAGAGGTCGCACACAACGCAGGCCCTTTTTCAAACACTCTTGGATGAAAACACTATCCCTCTCTATATCTATTCCATTTAAGTGTTCAGAAACTGGCAGGGAAACAAAGTTCTGGTATTCTGAATACTGCCAAAGTTCTTTTGACTATCATGTTTACATGAATTGCACATTTATTTGAGCTCTTAGTTCTGAATACAAGCGAAATGTGTCAGAAGTAATGCACTGATCAATTTGAATAATTAGAACTAATTAAAACATGCTCATCTGACCTTTAGTACCCAGGGGAGCAAAATGAAGTAAAGAGCTTTCCTTTTAACAATTTGTGTTTGGTTGCTATTTATGCTCTTATAAGGAGTATTATGAAATGGAGAATCCACTGCTCTTTCTGTCTTGCTAGTTTTCCTGGACGGAGTGCCAGATGCTTGGAATTATCAGCATAATTTCTCTAAGTTTTTCAGTTCAGATATGATCATTAGAAGGAACTTATCAAATCCCTCCCCCTCAGTGTACTTATAAAGTGTACCCATCACTCAGGATCAAGGCTTACATATTTGATAAACTTTATAACCGACATCTGTAGATAACTATAAGATTACATATTGAAATATTAAAAAATTCATGTTATATTACAGAGATCATTTTGATCCTTAAACAAAGGCCTACAGACCCCGAAATTTCTGTGTATATATCCAATTATCATACAGATGCAATATGTATGAAAGTACATACACTCTTAGAATCAAAGCGAAGATTTTTCCATGTAAAAGGTCGCTATTAATAGTTTAATTTTTAATTCCCCTTGTGTGTCTAAGTTTTCTGTTTGCTCCTGCACCTATTCCTAAAAGGTTGTTAACGTTGTGCGTGACAAATTGAGTCCTAGAGGGGCAGTTATGTCAAAGGATTATACCATTAGATAAAATAAGCAGCAGACTGCTAAAAAGATTTGTTTCGATATAGGATATCACTAGTAACAAGAAAGAAAAAGGCAAAATTGGATGAACTGATTTCTACAGTGTAAGTTGTCTGGGAACTATTTACATTACAATGAATTGGGAAAAAAACCTCAGAATTTCAACATACGCAATACAGTTCTTGTTGTAGTGAGGCTCTGAAATTAATATTTTAAAACTAAAATGAAAGCTTCCCCCACCTCAGTGAAAGAAATCTTCATTCCATTATACTAGATGTCATCTTTTTAAGTAGTGTCAGAATGTTCAATTAGGTGGTCTGATTGGCTAAACAGTCTGAGGTACTTTTATTGTAATCGTAATACAAGTAGACCCTCTACAGAAATCATTTTATTCTATTGGATGACCAATGCATCAAGAACTTCCTAAACATTCCATGTAGTCTCAGATACCAATGTCAATATCAGCAGGTAGCCAGGGCTTCTGCTAGAAATTAGAAACAAGGCTTATTAGTTTTGTATTTAGCTGACATTTATTGAGTGCTGGTGTACTAAGTGCTTTACAGAGGCACAACCCCTGCTCCAAAAAGCTTACAATCTAAATCATGACTTGGGCAACATGTTCCAAACAAAAGATATGTAGGTTAAAAGGACCAATCTTCAAGCCATACATTTTTTAGTTACTATAACAATAACTGATCTTGTATGCTTAGCAATAATAAAGTCTCCTCACTTTATCCAATGAAGAATCTGAATATTTTATGAAACAGAACTAACGATATTATGCATGAATAAACTGCCAACTTGCTTTTCACTACATCACTTAACTAGCACAAAACCCCAACAATCTAAACCAAAAAAAATTCCTCTCAAACTCCATGCTTCTGTTATGTATTGTAAACACGATACCAGTCAAGTATAACAAAAGTCTTAAATAATAATAATAATAATAATAATAAAAAAAATAATCACAATTCAACTCCAGCTAGCAGAACTATGTTCTGAACTTTTTTGCCTGTATGGTTAAGTCTTTGAACATCTGACTGCAAACATCCCCAACAGGCTATCTCTAATAAAGTACCTAAAGCATATCCATATTATGCAATACTGCACAACTAGTAAACTTTTCCATTGCCAGAGTATGCCACTTTCTTTCTAAAGCTTCAGATCTAATAAAAAACAAACTCTGGAACTAGAAGGGACGTGGAAGCTGGTTATTAGATATCAAGCCATTCTGGCATCATTCAGCAGGCACTGAGAGACTATCTCTGGGGCCCTCATCTTCCTATAAACGCTGCATGGTGAATTCTTGCAACCAGAGACCATTGCACGATTGGAGCCTAGAGCAGTGGTTCTCAACCAGGGGTCCAGGGCCCACTGGGGGGCCACAAGCAGGTTTCAGGGGGCCATGAAGCTGGGCTAACATTAGACATGCTGGGGCCCAGGGCAGAAAGTTGAAGCCTCACCGCTTAGGGCTGAAGCCTGCGGCCACAAGCCACTTCACAGGCCCCTCGTGGTATGGGGCCCAGGCAATTGCCATACTTGCTACCCCCTAACACTGGCCCTGGCTTTTACATACATAAAAGCAGTTGTTGTGGCACAGGTGGACCATGGGAGTTTTTATAGCATGGGGGGGGGGGGGGAAGGGAAGAGAGGAGACCGAGGGGAAAAAAAAGATTGAGAACCCATGGCCTAGAGCACTAGATGGGAGGTTGAAGGGGTGTTCTCAAGTTATTATGTAAAATATTTAACAAAAATACATTTAGATCTTTAGCAGGTTTAGTGATAACAGCACTTCATGTTGTAGCTTGAGTTTCAGTTAAATAACTCATTCATAAGCCGAATATTTTTGGTAAAAAACAACACATCAAAGAGCGGGGGTCGGCTTATAAACGGGGTCTATACCAAAATGTGATAATTTTAAACTCTATGGAATCATTGAATATCTAATACATTGTCGTTTTGTTTACTTGGAGCGTCTGCAGGCATAGAGCCCCTCAGCTCCCTGTGGCCGCAGTTCGCTGTTCCCAGCCAATGGAACCAGCAGAGGCGTAAAGGAAAGCTGCACTCTGGCTATTCTGTGGAAAGGGAAACTCAGTCTCCATGGCTGTAGCCTTTGGACTGGTCACAATCATTAAAGCCACTTGAAAAATGCCTGGGAGGCAGGACACGCATATCCTCCCCACCCTACTCCTTCCTGTGCATCATGAGTATGACACAGACTAATGGTGATACAGCACACACTTAACCCAGGAGCGAACTGCCACCTCATGCCCTGTGCGGTGGGTCCAAGAGCAACACGTGCAACAACCCTGCTACTCCTGAAAGCAGCAGCTGGCGAGTTACCAACGCGCCGCTATGCCCGCGGGACAGGCAGTTCCCCAGACCACAATCCCAAAGCCTCTGCACATTTCTCCTGGAGCTAACACAGAGCTAACGCCCCCACCGACGTTGCGATCGGTAGGCTTCAGAGTCAACACGCTCCTGGAAGGAGCGGCTCGAACCTCGCCTATAGCTTCACTGACACTGGTTGCCAGCAAGCTCCAGAAGGCGCCCGCCCGGGGTCACAGCTGGGCAGGCCTCGCTCACCACCGGGGCTGCGGGTCCAATCCGCACGGGGCTGCGCCGACCGACTTACGCTGCCGTACCCGGCCGCCTCCTGTACGGCCCCGCCTCCGTGGCCCAGACATCACTGCGGGCTGCTGCCACTTCCCCCTCCTCACGGAGCTCCTCCTCCTCCGCCGCGGCCATGGGCTAGGTGAGCGGCTCCTCAGAGGTCCCTTCACTTCCGGGTCCGGCTTCGCCGAGCTTCCCCCTCCCCCCGGCTGCTGCGCCATCACCGCGCTAAGGGAGGGGAAACGCTACCCGCTCGCTACAGCCACCATCGCCTCCGGGCAGGAGAGAAGACGGAGCCTTCAGCCGGAAGTCCCACGGAGCCCATCCCCTAGCCCGAGACGAGACAGAGCCCCCCGGGAAACGCAGAGACCACTCCCGCTCCCTTCCTCCCCGCCTAAAATGGGAAAGAGCATCGTACAAAATGGCGCCCGGGAGGCCTATTGCGGCGCATGCTCTGTACGGAGCTATGCAGCCGCCGCCGCCGCTGCAGGCCTCTCGCTCCGCCCCCTCTCCATGTCTATGACACAGTCCACACCAATCACATCGCCCCGCTGCTCTTCCTGACCTCCGCGCTTGCCAATCATCGCACGCAAAGCTACATCCGGATCCAGTTCGTACCAATCAGCGTGAGGTGTACGATTACTTCACTTCAGAAATGTCCAATCGACTCGAGTTCCACCGATTCACCAATCAAAAGTCTCCGTTGCTTTACCTGCGTCGTCTGTTGACCAATCTGCTCTCACTGGTACACTGTGACCAATGGGAGGGGGCTGACCGCGGCGCCCAATCCGGGCAGGGTAGAGCCCCCTGGGCGTCACGAAGGGCCAATGGGAGTTCGAGCAGGGCAGCTACTGCTCAACAGCTTGTTATTTGGCTGATCGCTGGTGATTCGGTACGAGTCCGGGCTGGAAGGGGGGGGTGGAGCGGAGCTGACTCGAGCCGCCGCTGCCTCCGCCGCCGCTGCTGTCTCTGAGGCGCCTGCCGCGAGCGGGGCTGGGGGCCGGGCCGGGCTCGCAGCAGATCCCTACTTGGCTCTGAGTTTAAAGGTAGGGGGAAGGAGCAAGAGGGCAGTGAGCGGCTCAGCAGCCGCAACTCCGCTGCCGTCCCGGGGGAAGGGGGATCGGGATCCCCGAAACCCCTCACTCGGGGGATCGGGGCTCCCTCACCCAGTCACGGAGGAGGCAGCCCCCCCCCCCCGTTCCGTTCCCCTCAGAGCGGGACTCGGACTCCTTTCGCCCACCGAACTCCACCCCCCATCCCAGCGCGGTGACCGGCGCTTCCTCTCCTCCCTTCTCTGGCTGAGGACCCCTCTTCGCGGCAGGGAGGACGGGGACGTCTTCTCTCCCGGCCCGGACAGGGGAACGCCCCCGTCAGCCCTCTCGGGGGAGGGGGGGAGAGTCGGCAGGTTCCCCTTGCCCGCCCCCCTCCCGCGTCGCCAATCAGCTCTTCCCTGCTCAGCTTCAGGGGGCACGGGGACCTCGCTTCCCACCCTCTCCGTGCGCGAGCCCCCCACCCCCCGCCGGGCTGCTGCGGAGGGCCACCCCCTGGCAGCGGTGGGGTTTGGGTTATGTCTGTTTGGAGGGGGCTGAAGGGTATTTGAGAAGGGGGTGTGTGTTGGAGGCAAGGGGGGTGTTGGGGGGCTGGAAGGTATTTGAGGTGGGGAGGCGGTGGGGGGCTGGAAGGTAGTTGGGGAGGCAAGGGGTGTGGGGAGGCGTTGGGGGGGCTGGAGGCTAGTTGGGGAGGCAGGGGGTGTGGGGAAGCCCTGGTCTAACTCCTCTCTGCGTCCCAGTCTAAAGACTTCTCGGGGAGAGGGGAGGGGAGGGTCCTTCCTAAGTAATCTCTCTTCTTGTGCTTGAGAAAGTTGAGAGGGGAAGGAGGCGGCTCAGGGCCTTGTCTCTCCTGCGCAGGAACTGCCCTTGTCCCAGCAGCTGGGCTGCGAGCAGCTTCGTAGTAGTAGTAGTAATATTATTTTTGCCTACGTTGTGTGTGTGGAGCCTTTTCTTCCCTGACATGGTGCAAAGGCAGAGGGAGCAATGGCGACCTGACACACGGAGGGGCTGAGGAAGAGCAGGAGGCAGCCAAAGCGGGAAGGAAAAGGAGGTAGTAGCGGCTTCTTGCCCAGATCGCCAAGGGCCCATTTGTCCCCAGCAAAGACCCCTTTTCAGCACTTCTCGCTGTCCCCTCCAGCTGCACACACAGGGCAGCAAGTGGGGCTGGGAGGCTTCCTGTGGAGGGAATGCTTTAGGGATGTAAGAGGTGGGTGTGCTCGTAGGGTGGAGGGGTGTGTGTAAACAATGTGGAGGGGTGTGTTTAATAATCTGCCGTATGCTTGTAACTGAGTTATGTTCTCCCAAGATCAAGATGTTTCCTTTTAATAAATCCACATGTATGCAGATGTGTGTCTGATCATCTTCCTTTTTTTGTTTTCTAGCTTTTTTCTGTATAACTGGGGTCAAGAGAAATCTTTGAGCTGGAATCCCTCAAATAACCTTCAAAGATGAAGGTAAGTTTGTCCAGGTTCTGAGATGAGGAGTAGGGGAAGCATTTGTGCTCTTTCTCTTCTCCCTGCACCAGTCACCTTATTGGTTTAATCAATGTATCTTTGTTGAACAACAGCAGAATAAAGTTGGCTGTGGAAATCGGCACAGGTTGAATGGAATGAAATCCCATTTCTTCTCTCTCACTGAAGGGCAGCTCATGCCAATCCCTCACCTATGCAGTAACACCACTTTGGAAACATAGGATGCCTTTGACTTGTTGTCATTTGGAGTACTATCTTTAAATGCTTCCTGTGTTGGCTGTAGCTTTTGTGAGTTTGCAAAACCACAGCTTTTGTCCTTCCTTAGCAGTTTCAGTTTTTCCAGAGCAAAGGCTTAACAATTGCAGGGTAAGTCACGTGGAGGGAAACACTTCTTAGATGCAGAGACGAGCAAGAAATAGTTCATTATTTGTGTTCATTATCAACACAAAATATTTCATTGCATGTATTGATTTCCTATTTTACTGTAGCTTGTTTTTTTAACATAGTAACTTGGCATAAGTTTATTGATCATTGTAAAAGTCAAATAAAGAAAATAAAATGTAAATTAATAATGCCCAGGTACACACACAAATGTTCTTGAAAATGATAAACTTGCACATGTTTTGGGGGGAAAATAAATCTTAACAAAGACCTTTCAAGGAAGAAAAATAACATTTAATATACTTGTTTGAAAGATTACAGCAAACTTTTCTGTAGCTTTTTTGCTGTTTTTCCTTCAGAAAATCTGATGTAGAGAACACCATAGAACACTATAGAACACTTTTTTTTTTCATTGAAACAACAGAAATCTAAGATATTTTTAAGTACATAAAGGTTATGGTGATTGTATAAATTTTGAAATTGCAATTGTCTGAGATGCAGCTGCATTCAAAATTAAATATCACTTGCATATTGTATTGTTTATAGCAATGTATTGAACTTATCTTCATCCTTCTATTTCTTTCCCCCTCCGTTTGTAAGCATATGCTTCAATTCTCTTTGATGTTATTGAACTGGTATTTCTGAGACAACAGTCAGACTGATAAAATTGGGGAGGTGGGGTCAAGATTCCTGGAGCAAAACGTATATCAGTAACTCAGTGTGGTGTAATCTTTTTAGCCAGCCCAATATGCTGAAATTTACTGGCAAAGCTGATTTATTTCTTTGGATCCTGATGATTTGTGTATGCTGCAAAATAGTGCTATAAACCATAACCATTGGCCCATTCTTACTCATTTTTCATCAGTTACTTAAGTTCCTTTTAAAAAAAAAGTTGCTATTTTAAATTGTATTTCTGCACTTAAATGACTATTAGTACATTCTTGCAAAAGGGGGACATGAAAAGAATTGCGTAGGAAAAATGTGTACCACTCACTTTTCTTACACAGTCTGTTTGAAGTTGTATGTTTTGTTTAGAAACAATTCCTGTGCAATGAAACTTTAAATATGGTTAAAATATTATACACAGCACCTTGGTAAAACTGTGTATATCTGGGGGGGAAAAAACACTTTGCATGTTCCACAGACTTAATTGGAGCAAAATCAAGGTCCACTATTAGGAAAGAGTTGATGTTCTAGATTTTAGCATATGTCAGATCTTATTGTAAAGAAAGATTAGGCTGTCTGCAATATTGGGAAGCAACATAAATCATCATTTATGACCTAATTAAGAAATGGTCAATAGGACTAAAAGTTTGGGTATATATTTGAATATATGATGATGCAACTGTAAAGACAGTAATTATTATTATTTTAACAAAATACACTTTTGTAAAATATAAGACTAAACCTTATTCTAATTTATTCTCCTTTTGTTAGGCAGCAGATGAGCCTGCCTACCTGACAGTGGGAACTGATGTCAGTGCCAAGTACCGTGGTGCCTTTTGTGAGGCAAAGATTAAGACAGTGAAAAGGCTGGTGAAAGTCAAGGTAGGGTTAATGACATTAGTGCTATTGCTTTCCTTGTTTTTTTTATTAGTAAATATATTAAAAGGATTGTCAAGGAAAATCATACCACTTAAAATTAGTGTGTGGTTATACAAAGTTGTAGACATTTCTTGGGAAGATTTTTTTTTTTTTAAGTAATTCTATATTGGTGCAATTATGTTTGTCATATCTAAACAAAATTCTTTTCAAGGGTACTAGCATAAAAATAATTCTTAAAATAAGTTTATCTGCTCTTGCTCCTTTATTTCTCATTTGCAGTTATAACCTCCTGTTTGTGACTATATCACTTCCACAGTAATCAATGGCATAAATAGAGCATTATGGCTTTAGGTGAGCAATAAGAACTAGGAGCAAAGATTCTTCAGAAGCAAAGATTCTGTATCATGCAGACATCCTCAGTCTTTTATAGCTAGGAAGCAAAGAGGAGAGGAAAATTATTTCCATTGAACAGTTTTTCAGAATTGTCCATGAGATGGCTGTTAAATTTAAACAACTGTTTTAAAACTGTTTGTTTCAAAGCAGCAAGTTCTAGCTGTATGAAATTTCTGTGCAATGTCTTTCCGAGGCAAGGATTGTGCTAAAATTTAGTGTACGTTAATACAGGAGGAAACTTTGTATTGGTTTAGCATTCCTTCTAAATTGCTTTTTTTTTCTCCTTTTTTTAACACTCTTTTATAAAAGATGGAGCTCAAGAATGAAACCGTCCAAACATACATGTTTACACAGCATGCAGAGTAGATCCAAAAATTTACTTTCCACTTTGTTCCTGCTTCCTACCTTCTAGCCTAGCATTCAGGACACTGTATATGAGCTACTACAGTGACAAAAAAATTAGATTAAATCAGTTCTTTTTTGGTACACATCTTAGTTTCTATTTTGTACTTTGGTTGTTCTGTTTGACCTATCCATCTGGGTGCTTATATGGACCTCATCACTTTATATCAAAGTACCTTCCCTGAATTTCAAAACAAATCTTTTATGGGATTTTGGTGGCGCTTTTTAAAATCTGTTTGAATGAGGGTATTGTTGTGGAAAGCAGTGGTTTCCACCTTTTTGGTCTGCACCGGTCCACAGACTATTTAGATTATTTTTATATGTGAGTTTTTTCTCCTTAGATCATAGTTAGGGCCTTGAATACTCCACTGTACGATCCCTGGGATCTCTAATGTTGTTGCTGCTATCTCATTTACATTTTAAAATTTGACATTTTTAATTAGTTAAGCCTGATCTTGCAGTTAGGTGCGTGTGGGCACATCTTGTGCCTATGCCAAGTCCATTGAGTTCAGTAGGGCTTTTCACAAGCACATGGGTCCGCCTGCATGTACCTTAAATAAGAAAATGAATAATACATATGTCTTCATGTTCATGTTTTAGTGTACCACAGATTTTTATATTGACAAAGAATAACTATGTTGTATATGTTTTTTGGGAGGAATTTGGAGAGTTTGGTAGATGCAAAGGGAGTAGTTTTGACTCTTGGCCACTGCAGAAATGTGGGAAGCATTTTGGAATTGTAGGATAAATGCATTAGCTAGATGTTTCTGTTAAAATGATCAGCAGTAAAATAATTAACAATGTTTACATCCTACATTCATCTTTAAGTTTCAAAGTTAACAGTCCATGGAAATGAATGACCCAGTTTACGTTTCTTAAAGTTCCTGTTTGCAGTCTCTCTGCAGGAAGTGGCAAACATCAAATCCATGGACCATTTTTGTGGATTGCAGATTGAAAATGGATGCAAATTTTATATCTAGAATCCTGGAAATCTGTGGATATCCACTTTATATCCGGGGATCATTTTTGTGGATCGGATGCAGATACAAATTTTGTATCCACACACAGGTCTACATATTTTCAAGGTTGTCTTCACAACCACGAGAGCTGAACCAATAACTTTTGTGGAAGGAAAACTTAGGTCTTATGTTCACAGTAACTGGAATTAAAAAAACTTAATTGGTTTAAATTCACAACTTTAGTGTGTGTGTCTTTGTGTGGGCACTCTAAAGAATGTCCACATACTGACTTGTACCAAAATAACTAAAGGTGTGAATTACAACTGATTTTAGTTATTTTGGTTCCTGTTACCATGTAGACAAGCCCTCTGCAGCAAAGAGTAGATTCTGCAGGAAATTCTCTGCCCTGGAAATACAGTGGCTTTGTTAATAGTGAATGCTACAGATGATGTAAGAGAAGTATAACTCTTAAGCCTCTAGCCTAGTGGCCCATTGCAGGAAAAGCCAGGATTGTGTTATTGTCCAAGCTCATAATTGTATAAAAAATTGTACTTTTTTTTTTTATTGGTATGACTGAGGTTTGATTTAGGTGAGATATCCTCTTAACTACTAACTGATTCATCAAATTGGATATTGAATGAATGGTATTTACTTGGTAATTCAGATGGCACCTGGGCTCCTTGTAAATTCAAACACTGTCATATTGTTTGTACTAAATAATGTTAGTGATTTTCACAGATAAGGGTTTGTATTTTTTAACTTTTTAGATGTTGTCATAAGGATTGTTGTGCATGCTTTTTGGAAGTATGAAAGTAAAATGTATATATGTGTTTCTAAAATATTTTTCAGGTGATCCTGAAACAGGATAATTCAGCTCAGTTAGTGCAAGATGACCAAGTAAAAGGACCTTTAAGAGTATGTATGCAGCATGTTTTTCAAATGTACAATTAAATTGTAATTATTTTAAATTTAGACACTTTAGACATTGACATTTAGACGTTGAGCATCTAAAGCACAGTCTGTTGAAGTCAATGGAAAAACTTCCATTGGCTTCGGATCAGGCCCTCAATGAGTAATTATCATTATTAGCTAATATTTTAGTTTATAAAAGATGTTTATCCCTATGCCCTTTGACATAGTTAGTTTTGTATGGAAATGTTATTGCAGGTAAGACTATTTTTGTAAATACATTAGACATAAATTGGGAAATGTCAACTATGTCAAGCAAAATGGGGGGAGGGATAGCTCAGTGGTTTGAGCATTGGCCTGCTAAACCCAGGGTTGTGAGTTCAATCCTTGAGGGGGCCACTTAAGGATCTGGGGCAAAATCAGTACTTGGTCCTGCTAGTGAAGGCAGGGGGCTGGACTCGATGACCTTTCAAGGTCCCTTCCAGTTCTAGGAGATAGGATATCTCCATTAATTTATTTATTTAAAATACAGACATTAGACAGGAGTAAGCAAGATGTATATTCAGTTCACTCAGGAGCTGCTAGAACAGGTGACTAATATAAAATACTCAATGCAGAAATGGCCTTACACTGGGTAGCCCTTATTTATTTGCTTGGGGTTTTTGCCTTTCCCTTGTCCTTACCTCCTCTGCTGCCACCTCAAAGGCACTAGTAAATGCTGTTGTCAAAATCTGGACCAAGTGCAGAAACTCTGTTGTATTGTCCAGTTGACAGTGAAGCGTATCTACTTGATGTTTGAGTTCAAAGAGTAAATATATGTAATAACACAGGCTTTATTTTTTTATCCTATACACAAATATACCACTACTAATACTGTTAAAGTGTTGGATTAGTGGTTTAGATCTAGAATTTGAATAAAATTTATGACTACTGCAGCAGCTGCACCTTTCCCCTTTGAACGTTGCAAATTGGCCCAGACGGTTACAGCACCTCTCAGGTTTGGTGTGTCCACCCCTCTGTATATAGAGACAGAGGGCCAAATTTGATTAGTGCTGTGACCACATGGGTCAGCTCACAACACTCAATGTGGGGAGATGAGCCCAGCCCCATAGGATAGGACCCATTGCTGTGGAGTGAGTGTGGGGTGGGCTCACTGTCCGAGCCCTCCATTCTCCCCCCATTTCCATGACATATCCTTGTTTTCTTGCACCTCTGCCATGATATTTATTATCATTTATAATAAAAATAAATGGTAGCCTTATCTTTTGTTATAATACAAAAGTCACAGTAGGGATCCCATTATGCTAATTTCACTGCCCACTGCTAACTAAAACCAACGCAGAATAAAATGTGATTTGGCTAATGATTTTTCACTTCGGAGGCTATGTAACCAATGCATGCATTTCACAAGGGTAGTGAAACTTAAATGAGTCTCTTCCCTGCCAACCCCTCCCCCCAAATCTTTCTGGAAGAATTGGTATGTTTATCTCCAGTATATGAATCTGGGACTATAAGTGTATATAACATAATAATTTTGAAGTATTTTATATTGCAGGTTGGTGCAATGGTTGAAACCAAGATGCCTGATGGATCCTTTCAAGAAGCTGTTATCAACAAATTGACAGATGCCAGCTGGTATACTGTAGGTGAGTAACTATGTAACTTATGGGTTTTAGTGTTGGTACAATATATTGATTTAAACTGGTCCATTGGTTTAAACTGGTTTTGTATTCAAGGCACAGGACAGGACTTAAGATCTGGCTCTGTTAGACTTTTGGTGTGACCTTTGGCAAATCACTTAACTCTCTTTCTGTTTCATCTCCATTTTACAACTAAGAAAACAATCATTGCATGCTTTATACAGGTGTTTGAGAGACAAGGTGGGTGAGGTAATACCTTTTATTGGACCCACTTCTGTTGGTGAGAGAGAGAAGTTTTCAAACTTACACAGAGCTCTTCACAGGTGTTGTAAGGATAAATTCTTTGTCTGGTGCTCAAATAGTATAGTTATGAATGCCTATGGATTTTGATACCTTGCTTGTATGATCAAGCTTCAGTTGGACAAATAGATGCACATTGATTCAGGTTCACTTCTTGGAAGACAATATTGTTTAATTGCTATTTTGAAAGGACATACTTAAATCCCACTGCTGTCTGAAAAATTTGTTACCTACTGTTGTTACAAGTGACTACAAAGATTAGTGGAAAAAACATTCTGTATATTTCTAGTTTGTTTACATGTGATTTTAAGACTTTCTATAGAGAGAATTTCAATTGTTCCCCTGTATGCTCAGTCATTTCTCCCTGTTTATGTGGTGGGTTGTGGGTGTTTTACACATTGCAACTAGGGAGAAGAAAACATTCCTAAGCGAATAGAGAAGAGTGTAGTACCTTGAAACCATAATTTTACTCCTTTGTTTGAAATGATTACATTTCATTTTGACAGTGTTTCCTTTAAAGGAACTAAATCTTAAAAGGACATGTAGAAGAAGGTTTTGCTTTCATTTTAGGGACAGATAAGTGAGATGGTCATTGGAAATAAATCCAGTAAAATCATGACTAGTCACACAGAATGACGATTCAATGAAACTTGACATCAAGCCATAACTAGGTTCGTTGTAGAGATAACTTTATTTTGGATTATTAATAAAAATGCATAGTCTGGTGTCTAGGTGTCTGACACAGTCTTAAAAGTATAATGACATAAAAAAACTATCAGCTTCCCCTGAAATCAGAAAATAACTAACTAGAGATAGCAATCAAATAATACAATACTCACTCAAATCAAACACCCTTACAAATACCAGTCCTTATTGTGTGCCTCCCTCCCCCAGAAAAACTGGGGATAGTGAGGGTTGTATTTCCAGAGCTGTGTGGGTGGTGTGCACCTCTTTACTTAATAGAAACTGTACATATTTCTCCTATGTGTTGCTTTAGAAATTAATTCTTGAATGCTTAAATTCACTGGTCCCATTTCCTTGTCTGTTACCTTTTGCAGTAGTGGTGATGAGATTATTGAATACTGAAGAATTTAAAGTAGAGTTTTTTACAGACTAGCGTTCACATGTCTATTATCTTAATTATGAATGTACTCATTCTCTTTGGAGACGAAGAAGCAATGGTTTAGCAGCCCAATTTGGTTTGCATTGAAATATACAGGGGTTTTCATGTTGACTTTAGTGGGAGCGGGATAGGGCCCTAGATGTCCATGATTTAGTACTTTATGTTAATATAATTGTGATCCTATGGATCTGAGCCAGTTAGCTAATTTTAAGTTGTCCATCTACACTGCTATTTGTTTTCTGTTTCAGGAATGTAGCATAAGCTGGTGTAATTCAAGATGCATGACTCTAAGTGTGTGTATGTGTGTGCGCACGCGTGCGCGCGTACGGTGAGGAGGAGTGTGGGGGAAGGAGTGATAATTTAGGAGTTTAGTTGTGGGAATTAGAGGAGTACTCATCAATTTAGTTCAATACTCTGATTCAACCTAGCAGGCAAAGGATACTGTTGACTTTTTAACTTTGATTTTTGTTGGCTTAGAGATTTTCTTTCCGATATTAAAGGAAGAAGGAAATAATCTGTTGCATTAACAGTGTTACACTTACTAAGTTGATATTTCTGTTCTAAACTCTTATTTTCAGATTAATTGATTTTTAATAAATCTGCATTTTGGGCTGTAACTATTTGTTTTGTCTTTGCCCCAGAAGAATCTAAGTTGGAAAACTGACCCTCCTGCCCCAATTCTCTCCCCCCCCCCCAAAAAAAAAAAAAAAAGCGCTTAACAGAATTAGTTGATGTAAGTGGGAAAGGATTTTTTTGGCTGTCAAATTCTGCAGATGAGTTTTGCATGTGCATGTTTTCAAGTTCTTGGATATAACAACTCAAATTCAAAAATTTACTATGATGTGCAGGTAGTTTTGAATAAGGAATATAAGAATTGGCCTAATTTAAAGAAATTTTTCCTGGAGTTAATAAATCACTGAACACTTACATCATACTGAGCATACATGGTATGATCCTTGCCTTTTTATGCATGTATGAAAGTGCAATGCTTCAAATAGACCCATAGAATTGTATATTTAAAGGTATGCAAGTGGTTTCATTTATATATTTGTACTACCTGGTGCTTTAAATAAACATTGAGAAGGGAGGATTTACCAGGTAGATCACAGCAAATGAATAAATTGCCTGCAGAGTGGGAACTCTTAAGTTTTTCTGCAGTGAAAGTTTTACTCCCCCTTAAATCTTCAACTTGTTACTTTAAACATAGGTGTATAAAATGTTAGCCTTTTGGCATAATTCAGAACTCTGCCCTTTTTAGTACTTAGTTACATGTTATACTTACATAGAGTAATATAGAACACTAAATATATCTAAGGCTGTAAAAGAAAGCTCGAGTTTAAACATAATGCACTTCCAGTTTGTTTAGCTATGTTCCCTTGACTTAAGACCTTCTAAGTCCACTTTTGCGAGTAAATAATAATATGTAACGGGCAGGGTATGCATTTGTCAGTTTGCAAACCAGAGGTAAAATTGACCAAAGTGCATACATTGTGAAGTGTAGATTTCTAATAAAGAAGTTAGTTTACATTTAAAAATAGGGTGATTTTTTAGCTCAGGGAAATAGAAATGACATACAACCTTTCATCTCTTGGGCACCAGTTCCAATTTACTGTGGGTTAGTAGTGATCTAAAGATGATGTCTGTACAGTAACTTCTGTGCACTGAGTTGGACTCAGTTTCCTAGTGAATGGTTTTAAGCTATGATATTTAGCACCCTTGTTGGCTGTTTAAACAGATTGACCAAGAACTGGATGGACTTGGGGACCGAACAACCCTTTCACTTGTGGAGTTCCTACCAGATCCAGGTCAGGTTCCAGATCAGTGGTAGGGCCATGTGGGAAGCTTGCATTGAAGTTATCAATGCTTTTCCAGTTCTGATTTATTTTCCTCTTACATGGCATCATTTTTTCCAATGATCTGAAAACACTTACGAAGGTAGGTAAGTATTAGCGCCTTTTGAAAGAACAGGACAGCTAATAAGACACATAGATTAAGGCAAAAATTGTGAAAAGTGTCCACTAACTGGGTGTGTCATTTTTCAGGTGTATGTTTTGAGACACTTAGTGCCTTTCTTTAAGCGTCACTAGTTATTCTCAGCACATTTGAAAATCTAGACCCATGTTCAGATGGAGACACACACACACACACACACACACACAATTAGTGGACAGTTGAAACAATTTTGGCCTAAATTACTTGCCCAGTGTCCTAAAGTGAGCCAGTCCATTCTGAAAGTGCTCACTGTGTTCCAGCCTTAGTCTCTAGACTAGGCTACTTTGTTGCCCTAATCAGAGATAGTGGCCTTGATATTGATATAGCAACAATGAAGATAAAGCACTTTGTTTTTAGAAATAATTCTCTTAGCTATTAAAATGGTACTGCTCTGCTCTAAATTGATTAACAGGCTGTTCAAAAATGATCAAATGGAGTATTAGTTTAATAGTTTCTGTCATGGAGCCACCTCTGCATCAAAAATCCTGATCTAGTAATGATGGCACAGCCAAGAAACAGTGATGTTGGAATTTTAAACTGGGGCTTGGAAATGCTTTTGGAATTGGGCTGCTTACCCAAAAGTATAGATACAGAAAGAAACACCAGAGATCTGGGTAAAAGTTTAACAGGCTCTAGAAAACACCTCTTTTGCGCACAGCAGTCTTTTGTCACTCCTCAGTCTCATCATAAAGAAGTGGCAACAGTTCCAGTACCTTGGAAAACAAGCAGCTAACCTTAATTTTTAAAAAGCTCATTTTAAATAATTACAGATTTGGTGTTGCTCTGTTTTTGAAGAGAATTTATAGGCTCAGTATATGCAGTGTGTTACCACTAGGAGATAATTATATAGATTTAAACAGTCTTCAGCCTATCAGATCTGTTTTCATCCAAGTCAATTTATTCTTGATCAGAGACCTCAGTGAAATGCTTTTGTACTCACTCTGTCTTGTGGTGTTGGCTTACCTTCAGGGTGTGCTCTTATGCATGCTCAGTTAAGAGTTGTTCATGTCTGTCCTTTTGCTCTCTTTCAAGGAATGTTCACTGGTGTGTGTGTGTGTGTGTGTATATATATATTTTATAAATATATATATATATTTTAGGCTAGAAGTCAGTACTAGTCTATTAAAAATCTAGAATGAGTTGTTCATGAAGCTCCTAATGATGATTTCTTCTCCTTCCTCTCCTTTTCCTAGTGCCCAGGTACGTTATCTGAGTTCCAGCAGGTCAGGAAGTGAAAAAATGTACATGTTCCTTATTCTGGATGTCTTGTGCTACTTTTGTATACTTCTGTAAAGTACTGAAGTGGCTTGAGTCACCAGATAAAGCCCTCTAGTGGGAAGCAATAATTGCAACCATTAGACAAGCAACTAAACTACTGCTGTTATAGTAGCCTTTTCTGTAATAGGGAGTAGAAGGACAGTGTATTCTTTGTGGCCCATTTATTCTCTGTCAGTGTATATACCTTTCTGGTGACAGAATCCTCAAGAAAATTTAACACAATCTATAGGCCTAGATTTTGGGCTTAAAAGGGCAGTTTAGGTTAGACATTATGAAAACCTTCCTACTGTTGGGGTGGTTAAGCACTAGAATAAATGCCTAGGGAGGTTGTGGAATCTCCATCATTGGAGATTTATAAAAGCAAGTTAGACAAACACCTGTCAGGGATGGTCAAGATAATGCTTACTCCTGTCTTGAGTGCAGGAGACTGGACTAGATGACCTCTCGAGGTCCCTTCCAGTCCTACAATTCTGTGATTTCTTTTAAAAAGTTGTTTGAATGTATAACTTATCCTTATCTGCAATTTTAAAACAAAAAATGCAACAACACACATTTGACCTTTTTCTTAGCTATTCTAATACGGGAGGATTGTGGGGTTGGTTTGTTTTTTGCAGGGAAAGTGGAGTGGAGAGGAAGGCAGGATGTTGGTTTATTATTTTTCAATAATCTCACACATTACTGCTAATTCTAACTTTATTTTTCTGCCTCCCATCTTCAGTGAGAAAGATTTGCATTTATAGCAACTTTCAGCAGGATTTGCCCTCCACAGTTAAGCCCTTTTATGCAGTCCAGAGTAGAAGGAAACAGTAGTTGGATTGTGGCAGCTGTGGGCTTCAGGGTTTATCTGAAGCCCTTCACCTAAGGGCAGTCATGTCTTTCTACTTTTTATTGTTTGTCTTAATCTGTTAGAAAACCATTTATTAAAAATGATTATATTCTTCTCTCTTCTTTCCAACTATGCATAACACATCCAAATCAAGCACATGCAGACTATCTTGGCTGTGATAGCGTGTAGTATAGATGTACAGACACTCTTTCCTTAACCTGTGCATTATATAATTTTAACAGTAGCTTTAATAACAAAAATTAAATCCCACTTAGGGTACATTACCGAAAACATGATAGTAATTATCTAGTTCACATCTTCTCCGTATTACAGGGACACAGTCAACTTGAAAGCTGGTCATTCTCAAAAAGAGTTTCAAATAGTCTCAGGTGCAGAACATGCCCTGTGTCCCCCTGCTAACTCTTTGACTTACATTCACATTTACCTATCTTTAAAACATTTTTTTTCTTTTAATGCTATGTGAAAGACCCATACTAACAGGGAAGGCTGACTTAGGTCTTGTCCCCCACTACTATTTTGAACCAAGTTTGTAAAATGTTATAGCCATGGTCAGCTAAGTGTTTCCATGCCAAATGACATGGCTGGCTGTCTTCTAACCTGGTTTGACCAGTCCTCCTTCCTCACAGCATCATGTATAGTGAGACATCCCAGATGCATTATGCCATGTGCTGCTATGTGTGTATGTCACCCAGGAATTGTAAGCCTTACTAAGGTACCATGGGAAAACTGCCCAGATTTGCCCAGCTTGCACTGATACAAATGGTTAGGCAGCATGTAGCTGGACAAACATAGATGTGATGTCAGGAAGGCTTCTTTATAGACACAAAGTGAACAGTTACTTGTAACTGGTTAAGTTGATAGTGCCTCTAACTGGTTATAAACTAATGTTTTTGGTGTGTTTTTGTTTGGGTATTGTGACTGAGTATAAAAGGGAAATGGTTATGCAAAGTGCTTTTGAATATGCAAAGTAAACAAAGTGGGGGGAATAGATTTTTTCCCCCACTAATCTTTAAGTTACTTTTTTTACTATTGTTAGGAGTATCATCCAAGTAAAAGCAATTTCAGATTGAAGTTATTGTTTTGTTTAAGTTGACAGTGTCCTTACAAACAATCTCAAAGAAGTTCAGTTTTTTCACTTTTACAGTTCCTCTGATCTCTAGAATAATCTGTTCCCCCTTTTTTTGTATGGTACTGTCTGTAGACTAGTGCAGTGCAGACCTTCCTCTTGCTATTGATAAGAACTCACTTGTAGAGTTGGCTTGATACTGAATGAAGCCCAGTTTTGCATTCAACAGGTATACTTTTGGATTGTATAGCTCTTGAACAATCAATATTGCCTCTACAGGTGAAGAAATAAGAATACGCTTTTTTTTTTTTTTTTTTTTTGTAATAAAAAATTGATTTGAAATCTTAAAATGACACGGTTAGGTACTATAGCATTTAGTAAGGTCACAAAGTGTGACATTGTCAATTAGTTACTGAAAACAAATGCATATTGCATGTTGGGAAAACAAAAAGGTACCCTGTTATTTCCCTATTAATAGCAGTACCTATTTTTGCTGTGTCTTTTTAAGTTCTTTTGCCATGCCCATTACCATGGTGTCAAAATGCCACCGAGCCAACACTTGATATTCAGGGAGTCCTTAATTTGTGGATCCTCGATGCTGTACTCTGAAAAGGCTATTTTTAAGTTCTGTATTAAAAGTTCATGTTTAGGGAGACTTTAATTTGAAGAATGCTGCATATGAAGTAGATTAAAATGAGGAGAGATTTAATCTGCATATGAAGTAGATTAAAAAGAGGAGAGATTAAAATCACAAGGACTGTTTAGTTTAGAAAAACCAGTGAGCGAGAAAGATGGTAGAAGTGAGTGTTTTTTGGTTTGTTTTTAAGGTATTGAGAAGGTCAGATGTGTGCTTCTGTTTACCCTTTACTATAATACATAATTGAGAGGGCACATGCAATCAAAAGGCAGTGAATTTAGAACTGATAACCTTAAAGATTCTTATGTAATATAATGAACCCATGGAACTTGTTACTGTAGGATATTATTCTGGCCCATAATTTAGTAAAACTCAGTGGAGGATTGGCTAATGTGTATATAAGTAAGAATAACTTCTGCAATAGAGGGGCTATTCTTTCTCCTACTTCATTGTGTGACCTGATCTCCAGCCAGAGTAGGAAAAAATGTATCCTCATTGTTTAGTATTGCACACTTTGGTGCATTAATGGAAACTTTGTGCTTTCCTCTGAATTATTCATCTATGGCAGGGGTCGGCAACGTTTGGCACGCAGCTCGCCAGGGTAAGCACCCTGGCGGGCCGGGCCAGTTTATTTACCTGCTGACGCGGCAGGTTCGGCCGATCGCGGCCCCCGCTGGCTGCGGTTCGCCGTCCCGGGCCAATGGGGGCGGCTGGAAGCGGCGCAGGCGAGCGATGTGCTGGCCGTGGCTTCCCGCCACCCCCATTGGCCCAGGACGGCGAACCGCGGCCAGCGGGGGCCGCGATCGGCCGAACCTGCCACGTCAGCAGGTAAATAAACTGGCCAGGCCCGCCAGGGTGCTTACCCTGGCGAGCCGCGTGCCAAACGTTGCCGACCCCTGATCTATGGTCTCAATTATATGGGCCATTGGTCTGATCCACAAAAAAATCCTTCTGTCGCGGTCCTGTCCTTGTGGGCTAGCATCCTTTGTTTATTCTTATGTTTGTGGAATGATCTGTAAATTTTTATATTTACAGAAACTCCTATGTGAGCAAAGGGAATCCCTCACTTTGCCCTCAAAGTAATTTAATAAGTGTGACCCTTTAAAAAAAACATTGCCCCTTTTTTTCGCGCTCCCTTCCCCCTTTTTTTCCCCCCAAAGATCAAACAGTCATCTCTACAGTAGTATTTGAAAGGATTTTGCTTTGGGGTTTGTAAGTAACAATAATGCTGTGGGACACTATTTCCCTCCAGTTTATTTACCTGCTATAATTTATTTACAACTATTAATTTAGGCTTGTAATAACTGTCTAAAACATCCTTTGTATTGTGCATCAGATGTGTGTGGGGGATAGCCACAGGTTGGAATAGAGACAGACCTCATAAATCTTTGCGTAGTTTGTTTATATATGTCTGTAGTCAGATTACTTGAACATTAACCATTCTTTCAGTTTGAAAAACCTTCAGTCCTAGGTATGCAGCAACAAAATAAAAATGGAGCTTGTAAGTTGGGGCTTTAATTAAATTGAAGGGATCATGCACTCTTAAGCCTGCCATGTATTTCCTATGCTCCCAGTCAGGGGACTCCCACATGGCTGTTGAACAGACACATTTCCCCCCCGCCCCCCTTCCTTAACTCTTAAACCAATTGCTTGGCGTGGTAGAGTTCAGGAGGGAGGGTGTGAAATTCATATTTTTCCACCTTTCCTTCCTGAAGTGCAGAGCTAGCTGCTCCAGTTGGCCCGTGTATGGAAGGGAGACAAGGAAAAGAGTGCTGTACAAATAATTGTATCCCTTCAGAGATCCTGGCTTTCCTTCCTACCCTTTTCTTCATGATGGGGGTGGGGGCGTGTCTTGACTCTCTTAGCCGCACTCTGTTTCAGCTGCGGTTGTTACTGAATGTCCTAGTGCTTGCTCAGTCTGTCTCCCTTGGCAGCTTGTACAGTGAGATTCCCTTTCTGATATAAGAGACAAACAGTTGTGCTAGAAGAAGCCACTTTTGTAGCTGGCACCAGGGATTGCAGAGGTGACAAATACCAGGTCTTGCAGGGAGAGGACTGCCTGCAGCAAGGCATTAGATAGGAGAGTCTTCCCTTTGTTCAGGTGTGGTGAAAGAGGATGTATGGCTGGGAGGGCTATAGGGGCTGTAGAAAAGGTCTGTAAGAGGTGCAGGGGGGCATTCAGATCTCCCTCAACATGTTAATTATCCTCATTTCTTCCACCTGTAAGAGTATGGGAGGAGATTTGCCTCTCTGCCCATGAAAAATAAATTTGAAGTTCTGAGATAAAGATAAATTAGTTCTGATAACACTTCACTGTCCTATTAGCAGGGAATAGGGATGGATTATTTGATTCCTGAGCCACGTGTTAAATGAGATGTTTGATCCTAGCTGAGGAAAGACCTTTTTAGCACATTATTTCCTATTTGTGTCACAAGCAGCCTAAGAGGTCTTATTTTTAATTTTTTAATGAAATATACTATATTGTATTATGTACTTATATTTTGCTCAGTATTTAACTTTTGGGATTTTTTGTTCGTGATGGATGTTAAGATGTTGGTCTTCACAGTAAAATGAAAGCTGAGTAGTTAGTTGGAGGATTAGTGTGACATGTTTGGGAAGGAAATAGCATTTCTTTTGTACGGCTGCAAAACCTTAAACAATTGAGCATCCTGTACTATCCCCTAAAAATATAACATGGAAGCTCTCTGTCATCTGGCTTTAGCCTGGAGTTTCCTTTTTTTTCTACATCAAACTTGTTTGAGAGAGATTTTCTTTGTAAAAATCTAGCTTCCAAAATATCAGATAAATTAGGCGTGATTTCTCCCTTGCAGTCCACTATCATGTCTTGCTTGATGCTGTGGTGAAGTTATCTTCTGCTGAACATCAGTGTATTGCCCCAGAAATTATTACTTCTACAAATTCAGCATTTTGACTTCCGTGTAGAATCTGGTGGGAGGAGAAGAGGTGGTGAGGGGCCAAGGCCTTGTTTACACAAAGAAAGTAACATTGATTACTGGGGGCGGGGAAAAAAAAGAAAGAAAAGTAAGAAATAATGAAAAAAATGGATAAGATATAATTTGAAAGTCAAAGAGCAAAATGTGCACAGTGGCTTTTTCGGGAAACTAAGTAATAGAGTTTAAACTTTTAAAATAGATTACATTAATAAAAATGTGTGCAAACCTATATCGTATGACTATTTTGTAGTTACTATCTAGCAATTTTATGTTTTAATAGTTTTGAGAAAGATTATTGGAAGGCAGTTAGGGAGCAGGATTGCTTGCTGTTTTAAAACTAATAGTAGTTTATGTGAACAAGTATAACAAGCTGAATCAATTGGCTTACCTCTATCAAAGTAGCTCAGTTGGGAGACTACAGACATGCAAATTATAAAGCTTAGTAGGCCTGCTAAGATATTGCTTGCGTACTCTGCTCTTTATTTCGAATTACTCTTACAGTTTCTAGTCTTAAATTAGGCTGTTAGAACATTGTGGTTTCTTTTCTTTTTGGTTGGCAGACTAGAATTACAGAGGAATTACAGAGGAATAATTTAAATTTTGCTTTATATCTTGATGTAAATGTATTGAATTTTTAGCAACACAAATATATTGTATTCACGTTAGTCTGAGAGATTTTTCTTGTAAAAAGGATGCCACAGTTATCACACTAATAAAACAAACATGTCCAGACTGTATGGTATATACTGGCTATGGGATAGACAACCTCTTCCTAATAGTGTAAATACAGAATATATATCCTGCAACTGAATGGAGGCCATGGACCCCTTCGATCAGGTCAGCATCCCTTGGAAGTCAGTGGGTCTCTGCACATGCATAAGGGTTTGCTCAGATGTTCTTATTTTAGGATCGGGATTTCTGATGTAAAATGCAAAATTGCCAAAATGTATACATTCTACTTCAAATTTAGTCAGGGTTTATGCGTTTTAATTAAAGTATACAGTGACTCTCATAGATATTAAGCTGTTAACAATCTTAAACACTAATTTAGAGGTAAAATTCCCTCTTTTGGAAGAAGTTGTGAATTTTATAGAAATAGACAGTCCTGTTAGCCCATCCCGGTAACCAGGAGTAGCACAAGCTATTCTTTATATATCTGCTAGCATACCTGAGTCCATATATGTAACAGCCTCACTATTATTTTCTAGGTCTCTCCTGGCCATGCGTTAAAAATTTAGATGACTTGCTTCTGATTATGTGTGATTTTGTGAGGTGAACAAAATGTCCAGTAGGGACTAGAACAGAGATGGCCAGACTACCACGTTTGGGCTTCCAGTTCTCCGCTTATCTGTAGCATAATATTTTATGTTGTAGCAGAAACTTCCATGTGTATTTGTCTGCCCACTAGCAACGTTTCCCCAGAGAGTATACAAGTGGACAGTTGCCTGCTTCCTATTTCCCATGGCAACAGAAACAGAGTTGGGAGACTGGCCCAGCTTAAATCAGAAATAATTGGGTGTTTCAACCCTGCTGGGGATGTTGGTTGGGAATGATAACTGGCAGGCAGCCAGTATCTGTGGTCTTTAGTAGTACAGTGTATCGATAAGAGAGATGACAAACCCTGAGACTGGTGCAGCTGGCAGCCTGATTTTTGCAGTGACTTTGAATCCATGTGCTGGAATGTTTGCCTGCTCTTGGGCCAGATCTTGACTATCAGACTTCTTTCCACTTTTGAACCAAAGAACTTAAATTAAGTCCTCAGAGGCATATTCTACAGGATTATTTAATTTATGATTTTGAATCGCAAACTGGCCATTTAGTTACATTTGCAAATCTTGTGCCACTATCTTTGTCTCTGACTTCATTCTAGTTTTTGATGATGGAGATGAGAGGACGTTGAGACGAACTTCATTGTGCTTGAAAGGGGAGAGACACTTTGCAGAAAGTGAGGTAAGGAGATGTTAACTTTTCTTCAAGCTGGAAAGTAAAAGTCTTTACGTTGTGGAAGAATTGCAAGCTGATTTATATTCCCATCTTCTCCTAGACACTTGACCAACTGCCACTAACAAATCCAGAGCACTTTGGAACTCCAGTAATTGGGAAGAAATCCAACAGAGGAAGAAGATCTTCTCTTCCTGTGTGAGTTTTTTATAATTCTATATATGCTACTTTGTTACCTTATTGTCCTTTGCTAAACTCTGATGACCCTAGAATTTCAATGGGACTATTCATGTGTGCCTAGCAGACAGAATTTGGTCTTAAATGACTAAAAAGAGTGATGTAGGAGGGATGAAACAGTCATTATTTTGTTATGTATTATATTCACAGCATGTATTTGAAAACAGCTCATCTTGTCGGGCACTAGCTTTAAAATGTAATCACTTCCAAATTTATGAAAAAAGTTTATCTGGTATATGAGTAAATCTAGGATTTTCAACATGCTTTGGCATTTAAACTGGTAAAACTGTATGTATGGAAGCTTCAGGTTTGTAAGCTCTTTGGGGCAGGAACGCTTTTTGTTCTGTGTGTGTACATGACCTAGCACAGTGGAGGCCTGTTCCATGATTGGGGCTCCCAGGTAGTACTGCAATACAAATACAGTAATTATAATTGTGAGCACAGAGAGACTTCAGCAAATCAAACTCCTTTTACTTAATTTATGCTCTTTACTATTTCAGTTTTTTCAAGTTCAACCTTTTGCTTTTAAAAATTAGTTTTAGTGGCCCTAAACCAGTATTTTATTGCTGCTCTTATGAGTTATATTTCCTCACAATTCTGATATTCAAATTAAGGCTGTTTTAAAAGATTGTATGCTTAATCCTCTAGCACTGAAGATGAAAAAGAGGAAGAAAGTAGTGAAGAGGAAGAGGAAGATAAGAGACGTCTTAATGATGAATTGCTTGGCAAAGTTGTCAGTGTAATTTTTTGTTCGGAGAAGACTGACTGGTATCCGGCTTTGGTAAGTAACAAATGATTGGGATATCCACAATATAATGCCTTCAGAATACTATGTTTTGCTTATTTGGGGGGGTGAAAGGGTGTTCTGAATCTGTGTCAAAGCCCCACTCTTGTCACTTCACACTACAGCTCCTTCCTTCCTCTATACTTGAACCGCACTACTTGCAGACATTGCAGCTCCTGGAGCAAGACTTGGGGATAGCCATCAAACTCAGGACTCCCTAGGAGCAGGCTCATGCTGAATACATGTTTTGGGGTTGTCATTTTTTGTTTTTACAATTTAGGTGAGCAATAGAAAAATAAATATTCTGAGAAGTATTGAAACTTGTATCAGGTTTATGGCCCTGACTTCAGTAAAAAGCGATACTTAAAAAAATCTATATATTTTTTGTAATATTGATCTTTCAACAAAATCAGATCTATTAAAACTACTACCTGTTGGTAATGTAAAACTACATTTCTAATCCTTTTTCTTTGTTTAAAATTTATAAATGCACGTGTGTGCTCTGCATATTCTAGTATATTTAAAAAAAAAAGTTGACAAATTAAACTTTGTTCAGTGATATGAACAGTAGGGATTGGGTACTAGAGTGTTTTCATTTGTAAATTGACTTGGAATAGTTCTGGTTACAAATAACATACACAAGAGAAATCTAAAATAATCCTGGTGTTCTATTGCTCTTGTACCTTTAATGTAAGTACGGAGATGTTTCACAGAACTTAAAAAAAAAAATTGCTGATGTGCATCAAAGGAAGCTTTAGCAATACATTTTTGTAATTCCTGACTGACCAGTTAAGTGTATGCATATTGTCTCCTTACATCAAGGACAACACCCATTATTATAAACACTTTCATTAGAAAGCAACAGAGGGTCCTGTGGCACCTTTGAGACTAACAGAAGTATAGGGAGCATAAGCTTTTGTGGGTAAGAACTTGCATCTGAAGAAGTGAGGTTCTTACCCACGAAAGCTTATGCTCCCTATACTTCTGTTAGTCTCAAAGGTGCCACAGGACCCTCTGTTGCTTTTTACAGATTCAGACTAACACGGCTACCCCTCTGATACTTGACTTTCATTAGAGTGTTGAATTGGGACATTTTACCCACTGACTCAAATGTTACCTTGTTAGATTTACTGTAGGCAAATGAATCTGCATTGTATCTAGCTACTTGGTGCTGCTTTTCAGGAACTAACTGGAAAGAGACCACCTGTCACATTGGGTTAACTGAATTTTAACACTGATTTTTTTTTTTTTTTTGGATGCAAGTAGGAAGAAAGATTAATTATATAAACAAATTGTGTTTTTCTGCTGCAAGTATGTATCAGTATATTGTACCCTAATAAGTAGATATTGATGACATCTGAGGTGTATGTCAAGATTTATTAAAAGCCTGTCAGTGTGTATCTCTTTCAGGACAGTAGATCTCTGTTCATCGAAATATGAAATATAGTATTGTTCATATCTTCTGACTGTTGGTCAGCACTCCATTTTGGTCATTCATTAAGCAAAAATTGTTCTAATATTCTAACTGGGAGGTGAAATTGCTAGAAGTCCAGAAACTGTTGTTATCCTCTTAGCGAACCAAGAAATAGGAATCTGTGAATTCAGTCTGATGTGAAATCCTGGCCCCATTGAAGTGAATGACAAAACTCTTATTGACTTCAGTGGAGCCAGGATTTTGCCTGAGAGTGTTAACATTGCTCCAGACCTTAAGAAGCAGTTATAGCTGGAAAACAGACTGTAAAATCATTACCATCATGTTCTTTGTGCATTCAGAGTTGTTTACTTTAGTGACACAAATAAGGTTATTTTTTTCCAAACTACCATGTAATCCTACAGCATTAATACCACTGTGGAGGAGCTCGGGTTGACATTATCAACAGTATTATTTACTTAAGTTCCAGATGTAGAAACTTTAATATTGGGGATCATACATCACCCAGAAAAAAAGGAAGCTTGCCTTTTGGATCCCAGCTAGGATGACCAGATAGCTAGTGTGAAAAATCGGGACGGGGTGGAGGGTAATAGGTAACTATATAAGAAAAAGCCCCCAAAATCAGGATTGTCCCTATAAAATCGGGACATCTGGTCACCCTAATCTCAGCCTTAATATGAAAGAATAGAAGTGGGGAGGGGGATATTTTTTTTAAAATCTGAGCAAGTTTTAATCTGAAAAACTATTGTGGAGTAAACATGGAATTCCACAATGCCCTCTTTATAGAATAGCTTGTCAGAGTATAACTGCACTTTTATTATTGACATCTAGGGGGTAAATGATCAAAATTCCTGGGTTGTCACATGAATATTTATGATGGTGGATATGGTGCTTGTTTGGCAGCTTCTTCATCTTGGTCAAGTATTTATGAAGAAGTTCATTGCTAGACTTTACAACATAAATAGGAGTATACAGAAACCTAATTGCTGTTGCCTTTTCTGAAATTGGAAATAACAATACAAGAAAGTGGAAAGGATTTATACAGACTTACTTTTTTTAGCAAGAAGAATAGCAACTCTTGAGAGCATTGTGTTTTATTTGAAACTTCAGGTAATATCTCCCAGCTGTAACGATGACATCACAGTGAAAAAGGACCAGTGTTTAGTTCGATCTTTTGCAGATTCCAAATTGTGAGTAATAGGATACAGTACTCTTAATAATAGTGTTGTATTGAAGAATGTGTGAACTTGTGACAAATTTTTATGTGGACATTATTCAATTGTACATTAAGATCTTTCTATACAAAACTTAAGTACAGGATTCTACTTAGTTAAAATTTATAACCAATGACTCAGTATTTTCTTGCAACTTAAAATGAAAAACGGCAAGCGACTTACAACACAATTTTCTACCTATTGCATGCTTAAGATGCACAATTGAGCTAACATATTTGATGGAGGACGGTGGGGGGCTTACCAATGTTACTAAGTCATCTTAGATGATTAAAGTTAAATAATTTTTTAAACAAAATTTACTTTTGTTAGTCAAGCATTTCACTTCTGTTTTTCTCACTGTTTAGTTTATAGACACTTTCCAATTAATTTCTCCTTTTTGGTTTTTCGTACATTAGCATAGTCCTTTTTTTGGGTTGCAACATTGAGTTGGAATGTTTTGGGGGTTTTCGGTAGGCTTTTTTAAACTTTCCACTGAAATAAAAAATTAGAGAAATTTTTAGAGGTCTAAAGTTTTTATGTAAAAGCTTTTTATGTAACTTGAATCCTGATGTTCCTCACTTAAGGTCTGCCAATCTGGTACATTTTTGTGCATGTTTATTGAAACAATGTTTGTAAGCTGCTCTTTCAGTAGCAATTTGTAGCCTTTAACTAACAAACTCACTATTTATAAGAGAAGGTGAATTGAAAGTATCTATTGGGTTACAAACTGCTACTGAAGGGGCACTTGGGGTCTAGGATATCCAGTGAGAGAAGGAGAGTCCAGTTATTCCAGGGAATCTTAAAAATAAGAGGAGAACTTTATTAAACAAATATATTCAAAACAATGATAACAGTTTAACCATTTCCTACTATTTTTTCATATACCATTTAGTGACTGCTTCTCATAGTGCATAAACCTCAACATTGTGTTTGTACAAAACATGCCTGTTTTTAAAAAAATAAATGAGCTATAGTTATAGCAGCAATAATTCTCAATAGAATGTGAATTAGTAGGCTACTGATGCACTGTTTCTTTTGGCCTTATTATGTGGCTAAGGCATGCATCAATAGCCTACTTAAAGTATATTCTGTTGTGAATTATCACTATAAATAACATAATATGTCTTATTACCAGTGCCTACTGGACCATTTTTCTATTTATTTTCTTTAGCTTGAGAAAATGGTGGCCACCAATTCCTTTCACTCTACTGGGGTTTTGGTACAGTTCTTGTGAATGAACTGAAAGAAGAAAAATCTTATTATAATAACTCACTTGAAATGCTATAATTGTAGATTGGCCTACATTCCTATTATAGCAACCAAATTTAACTCAATATTTGGAATACATCTTGTTCCAAACTTAAAAGATTCCATATGTGTTAGCATGAGAGCACTCTTGTAACTTAAAAGAATTGGATGATCTAATAACACAGATATTGGTATTTGCTTCACAAATCTTGTTTTGTGCTAGCAAAAATACAGTTTAAAAACAGGGCATACATTTACTTGTCAATATATAGATTGTTTCCCTTTGATAGTAGTTGTTTTTGTAAACAGTTATATTGATATGGGATATATTACTTTATACATGCAGTAGCCACTTTGTAAAGAGTGACTTCCCGCTTTTCTCACCCCATTTCTTTTTGCTGGTTACATATTATAAAATCAAGGATTCATTTCCATAGATCTAGCTGGAGGGACTATTTTTATATTGGATTTTCTGTAAACTGGTCTTGAAATTGCTTTGAGAGATCAGATCTCTGTAGCATGCCCTAAAATTTGTATTTAAAAAGTAAATGTGCAGTATTTCTTTAAAATATTATGAAATATAGTAAAAGGTTATATTGTAAGCTGACATCCAATTCTTGTTCTTCCTTGCATTAATTCCCTCAAATGAGGCCTGCTCTACAAGTCCTCTCCCTCCAAAGTGCTCAGTTCAGTGCCATATCCTCTATTACACCACTTGCTAACATGTCTTCCTTTGTCATCCCATCCCTTCTTAACATGACATCTAACTAACATTGGCAAAAGTAAGGAAATGTAGAGATAAAACTTTGTTTCTACTGTATATTGGTGCTACAGACATTAACTCAGTGCGTGATTGAGAGTGATGGCAAAATATTTGGACGGAGTTTTAATTTGCTCCATAGCATGGTGTGGGTTTTAAAAGAAAAATATTAAAAATATTTACAATATTTTTATCTTTAAAAATATAACAGCTCTGTAACTATAACAGATTAAATTATATTTTTTAATTAAAAAGGCACTTTTGATTACTTTGGGAATGAGGATTGGGAGTTTCTGTGCTATTGCTACTGTATATTGTGTTAGTGCATATATCCGCTGATGCTTTAGGTATAATTCTAAAAGTTGAAAGTGAATGAAGGGTCTTGAATTTTGAGAAATCACTTTTTTCATAAATGGAGTACTCCTTGACTTATTCCTATTTTATTTTATTTTATTTTATTTTATTTTATTTTATTTTATTAAATACTTTCCTCTCTTCCAGTTATTCAATAGCAAGAAAGGACATCAAAGAACTAGATGTAAACCTATCAAAATCTGATCTGTCTGCTAAAAAAGGTATATTAGAATAATGCTTCTCTGGCTTAAAAAACAAATCAGTTGTGTAATGCAATATTGAACCTTCTGCTGGTATGTGACTAGAGTTAATTGCTATCAGTTTACCATTGGAGGGTTACAGTGAACACTAATAATACTGCTATATACTATAATGCTACTATTTAGCATTTTAACAGTGCTTTGCTAAGAAGCACTGGCAGCTATTGCTTCATACTTAAGATGGTAACCAAGCTTCCATTATAAGTCTGATTTGTTTGGGGAGGGGAGTTCCCTCTCTAAAATCCACCCAAGTTATATTGGCTTCCAAACTGGTAGTTTAAGCCTGGACCTGAGGTAGAAATATTCTACCGAATTTGAAGTTCCTTTATACATGGGATTCCTGAATTATGGCACTCTAAAAATAGAACTGTTCACTAGAATTCAAAAAGTCTCCTTTGTTGTTGTTGTTGTTGTTGTTTTCCTTATGGAGGCTTCTTAAGGAAAAAAGAGAATTTTACCTCCTAGGTAAGGGTAGGGAAGGACTTGTATGTCACAGGAGGGCTTGCCAAGCAAGGGCTTGTCCACAAAGAGTCTTTTGCAAACCACAGAGGGTTCATCAGTTACAGAAGCCAGGGAGGTATTAGTGCTCCCCAAACCTTCTACAGTAGCACTGAGCAGGTCCTTGGTGTTCCCGCCTCTATCTATTTTAAGTACCTGCATGGCCCCCATTACTGTAGTATCCAAGTGCCTCAGTCTTTAATGTATTTATCCTTGCAAACACCTGTGTGAGCAAGGACAGTTATCCCCATTTTGCAGTCGGGGAACTGAGGCACAGAGAGACTAAGTGACATGCCCAGGATTACACAGAAAGTCTGTGGTGGAGCTGGAAACAACTTGAGTCTCCAGAATCCCAGACCAGCACTGATAACCATTGGACCATCCTTCCTCTGCTTCTTCCACAGTCCCCAACCAAAAATCATCCTCTCCCCCTCCCTGCCAAATGTCTAGGCCTCATAGGGGCTCACAAGCTTGAGTCCAAAGAGACTTACTGGGCCACTGATGCAGGTACCCAGGTGAAGCCCTACTCCACCATCCCAAAGATCTGTGGGAGGCTGGCTGTATTAAGTGAGCATTAGTGAGTGTGAGGAAGGTATACGTTAGTGAGTATCAGGGAGTTGGGAGGATATGGGGAATCTCCACTCCTATAGTTTCTCAGTCACCTTTTGCTCCCCAACGCCAAGTTGGGAGTATTTAAAAAAAAAAAAAAAGGAATATCCATACAAAAGCACTAACATTATAGTGTGGATACCTATCAGTGGGTTTAGATGTGTATTGCCTTAATATTTGGATTTTTTGTTTCAAACTCTAACACTAGAAACCAAATATGTCCATAGGGAAAGTTGCCATGATTGAGAGATACAATCATATTGCGTTAACTCAACCCCCTGGGGATGCTCTGAGGGAATAAAGAAACTTCTACTATATTATCACCCATAACAATTTATTTTAAAACCCTACAGTCATACATGACCCATACTGAAGAATTATAGGCAAATGGGCATACTGAAGACAATCATTCATTCCTTACCATTAAATGTCTTATCCTACAAAGTGCTGAGGTCACTCAAAGCCTCTCATATGAGAAGCGTATGCTTTGATCATGAAATTGGAGCACTAATACTGTATTAAAAGAGCAAATGATAATGTGGTGAGAAATCGTCACACTTAGCATAAGAGACATGTATGTATGAAGCAAATATTTCACCCGATGTTTTATGATGCTTGTTTCTGATAAAGTTGGATGTAAGAGAAGATGATAACTCTGCCCTAGAGGGGCCTGCCTAAGATAACATTGTACTTGTCAAATAGCACCTAAATTAACTCTGAATTCCATGGATTTCCAGTATTTGTGTTTTTAATCTAACATTCCTGAAAGCTAAAATGTGCTCATACTATGAAGATGTGCTTGCAACCATAACTTCATCCTAAATTTTTGTGTGTGGGATTAATGATCGTGTTTAAACATTTAATTCACTTTTCACCACCTATTGACAATTCAGCTCTGAATTTTCTCCCCCCCCCCCCCATTATAATTAGAAAAAAAAAAATTAGGAATATTTTGTAATTTACATAATTTTGAGTTAAACTTAGTACCTTGAACACTGGGCATTTTTCTCTGTAGGGTTACAGGAAGCAAGCACTTTCTTAAACACAAAAGCTGTTCCTGATAACTGGAAAATGGACATGAGTGAAATCCTGGAGTCCTCCAGCAGTGATGAGGAAGATGGCGCTGCTGCAGAAAGTGATGAAGAGGAAGACAAAGTGGAAGAAAAGGAGGAAGAAGTAGTGGTAAGTCTATTTTTTATATTAGAAACAATTATGCAATTAGAAATGGTAGATACAGAATTTAAATGTCCAAGGACACTTTAGTTACCAAAGTTGTGATCTCAAACTTGGCTTACTCACTTTGGAGTTTTCAGACCTGTTTAGCTTCCCTTCACAACTGTGCTTAATGGTATCTGTGTGCAACTGCAGATATTCTGCCATTATCCAATGCACAAATTTGAGACAAATCTCAGAAATAAGTCAGCAAACTTTGTTGGAGAAGGTCTGGGTCAGAAATATGCAGATAGGGAAAGGAAACAAAATTTGATAGCTGTCTGAATAATAACCTAGTGCTGATTTAAAATGTAACATGCTTCTAAAATCCAAGATCCTCTTGAATGATGAATACTTCCAGTCAGAGAAGGTACTAAAATGCCAAAACAAAAATATTGGGCACAGTAGAGGAAAGTGGTAGGTGGATGGACTATCCCCTATTATAACTATTTGTTAGCTATCTAAGAACCTCAGAATTTTATGCTAAATATCTTTAGATATTAACATTTTTTAAATTATGGAATGGTAATGTTATTGTCTAATATATACTTTAAATTCAATTCATTGTACAAGTGTCTGTCACAGAAGTATTGATAAAATGATCCAGTTACTCAGTTTCCATAAAGTAAAGCATCATCTGTCCTCATGTAATCAAAAATGAATTTATGGAATTTCCTTTAATTTGTATCTGGTTTTAAATCTTACAGAATTAGATTTACTTGCAAATAAAATAGTTCTTTGTAAGTTTGTGTGCCATACATGGAACCAGAAGATTCATTATATAGAAAAGGAAAGCAAACTTTCTGTTTTTAAAGAAGGTCAAATATCGTTTCCCTTTCACTTCCCCTGTAGTATGTGGTTTTGTCACACTGAAAACAGAATGGCTGTTCATACTTAGAGGCAGACTGCCTACAGTGTTGCCATAGTAACATACTGTTGGTTTCAAGTGAGCATGCTCAGGAAAGAGAGGAAGATTTAGCAGAGGCTTGGCAGCCTGCCAGTGAGGCTTGCCAGATGCTTTGAAATGGACTGTCTCTTTCTTTTCCTTTCATGTAATGTCTGATTTTTATATGGAAGAGAATGTAAGTAATGCTATATAACTGCGGATGTCGTGCAGTGAGAGAGAAAGAAAGCAAATATTTGGAAGTCAGGATGAAATATGTCCAGGCACTGGGCAGATTAGGTAGAAGGGAAATATAACCATTTTTCATTTGAGAGAAAATGCAGCTCATAGGTAAGGAGTTTGTGTTTTAACCTGCAACGTTAACATTTTTCATGATTAAGAATGTGGATTTGACTTAGAGTTCAAGGTTTCTGATCTGTGAACAATGTGGTATAGCATGTAGCCAAGGGTAAATGTTTCCTTGTTTAAAAAAATAAAATAAAAACCTATTTTTAGATATTAATGTTATGCCTTAGTAATAGTGTTCTGAAAAATGGAGGAGTTGTCCATATGAAAATATTGATATGGTTAGGTAAATATGAGGATGAATGTGCATAGAATATAAAATCCCACTGGGTTTTTTCTTCTGTATGTATTGATAAGAATTGAATAGGCCACATTTTGCAGGGTGTGAACTGTTGCAGTCTGCGTTGATCTATATTAACGTTTGTTAAAATTGCATACTCCCAGTCAGATTTTTGTGTGTGTTTGTGTTTGTTTTTTTTAAAAGATGGCTTAATCGGCTTCTAGTATAATTTTTGGTGTCATTTTACAATGGATGTTGTCTAAAAGTGCAGTATGCTTCAAACAAAGAAGGGGGAGGGGTAGCTTTGTTTAAAAACAAAACAGCATTCTTATAAAACAAATGGGGTTTTCATTTCTGATTCTAAGAAAATAATCTGTTGATCAAGGAAAGGGAGGTAAAGCATTCCAGAGATGTAGATATGTCCGTAGGAAAAGCTGTAGGATCCATTGTTTCCAGGTGACAAGTAAAGATATAAAAATAAAGGGATCATAAAGCTCTCTAGTGGAGCATAGATATTTATATATTTTTTTAGATTGTCTGAGCAGAGCTGTCATTCTTGACTATGAAGTCAAAAATCTTGATTAGTCTTTTATAATAGTCTAATCTTAATTATTTAATTGTGGGCAAAGCTCAATATTTCTGCTAAAGAGAGAGAATTTAGGAATTGTGATTTTTTTTTCCTTTAAGGGTTTTCTTCAAAACGTCACTAATCTGGGATGCAGACCTAAGGGAGCTAATGCATAAAAGACTGTTGTCTTGGCTAAGTATGATTATAAATGTTGAATCACTCAAATTTTAATCAAGGTCAAAATAACCTCATTCCTATTTCTGTCAGAATATCCTCAATTCATCTTCTGTTTTGGGACTCTGAGTCACTCTGTTCTATTTTTTTTTTTTTAATTTACCATGGTGGTGCAGTAATGGCCTAGCTACCAACAGGCATGGAAGGCCTTTCTCAGATAAATGACATGGAGTCCCCTTAACTCTACAAATATATATTTAATACATACCCAGCATATTGTCAGTCAAATCCAAAGGATAGTCTTATTATGGAGTCAGAACAGACAGGCCTAATGTAGTTGTTTGTGATTATAGAACCTAGTATTTTCTCGCAGCTGGATTAGGATCCATAATTTTGCTTTGACACACTTTTTTGTGATGCCTTTAGTGATTTGGTAGTGGTTCAGTACAAGGAGTAATTTAGAATAAGCACCAAGATATTTTGGTGTCGCTGCATAGTCTCTTCAGGATCTGAGAATATGGGATCAACATGGTGGTACTCCGATGGTTATCTCTCCTGTTGGAGGTAATTTATGAGTGTGGGATTCTTTACAGTTGTTCAGTGCAGGAGGAAAATCGGGAGATAGCCTTCGCATTGACATCTTTATTTAAATTTTAGAAGAACATTGACATGTGTCATGTTGCATAATAAGTTTCTCAAAAGGTTAAATTTGAGACTTTTTTGCAGTAATTTCAAAATACTGCATAGCAGCCCTAAGTTACTGTATTGCTTTCAACTTATACTTGGATACTTGTTTAAATAATGAAACTGACTTTTTGTTACTATTATTTTTGCTATTCCTTTTGGTTGAATAAGATAACTTTTCCCATTTGGAAGTGAGTGGTTAGTTTGAATCTAGCCACAGGTCTGTTGGCTATAAACGTTTGTATTCAATTTGTAAATTTAAAAATCTGCAGTAAGAGTGTGCTACATACATATTAGGATGTAACAGCCATTCTGAAGATAAATTGGAATTAGAGGTATAAAAATTTGAAACTCTTCTATATCATTGGCTGCATTGAAAACATTCCAGAAGCTCAAGGTCTGTCTCTAATATGCATGTCTTATTAAAAATCAAAAATATGTACAAGCATATTATTTTCTTGCACTTCTACTCTTCTGTCAAGGAAGATAGCAATTGCTAGTTGTTTACCAGGAAATAAAAATGTCCAATGATTAACTTTTTCCTTGCCCTGTGTTTAAAGGGGAGACTGCCTGCAGCTTGCAGTTTGATCTTTTGAGTCTCTTTGGACATTCTTCCTGTGGACAAATCAAGCCCTCTTCATGCATTTAGTTAAAATATATTTATTCCTTTTGTTGAGTCAGAAGCAACAAAAGGAATTCCTATATATCGAGTGTATGCGTTTGATTTTATGTGTAGGATTTCAAAGAGTTACCGTAAGACATAATATTAAATGATGATTGGATCAAAGGGCAAGAGATTTGGAGGGTGGGGCGTTGTGGGAAGGGAGGAATGGTGTATAAGGCCCTCAATGTTCAGGTTTGGACAGTGTACCATGACTGAATTTAACTGCTATTGCCCCTGGGGCGGTAGTGTTTTGTTTTATTATCCCTTTGGATTTTTCATCTCTTCTTATCCTTTTAAATTTTTAGAAGCAGGAAGAGTTAAGAACATAGCAACAGTGCTAGCCAGATTGCTCCCTAAGTGTCTCCCACTCAAGAGGAATTGGTTAGCAGACCTGTATCTTTTTCATGGAGAGTCTTCCTAATGGGAGATATTGCAGAAGCTGGCCAGTTCATGGGAAATATGGGGGGAACAGGTCACTATGCTGGCCATCCTTTAAAGGTGTCTGTCTCATATGAGATCAGAAGTAAGTTGTTTCCCATTTGAAAATGAAACTTTGGTGCCTAACTCACTTCCTGCTGTTTGAAAATAAGAACTGGAAGATCCAGGAGGATATGGTGGCAGAGGGTGGGCTCTGTTCTCAGGGCAGTGGCAAGTACCTGGTCATGCTCCTGGTAGCAAATTATAGATTTCTTGTCATGTGAATTTACCCTACTGAAATCTTCAACAGGGGGGAAAGATGGCCCATTTAAATGATGACTCTGAGGAGTTTTTTCAAAATAAGACATGTTCTAAGGAAGTCAAATTCCTAAATGCTGAATCAGGAGCGTGGTGTAGCATCACTTTTTCCAACACCCTTCAGATCCCTGTTTCTCAGAAAGGCAACAATACACTATGATAAGAGCATAGAACGTGTAATTATAATCGAAAAATTGCTACCTAGAAAGTTTCATATAATACTTCCAGATTTGCAGATATATATAAAAAATGGATGACATGTTCAGCGTTTTCCTGTGTGAAATTAGTTGTTTGGTCAAAGTCCACTTCCCAATGGACAGGTATTTGCATCATAAATATCATCACAGTTGGCACCCTTGTTGGCACTCTGAGCAGACAAACCAGTGACTGAATGGGCATGATGCCTGGACTACCTTTTAGCCTGTAGAGGAGATGTCCTCCAGTTAGCACAGAGTCATGTCACTGCCCACCACCAGTGCAAGAAAGCTTTCCCTGCTATACCTGCTCTGTGGATAAGTAGAGGATTTCAGTCCTAAGGATTTTCATTCCTGATACCTTTCACCAGCATTAAATTTACATCAGGTGGGGGAGGGCTGGCATGTGTGCAAATATTTGAAACCCATGAATTACATTTTAGAAATAGAGATTTGGGATTCTTGTACATGACTAACGACTTCTAATGCTGCTTCCAGATTGCCACTAGTCACAGACTTCTCTAATGTTTAAATGGTTTTCAGAGGCAAGATAAAAATGTTATCTGAAGCAGTCCATCTCTGGTGTCAAGTGTGTGTGTTTTAGGATAGCATATAAAATCTGAGTATAAAAATTGCATACAAGGCTGTCACAATTTCAAAGCTATTCAGCAAGAAACAGTTTCTTTAAGATACATGGATTTACATAACAGGTAAGTAGCAAATGTAAATGTAATACCACACAACATATATTTACAAGTGACAAATTCACTAATCTAAAGTAACTAATTTTTCCAAGATTTCTGATTACTGTTTGAGTTTGTGGTTTATAGTGCACCCTGTTGTAAAACTAGACATTTTATATACAGTTTTCATCTTCAAAGTTCTATATGAACATTGTAGTCTTATAATACCCTTCGGAGTTACCTATATTAACCCCATTGTACAGATAAGATGAGGCAGAGAGAGGTTAAAAGATTGAAGGTATGTAGCTAAATCGTTGGGCCTCGCTCACCCTTTATTAGAGCCTGTTTGTGGGAAAAGGATGTAAATGAGAAACCAAACCACTGTGGAACTGGAAATTTTCAGAGAAAATTATTTGCACAGATTTTATCTATGAAATTCTGAAGCCTTCTGGTGAAAATATCTGGACTTGAGAAGAGATGGGACTGCTGCTTGGTATGCAGCATTCCTGCTATCTACCGCAGGGGGTGGCATGAATGCCATGCTTAGAAGTGCAGTGTTCAGGCTACCTACCAACAGAAATATGGCTCTCCTCAATGGTGACAGGTGGTGGCAATAGCATTTCTGAGATTCTGCAATGTTTATTCATACCTGGAGACTGCAGCAGGAGGAATGGGGAAGAGAAGCCAAAGGACCTGCTCTGTGACCCACTTTGGGGTCCCAACCCACAGTTTGAAAACTGCTGGAATATCCCAGAACTAAGTGGCTAGAATACTTTCCTGAGAGGTAGGATTCAAACAGGGGTCTCCCTTCTTCCTGAATGGCACGGGAACCGAACTTGGGTCTCTCAGGATATGTCTACACTGCAATAAAAAAAACCTGTGGCATAGAGTCTGAGAGCCAGGGTCAGCTGACTTGGGCTCATGGGGCTCAGGCTGTGGAACTAAAAATAGCAACGTAGACTTTAGGCTCAGTCTGGGCCCTGGGCGCTGAGACCCACCCCCATCGAGGGGTCTCAGATCTCAAATTCCAGCCTGAGCCTGAACATCTACACTGCAGTTTTAGAGCCCTGCAGCCCAAGCCCTGCAAGCCTAGGCCAGCTGTGATCGTGCCCTGGGTTTTTTATTGCAGTGTAGATATACCCTCACATGTCAATGAATGCTCTAACCACAGGGCTAAAAGTTATAAGGTGGAGTATTGCCGCCACCATCACCACCTCCTCCTTTCAGATTTTGAATGAGACCTGATCGGAGGAAGGGATAGCTCAGTGGTTTGAGCATGGCCTGTTAAACCCAGGGTTGTGAGCTCAATCCTTGAGGGGGCCACTTAGGAATCTGGGGCAAAAAATCAGTACTTGGTCCTGCTAGTGAAGGCAGGGGGCTGGACTCAATGACCTTTCAGGGTCCCTTCCAGTTCTATGAGATAGGTATATCTCCATATATTATTATTAATATTAAATATCTGATAGGTGGTCTCTAAGCATATCTACTGGACTGGGCCCTGCACCCTTGTTAGGAGGGCAAATGCCAATCTTCCCCTGGTTGTATAAAACTCTGGGTGCCTCGACACCTAGAGGGAGATTGCAGTGTGTGTGCCTAAAGGCAGAAACATCTGTGATGAGGGAAATTTTACTCTGAAAATATAGGTGCTTGGGTGAGTTTAGGCACCAACAGGGTTCGGTGGGAGTTCTGTGCATTGCAGTGGAGCCTGAAACTGGGACTTGTGCACCTATATACCTTTTGTGGATCTGAGCCTTTGTGCCTATATTCATCTGTAAAACAGGAATAATAAAACTTCCTTTGTCTTGTCTATTCAGACTGTAGGTTTTTCAGGGAAGGACTGTGTCTCTCGATGTCTAACATCTAGCAAAATGGGGCCCCAATTGGTTGAGGCTATCATTACAGAAATAATAATTCATCACTCAGGAGCAAGGATGTTCCCTTAGGGACATTAAGCCCATGAAGCCTGGAGGGCAATTGATAATTGAAATGAAACCCTGCTTCAGAACAGCAGGTGGTGACCTGGGAACCACTTGCACCAAAGACACACAGAGAGGGTATAAGGATAGCATACAGATAGCCTAATGTGAAATGCTCTCCAGCATCAACTCATGAGTCTTTGTTTCACCTGGTCTGCGGTCCAGTGACTGGCCAATTAGGTGCATCAACTGTCCTAACTCTTCCTTCTGTTTTCCACGCTCCCCATAGATAGTGATTCACTTGGTCTTCCTGCTCCTGTTCCCTTGGGCTGTACAGTTTTTCATCTTTGCCTTTTGTTTAACTTCAGGTGAAGATACTGAGAGACTGTTAATATTTAAGTATCTGCTCATGGAAGAGCTATTTCAACATTTTCATTGTTTTGGGGGATCTGTCCACAAGAATAAACAGTTCAAGGTGGAAGTGCTTCTGAATTCTGAAGATATCTAGCACTTGTAATGCTTTTTATCCATAGGTATAAAAGCCTTTTACAGTAAATGGTGAGATCTATTAATTGCAATGTTAAGATTACATAATTTAATATTTTGAAAAGCAGGAAATATAAAAGCTAAGGTTCTTATGCACTAATAAATATGCAGCATTGTCTGTGTGATTCTATTGTTAATTTTATAGCTTACTTGTATGTCTGTTAAATGTATACCATAGAATATACAGGATGAGCAAAATGGCCACTATAACATTATATAATTTTGTGGGTTTGCATTTAATTTCCTTGTTTCTTTTCTAAGAAAAATCAGAAGAGAAGAAACACAAACTATCTCTGTGGAATAATGTCAGTATTTAAATGGCCCCCATTGGGCTCTGGACATTACAGCTCATTGCAGCAAGCAGCATGAAGAAGGGGTGAACTAATACCGATGCTTCACAGGAGGCTGTTTTTCAGTTAACAAGGCAGTGGTGTATCAGTTTAGATTGCAATGGCTCTATTTTCACAACAGAAAATTAGGAATGTAATTTTATTAAAATGAAAGCTTAGAATTTGCTGAATGCAGACCAAACTGAAACTGAGATCAGTAACCTTTCTATTGCTTCCCCCTTCCTCTCAAAACTGCCTGTGATTTTTCTACTAATGATACAGTGGTAGGGTTTTATTTTTGACTTTTTCTGTACATCTTTCCTCTGAGACAGCCACTTTTGCACAGACAGCCTCACCAGCAATCCTTAAGCCTACCAGGCTGGGCAGGAAGAATGTGGCATACATAAGATGTTGCAGGGAGCAAGACCTCATTAGGCTCTAAAATCTCAGAATCCCACTGAACATGCTCAAAAGTGATTTTTTTCTCGTAACTTTTATTTATTCTAACATTTTCCCTTTGTACATAGCAAAGGCTTTACTTCACATTGTCGACTATCCAAGTCAAAGTTTAGCTGTGTTTATCCGGGGTGGCAGTGTAAGAATAGTAGAGGTAAAAAGAAAACAGGATAGATAACATACATTCTGTTGTTCTGAATTATACAAGTGACTCCTGAGATGTTTCCAGAGATGACCTCTTTGAGCTGAGACCAAGCATGGAAAGTTTCATTCCCCAAGGGATTTCTTTCCCCTCCTCCCCCAGAAATGTATGAGCATCTGAAGATATAGGGGCTGTTACAATGGAAACCATTTTGCAACCTTGACTATAGTTTTTCTACTGGGGAAAGCTAGAATTCATGTTAACTGCTGTAGTCTTTTAAATAACCCATTCAATATTAGATTTTACTGTATGACATCACGTAATATATTAGTGCAGGCCACATCATACCCCTAATGGATTGAGGATCCCACTGCTCTGTATTTTCTTTTTCTCCAGTTGAGACTCCAGCATATGGGGTTTTGAACCTTCAGAGGGGAACCAACCAAGTTAGTCCTCCTCATCTTATTTAAACTTTTGCCCATTTGTGTGGCTAGCCCTTTCTGATGGGTTTATTTTCTGGATATCATATCCTTATATGGGTGAACAATTGTAGCTTGGCTTTTTCGTGCAAATGAATTGTTTGGGATCTGACTGTCCATATGCATCTAATATTTTCAATATGTCTCCCTTTGTTTTGACAGCCTGAGGAAGAGCTTGATCCTGAAGAGAGGGACAACTTCCTCCAACAGCTTTACAAGTTTATGGAAGACAGAGGTAATACATTGCTTAACTTATTATCTTTTGTGTAGCCAACCCATTTAAAAAAATTATTTTTAAATTTAATGTGTTGTATCATGTTATCACCCTTGCATCAGGGAAACATGTATATTCCAATAACTAAACATACAGATGAAAACATTTGTAACCATTTTCAAATGGGGCAAGTCTTCTTATTTCAGATGCTTATCAGCATAACACGCAGACAAAAGCAAACCCTGCCTAATTGATGTTTGGTTTTCTGTTGTTGTTTGTGTGTGTTGGGTTTTTTTAGACAGTTCTTGATGAGCTAGAACCAAAGTATCTCTGAAATAGCCTCTGAGTTGGTGTCCCTCTATGGCAGCTATGGCTGGCAACTCTGATTTGGAGGATAAAAACACTTGGAGACTTGGCCCTGGGTTGTGGAACTTTCAGCCATCAGAAATCTGGAAATGTGCCATTTTTAAGTCTTGTTGCAAAGCTGTCCTAATCACGCACAGACATTCTACTAGTAGTGGAGCAACAGTGTCATTCACCTGGAAAACAACCTAAGCAATCCAGCTTGGTTCAATAGTTAGAATAAGGAAGGAGTTGATTTGCTGCTTTTCTCGACAGAATTAGACCAGTCTGTTATGTACATGATGGTTAGATGCTATAATGGCAAAGAATATATTGGAAGAGCTGCAGATACCTTCATACATAGTACAGTGCTTTGCCCTCCTCCCAGTTTCACCTTCCTTAGAACCGCAAATTTCAGTGGCTTATGCAATACTAGTTTTCCAATTTCAGGGAGGCAACCAGTTCTAACACCCTGAGCATTTCTAAAGGCATTGAAGCCAGAAAATAGGTTATCCTTTCAGCAAATAACATATTGTGCCCACACATTTTATGCTCAGAAATGGCTGTCTTTTTTAATATAAAAAGTTTCACTCCTGTGTTTGCAAACTTGTTTTGATCAATAGCAAAATTGAAAAAATTGTACAAATAAGACTAGACTCTCTTTAGATACTTTTGTCAAAAATTAGCAGGTCTTTTCCACAGGGTAGAAAATATCTTTTAAATTTTTTTGTAAGCACTGTATGTACTAAAAACTGCTATTTGACCAATTCGTAGATCCCCAAATTGCCAGGCTCCAAAATGATTCCATAGCAGTGGTGACATTACAGCATAGTATAGCAAAGCACGTGTGGTTATATCTGGATTTAAAAGGACTGGGGTTGAAAGGAGTAAGTTTAAAATCAGTTACATGCTGAATACCTTCTCTGCCCTTTGGTGAACAAGGGAAGAGTGCATAAAAGTTCATAAAATGTTACAGTAATCTATAGCAATAAATGTTGATAGAAAAACACACAAAAGGGAGACAGACTATATTAGTTCAGACAAAATGGTTTCACAATCTTTAAGTATAATTAAAAAAAATATGGCAGGTCACCATTTTAAGTAGGCTGGTCTTCTCTTTAATAAGGTATTTTCCAATCCACAGAGGCTTAATGGAGTAGTACCTAGCCTGTTCAGTCTTGCCACTTGCCTATCACAAATATGTCAGTGGGTCATGTATTTGTTATGGCAAGCTTTTCTGGAGTTCATCCAGCATCACTTTGAAGACCATGCCATGTGGAATTAGCACTCTCGGGGGGAGTGGGGCGGGGGGGAAAGAGGGGGAGGGAAAGGAGGGGCTTCGGAGAAAAGCGTGTTATGTGTAAGCAATACTAGCTTCTTTATAATGTGATTCTTCTACTTCTGTTACTGTCCTTTCTCCTCTTCCTTCATTGTGGAGTGTCACCCTGACTCAAGTGCTGTTAGTCCAGGAAGCAGGGAGAGACTGTGTAGGCAGCTGTGGGACGTGGGGAAAACAAGGAAAGTAACAGAGCAGTAAAAGTAAAGACCCAGTCCCGAGAAAAACTGATATTGCTTAAAGATAGTATTTCATGGAAAAAAGGGGGCCTCCTTTTCTACCTTGGCAGGGAGGAGCAGCAACTTCATCAATGTTCAGCCCTTAGCCCTGTTTATTTCTGGCCTCCTCTTTCACAATTAATAGATTCTCGTTTCCTACCTGATTCCCAACTCTCTTAGTTTAGTTTCATACTCTTATCTCCACACACACATTTGTCTCTCTTGCCACCTTTTCCACCATTTCACATTCTGACCCTTTAATTTAATTTTCTACTCCATGTCCCCTTCACCCAAACATTTGATGTTCTTCTCTTTATCGACTCCCACATCCTACCATTTCCCAGGCTTTTCCTTAGCAATTCTGATAGGGTGTCCTTCCATGTTTTGGCTGCCCTTCCGTGTTTTCCCTGCTGTTTGGGTAAGGGCAGCTAATCAGATGGGGTTTTCCCGAATGATTTGAGGAGGGTCAGAAAACCTGTGTAGTTTGCAGGCCTATGATGTCAAACATTATAATAACTCCCCTAGAACCAACCAGATGGTGACGCAAAAGCTGAGCATGACCATTAGTTGGGAGCAACTGACTTGGGATGTCTTTTTATGGGTAAAAATATTATTACAGACACTACATTGAAAAATGTACCAGCAATCAAGTGTGTGCTATGGGATGGAAGAGAAGTTTGCTCATCTGCATGGTAACTTTATTTATTTGTATTCTTATGTTAATTAGGTACTCCTATCAATAAACCTCCTGTTCTGGGCTACAAGGATCTTAACCTCTTCAAACTTTTTAGACTGGTGTATCAACAGGGTGGGTGTGACAATGTAAGTGTCAAATTTTTCTTAAGCAAAACATCTATTTGTGCTCTTGAAAATTATGGTTACAGTTCTAGTGTCCCAGTAAATTTTGTTCTTAATTTTCCTGGTTAACAAATAAAACTTACTTTTCCAGATTGACAGCGGTGCTGTATGGAAGCAAATTTATATGGACCTTGGCATTCCTATTTTGAACTCCGCTGCTTCCTACAATGTAAAAACTGCTTATAGAAAGTAAGTTATATCTTATTAGATGATTGAATGAATGGTTTTATGAATATGGAAAATCTGAAAAGTGGCATGAACACTTTATTTTGATAGCTCAGCAGTTGATATTAGTAGACAAGTAAGTGTTTCACATTCTCTTCTTATGTTGCTACATTAATTTTGCCAGATTTTAAGAAGTTCTTACAAACAAGGTCCGGAGTTCTGCAGTGAGAGTGGTGCTTAGCGTCCTCCACTTCCATTCACTACAAAGGGGAGTAGGTGTTGGGCACCATGTAGGGTCTTGCAGTTGCAGTTTCTTAGAACATGGAAGCTTGTTTTAGAGCAGGAAATCTCCATTGTTGGCATGTGGTATTACTGTTTTGGAATATAGCAATGAAAACTGCTATACAATCAGTTTGCAATTTATGCTTACCAACACGGACAGACTCTGTCCTCAGATGCACACACATTCTACTTCCATTGAGATTTGTGATAGCTGCATGCTATGGGCAGAGCTTTGCATTTATTTGCTCCAGACTTTTAAACTTTCTGTACAATGTAGCTAGAAATAAGTGTGTGGCAGAAGTAATCTTTCAAACCTCAGTGCAGAAATTTTGGTTATACCTTTATAGATCTGTAGATGATGGCTTTCAGACACACTTACATTGTTAGCTACAGTATAAGAGTAGGAGGAGTGGTGGTGACCACTTGAGTTAAGGCTGCATATGCCTTTTCATTCTAACCCCTGATGTTCAGTTGTATTTTCATTTTTGATACTTACACCTTCTGGGCTGAAATGTTTCAGGCTCACTTTCTAAGTAGAGTGGACTTTCTTCTTCTTTTTTTCCTCCTGAAAGGTTGAGCAAATATAGTTCAGTGTTTTGAGTAAAAGGAGAAATTGAGCTCTGCATGTGGGAAGCAGGGGGAATGTTTTCCCCAATTCTGAAGAACTTATTTTGTTGTTGTTGTTGTTGTTGTTGTTGTTGAAGAAAACAATCAGAACAATTGATTGTTGTGTGATTGGCACCAGTATCAGGAGTGGCTTAAGTTAAGGTTACAGATGCAACATTAACTCTCACCATTGTGCATTTGCAGTACAAAAGTCTTTAATGACATGGTTGCATTTTGTTTCTCAAATACAATATATCATATGTTTTCTAAGCCTTAGATTAATGTGCATTCTCTCTTTTACAGTTGTGTATGCCAGACAGCTCATTAAAGTAATCATTTGAAAAGTACATAGCAAACTATTGCTGATTAAGAAGAAAAGTGAAAATTTGCAGGCATATATTGCCCACCTAAATTTTGCAGCTAAACTAGCTTAGTGGTTAACTACCTCATTCTCTGACTTGAACCTATTGAAAGTTGTGCTTGTTGAATAGCAGGTGACAAAGGGTCTCATCCTACTCATTGAAGTAAATGAAAATGAAAATATTCAGATTGTCTTCAATGGGAGTTGAGCTGGGTACTAATTTAAGATGCATATTTTACAGAGAAAAGTATTTAGCATGCAAAAATTAGTAAAGTTGTGACAGACCATTATGACATTGAAAACACTCTAACAATATAAGAATGGAAAAAAATATTGCAAGGTGATTCTAAGATTGTAGAAGCAATTGTGTGAGAAACAGTATAGCATGATGTGCTCTTGATGGTCTGAATGCTTAAGCAAATGGGACAGAATTAAAGCTGTGCACGTGCAATGTTAAACTTAGTCACTCAAATATGACTGCTTAATCATGCTACCTCAAAATCTCTTAACATAGGATTGAGGTTTTTATTGTTTGGTTTGGGGTTTTGGGGGTTGTTTTTCTTTTTCTTTTCTTTTTTTTTTTTCAGGAATTAGTGCTCTTCTCTTGCACTTCTGCGAGCAAGAAAATAAAGAATTTGTTTGCAGTTCAGTGAAATGAAAATCAGATATGCATTGGTAAAAATGTAATGAAACTTTGTTTTCATATGTAGGTATCTTTATGGTTTTGAAGAATACTGCCGCTCTGCAAACATTCAGTTCAGGACCATCCATCATAATGAACCAAAAGTGGTAGAAGACATTCAGAAACAAGAAGAACCAATGGAGGAAAGTGTAAAAGAGGAACAAGAAATGCTTCCAGCAGAAGTAAAAAATGAAGCAGAAGAAAATGATTCCAGCAGCGAAAGTGAAAAAGAAGAAATAGAATTAAGATCCCCGAGAGTAAGTAGTCTGATTTGAGGGTTGTTTTTTTTTTTAATTTATGTGCTAAATAGAACTGGGTGTCCTTAATAGTTCACTGATATGAGATTTCTCTAGAGGATTGGCTGTACATGGGAATTGCCATACTTGTACAAACACAAGAGCCACATGCTGGATAACACAGGCTTCCATTCACATATCAAGACAATGTTCCACTGTTTACACTGGCTTCCCATTGAATATAGTCCATTTCAAGTTCTCTCTTGATGGTCAAAACCCTCCAGGAGATTGACTAAGCTACCTGAGATCATCTTTAGACAAAGGAAATGCAGTAGATCTAATCTACCTAGATTTCAGTAATGCATTTGAGAAGATGGGGATAAGGAACTGGTTAAAGGGGAGACTGCAGTGGGTCATACTGAAAGGTGAACTGTCAGGCTGGAATGTGTTTACTAGTGGAGTTCCTCAGGGATTAGTTTTGGGACCAACCTTATTTAACATTTTTATTACTGATCATGGCACAAAAAGTAGGAATATGCTAATAAAATTTTCAGATGATACAAAGTTGGGAGGTATTGCCAATATGGAGAAGGACCAGAATATCATACAAGATGACTGGATGACCTTGAAAACTGGAGTAATAGAGATGGGATAAAATTTAATAGTGCAAGATCATGCACTTGGGGACTAACAACAAGAACTTTTGCTACAAGCTGAGTACGTATCAGTTGGAAATGACAGAGGAGGAGAAAGACCTGGATAACGATGAGCCACCAATGTGATATGGCCACAGGATAACGATGAGCCACCAATGTGATATGGCCGTGAAAAGGCTAATGCAATCCTAGAATGCATCAGGCGACGTATTTCCAGTAGAGACAGGGAAGTGTTAGTACCATTATACAAGGCACAGGTGAAACCTCATCTGGAATACTGTGTGAAGTTTTGGTCTCCCATGTTTAAGAAAGATGAATTCAAACTGGAACAGGTGCAGAGAAGGGCTACTAGGATATTTGAAGGAATGGAAAACCTACCTTATGAGAGGAGTCTCAAAGAGTTTGGCTTCTTTAGCCTAACCAAAAGAAGGCTGGGGGGAAAATTACTCTATAAAAAAAACATCAGAGGGATAAATGCCAGGGAAGGAGAGAAGTTATTTCAGTTAAGTGCCAATGTGGACACAAGAACAAATGGATATAAACTGGCCATCAACAAGTTTAGGCTTAGAATTAGATGAAGTTTTCTAACCATTAGAGGAGTAAAGTTCTGGAGCAGCCTTTTAAGTGGAGTAGTTGGGACAAAAAAACTAACTGGCTTCAAGACTGAGCTTGATAAGCTTATGGAGGGGATGGTATGATGAGACTGCCTACAATGGCATGTAGCTGATCTGCAATTGCTAGCAGCAAATATCTCCTCCAATGGCTGGTAGTGGACACTAGCTGGGGAGGGCTCTGAGTTACTACAGACAATTCTTTCCCAGTTGTCTGGCTGGTGGGTCTTGCCCTCATGCTCTGGGCCTAACTGATCGCTATATTTGGGGTCGGGAAGGAATTTTCCCCTGGGTCAGATTATCTGAGACTCTGGGGGGTTTTCACCTTCCTCGGCACTGTGGGGAACAGGTCACTTGCAAGTTTAAACTAGTGTAAACAGTGGATTCTCTGTAACTTGAAGTCTTTACCTCATGATTTGAGGACTTCAGTAACTCAGCCAAAGGTTAGGGGTCTGTTACAGGAATGGGTGAGTGAGGTTCTGTGCCCTGCAATGTGCAGGAGGTCAGACTAGATGATTGTGATGGTTCCTTCTGACTTAGATTTTGTTTCCCTGCACAACCATGACTTTCATCAACAGCTGTGTTCCACCAGAACCATAAAAGTATCACCAAATGGGGTAGACTTGTGAACATGAGAGAATTTTCACAGGAGCTGGACCTAGATTATGTCATTTCCTCCTGCAAGAGATAAGAATGAGCAGACCCCTCACAGCTTTAAGTACCAAATGTAAACCCCATCTCTTTGACCTAGTGTTCTCATGTTATCTCTCTTTTAAAAAATAAATAAAAATCTTCAGCCTTTCAACTCATTCACATATGCAGAGAAGGGAATGGAGGGATAGTGAGTTTTTTGTTTGATGTCTTTATTTTTATTTTTTTATTTTGAGTATTGCTTGAATGCTGTGGTGATGAGGGCCATGTCAGCAGGTACATAAATACATCACTGACCCATCTAATTTAGTGTTCAATCAAAAGTAGAATATAAGAAAATATTTAAAAGAATTTTTCCTTCGTTGGAACAAGAAATTAACTGTCTGAGTTATCTAGATTAACTGGCTAGAACTCTGGCTAGTTCTATTAAGGAAGTTACTATGTGTTCATTGATTAAAACTAGTACACTGAAAGGGAAAGAAATGTTACTTCTGACAGTTACCAAAGAACAAAGAATGTTTCCAGTTAAAATATTTAATAATGCACATTTAGTATCTCATATCCTTGTGATGTAAGCTAGCTGTACACCTCTACCTCGATATAGCGCTGTCCTCGGGAGACAAAAAATCTTACCGCGTTATAGGTGAAACCACATTATATCGAACTTGCTTTGATCCACCGAAGTGTGCAGCCCCGCCCCCTTGGAGCACTGCTTTACCGTGTTGTATCCGAATTCGTGTCATATCGGGTCGCGTTATATTGGGGTAGAGGTGTAACATCAGAAGTTTGTTTCCTATTGAAGTTTTTTGGTGACTAGATTCTGTCAAGGTATTAAATGGTTGATAGAAAGGGTCTTATTAAATGAAAATAAAAATACTGTGAGCATATGCTTACTGGAAATGCTACTTAAAATGCAGTAAATGTACTGAATCAATAGTTTAAAAGATGTGGTTTCTACAATAGTATAAATATACAATATTTAGCTTTAGACAAGCACTGAAAATATGAAAAGATAATACAGACCAATCACCTATGATTATCTCTAACTTGATCACCTTCCAGCATGCTGCAAAAGCTGTTTTTATTTGACAGGGTGTTGGAGGAAGGTTGTGGGTCAGGAGAGAAGATGGAGTGGAAGGGTTTTTTTATGCTGCTTTGACTTATTGGATGGCAAAGTTAACCTGTTAATTCAGCCAACCAGCAGCATTAAATAATATGTATATAATGTTATCTGTATGTGACTATGTAATACTTCCAGGTGGTTGCCATTATGTTGCTATACATTTAATTATTAGGGCACCTACTGGGTTTGATTGTTGTTTGAATAATAAATACATTCTAACAGAAGGATATATGTTAAACTAGGCAAATACAATTTAGATGGGGCTACTATAAGGTGGGTGCATAACTGGCTGGATAACCGTACTCAGAGAGTTGTTATTAATGGTTCCCAATCCTGCTGGAAAGGCATAACGAGTGGGGTACCGCAGGGGTCTGTTTTGGGACCGGCGCTGTTCAATATCTTCATCAACGATTTAGATATTGGCATAGAAAGTACGCTTATTAAGTTTGCGGATGATACCAAACTGGGAGGGATTGCAACTGCTTTGGAGGACAGGGTCATAATTCAAAATGATCTGGACAAATTGGAGAAATGGGCTGAGGTAAACAGGATGAAGTTTAACAAAGACAAATGCAAAGTGCTCCACTTAGGAAGGAAAAATCAGTTTCACACATACAGAATGGGAAGAGACTGTCTAGGAAGGAGTACGGCAGAAAGGGATCATGGGGGTTATAGTGGACCACAAGCTAAATATGAGTCAAGAGTGTGATGCTGTTGCAAAAAAAGCAAACATGATCCTGGGATGTATTAACAGGTGTGTTGTGAGCAAGACACGAGAAGTCATTCTTCCGCTCTACTCTGCTCTGGTTAGGCCTCAGCTGGAGTATTGTGTCCAGTTCTGGGCACCACATTTTAAAAAAGATGTGGAGAAATTGGAAAGGGTCCAGAGAAGAGCAACAAGAATGATTAAAGGTCTTGAGAACATGACCTATGAAGGAAGGCTGAAAGAATTGGGTTTGTTTAGTTTGGAAAAGAGAAGACTGAGAGGGGACATGATAGCAGTTTTCAGGTATTTAAAAGGGTGTCATAAGGAGGAGGGAGAAAACTTGTTCACCTTAGCCTCTAAGGATAGAACCAGAAGCAATGGGTTTAAACTGCAGCAAGGGAGGTCTAGGTTGGACATTAGGAAAAAGTTCCTAACTGTCAGGGTGGTTAAACACTGGAATAAATTGCCTAGGGAGGTTGTGGAATCTCTGGAGATATTTAAGAGTAGGTTAGATAAATGTCTATCAGGGATGGTCTAGATGGTATTTGGTCCTGCCATGCGGGCAGGGGACTGGACTCGATGACCTCTCGAGGTCCCTTCCAGTCCTAGAATCTATGTTCTGAGTACAAAAATGTGACGCTACCAAAAAGAGCACCTAGGCCGCTTAATAATAAAACAATAAGCCCATAACAGTTAAGACCCCCTTCCCCCAAACTCACCAGCTATCCCCACTGCTGTTCTTTACCCCTTTGGAAATTCCAGTGGTCTTGCAGCATGCTCTGAAGGCAAACAAATCTAGAGAGACAAGGTCGGTGAGGTAATATCTGTTATTGGACCAACTTACGTTGATGAGAGAGACAAGCGTTCAAATTTACACACAGCTTTTCATCAGGCCCAGACCTGAAGTAGAGCTCTGTGTAAGCTCAAAAGCTGGTGTCTCTCACCAATAGAAGTTGGTCCAATAACAGATATTACATCACCCACTTTGTCCCTCTAATATCCTGGGACCATCACGTCTATAACAACACTGCATACAAATCTGGGTCCTGTCAGACCAAGGAGAGCAATTTCCAGAATTGAGGATCCCTCGTGGAAAATGCCTTGTGAGCATCTCTGTCCCTTTTAAACCATGGGACTATCAACTCAAGTTGTTCCACTTACCACAACTGCCATAGTCAGCTAGGGAAGGTGATATTTCATGTGTTCAGGGACTACAGGCCTTGTAGATCTAAACAAATTCCTTTAAAATTCACCTGGAAACTAATGAAAAGCTAGAACTCTGATATTGTAATGCCATAATTGTAAACAGAATGCACACAATGTTTTTTAAATTTATAAATATGTGATAACTCAAATGCAAAACTTCACATTGGCCTCCAATCTGTCTTCTGTACAGGAAAAATAAATATACTTCAGTGCACAGGATGCACCGCATAACCTCCTCTGCCCTGAACATGACAATGCTTGTTTAACAGATTGCGTTTCTATCTTAGGGACGGAGGAGACTTGCTCGCGATGCAATAACTACTAAAAAAGAAACTGAAGAGGATAAAATGCAGGACAAATTAAAAGATAGCAACAAAGAAAATAAAGATGTAGAGGAAACACTTGAGAATGCAGAGAAGAAAGAAAATGAGACATCACTCGGGAGAAAGAACACACCAAAGCAAAAAGAGAAGAAAATGAAAAAACAAGAGGAATCTGATAAAGAATCTGATGAAGAGGAAGAGAGAAGGCAAGAGAGGTACATATTAACTTACATCTGCTCTTTAAAAGAATGCCTGTGTGGTGGTACAGCGGCACTCTGTATTGCTGAGTACAAGGGAGATTTAGGATTCCATTTCTGGAGATCAGACGTGAATCAAGTCCATGATTTTCACACACACACACACCCATCACAATTTCCCCCTCCTTGTGCATCTCCAAGACAGCAGAGGTCTGCTGTACCTGAGGGAGGATTTTTCCCTGGAGATGGCAGGTAGTATTTCCACTGTCATCTTCCTCCAAGGGTTCGGTCAGGAAGGGCAGAATTCTAGTTTTGGGGGCCATACAGGAGTTTATCCTGAGAATGCTTCCCTGGAGGTGTATTGAATCAGTGCATCCTTGGATGTTCTAGCTCTGTTCTCATCCCAGCCCTACTTCTGGGCTGCTTTAGCCAAGAGTGTCACCACCCCCCTCAGTTGCACACAATATTCACTGCTGTATCACTTCTCTGGATGGACTTCTGTCACTGCAGGCTTGGATTATATTGGTATTTGTGCACAGTAGTACACGCAAGCACTAGCTAGGTGTTGTGCTTGGTGTTGTACAACCATGTAGTGATAGATGGTTTCCCACACTCTGTCTTGTCTATTTATATTGTATGATTTGGGGTAGAAAGTGGATGTAACATACAAGCAAAGTGGCTAATGATGATGGGCAAATGTCCAACTTGCGCTTGTTTCCATTTTTATTTAAATGTATTTAGAGGGCAGGAGGGGATGAATTAATAAGAGCAAAGGAGAAATGAAGGGGAAGGGGGACTAAAAATGAAAAGGGGAGATGGATTGAAGAGGCAGAGAAGGAGAGAGGGCAACATGGAGGACAAGGAGAGAGGGGCGGGCAACAGAACAATGTGGGAGAATGAGGAGATGTTGGAGTAATGAGCCAAGTGGTAGAAAATAGCAGCCATAGAACAAACTGAGAGGCAGAATTGGTTTAAATCACTGCTGTCCAGGGGTTGTGAAAACAGGCTAGGCCTCTCTCTTCCCACCCTGCTAGTCCTGACTACCCCCCTTGCTCCATTCAGGGATTGGGTTTGCTCCTTGTGACATCGTTCTTCCTCTTTTCTAGCCCATGGAAAGGGGAGGAGTGCACTTGGGGCACAAGCTGAGAGTGAATCAAGCCTGATGACTTTTTGTTTCAAGCAAGGAGAATGTGTTGGCTGCATCATCTCCGTATCATTTCCATATGAGGAGAGATTAATAAGGCTGGGACTTTTCAGCTTGGAAAAGAGATGACTGTGGGTGGATATGATAGAGATCTATAAAATCATGACTAGAGTGGAGAAAATAAATAAGGAAGTATTTCTTCACACAATGCACAATCAGCCTGTGGAACTCTTTGCCAGAGGATGTTGTGAAGGCCTAGACTATATAACAGGGTTCAAAAAAGAACTAGATAAGTTCCTGGAGGATAGGTCAATGGCTATTAACCAGGATTGGCAGGGATGGTGTCAATAGTCTCTGTTTGCCAGAAACTGGGAATGAGTGACGGGATGGATCATTGTTCTCTTCATTCCCTCTGAAGCACCTGGCATTTGCCACTGTTGGAAGACAGGATACTGGGCTAGATGGACCTTTGGTCTGACCCAGTATGGCCATTCTGATGTTCTCATTTTGATGCACTCATGGAAAAAAACTGTGACCTTCAGAGAAGGCTGTGCCTTCAGTCAAAAGAAAGATCTTGTAGAATAACACAGCAAGCAAAAATTCCATTCAAACATAGATACAGTGTGGGTGTACAGTAGGTTGCATAGGTGTATTACATATATCTACAGTCTCTTAGTCATCTTTCTTGTAAGTACTTGATGCCTTGGTTATCATCTTTCCTTTTAGTGTAAACTGTTATTGCTGCAAAATAGGTTATAGTCAGAGATGAACTAACATTTATCTTTTGTAAAAAGCAAGCTGTGCTTTTTCTGTCTATTTTGTCTGCTTGTGGTTCCTTATAGTTCTAGGTTTTGCTTCTATTCCAAATTATTTATTTAAAAGGCACGAAAGTATGTAGATCAGATGAGACATTGGTTTTTGAAAAGACATTTTCAGGCACCTAGTCCTTGTTATGGATCTTTCCTTAAGTTAAATGGTAGATAAAAATTCTTAGCCTCTTTTTAAAAATTATATCATGGATAAAGGCATTTATTGTAACCTTGTGTTTGCCACTATTTGCTTCAGTGGAACTGATTAGATAGCCACAAAAAGGCCATTACATTGACAGTGCAAATGTCTCGTATAACTTGAAAGAAAATTGTGAAAGGTGGAAAAATTTAAAATAACACATCAGAAGCAAATATTAAGAATTAAAGTTAGTGTCTCCTTGCTCAGCACCTTCTGTTTCACTTGAGCTTCGAAACAGTGAGTTAATGTAATATATTTTCTCCACCTTTCTGTGATCTCCATATGTTTCAGAGGATAAACGTTAAAGCTTTGAGATAGTTATGCACATAATAAATCATGTTAAAATTTGTGAATTGTGAATAAATCCGATGCATCATTTTTAACACTTCTGATTTATGCAAAACAGAGTGGAGGTGTCTGACTTGAATAAGTTATGACCAGCCCCCTTTTTTATGCATTGCACTTCATGAAGCAAGGAACTCCCTACTGCAAACTTTTATCTTCTCCTTCCTCTGATTAGAAAGGGAATACTTAACTATGCTTTGGAAATGTTAGGTCTGATTGTAATTAAATAATCAATGGGCATTATAAATATACCTTGCTACAGGGAGGAAATTGAAAACAAAGGAGAATCAGAAGGGGAGGAAGATGAGGAGGACTCGGAGCCCTGTCTAACAGGAACCAAAGTGAAAGTAAAATATGGACGTGGAAAAACTCAGAAAATTTATGAAGCCAGTATTAAAAGCACAGAAATTGATGATGGAGAGGTTTTATATTTAGTACATTACTATGGCTGGAATGTAAGGTAAGAAGGAGAAATTACTGGTTAACTTCATTTTAGTTTACTAAAATAATTGTTGTATTCAGAGATTTTTTTTTTTTTTTTTTTTTTGCTTTTTAAGAGAATATCATCAAAGGGGGAAGAGTAATGGGTCTCTTGTCCCTGCAGTGAATTAGTATTGCACAATAGGGTCAGATCCTGCTAAAACTTTTTCATGTGAGTACCCTCACTCACATATGAGTAATCCTGTTGAAGCCAATGGAATTACGCATGTGTGTAAGTGTTTGCTGGATTTTGGTCCATCTCTGCATAAAACTGTGAGTAGTACTGTTACATTAAATTGGAGTTCTTGTGGGAATAAATCCGATACCTGGTAATAATTGTCACCAGGATCAGACCTTTGGCCAATATAGTGAGCTATGAAAGTGACTTTTAAATTACTCTTGCCTTTTAAGAAAGTGGTGGTGTGCTTCCAGATGTCACTCTGAGTATTAGAAACGGTATTGTGTTTAGTAGTAGGGTAGCTTATACAGTTATTGGTTTATTAAACTCTGAAATTTCAGCAACAAAAATATGCTGACAGTTGAACACTGACTATAATTAAAGAAGATCTATGTTTTAAGAAATTCATGGTGGGAGTGAGTGGGGAAAGCTGAACTGTAAGGAGGTGCAGAAAAAAATCCACTGAACACTTACATTGTATTCCAAAAGAGTGCATTCCTTATATTTAATACCTGTTGGGTAATGGCATTTCTTTATTTTTTATAAACAATGTGACTGTGCTAATGGCATAAAACTCAAATATATTTTAAAATGTGTTTTCCTTGTACATTAAAATTTGAGACTTGCCACCTCATTGAATTCCTGAGAAATCTAAACAGACATCACGTAGGTTTGAAAGAAACCTTTTTTCCAAACTTCTATTCACATCCCCTCTTCTATATTAATATTATTAATAATTAATAATCATAATAACACAGGAGAGTTTCAAAGGCACAAATGGCAGATAAGCACCTAACTCCATTTATGCCTTTGACAGTCTCCCCTAATGCTTAGTGTCTTTTGCCAGACGATTTGAAAACTTTTTAAAAACACAGGTAAGTATGATTATTTTATAACAGTGTTATAGATGGGGAAACTGAGGCGTGGAGAGATTAAAACTGAATTTTCTAAGGTCACATGAAGTTGATGGAAGAGTCTGTAATTGACCCCAGGTCACCTGACTTCCAGTGCTTTGCTGGCAGGAGACCAGGAAGGTCTGCACCTTCAGATTTCCTCAGGATCTTAGGAAGGTAATTGCAATAAAACATAGCACTAAATACGTTTTAAAACATCAGATACTTGATATGTTGCTAAAAGGGGGTTGGGGATCTATTTTGAATTGTTATTAAGGTCTTTGCAATTCAGCTTTGAACCATCAAATTACAATAAAACAGTTTTTAACGGGAGTAGTAACAATGTGCTGTGTTTTGCCTTTAGATACGATGAATGGGTGAAAGCTGATCGGATTATCTGGCCTTTGGACAAAGGAGGACCAAAGAGAAAACAAAAGAAAAAAGCAAAAGTAATATTTGTAGATCAGTAAACTTCTTGTAATAGTTTGTAAGAGCTTAATGGATCTCTCTGCTCCTAATAAGAATTTATTTAGCTGTTCACTCCCTAGCCCCTCCCCTTAACGTGTAGCCCAAAAAGGGTGACGTTTTGACTATAAGCAGTGATGTACATTCATAGAATGCCCAATTTTGTGTCTTCAGAGTAAAGAAGACCAGGAAAAGGATGAAAAGAAGGATGAGGAGAAACAGAAATCAAAACGTGGCCGCCCCCCTCTGAAATCTACTCTTCTGTCAAACATGTCTTGCAGTTTATCCAAAACACCTAATAGTGAAGGTAAAGCAGGAGCCAGAAGTACACGGAGCAATATGTCAGATTGCTCGTCATTACCAAATGGAACAGAAGGTACACCTGATGCAGTCATGTGAGACACTTAGGTGCTCATACATAGGAGAAATGTATGTAAATACAAATAATGTAACCCCACGCCTTCGTATGAAACGCTTAATAAACATATTGCTGTATTGTAAGTCAGCAGTTTTGAAGCCCTGTGCATTCAGTCAGTCAGTTTTACTAGCTATCTAACAGATTTTATTCTGTATCAATTAATTAGTTTTGATTTTGATTTTTAGGAACACCTCGCAGGCAGACGAGACGTAGCTCAGGAATGTTTGATTCTGATAGAGGATCAAACGGTGAGTGATCTCTGTCCTGTGTTTTGATTTTCATTCCTTTTGGAAAAAGCGATGAAAACCCCCCTTTTTTCCCTGCGAATTTTAATGCTGTTGAAAGAACTAAATTGACACCAGTGGAGGGGAAAAAAATCTCTCTTTCCTCCCCAAGCAGTTAGGGAAGGGGCAGCTACCCCATGTTCTCGCATCAGTCTGCTTCAGTCCAAATCCAGAGATAAAATTGTGGCCATTCCTATGGTCACTCAATCTTCCAATCTCACAGCTCATGCATCCAGCAGGGAGGCTAGTTGAGTACAAATGGTGGCAGTGTTGTTTGATGATAAGAACCCTTGTCTAATAGGAACCAAATTGAAGCCACCAACTCATTTCATATAGGATCTGTACAACTATCAGGCACCATAGTATTACTTGCTATCTATATGGCTTCTGATTGAAACCACCGATTTGGCAATGAAATGGTTGTAACCCCGTTACCAGTCTTCTGAGCCATCCATTCCTTTTTGAGGTGAGGTGACTGGGAAGATTCAAGCTATAAGGAGACTTGTAAAACTATCCTGTCCTCCTGAACTGTGATTTATGTGTGGCTTTTTGATTTCTAACCTTCACCACCACCACCAAAAAAAAAAAAAGTGAACACAAAAAAAGAGAGTTTACACTAGTGTTACCATACTTCCATAGAGATCTAAAGTAACACTCAGAAAAACTGTAGCAAAAATAGGTTGAATAATGCAACACATTTGGATTTTTTTAAAAATTTTTATGCAAAACCAAAACTCTTGATTTTTTTTTTTTTTTTTTCATAAAGTGATTTTGGACACTGTATCTGTGTGGGTTATTGAATAGTATCTGCATAGCTAATATAAAAAGTTGTGCTTTAACAATGACCTGATGTGTTGTTTTTTAATCTTATTTTCTTGCAGATTCTGGTTCATCTGACAGTGAAGCTGATGAGACTTCTGAAAAGAGTATGAATGAAGAATTTTCGGCAGAAATTTCAGATATGGAAAAAAATGAAAAACTAATTGATGAGAAACCTGATGAAGAAAACCCAAAGATCCCACATGTATTGATGAAAGAAAATGACAGGACTCAAGTGCAGCCTCTAGAAACTTTGAAACTGGAAGTTGAAGAAAGTGAACAAATAGTTCAGATTTTTGGAAACAAAGCTGAACAAGTGGAAGAAATTAAAAAAGAGACTGAAAAATCACCTAAGGGGAAGGGAAGAAGGAGCAAGACAAGAGATCCCTCTTTAGAGAATATAAAGGTTTTGCCAGAAAGCCAGGAAGAGGAAACAAATGAAACCCTCATAGAATCTGAAAGGTCAGAAATTTGTTCCTTAGACAGTAAAGAGTTTTCCACCACTACTGAAAATGAAACAGACCCTTGTACAAAAGATAAGAAGCTTTTGAAAAGGAAAACGTTGGAACAGACATCGCCTGAGAAAAAGGTACGACGAGAGTGTGAGATGGAAGTGCCAAATATTGTGTCTGAGGAGAGGACCAATGAATGTATTGGAATGGAGGAATGTAAAGACTTCCATGATGAAGAGTCACTCAGAACTGAAAATGAGGAAATGCCGTCTTTAGTAGCAGAGTCAGATCAACATGTTCAAGAGCTGACGAATGAAAACTTTGAATGTACGTCTGAGGAAAATGAGCATATTCCATTAAAAGATGAGGATGACACTATGCCTCAGATTGGACCTGAAACTCTACTTTGCCATGAAGTGGACTTGGATGACTTTGATGAAAAGGAAAAGAGCAGTAGTGAGGATGCAGTAACAGAAAAGCCAGACCCCAACACTTTGACCTCAAATCCATCTGCCTTAATCCCTGCAGTCCAGCCTAACTTCTCTGTGGCCTCACCCCTTGCTCTTAGTCAGGATGAATCTCGCAGTATAAAAAGTGAAAGTGATGTAACGATTGAAGTGGACAGTGTGGCAGAAGAATCTCAAGAGGGTCTCTGTGAAAGCGAGTCTGCTAATGGATTTGAAGCCAGTACCACTTCAAGCAATTGTAGTATAGCAGTACAAGACAGAGAAACTGGAGAGAAGGGTATGTGTTTCCCATGTGAAAAGCCAATCTCTATTTTGACAATTCCTGAAACCATTGTAAATCCTGTATCGCTTTGCTAAGGACTGTTGACTCAAAAGTGGCATTTGGCTTCCTCTAATACTAGTTTTCAGTTCAATCTATTTGTTTTAAAAGGGGTATATTGAAGGCAGAAATATTTGAGGCACATTTTTTCTTTTTCTTCAGGTCAAAAAAGGCCAAGCGATGGCAATAGTGGGACACTGGCAAAGAAACAAAAGCGTACTCCAAAGCGATCAAGTGCTGTAGCCAAAAATGAAAAGAATGGAACAGGTACATTTGGAAGTGAATGTTCGTGCTGTATCATAACAAGCGTGTAGTAATCCATCCTTTTGATATTTATCACCATTGTACATGTGTAAGGGTTTCCTTGCCAGGGCCTTTAATTAGTGTTGACTGGACCACTGACTATATATCTAGTAGACTATACCAACTATTCAGTAACCACAATATCTGGCAGTCTCATGACTGGTATCTTCATCATTTTCATTATCAAATATCTTTACAAGGCAGCTGTATGTGAGAAGATACCAAATATTTTACAGTTATCCTGGTTATATGTGTTCAGCTCAATTGTCATTTTTGTCCCTATGCTTGCTGAATAGAAGCACTTCCTTGAAAAGTCATGTCCAAGTGCTTCTAAGGTGAGAAAGATACATTAATTATAACTTACAAGAAAAAATACATAGAGTGAAATGAGGTAAGTACGACACCTTTTAGAGACAGGACTTTTATGTGTGGTTGACGTGATCAGATATGTAACCTTTTTAAATCAGCTGCAGAAAGTCTGAATTTAGTCTTCTATACCCCCTTATAAGTAATGATGACCTTAGATAGCTAAAGGATTTGAATCAAATAGGTCAATAGAGTCAATGCCAACAATGGCATTGTTAAGATTTATGTCAAATAAATATTTTGGGTTCCCACAGTAACTGCAACAAATATGTTCATAGGCTGTTAAATTATGCCTAATATGTGCAGAGTGAAGATTTTGGTGGGAACTGTAACTTAAAATTTCCTGAAATGTGAACCTTTATTTTGGCACTATTGTAAGAAGTTTTAAATTGTTTTTGTTTTTTACAAAATAAATCTAACTATACCCTGAAGTACAAGATCACACTGCATGTCTATGTGAATATGGTACAGTAGAACCTCAGTTAAGAACATCTCAGGAATGGAGGTTGTTCATAACTCTGAAATGTTCGTAACTGAAAAAATGTTATGATTATTCTTTCAGAAGTTTACAACTGAACATTGATTTAATAAGCTTTGAAATTTTACTATGAAGAAGAAAAATGCTGCTTTTAACAGTCTTAATTTAAATGAAACAAGCACGGAAACAGTTTCCTTACCTTGTCAAATCTTATTTTTAAACATTCCTTTTATTGTTTTAGTAGTTTACATTTAACACAGTATTGTACTCTATTGGCTTTTTTTGTCTTTGCTGCTGCTTGATTGTGTACTTCCAGTTCCAAATGACGTGTGTGACTGATCAGTTCGTAACTCTGGTGTTTGTAACTCTGAGGTACTTCTGTATCAGAGATGCATACTCTACTGAAATGATCATACATTGTTCACATCTATAGGTAATTCATGCATTTGCACTCTGAAAAGTGACTCTAGGGCCTTGTCTACACTGAAATAACTAAATGTGTTTTTAAGTCACACCTGCTTTTTTAACAGCAAACACACTTATTTTGGAATAAATGTCTGTATTATTTTTGTAGGTAAAAAATCTACTTTGGCAGGGGCTGACTCAGTCCCTAACTGCTCCCACCACTGGGGTTAGAGGGAGCACTGGTGCACCTGAAGAGTCAGCTCATAAAGTACCTAACAAAATTAGAAAATTTTAAATGGGTTTGTCAGTAATCTGAAACAATTTGGAATCCACAAAGGGAGCAGGGTCTTTTGAGTAAAGAAACACAATATTCCCTTTCACTTTTCTGACCATAACCACAGTTTATGTAACCTAGATTGTAGGGTTAGAAGAATACCAAAATTATAGGTCTGTCTTCTAATCAAAATTAATTTGTGTTATTACAGGACAAAGCAGTGATAGTGAAGATCTTCCTGTCATGGACAGTTCAAGTAAATGTACGCCAGTAAAACACATAAATGTGTCCAAACCACAGAAGCTTGCGCGATCCCCTGCAAGAGTAATTTCCCCTCACATCAAAGATGGAGAAAAGGATAAACAGAGAGAGAAACATCACCACAGTGCTTCCCCAAGAGTGTATAAATGGAGTTTCCAACTCAGTAAGAATTTTTTAAAGTGTGTTAAATATTTAAATCAGAGTTCAAAATTATATTAGTACAATATCCAGAACTTGCTATGTTCAGTTCCAAAAAGGCACTTGGCATCCATGCTCATTACCATTGTAAAGCCAGGTTTATTGGTATTTATTTATTTCTGTGCTTCACTTTCATACTATAAAAATCCTTTTAAAAATGGTATTTAAATTATCATCTTACTTCCCCCCATTTAATTTCCAGCATAGGTTTAGCAGTTTATTACTTCAAGAATATCTAGACTGTGAAACTAGTATTTTATATAATTTGTAAATATCTGGAATCTGAGTTTTCAGATGGCATAATCCAGGCATTCATCTCTAATTCTGGTCTTATGGGCTGCAAAAATTCAGGTTGGGATTGAAGAATTGAGTTGGAAGAGCAAGATGACTAACAAAATTATTGTGTAGGGGGAGGACGGAGGAGTTCTTTTGTTTTGTTTTTTGTTTTTAAGTTCCAAGATATTGTAACCTAAAACTCTGGGGATCTGAGACAAATATTTTAGAACCAATAATCTTTTTCCCCACAACCATTAGTGGAGGACTAATGATTATTCAAGGGAAAAAATTGTTGATCCATGTAAATACAGTATAATATACAAGTATATCATAGCAGTCTGTTCTTCTTTGAGTGATTGCTCATGTGCATTCCACAATAGGTGTGCATGCTTGCCACGTGCACCAGTACCGGAAGTTTTTCCCTTAGCAGTACTCGTAGGGGAACACCCCTAGTAACCCCTGGAGTGGCGCTGCGATGGCGCGGTATAAGGGGTGCTGCGCGCTCCCCCCATCCTCAGTTCCTTCTTGCCGCCAGTGAAGGTGCTTCAGAACTGCTCTGCTCCAGCTCTACTGTAGCTTTCCTTCTTTGGAATTTGTTAGTTCGTAGTTAGTAGTACCTCTAGTTATTTAAAAAAAAAAAAAAAAGTTTTAGTTAGAACTAGTTAGGTGTGCCCGGGCTTTAAGTTGTGCGACACTTTCAAACGGCCTATGCCCGTCAGTGATCCGCACGTGGACTTTTTCCACTGTCTGGGGGAAACCCATCTTAGCGACCGCTGCAAAATTTGCAGATCCTTCAAACCTTGGACCAAGAAGGAGCTGGACATACGGCTCCGAGCCATTTTGATGGAGTCGGCCCTAACTCCGACACCGCTGCACCATTTCAAGTCGGCGCCGAGCACTGCAGCATCGGTGCGCGGTGACTCATTGATGCCCTCCACCAGTCAGCACCACTCTCCATCCACGGGACAGTCTAAAAAGGTGAAGAAGAGGTCTTCTCCGCCAAGGCACCAGAGCAAGGCTGGGGGAGAGACTAGACCCGCGTTGGGCAGTTCTCGGTCCCCATCGCCTCCGACTCAAGTCGAGTGGAGCAGCCCGGCCCACTCCGAGCCGACCTCCCCGGACACCAGTGACCACATTTGGGTGCCCGCCACATGGGAGGCCCTGCAGGCGGCTCAAGACCTTATGTCTCTACCAGTACCGGCCATTCTGCTGTCAACAGATCCCCGATCCAGAGGCAAGCCATCGCTCAGACCCCTGCAGTTACTGCCTGGATGGTACCACTGGTGGGTCGAGGGAAGGTTCTGCCTGGATGGTACCACTCATGGTCGAGGGAAGGTTCACGATACCATTCTCCGCACAGCTACCGCCCTGTGCGCAACGCGCGCCAATCCCCGTCAACCCCCACCAGGTTGTCTGGCTGGGTGCTGAGCAGCAGGGTTTCCAGGCACCGCTCCACCTCGGGGGAATGTAGACCTCATGATGAGAGCATGCCCTGCCAAGACCGAGACAGACGGCACCGGAAATCATTATCTCTGAGAAGCTATCGTAGCCCCTCGCGGTATGGACGTTGATGCCGCTCCCACTCTTCGTTCCATTCGAGGTCCCCGCCACAGCGCCGCTCCCACAACCCCATGCATCGATCGCCAGCACCCCGCCATCACGGATCCATCCATTGGAGCCGGTCGCAGAGCCGCCGCTATAGATGGTACTCTCGTTCCTCCACACTGGGATCACAGTCTCATGTTCGGCACCGCTCCTGATGTCGTCACTCATCCCCGTCCCTGGATAGCGGTCGATCGTATGCCAGCCCGGCCTCCCTTCAAAGTTGACACTTGGTGGGCCAGGCGAGTCAGGCGGGGCAGTCCGCTCCAACAGTGCCACAGTACCATTGGCCCCGATGCAGCCCCGGGTGGTGGCTTGCTCAGTGACCAGCGCCTTGGAAAGACCACCGGCCTCCCTCTCTCAGCCTTCCAGGAAAGGGTCAGCGGATCGCTCGTCCTCAGTCCCACACTCAGAAGGGGAACAAGTGGTAGGACCTGTGGCACCAGTGGGGACGCAGAGCACTGCACCACCATCCTCCCCCTCCCCCGATGAGGCAATCATGGCTCCTCCTCTTCCAATCCCACAGGAGGACACGAAAGCCCACCAGGAACTGTTGAAAAGAGTGGCATCAAGCCTTAACCTACAAGCTGAGGAGGTGGAGGAACCCTCGGACTCCCTCTTCAATGTCCTTTCAGCTTTGGCATTGGGCAGGGTGGCAAAGATCTCAAATGCCCTGTGGCCTCCTTGCCCCCCATCTCTAAGAGGGCAGAATGGAAGTATTTTGTGCCCGCCAAGGGGCACAAATATCTGTATACCCACCCCGCCCCAACTCTCTAGTGTAGTGTAGGCGGTCAACCATAGGGAGCGTCAAGGTCAACCCGCTCCTACTCCTAAAAGTAAGGACTCGAGGAGACTAGATCTAATTGGTAGAAAGATTTATTCGTCCTCGAGCTTCCAACTGAGGATGGCAAGCCACCAAGCCTTGCTGGGCAGATACAACTTCAATTTGTGGGGCTCAGCGCCCAAATTTGCGGACTCCCTCCAGGAGCGTGATAAAAAGGAGTTTAAGTCTCTGGTGGAGGAGGGTACAGCGGACGCTGCGGATACGGCTGCACGGTCTATGTCCTCCGCGGTTTCCATGAAGAGAGTGCCGGGGCTCCTGCTGTCTGGATTGTTCAGCGAGGCACAGAACTCCTTGCAGGACCTTCAGTTCGATGGCAAGGCCCTGTTTGCAGAACAAACCTACGAGAAGTTACATGGTCTGAAGGACTCCTGCACGACATTAAAGACCCTCGGCCTCTATGTCCCAGCCCCGGCCAGGACCAAGTTCAAACCACAACAGACTCTGTCAGCCCACCCACTCCAGATACGAGCCCCCTTATAAAAAATCAAGGGACTATAAAAAGTGCCCACAAAGGCAATCCCGGCCTGGGCCATCTAAGGGGAAGCAGGCAGGTAAGCGCCAGTTTTGATGGGACGCCTGTGGGCGACTTACCAGTTTGTATCAAGGATCCACCCGATCTTCCCTTCTCCAACCACCTATGTATTTTCCTCCCGGAGTGGTCATGGCTGACCTCAGACTGATGGGTCCTCAGAACCGTCTCCCGGGGCTATACCCTCCAGTTTCTTTCTACCCCACCCATCCTCGCTCCCCATCCCTCTTCAGGGTCCCCTCTCATGAGAGCTTACTTGAGCAGGAGGTGAGACGGCTTCTTTGCTTAGGAGCGGTGGAGGTGGTGCTGGCGGAGTTCAGATACAAGGGGTACTACTCCCTCTATTTCCTTATCCCGAAGGCCAAAGGGGGGCTCAGGCCCATCCTGGATCTGCAAGGCCTGAACCAGTACATG